>NC_137292.1:3559224-4159224 GCF_907165135.1 Oikopleura dioica
TCGAGGTAAAATTTTTGTCCTCATCGGAAAACTTTCATAAGTTACGATTGAAATTCGTTATAAATATGAATCATGTTGTGTAACTGTGTCTCAAGAATGTCAAGAAAGGATGATTCAATCGCGTCGACCATATTGAAATTAACAACTATTTTTTCAAGTTTTTCAGCATTTGACTTCAATATAAAAGGGTTAACAAAATAATCAGAATCCATCCATAGAGAGCCATTTCGAAAAATTCCGAAGGAAAAGAGATTCATTCCATTAAAAAAGTTTCCCTCGAGAAATTTGGCTATTTTTAAATTTCGGTATTCTTCTGGGATATTGATTTTGAATCCAAAGCGTTTAGTCCCATTCAAGTTCATCTTAATTGTCGAAATATGTTTTATTTTGCCAAGGGAGTAAAACCAAGAATCAGGAATGATCATTTTGTAAAATTTTACTCCCGTGAACAGGTTCATGCCTGGCGCCGGAAATTGCCCCTGTTCGTAAAGATTCTTTGAGAACTTCGGAAAAACGTCGTCGTGAAAAGAAAACTTAGGATTGCTTGTAACATGCATTTTCTTTTTCCATGGTTGTTGGACAAATTCAGTCTCGATATTTTCTTTTCGGAGGGTTTCAAAAGTACCTTTTTAAAAGCTTTGAATAGTCAATTTTTTAAAACCCTCTCCTTTATCATATTTGATTTCGAATATGATGTCAAAAACACTGTTTTGAATAAGTATTTTCTCGTCATGAATAAATCCATGCCCAAAATATTCGCATTCGTCATTGTTCAAACCTTTCTGATCAGTATAGTAAGGATCATCTGCTGCAAACATTGTCGAATAACATTCTGATTTTTCTTCGTATTCAATAAGTGAGCCGATCCACTCGCGCCCAAGAGTAAGAAATTTTCCTTCTGCCTCCAAATGCAAAGAATAAAGTGTGTTTGAGAGATCGATACTTCTTGTCACGATTATTAAAAGAAGTTTGCTCATGTCAATCTTAAAGGGGTCCAAATAAAGAATGAAATTATTTTAAGTAATTATAAGATTTCAACCCTTTTCAAAGAAATCACATGGACTGGGTTCAACTCGCTTAGTTCTATGGGAATTTGAATCTCGTTCTTTTTCCAACCTTTCTCAAATTCTTCGTCCTTTCGGATTCTGTTCAGGGCCATTGTGGTCGATAGTTTAATGTAATGATCGCCCAGCTTGACGCTCATCAAGTAGAATACTCCTTTGAAGCTGACTGAAGACACTTTCGCGTTAAAATGGTTGCTAGGTATGAAACCCTGCGCTAACTTTACAAGAGTTTTGAATACATAAGATAACAGATAAGTGACTGCTAATGATTTCACTTCTTCTTTGAACCCTTCCTCAAAACGCCTTAAATTGTAATCAGGAGCATAGTAGTAGCATTTGTCAATTTTTGCAGTTGGACGGCTTTTTATGGTTAAAAATGACATTTCGTCTATTTTAAAATTGATCATATTTTCGACCATTTTCAGATGACGACGACTGGAAAAACTTTTGTTCCTTTCTCTTCTCGACGGATTTCGATGTGATGAGTTCCGATTGATGATCCGAAGTGGAAGACGAAAAAACCTCTTCAACTTGAGCTTCACACAGTTGATATTCAGTTGTAAAGACTTACATTGTATTCAGTCGATTCGGAATAAAGATCGAAATGGCTCCAGTTTCTGTCAATCTTTGCAAGTTTCCGAGGGCATCGACCAAATAATGCTCGCCATTGAGAAAATTGGACCCGGTAGACTTTAACGATTTCATTGATATTCTTTTCATTTCTTATTGCAATTTTTTAATAAAAAAATTAAAAACTCAGAAAACCGTTCATAAGGGAAAAAAGAATTAGAAATATCTATTCGTTTCGAGATATCACCAAAATCCGAAAAAATAATCGGAAATGTTTCTTTTTGAATTCTGTCTCGATTCGCCAATCGACCGTGTAAATGTTTAGGATCATGATGGGATCCGGTAACAAATCGAACACCACTATGCCATGTATTGTCAGTAAAAATCGAGCCAGCTACTTCATCGGAAACTGAGAAGCCTGTGGAATTTTTATGCAGATTGAAAACAGGAACAAGTTTCTGGCGCGATTCAAATTTCTCACACTTGTAAAATTGGCAAGGACACCCGTTCAAACAGTGTTTCTGAAATGGACAGACTTCTCCGGCTCCCTTAGCTGATCTTGTCAGTTCGAAACACATTGATTCACATGGAGACACCGGATAAGTCCTTGTTGATTCCAAGACGAGCGTTTTCGAGCAAAGATGACGGCAGACGTTTTGATCGTAAAACTGTTTCTTCTGGCAGCGGAGAAGATTGACTTCATTTTCTTCTCTTGTGAAATTAAGACCCGCAGTTTTTGCGTGCTCGATCATAGAAACCGATTCGGGAAGGGTAAACTCTTGAGTTTCATAGCACTGCTTCAACAAATGTCCACAGAAGTCCATTGTTGCTGTTCTAACGCATATCTTATAGTTTCGATGACAAGTCGTCGTCAGAAAAGTTGTTACTCCGCGTGATCTCTCCAAGGAATACAGGCGTAATACAATTTTTGGAACTTCTTACCCTTGGACGAGGAAAAAAAGGAACTGTTAAGGGTGGACGAGGAAAAAAAGGAACTTTTAAGCTTGGACGAGGAAAAAAAGGAACTGTTAAGCTTGGACGAGGAAAAAAAGGAACTGTTAAGAGTGGACAAGGAAAAAAAAGGAACTTTTAAGCTTGGACGAGTAAAAAAAGGAACTGTTAAGCTTGGACGAGGAAAAAAAGGAACTTTTAAGGGTGGACGAGGGAAAAAAGAAAATTTGAAATTGTGAATTTCGGGAGTTCATTAGAGAAATTCAAGGACCTGAAAGTGTACCTTGGAAAATACAAGTGAAAAAATTCTAGGTTTTAAATGTCTCTGTTGGAAAATCCAAGAAGTGGAAAAAAAGGAAAAAATGGGTTTTCTTAGGCCGGCAGGCCATTGGCTGCTGTTTTAGATCTACTTCATTTTGTTTGTTTGTTTATTAGTTTGTGTTTCTCTTGGAATGCGGTTTTATGAATAATTGCCTCTTTGTTTTATTGCCGCGTCATTATTACAGTGATATTACTGTTTTTGTAGTCATGAATATTCCGTGTTGCTCGACGTTTCTTAATTTAGTGTTCATTTTTTTTTTTTGTCTATTTAGTTTACCTAAAGTAAGTTGATTTGATTGCTGTGGTCTGATTGGCTCGCGTAAATTATTTTGGCTCTTTGATTGGAACGTTGTATTTGGTTATTTTAGTTATCGTATAACGCCTTTATTCGTGCCGCTCTTCTTCGTCTTGCTTCTTCAAAGCGATTTGTGAAGAGAAAATATCCTGCGGACAATGTCAGATTTACTAGTTTTGTTTTGAATTTTATTTTTTTTACCTTGTATTTCATTGTTTGAGCTGTCTATCGTCTCTGCTTGCACCGGCGAGTCTTAAAATATTGTTGGTGGTTGTTGTTTATTACGCGTTGTGTTTTGGTTGTCATATATTGTGTTACCTGAGTTTTCTGTTGGAATGATGTCGTTCTCCCCTGTTGTAATGCTTGGTGCCGAGTGTTGAGTATGAATTCGTGTGATAAAAGTGATATCTGTTTTATGGAATTTTGTCAGCTGTAGGCAATTCGGTTCTGGACAGCGAAATAATGGCGGCTTTGTATTTTTTGGGTTGTAACCTCCTTGTTGGTGACCTTACTATGGTTCTATACTGCCATTGTAAATGTTTGTAATTGATTAAAGAACCTGGCCTATTATACAGGTTAAGCAGCAAATGTGCTTGCAATTGAGATTAAAAACTTCGCGTCGAAATTCATTGTCAAACTTTGTTTTGCACACGTTGCATATATTCAAATCAGTGTTATTTTCGCTCATAAGTGATCTGAATTATGTTCGTTTATATGTTAAAGTTCTCGCGACAATAAATGAGTAAATAATGTTTATCATATAAAAATAAAAGGATTCAGAATCGTTTTGAAGTTAATAAATTTACTAATCAAGGCGGTAATTTCTTTCCATTCGTTTTAAAAACGCGGGAATCTCATTTTCATCCTCTTTGCATTTCTTGATTAAATTGGCCGCGTGTTTTTGATCTTCCGATGTTATAAAGCTGATTATCTCACAATTTTTTGTCTTGTTTGCCAGTCGTTCTATCCTATTCAATATTTTCATTATGCTTGAGGAAATTCTAGTTACTGCTGGGTGTAGTGCATAAATTTTTTCGGAAAGTCAAAGTTGACAATTTTTTCTTCCTTGATTTCAAGACCTCGGCTGATTCCGTTCGTTGCAATGATGATGTTTTTTCGTTTTGTCTATTAATATTATTAAGAAACTGATTGTATATCCCTTTCTGCGTGATGACCGCGGACAACTCTCATATTTTGTGGATATGTTCCTTAGGTGGGATTTGTTAACCTGTCACATTTTGTGCCGTCAAACCCTTATCTTATTCCATTCTCGCTTGCGGACATTGAAATGCTTTCTGATGATTTCACCGACAATCTGCCAATCGACGACCTTAATGATTCTGTCCGAGAAAAACCGGCTGAAAACGAATCCGCTGCGGTCATAGTCAAAGGCAGAATCATCCCTCTTCCGTATTCGATTCGTAAATTGGCAACCGAACTCAAGATGGTAACCACTTTTCTTCTCCACAAAATATGAGAGTTGTCCGCGGTCATCACTTGAAAAGAGCCGACCCTATTTTAAATCCATTAGTTTCTTACGTGAATGTCTCGAAGTTTTCTTTCTCGATGTCGGTGATTTTGTCCTCCGTGTATTGCCGTGGCATTGAATCCGTGAGTGACAAGTATCGTCTCGACTAAGTCCGCATTATATCTTGTGTTTGTTTGGATGAGGATCTGGTTGCCTCTGTTTTGATCACAAAGTTGAATTGTTCGATAGAGTTTATATTGCTGCTCTACATGTTCAAAGGTTTCTACTATTCAGATCAGGGCTGACATTTGGATGATTCACTTACTTACTCACTTAGTTTCCGCCTTTTGCAATAAGACTGGGTTGTATTCTTTCGTACAGATATTCGACTTAAGAGTGTCGCAGCATTGTCTTTTTTAATTGGTTACTCGAAAAATTATCTTTGAAGCCAGTGAGACATTTTTGCCAGCCCTGATTCGTAGATTTTGATTCTTTTTTTCACCAATCGACAAAAAGATATATTGTTCGTGTAGGAATCTTCTTGCTCGCTTCTGCAATTGAATGTCGAATGTTGAGGAGAAAATTGCTGTTGTTCTGGAATGACTATTCTTCCGTAGATACCAGTTGATTTCGTCAAGACATCTGTCTAACCCGTCATTAATCATAAAGTTTGCATCATCCAGTATAAGAAATTGACATCTTTCTGCTGGGATTATCATTCTTGATAGTAAAGTTTTTATTTGACCCGGGGTGCCGATCACGATGTTGCATCCTTCATAGATTTGTCGCGCTGTTTCTTGAATACTTAATGCAGATTTTTATAATTTACTATTAATTGATATTATATCATACTCTTCTCCACCGCACGCGATAATTGGAACGATTCCGGTGTTTTCTCCACAAAACTTGAAGCAATCTGTATATAATCGGGAAGCAAGTTCTTTTGTTGGTGATACGATGATGCAGTCTATTTTTCCGCTCGGTCTTTTTTTTTGTTTTTCATCGTTGGTTGACTTTAAATAATTGATGATTGGAATCATCATTGCTGCGGTTTTTCCTGATCCCGTTTGTGCGGTGGCCATCAAATCTTTTCTCTCGCTTAATATTTTGATTGCGTACTGTTGTATTGGTGATGGCTTTGTGTACAACAGTTGTCGTATATTGATTTGCATTTCTGGACAGAGATGCATATCGTGAAATGTTGGTGTGTAGTACTTTTCCGCGACACATTTGATTTTTTTTTCATTGACATCATATTCTGTGACATTTACCGGGAGATTTTCGTTGATTGTGAGCTTTGTCATGCTTGCGGTTTGTGCGGGGTCTTTTTGCAACTTATTATGGTAAGTAGGTTTGTCAATCGTGCTTTTTACCTTTTGTTCCGAACCCACTGACATGGGTCGGGAATTATTCGTGGCCGACGCTATCAAAAGTCTATTCATCTGAATTATTAAAATAATTGTCATTTGTGATCTATCGCAATAATCTGCTGCAGCTAGCTAAACGTGGGTTTTCATAGGCCGGGAGGCCATGTGATTGCATCTGCTGCCTATTGCTATCTGCTTATGCGAAAATTGCATTTTGTTTATCCAGTTCTATATTTCCGCGGCATTTATTGACATTAATGTTTCAGTCTTTCATTCAGCATCGTTCGTCGTTCTGTAATTTTGCATTTACATGGGTTACTTACTAATGTTTACCTTTATCAGTTAGTACGCGGTGTGATTCTTGTGTAATGATGGAGGCGATTTTCAACTTCTTCCAATTTCGTTTTGAATTTGTTGATTTCCATCACTTGATCTTTACGCTCGTTTAATGCGGATTCCAATTCTTCTTGGCTCATACCATTGCTTGCTAACTGAAATTAGCTTATAGCTATTTAATATACATGGTTTTATTACCTCGATATATATCATCCATCCTGAATATGCCTCACGCAATGTCCTCTGAAGGTTGTCGAATATGTCCAATATGTCTCGTTGAACAACCATCTCAAGATCACTGTCTGTTCCGATTCTAAATTTAATAGTGGAATAGTTCTTTCTTCTATGGTACCCAAAATGGTTAAGTTGCAATATTGTATTGTCAGCATGCTGATGCCATCTCGCTAGAGTATCCATTGATGGGAGCCCCTCATGCAAGATTTCCTTGGGTGATGCCATTCTTGGAGATTTAATCTAAAAATATTAGTTGAATCCATGGTTAGCCGCGTCTTAGTGGGTGGGTTTGAACAGGCTCATAAATATCCCATTGTGAAGCAGTGAAATCATCTGGTGTTAGGTCTTGTGATGCCCACTTTGACGATACCTCCGATTCTATTTTCTTTGAAACACACGCACCCATCTGAAGTCGGAAAGTTTTAGAATTGCCCCACACTTGATTCAGTGTTTTAATAAAAATAACCGTGTCTTTTTATTCAGAATTTGAATTAAGAAATTCTTGAGCTTCTTTCTTCATTTTGTTTACTTTTTCCCAAGAAACGATGACTTCGTTGACAGGATGACCGCTTTCATGTACCATTTGTTTTACTTCACTAAATTTTTTGTGAATTTTTTTGTAACTTTGACCAGGGGTGACTTTTGACATCGGGGTTTCGAGCAAAATGGTCTATTTTCGGGCATAAAGCGTTTGGTCGGGCATTCAGACGGCTCAGTCCTTAAAATTTGGCTGGGCAATAGCGGGCATTTTTGGCATTTTGGCAATTTGGTTTTTCGCGTGATGGGCGTTATTTGCCTCTCAAAAGCCCTCCGAAACATATTTTCTAGCTCCTATTTATTGAAATCCAATCATTAGTCCGATTTTTTTACTTAAAAATCAAGAATTATTGCCCAGTTGGGCGTTTGATACATTTCGTTACCTGCCCGACCGGTCATTTTGGGCATTTTCGGTTATTTCGGGCAATCTGGCCATTGGCCCGACCAGGTGTTTTGGCAACTTTGCTTGGCTCGGCTCAGCCGGGCTTCCGGACGGCGCGACTCTTGATCTTGATTCCGGCCGGGCACTCGGACGGCCAACCGACGATTTTTGCCTAAATGGTCTCTCCTGTGTTGACTTACCGGTCTGTGTTCCTTGCCATTCCTTGGATGTAAGTATCCATGAAGCGTCCATTGTGCCTTATTTGTGATTTTTCTCTTTTAAGGCCGATCGTTAACCGGTCTAAGTGTTTGATTTTGTTTTATAAAAACATAATTACCGAGTATGTTTTTCATTCCTTCTTTTTTGACCGCGTCCGATTGGCATTCATACTTGTTCTTTATCTTTTCGATAAGTCCTTCTAGTTCGTTCACATCATTCGTTATCTTTCCATTATTGTATCCTTCTTGCGCACGCACGACGCGCTCCATTTTACTGAATCTAATATTTTGTTTGTGTTTCCTTTATTCAGTGCGGCAGTGAATATGTTTCGTGGCAATTAAAATTATATACGTTTTAACAGTATTTTTTTACGATGCTGTTCCAGCCTTTTGCGTCTTGTTGGGCTTTGATCGCTTCCATCTTCGCTTCATTCATTTCTGTAATTGGATTCTTTATAATATTTAATCTACGTTTCATGTGATTGAATCCGTTGACCTTCATACTCGTCAATGAGATTTTTCATTTGTCGACTAAAGGCGTCTTCATCGATGTTTTCTTTTTTTTTCGCGTCGCGGAACTTTATAACGGATATCCAGATAAGCGTGTGATTTTATATTAAGCTGGATTTGCTAACGGTGTGGCATATGATTTGATATCCTTGACCCGTATAAGCATCATTGTTACTCTTTTGCACTTTACTTTCCATATCTCAATTCTCAGACGTGCGTTCGTTAGCGTTTTCTTTCTTATTCTTCTTACTATTTCTTTCAATTCATAATCCATTCTAAATTTCAACTTTGGCAATTTTCAAAAACCATAATCATAGCACAAAATGTAGTTAACCGACTATTATTGTTGTTCGTTTGTTAAATTGCCGCTTTTAAATTTTTTATTAAGAGAATCGTCTTCGCTCACGTTGATTTGAAGTGATCGTCATCTATGGTGCTGTAGATATGTCCTTAATAATTACTTTTTTGGAGTTAAATTTTTGGATACCATTATTCGATAATTCGCTGAGGATTATTCGAAGGTCCATTTCGTCCAAATCAAGGGCTTTGAAATCATGGAAGACATTTGCCCCTTGTTCATTTTCGTTGCTTAAGTTAAATGATTTATTGATTTATTTTTTGAATGGGAATTACTTGATAACAACAGATAGAACTCCGCTCGTACGCTGGGAGAATTCATTGCTCGTGAATATTTTAGGCGGTGACTAAATTATCTTTATATATATTTTTTAAAGTTATCACCTTTTTTGGCTCCTCCTTCACTATTTTTTCTTCAAACATGACCGTATTTATCGCTTCCAACATGAAGCAACTCATCACCGAGGGAAATTGATTATCAATTTTTCGGATGACGTTCACAATCACGATTGTTTTGCCTATGATATATTTTTTTCTGGTGCTAAATTCTTGATTACCGTTTTTATTAAGTCGGATTTTTCCAAAAACTTTGACTTTGTGGCCGATTTCTACTTTTACTAGCCGGTTAACGTCGACGAAGTTATAAATCCCGGTACTGTCGTCTAGAGTGATTAACCGCACCGGTATTTCATTTCGAGTTTCTTCCTAAATTTGTTTAAACTCAGTTTATTAATTTCTTATTACCTTGACGGACAAGACTGTTCCGCAAAAAACCGCAATGCCTATTTTCACCGGACGTCCTGCAATCACGTGCTGTCCTTCCGCGTTAACCATTCCTTCGCTTTTTAAGGTAGCGATGGTAACATGAAATATTGTTTCGGGTATGCTTTTATTCATTCTAAATCATGCACTTTAGAATGCCTTTTTTTTTCTTTTCGGATGAAGATGTCGATATTCTAATAGACGAATTGAACGAAGAGATATCAGTTGAGAACATGAAATTTATTCGTCGTGTCAAAACATCCGATCCTTCTAACATCGCGGAGCTTCTTTCCGATGAATCGCGCGGCGTGTATCTTGGTATGAAGGCAAATGGATTTTCTGATAATGGTAACTTCTTTCAAAATATATTGATGAGTAGTTTAGGCGTTAATGCTGGTTTGCCCACTGCTGTTTCTCTTTGTTCTTCAGGAGTTGACGGTAATTGACGTGTTTTCTGAAAAAAATAAAGTATATTAATTTTTTTAGGTCAGTTAAGTTCTGAAAGCCCAAACGATTGTGCGGATATGAAGAGTGCGTCTAATGCCAACACACAGGGTTTGAACTTTATTTATCTTTCATGTTTTTATTTTATTTTAGCATCTTCTTTAAGTACTCCGCGTCAGTCACCTTGTTGTCGTGAATTCGAGTTCTCTATGATAAATGAGGGATTTCTTGGGCCCTGGGAGGATGGCAATGGACCATGTACTTTTCACTTTAATTACTATAAACATTGGCACGAGCAGATTAAGTTGGCCGAAGCAAAGAAGGCCCCGAATAGATCTGATTCGATCGAACCTGAAGTCAAAGCTCGTAGGCCCGCGCAGGAAGATTATTACGATGACTTTGATGCTTATATGGACGAATTTGGTGCCGCTTATTCCTAATCATCTTCAATTTGGTTAAAAATGCCACAATAAAGTTTATCTACTTGGCAACAAGTTTTTACCTTATCGATGTAATTTTCACAGCTGTGTATTAACGCGGCTAATTTCTTATTTGTTTCAAACAGGTGTCCATATAATGCAGGAAGTCGTAGTCTGAAGTGAATGATAAGTATGGGCGTATGTAAGGTGGCGTGAGTTGTGCCGTGAGCAAGTTACGGTCACTCTGTGCCTGATTTTTAAGGTCGGTGCACCATTCCGAAGCCCGGGGAGTATTCTCCCAACTTCCGTGGTAATCACCTCCCTGTGTTATATAAAAATCATTGATACGTACTCCCTGAAGTGCTATTTTTCGATTCATATAAATTCGACGCGTCTCTTCTGTGAGTTGTTCGTAGCCTGAAATGAATGATAAGTATGGGCGCATGAAAGGTGGCGTGAGTTATGCCGCGAGCAATTTACGGTTACTCTGTGCCTGATTTTTAAGGTCGGTGCACCATTCCGAAGCCCGGGGAGTATTCTCCCAACTTCCGTGGTAATCACCTCCTTGTGTTATATAATAATCATTTGATACGTACTCCCTGAAGTGCTATTTGTCGATTCGTATAAATTCGACGCGTCTTTTTTGTGAGTTTTTTCGTAGCCTGAAATGAATGATAAGTATGGGCGCATGAAAGGTGGCGTGAGTTGTGCCGCGAGCAATTTACGGTTACTCTGTGCCTGATTTTTAAGGTCGGTGCACCATTCCGAAGCCCGGGGAGTTTTCTCCCAACTTCCGTGGTAATCACCTCCCTGTGTTATATAAAATCATTGGATACGTACTCCCCGAAGTGCTATCTTATTGTTCGTTTAAATTCGACGCGTCTTTTTTGTGAATTGTTCGTAGCCTGAAATAGATGATTAGTATGGGCGTAGAAAGGTGGCGTGAGTTGTGCCGCGAGCAAGATACGGTTACTCTGTGCCTGATTTTTTAGGTCGGTGCACCATTCCGAAGCCCGGGGAGTATTCTCCCAACTTCCGTGGTAATCACCTCCCTGTGTTATATAAAAATCATTTGATACGTACTCCCTGAAGTGCTATCTTTGGCTCGTTTATATTTGACGTGTCTCTCCTGTGAGTTGCTGGTAGCCTGAAATGAATGATAAGTATGGCCGCATATAAGGTGGCGTGAGTTAGTAGTTTTCCCGAAAGATATTCTTCTATGATTTTTTCAAGGGTTTTCACGACTCACCTAAGTGTTGGGAACCGCGTTGGACAAGCTGACACTCTGAACGAAGCGATCTGAGGCGAAGTGTTACTTTTGATCATCCTAACCCTTAATTCCCCTTTAATGCTATTAAGAACGCATGTGGGATGCCATTCTAAAAAAATTATATATCAGGCAGAGCTTTGAGATCCGATTATTCATGATGCATATTGAATGGCTTTTCAGTTATGCAGTTTCTTTTTACGGCGTCTTTCATGCGTCATTCTGAAACGTATATTATATTTCATTAAATTCGTTGATTACCTTTAAAGGTGGTAAATTTTCTTTTTCTGAAGAGTATGATTCTGCAACCAATGGAACAGTGTGCACGGCTACAAAATGCCGTCTAAGGTCTGCCTTTCTATTTGTTTCCTTCGTACAGCCTTCAGCCTTGCATTTGAATTTTCTACTTTGTGATAATTTTAGAAAGCAAGTTTTTTATTTACCTTTCTGTTTTGTGCTTGTTGTCGATGTGTTCCAGTATATCTTTTTTCGCGTTCGTCTTATGTCCGCAATCGGGGTATCCGCACCCGTACGGCTTCCAGGTTAAATGCATTTTTGCGTGATCTGCGACTGCAGAGAGCTTTTTTTTATTGTTAACGCAGTTAACGTGAAGGCAATGCCATCGGTTTGTGTCAATACGTTTTTCAAAGTATACCTTCTTGCCATCCTATTTTATTTATAAGTATTTTTTGGCTTAAGATTGGTTACCCATTCTATTGACGCTTTGGTTTGATGTTCGTTTTTTTCGGTTTCTATTTTGTGAGAGTCGTTAATATGTTTTTTCAAAGCATCTATTTTTTGGAAATTCAATCCGCAGCACCCGCATTTGTACATATTTTCCTTGAATATGCGCGTCATTGTGTGTGACCATATTTTTTTACCTTCGATTCTGGTGCAATTTTTGTACCGTCGACTTTCTTCTCTTTTCTTTCATTCAACAATGTATTGATGCATATTTCTGTTGTATTATTTTGCTCGCCCAAAACAAATGCTCTTCTGACATACAGTTTTTCTCCGCGTTCTTCCTCTTCCATTCTTAATATTCTCGAGGTAACATAGAGTTTGTCAATTTTTACGCGTCAGGTATTGTTTTTAATGTATCCATGATTGTAGCGTACGCAGTGATTGACTATTTTTCAGTCTTCGTAAATACGAGAATTCTTTCTTGGCGGTTCAATGTTCATGTCGCAGTTTGATTCGTTTTCTCCGTCTAATTATCTATATTAATTTAGTTTTGCATGTAGTTTTTACCTTCAACATTTTCGATCACCGCTTTGTTATTTGGTTTTCGAACGGTGTTGCGTCTAGAAGAGAGTCGAACCGAGAGCAGACCGGGTACACCTGCAGGGACATTTTGAGTGCTTTGTCGTGGAAAGTGTTCATCTGCTGTGCTTCGTGAGATGATCGCTGCGCCATTTGCATCGAATGTTGTTTGTTTGTTGCATCTTGGCCAAGGGCAGAAAATGTAAGGTGTGGTGCCTTGCTGGGTTTCAAAAGGTTATCAAGCTTCGTTAAATTATCATTTATACTTTTTGTCAAATTAAACCCTGATGCCTTCGATTGGTTTCAATGAGCTGCGCATAGCACAGGTCAAGCAGCTTATATGATAACATTTCAAGTTGATAACCTCTTGCTTGAAGATATTGTCGTATTGTCCGTCACAGCTTGGGCAGCGGTTTCTATCCGTTAGGGCAAGGCTGTCGAATATTTACGATAGCATTTGGTATAGAACAGATCTTTATGCGGACAAGAGGTCCCACTTGGGACGCGGCTTGATAAAGCGTGCTGTTGAGTTTAATAATCGTATCTTTGTTATCGTTGCTCCGCGTTTATTTTTTGTTGTTGGTCGAAATAGACATTACTGATTTAAGCTGATAATTGATGATTAGTTTTGTTATCTTCAGATAATTTGTGAATTTTATCTAGATAGTCGCGGAGTTTTACTATTTTCGTATTCGACAGCCATGCGGAAATGGATTGCTCATTATCTTAAAGTGCTTGTGAATGTTTGTGGTTTTAGTTTTTGGTTTGAGTGATTCGATTGGTTTATTTTTCAGGCGTGAGTGGTTTCAGTTTCTGTAAATACAAAGGTAACTTTTTTTTGATGAACAGTTAAAATTTTATTGATTTGCTAAAGTTAACTCGACAATTTGTTTCCAGTCATTAATCTCATTTAGTAGAATTGAGACTAACTCTGACTCGTTCCAATTAATCGCGAAACTAAAAAAACTTAAATTAAAAGATATTTTACAAAAACTCTCAATTACTTAAGAAAGCGATTCGTTGCTGGATTGACCTTTTCACATGTCACCAATGCGATTGCACCATTCCATGTTATAATCTCCCTCATTTTTGTCATAGTGGCGGCCTTTTCGAGGTGAGTAAGGCCTTCTGCTTTTGTTGAAGCATCTAGCTTGCCGCATAAATCATAAGCTATGCCGTGGAGTAGTTCTGAAGAATTCCCTCACTTATTATTAACGAAAAATTACCTTTTACGTAGTGACGACAAAGACTAAGTTTCAAAGAGCTGTTGTTTACTTTGAATGAGCACCTTGCGCAATTTTTAAGATGATATTCTATCCCGGATCTTCTGCTCGGGTTATCATAATGCCCCTGAATTATTTAAAAATAAATTATGGCTTTATAGCAACACCTGTAGGTAAAGCGTGAGTTCTTCGTTGATTGCTCTTTTTGCAGTTTCCCAGTGCCATTTTGATACCTTGTCGCTTTTCTCCGTTAATGCAGCTTTTATGGAATCAGTAATCCGAAATCCAGAAGACTCTCGATATCTTTCACATTTTGCCGCCCTAATCTTGTTTCTTTTCTCATTTTGCGTTCACTTACGTTGATAAAACCGCATTCATAGGCCATTTTGCACAAGGAAGGTTGCAATTTCCGAAGTTGAAGGTGTGGTCTTTAATCAGCATTGAGTATTTGTCGTCGCTTTTGTTTTGTAGCAGAAGACTTCAATTAGGTAAAATTTCTTTCTTGAATTTTACCTCATGTAAATTTTTGCATTCACGTCATGTTTGACATCTATGATTTCCCATATGTTTCGTTTCACTATGTATGGTAAGTTTGCCAAAAATGGCGATGGTTTTGGCTTTTCCGCGGCATAATATTCGTGAAAACAGTATTTTTTGAAAACATCCCGGAATTCGTGTATCGCGCTTTTGATCGCTGTTGAACTCGATAATTGCTGATACAAAATTAAGCGCCTGTTTTACTTTTCCTACCTTAAATCTGGTTGTTGGAGGCGTTATAGTATCTAGAAGCTCGCACAGGATAATGTTGTCATTGCCCGCAAAATTTACTAAAAATTACTGATTATATGGTCAATAATAAATGTTCCATACTGTACAATGCTCTTTTAGCATATTTTACCGCGATTTCTTTACTATTTTTTACTCTGATAAAGTACCCCCATCGTCTTTTGTTATTTGCGTTCCACGTGGTTGAATGACGTCCTTGATTTTTTTTCCAATTTGCTATGGCTCTCTTTACGTCGATCCATACTCCTTCCATTCTATGAATCAATATATTTATCGCATATAATTTTTAATGTCTAGTTGTCTTGCTTCTTCAAGGTTTCAATTTCTCGTTTCAGAAATTGGTTTTCCGTTTTCTCTTCTTGCAACAGTTCCCGCAATCGCCCGTTTTCGACGGCAACTTGTTCGCCTTCACTATTTTTGAACTAACTTGTGTTTATGTCTCGTGAATATACCTTTTCAAAGCGTCGATTCGTCGCTGAAGACTACTTGCTTTGCTGTTAATCTCCTTTTCCGCTAATTTCCGTTTCTCGATTTCTTTCGATGCTTCTTCGGCCTCTTTTAGTAGCTTTTCTATCTTCTCTTCCGCGTCTTTAAGATCGGATTTTTGCATTTCAGTGCCTTTGATCTGCTGGTATTAATTTTAATTTGTCTTCTCTTTATCTCATTTACCTTTGGTTCGGTGGAGTTTTTACTAGCTGCGTTTTCCTTTTGAGCTTCATAAAGTGACCATATAAGCGCGTAGTTGTCTCTTTCAAGGTCCGCGTTTCTGTACATCGTCTCAATGATGAGTCCTTCAGCTTTGTTGTGGGTGCAGATCCGATCGAGTATTATTTTGATGTTCTGAACTATAATTATGGGAGTGAATGATAATAATTTGACCTTAACAATTCCTATTTTTAGCAATGGAATTTTCACGACCGCGTCATTTTTACAGCTACTGCAATTCGTTTCGCTTTAATAAGTGGTCGTCATTGAATTTAAGTGCAAACAATGCGCTTATGATTGCCACTGTCTTGTTTGTAAACATGTTCGGCAGTGGATTTCTACACAGCACGTCGAAAGCAATAAGTTATCCATGTTGTCATTCTTACACTTGACACAGTAGCCGCCGAACTTTCTATTGTCCATTCTAAATTTTTAAGGTTCAGAATACGAGATTCTATTCATTGAGTTCATTAAGAAATATCCAGATCGACCGCAGAATTATTATTTTTTTATCTATTTCATTCGCGAGTTCATCCTTTCTTTCCTCCCAATAATGACGCTCTGTGTCCATTCGAGTAATTACGTCTTCCTGGTCAGCATCTTTTTAAGATATAAATGTCTGTTTATTAAAAAATTGTTTTCAGACGCTTTTCTGGGTACGCCATAAGCATATCAATCATTTTGTCATCCCATTTATCCTTTTTCAGGTTTGTTAATGCAAATAAAATGAAATGACTTGTAAACCTTATATAGTGTGCGCATTCTTACCATAACTGTAAAAGTGGCGTTGCAATCAGAGCATGAGCAAAAATATCACCAATGCTTCATTAAGATCAACAAAAATTATTCCCTTACAATTAATTTCAATA
This sequence comes from Oikopleura dioica, assembly GCF_907165135.1. Taxonomy (NCBI): domain Eukaryota; kingdom Metazoa; phylum Chordata; class Appendicularia; order Copelata; family Oikopleuridae; genus Oikopleura; species Oikopleura dioica. The sequence continues at coordinate 3,575,573 of NC_137292.1, forward strand.
ATGGAAATCTTATCTTGGATCCGAAATCTGTCCAAGTCGTTGAGTGGTTTTGTGATGTCTTCCGTCTGTTAGCGCTTCGTGCATGAAAAGGTATTTTCGGTGATCGTCACCTGTTCTATGATTCATTTTGAGTGCCATTATATGTCCGAAAGGCCTATTCTCGTTCATTCTTAAGTTTTTGTGTTCAGACTCAATCAAGTTTTTTTCATTACAGTCTGTTTAGGCAAAACGATGTCAGGTAAGCCTGATAAATGATGTACAATGTGTTGCGTGAAAATGGAATGACAGACCGTATAAAATGACGCGGATTTTTGTTGCCGAGCTAGATTGTTAGTTTTGATTTACATACGCAAAGAAAATGATGAAGGGTTAGACGCGGATTTTTGTTGCCGAGCTAGATTGTTTGATGATTTACTAAAGCAGAGAAAATGATGAAGGGTTAGACGCGGATTTTTGTTGCCGAGCTAGATTGTTTGATGATTTACTAAAGCAGAGAAATTGATGAAGGGAAAGATAACTGATGTTCTTGATGAAAATGAGACACGTAATAAGCGCATAAAGAAAAAAAGAGGGAGCAGAAGTGGGTTTTCTTCGGCCGGCAGGCCGTTTACTCTTCTGTTTGTCGAACAACGTTGATTGGGACTTTTCGTGCCAGGTATTGTGAGTATTCAAGGATATTTTCAAAGTCTCGTTTGCGCTTAATTTTTTTTAGCTTTTGATTTGATGATAATGATTACTTCGTTTTGTGGATAAAGTGGTGGCAGGAGATATGTTGTGACGTGTCGTAGTGTGTTCATTTTACTGTTTTTTGCGAGAATTATTCGTCCGATGAATATTTCACAAAATCCTTTTAGGACTTGTGGGTATGAGACTGGAAGTTGATTAAATACTGTGGGTTGCGCAGTTTGTTGCCCTTTTGCGATTGCAGCTTGGTTGCCCCTTTGCCCGCGCTTTTTCCTTATTTTTTTCTAGACTTGCTCAAAGTGATTGTAGGATTGGTTGATCCTTCAACCGCTCTTTAGGGGGCAAATTCCTGTGCAACCCACTGTAATTGTTATAATTAATACCTTTGCGATCCCAGCTTACTGCTGGGAGTCTGAATAGGGGTTTTCTGCATGTTTCGATGTCAATGTCGACGTCCATGAATTTTGCTGATGGTAAGGCTATCTATTTTTTTTTAGCTAGGTTAAATTTTTGTTTTTCTACCTGATAGAATTGGTAGGAGAAAAAGCCTACTCGTAGCAGGTTCTGGAGTCCATACTGTTGAATCGTCATCAGACAATCGTAGGTCATGAACATTGCGTATTCCATTGCGTTTCCTATTAATCTTGAGTACCGGAAGCAACATAAGAAGAGAATCCTGGCAATCAGCGCTTGTCGTTTTTTTGGTCCAAGAACCATTCCGTCCTTTGTTTTTATCCACTCTTAATTATAATTATTATTATGACGATTTTTGCAGTATACTTCCAGCCCGTGAGTAATTTCGGCCATTCACTGTTACTGTGTCAGTGAGTTCGAAGTGGTCATCCAGGTCCATGCTGCATACGACGTGCCAGAAAAAAGAATTTGTCGTCTTTGTTGTCTCCCGATTCGCATCCAGCGCTCCAACGCTCATGTAGCAATTTTTTCCATTTTCCGCGATTTCGTTCTATGATAAAGTAAATCTTTTTTTTCATCAATTTACTACCTTTGTTATTGACATTACATAGAAAAGGCTGCAAATTGTTGGTTTGTGCAGCCTGTGACTGTCGATTCCACGTTCCGAGTGAACATCGTTGATCGTACATAGTTTTTCGTCAGTGAGTGTGAACCACCAATTGTATACGGTCAGAATTGGCATACGATGGAAGAGAAATAGCAGTACAAATTTGTCTGCCATGTTAGAATATGCCGACGCCCTCTCCTGCTTGTTTGCCTTATAACCTTCTTCGTATTTGTTCAATTCCTCCCATCCGTACATCTCGAGGTGTTTTTCTAGTCCTTCTTCACATGATTGCCATAGCTCTGACAGCGTAGGTTTTGGTGGCAGAACAACTTCGACTAGGTCTTTTGATCGTGTATCCTCTCCGCGTTCTGGTTTGCGGTATGGCTAGTATGATTTGTAACAGTTATTAATTTGTAGAGTTTACTTTTATTCGAATTTCAACTTCGATTGTGCCACCTTCTTCGAAGACTTTTGCTGGCGAGTGTTCTCCAATTTTCATCTTCTGGCATATTTCGATGTCCGCTTTCGTGTTGTCTAGTGTCGTGTGGTAGGGGTTACGGTAAATATCGTCGTGTTCTTTGTATTCGATGTTCAATGAATTCAAAAGACGATCATGGTCCTTCGTAAAAATGGAGTGTTGGTATATGTCGTCCACCTTTTGTTTGAAATCGTTGTAATTGAATTGATGAAATGAAACCGGGAATCTATAAGCATTTTGGCAATTCCGCGTCAAATCATTCCTATTTTCCGCGTCTACCAATTGTTTGTGGATTGCAGTTCCACTGTTATTTTCCGCGGGGTTATGGATATACGGAATACTATTCGTGATTTGCCCGCTGGGTGTTTGAATAATCGCACTTGTTTATTGGGTTTGTTCGAAAAGCAAAATTCTCTTTTTTAAATTAGAGAAAGCAACTTTTTAAATTGTTGTTCATGCTTTTATTCGACAATTGAGCTTTTTCTTCTGAAATAATGTTTAGATTGAATGAGTGCCGCGTCCGGTGTGACTACTCCTTCTACTTCTGGAGGTATTTTTTGTTAATGATTGTAATTCAATTATAATAAGTGAAGAAGTCTGATGTTGGCACTCTTAGCGACAATGATTACTCTAAGAAGGCTATAATGACTGGGTGCAATCCAAAGAAATTTATCGACTCTATCCTACGTGTTGACTTTATTGCTGATGAGTGCAAGAAATCTGCTGTCGTCCAAGATTATATTAACCGAATTATTTCGATTGTTTCTAATCTGATTGTTTGCAACGAATATCTTGCGGAAGAATATGATCCGGTGAGACTTACATTGACATTAATTTACCGTAGATCACCTCATCGTCGTCGTAATTTGCCATTCTGAATATTTTTTTTATAGGAACGTAGAATTAACCATTCTTTCGTCAGCGAGATAATATTGGCAAAAGTAACTGAAGAGTTGGTTACAGAAATGGATCGTTTTTCCGGTGGCCCACCCGCAACTAAGTGGAGATTTGAAGTTATACTTGAACGCGGCCTCGTCCTCAAGGTGTTAATTATATTCTTTCATATCAACCCGTTAAATCTCACTCTAATAAATTAATAATTAAGAATATGAACCCGATTAAAATCAAACTTTGGGTAACGTCGGACGCGTTTGGAGGCAGTGCGAAATTGTTTAACGAAAAGAAAATTTCTGCATTGTCCGTGGACTCGTTGGTGCAGAGGGCTTTACGCGACCTCGATGATATGAACCGTGAACTTGGAGTGGAGCTAGTTTCGCGCGATAAAATTCCTCAAGAACTAATTGCTAATAACGATTATCGGTCGACAATTGACACTTTATTGTCTTCGAACGAGAAAATTTGCCATCTGGTTATCTTGATGATGTTCAATGGTTAATAACTATTTTTAGTTCGAATCTACTCGTTCTCACTTGAACGACCTTATGGCTGCAAATACTAAGGATATTGCTGCATTACTGGAAAAGCACAAAATATCCTTTCAATTGATGTCACTTATTGACTCTCCTCAAGCGAAGTCATCTAATGTGGTTTTGTTATCAGCTGATGGCGGCCTGAGATGTTTTAAATTGGCTATGAATGGCTGTGCTCAACAAACTAAGGATTGGTGAATAAAATATGTTTTTTGAGTGACAGGCTTTACTTTTTTTCACTATCTAAGCTTCCACTCTGGGCAGCCAAGGCTTCTATAAAGCTTGATGACAAAAGAAGTAAAAGGCGTAACGATCAACGACAGGCGGGTTGAAATTATCTTAGGCGTAAATTTTCCGACTATTGTGCCATCCGCTACCAGTTGCCGCTACCAGTTGCCGCACTGATCGCGATGAGCGTGAGGGTTAATAGTTCGACCAGCTCGGCAATTTGTAGAAGCGAAATATGCCGACAACTAGTAGCAGAGGGCAATTTCCTTAGATTTCAGTCTATAAGAAACCCAATGAAAAGGACTACGACGGTCAGAAGAGACGTAAGTTTGAGAAGCAATAGACAATTTTTTAACTGTTTCACAAATACGTATTCAATAAATATATTGCCGCGTGTATTAAAGTGTACAGTGTGATAATTGCCGCATTTGAAAGATAAAGGGTTGGTCAGTTAATCGAATTATTCGTCAAGCAGAAGGTAATGTTTGTGACAGCGTGTAGGAAAATCAACTGAAAGGGAAACAGTGAATTCTTTGTTGTTTGCTCCTTTCAGCCGGTATGTCCGAAACAACGGCACCTCGGGAACCTTATGTTTCGATGCAACTGGGTCCGTGGCGTGACGAAACATCCCGAAGACTCGCACCGCAAAAGTTCGCAATATGCATTCCGCGTCGTGTGCTTCCCATCCCCGATAACTCAGATATGTTGAGAACTTGTTTGGGGTATTGTGGAGGTAGTCACAATTCTCGATCTTCATAATCTCTGAATTGGGCATTATAATTTTTCGATTAAATCAATCTAACCTTTTTCGTATTTGTGCATTTCTGCTGTTTCGAATGTGCCGCGTCCTTCTTCCAGAAATCGGTCGCCGGGGTTTGGGTTTCGATCGCTTTCCGCGTAATCTTCGACGATTTTAAAGAGTTCTTCCCGCACGTCTTGATTTTCTTTGCAGTCGGTCCGCGTGCAATAAGGTATTTTACAACCTAAAATGAAGTTTCTGGAGAATCTGAAATATCCGGAAAAATTGAGTCTCGGCCTAACGAGGGTCACACTTTTTTTCCTTCATATATATTACCTTTAACCGATCTTGTAATAAGGTCCTCGGGGAAAATATCCGAGATGTATTCTTTTATATCCGAGTTGTTTTTGTGGAGATCGACAACCAGCGCCTTAATCTGCCTGTAGAAGTCTTTTTTGCCGAGCGTTTCTTCATGGAAGCATTTGATGTTTTTTTCCAAGAGTTTTGTTCTGAAATATTTTTTAGTTAGTTTTAGTCCTAATGTGTTATTGCATTAAGTTACGCGGCAATTAATTGATTTATTGTTCACCTTAAGTCGTGTGCTCTTGACATCGTTGGATTTCCTGCTTGAAATCTTCCGATCGTGGGGTTACCATCCCGCATCCAATCATGAAATTTTTGATAGACCGCAGCCGATTGTTCTTCTGTGATGTTATTGAGAAGAAGTGCTTCTTCTGTTGGGGTTAATTCCGCTGGAAGTGGTTGCGCCACATCATCGACGAGAGGGAGGCTTGCGTAATCATATCCACCTCGTTGATACATTGGGTCCATTGCCGCGAGTATCATCGTATAGTGGTAAAAATGCTTTACATAGGCTTTATCAATCGTTTTTTTACTACATTAATTAAGGATTTGGAGCCTTTCCGTAGCGTCTTCGACAGAGACCGACAAGATGTCGATGCTTATATCACCGGACGCTGGTATGTAGGATGCCTTGATGTTGAATTTTTCTAGAAGGGCCATGCACACTCCTACTTCATCCGCGTATCTTTTGAATTCTTCTGAATTCTTGTCCGCATATTTGACGAGAGGTGACCACCACACGCGCGTGTATTTACCCACAGTCGGGAAAAGGGGATGAAGTGCTGATTGTATTGTTTCCGCCTGATGATGTTTTCTGAATGATGAGGTATGTTTCCAAAAAGTCGATCGATTGTCCAGCATTCCGATGCCCAATCTTTCTAATCTATTATGATCTTTTTAAGCGTTTATACAAGCTAATTCAAAAATGTTATTACTTAAACAGAATACGATTTATTATTGAAAAACGCTTTCCTTGTCTTCGCCAGCATCTTGTCGACGCGTGTTCGAACGCATATCGATGATTTCCATGGAGAACGTTTCTGTACAACCGCTCGGCAATTGCTTTGAAAGATCCGATTCTAAAATCATTTAATCTTTGCTATTTTTGGTTATTTTACCTTCCAAGTATGCCGAAACTGATACAATTATTCGCGAAGTGACATTTGCCGCTTGTTACGCACTTCGGAGACATGCAGTGAGTATTTTGATAAGAAGCTCGTCCAAGCATCGCGTTTGCTTCGCAGTAGAGGAGTGGTACGAAGCGATTCCATAAAAATTGTGCAACTTCCGCGTCATATTTTGTATGTGTATTTAAGAAATACATATATTTCACGAGCTAGGAAATATTATTTAGAAGTATTTTTTTCGGGTACTACTTACATTTGTCGCGTTTTGAAAGTGAGTTTGATCATTAATTTCGCCGTTGTTGATATTGGAAAGTATCACTGCCGAGTCCATTTGATTACGCTCGATTTCCGTGCTTGGCGCTTGATGTGTTGCGTTTCTTTCCCAAAGTGTAGGTGCGACGCCTTCAACAGTTAATGGCTGTCTGAGCGCATCTGCTTCTCTCGGGTTTTCTCGGAGATAAGTTTGGAGTTCTTGAAGATATTCTTCGAACGTTGGCTTATTATTTTTCAGCTTGTTTCGGAGTCCGCCTGCGAGTTTTCTTATTTTTGAGTAGTACTCACGGATCGCTGCTTCGACGTCTTCCACTAATGGACCTCTGATGCCATTGATCGTGTGCTTTTCCGTCGTGTCAATTATTTCTCCGATATCGAAAAAAACTCCGCCCAGATATTTGGTAGAAAGCGTTGTTGCTGTTGGAACCATAGTGTCCTTTTCGTATAACCTAAAAAAAAAAATCAGTCACTTTTCTTCGGCCGGAGGCCTATTATTATTACCGCTGGCACGCTTTGACTTTTGATCCGATTCTTCCTCTTTTGAATGGCACGTTGTCACCGAGAATTGGGCTGTCCGCTATGTCCAGGATTGAAGCTGGTCCGGGTTCGATTACTCGTTGGAATCCTTAAGTTTTTTTGTTAGTGTGATTTGTGTAATTTAATTACCTCTGTATCTGTTGTCTGTTGGTCTGTCCCGTGTTCTTTCTTGTTTTTTCGCTGTTCTTCGGTTAACATTGTACCCATATCGTACATAGTTGTTTTCTGAACTGTTTGCACTTGATGAGCTTGTGTCGATTTGCATGTCTAGGATTGCGTTGTTTAAGTCAATATTGGCATTTTCGTTTTCTTGGTTTCCTCCGCCTTGGTTCTCGTCGCCTTGGTTGTCGTTGCCTTGGTTGTCGTTGCCTTGGTTGTCGTTGTCTTGGTTGTCGTTGCCTTGGTTGTCGTTGCCTTGGTTGTTGTCTTGGTTGTCGTTGCCTTTGTCGTTGCCTTGGTCGTTGCCTTGGTCGTTGCCTTGGTTGGCGTTGTCCTCGTTGCCGTTGTGTTGGTTGACGTTATTTTGGTTGCCGTTGTTTTCGTTTCCGTTGTTTTGGTTGCCGTTGTTTCCGTTGGTGATTGTTATGTTTTGAGTTTGGTTGCCATTATAGACGGTTGTTGTATCTACTGTGTAACGGGATCTATCGTCAGACGCATTCGTCTCATCGATAATCAGGTTGTTTTTCGCGCTACTATGTTGACTAACGTGACTTTCACCATCACTGTCAAATTCCGCATTATCTGCAAATCCAATGTATGCTTCGAGGGGTAGGTCGTCGTGTTCATCGTCTTGGAGTCTACCTACTGTTATATCATTTCGCGTTTCCGTGTGTGATGTCCTTTGCATCTTTGATGGATTAGCTGATGTCGATGCTGTCGATGGCACTTGAAATTTTTTGTTATTAAAATATATGTAATAATAAAGTACCTCGTTCCCGCTTTCTATTTTTGGTTGTCATATCAAGAGGCTCCGCGCACTGTAGATGTGGTACCCTTGTTCCAGTTTTCTGCCGGAAATCGATTTGAGCCATTTGATGCAAGTGGACGGCCGGATGCGTATTGCTCAAACTAGATGTTCCGGGAGTATCCGCTTCGAGGTCGTCTTGGGTAAGGTCGACAAAAACTTGTGGTGCCTTTCGTCTCCGTTTATTCGTGGTCACTTCCGGTTTTTCTTCTTGATTGATGGCTTCGCTCGTTGTGTTGACTGCTGCCGCTCTACCAATGTCTACTACCGCTTTCATGTGTCCCGAGTTTTTTTTTCGCATCATTGTGAGGTATGCCCCGAATTGTCCGCTGTAGTCTGGCCCGTGTACACTTTTAACTTTCGAAATCAAATTTCTGAAAGAGGTGTAGCTCCTTGTGTTGAACTTTCTTCCATGGACAGTTATTCCGTGTTTCATCAGAAAGTCCGTCACCGAATCTTTTTTTGTGATTATGAGTTTGCCTTTTATATATAATTTATAAGTTATTATTTATAAGCATTCTATAATCATTCCTGATGCCGTAGTGGTGTGTGTTATCAAACACTCTCGCATGGGTGAATTCTGTTTGCCGTAAAATACTCCGAAGGTAGTTCCTAGACAGGCGATATCTAGTTCGCTTGGTTTTGTCTTCATGAAGTTATGAACCAACCGCAATCCATTGATAAGCTTCTTAGTGACGCTTGATTTCTTGGACATGACTTCTTTGTCGCAACCGCGGATTGTCGCCCGTAATCTATGTTGAATTTGAAAGTTTATAGATCTTTGATTGAGTCGCATGCCCATAGATTCTGGATTTGAATATTGTACTAATTAGCCTAAGGGTAACTGCTTTGTTGTATATTTGTTGTTTTATGACCCGCAGATATATCGGGTCGTCTGAGCTGGTCACGGTTTACCGCGATACTTATTGTTGCCGCGTAGCTAGCTTTTCCCCCGTCTTTAGTAAATTGTTAAAATCCATGGACTTAAAGGTGGCATGGATTGGTATTGGCATAAAACAATATTACTTACATGTTTTCGAGATCTGTCTCTTGGAGTATCTCGTTAATCTTTGATGTTTCGTTTGGCTTAACGCAGGCCATTTTCATCATGTAATTGCAAAAGCTATTAATTGCTTTATATTGCTTGTCTCGTATGTCATTGACCTCCGTTGGTGGGATCTGACAAGGAGTCATTGCCAGAAGGTTCCGCGTGTACATCGATGTTGAGAAGGCCAATCCTTCTGTTGTGTACGAGTTGAGCAGCGCTGAAAGAACACGGCTACCTTCGTTCACTTTTTTTTGTTAGTATTGTTTATTGTCGCCTTTTAGTTTTAGTTTCTAGAATATGTTGTTTTTGTGCGATTTATACTGACAATTCCTTGGATGCTTTTGATTTCTTCATTATCCGTGTTGATAACCGACGCTTCAGAAGTAACCGTGTTGAAATACTTGTTTCGTTCAATGTTATGTTTTATATGTGTCTTTTTACCTGATGGAGAATATTAATGGTTTTATAAGTTCCTTCGTACATGACGTGTGGCGTTCCCGTTTTTTTAGCTGCGGCGTATACCGGTCGGTCATGGATTTCGTCAGCTTCTTGTCGGCTTGCTGTTTCGTCGAGACTATAAACCGTTCGTAGAATTTCTTCCGTCTCCTTGGACCGATTGGCACGAGTCCGAGAATTTCCTGCTCCTGACACAGTAGGGTAGCTAATAAGAGTTAAATTTAATTTAATATGATTTTAAGTGAGGGGACGCGTTTCGGCACAAAAGTGCTCGTTGTTTTATCTGTACTTGGGCTGGTGCAGGCACTTTTTGCCGAAACGCGCCTCTGGATTAAAATAACAAAGCTATAAATTTAATTTCCGTAGCTGGTTGTATCAATCAACATCATTTAACCTTCCTTAAGAAATTCTTATGATCATCATTAGTGATGGATTGAGTTTGATGCTCTTCGCATGATTCGTCATGATCCGCGTCCTTGAATAGTTAGTTCTGTATTTTTTTTTTAATTTTACCTCGCCACGAAGAAGTACCGCAAACGATCGACCAAGTTTCATCGTCCTTTTTTTCCGCAAACGTGTGCTTGCGGCGTGTCCGAAAATTGAACTGACGAAAATTCGCATTTTTCGACAATATGAAAACACATTCTAGAAATTTTTTTTTATTTCTAAGGTGCTCGAGCAATGAAATCATTTTTATTTTTTGATTTTTACTCGGTCGTCTTATTATTCTTGTGCCTTAGTATATAGTTAAATCATTAAGTACTCATTAATGATTAATTCTATCCTTTAAATTTTCCGCGAACTTCGTATTAAGCCTTTTTTTTAAATGATTTCCTCTTTCTTTCGTTATAATTATTGTTTTAACCATTATTTTTTTTTCTTTTTTTTTATAAATAAGGTCTGGGTATTTGTCTGTTTCTTTTTGGCACGGTTACAGTATATGGCTATGTAATAAATGCCTAAAATATATCTTTTCGACAATTTTTTGAAGCTTTTTGTGCTTTGCGCATAAAGATTTTTTTTCTAGAACATGTTGTTTGTTTTTTTTAGAAACACGCGATTCGGATTTTTTGATTTATTATAGTCTTGCTTTCAGGCTTGTTCCAAACATGCATCGTAGAAAGCCGGAAATAATTTGTAATTGTTCTTCGCTGTACTGCCATTTCTTTATATGGGCAATAAATCGCAAATTGGCCATCGTTGGAGGATAATTATGGCTCGCTTCTTTTAATGAGCGGGCGATTTCTTCTATTTTGCCTTAAAGTGAAAGATTACTTGTCTGGCTTGTATTCTGAACTTTACACTGTAAATGATTACCTGGTGTCAATGTTTCGAGGCCGACATCTTCAAGCCTGATTGGTTTTCCGCAGGCAATACATTCTGACATGATTTCCGTCACTCTAGCTAGTGAGATATGCTCCTTCAATGCAATTTGATTGAGCGTTTCTCCGTCCAGGTATCGTTTGTAGATTATCCAACTGCGCAACCGCAAGTATTTGCCCGCTTAATTTAATAATACTCATTGCGTTGAAATGGTCATACGTTTTTTTTCTGCCCATGTCTGCTCTGGGTTGGTAATCATCGCATATGTAACGTCTTCTTCTTCGTACATATCTTTATTGACTTCCAGTTCCGGGTATTGTGCTTTATACTTAGCCGTCCATATGTAAAAACTTCGGTACATTTTCGCCGCGGCTACCGTCATTCGTGGAATTTTACACACTTAATAAAAGTTATATTAATGTATGTGTTTCTTGCTACTTGATTCTTCTGTTGTCGGTCGCCACAGTATCACTCGCTCCAAAAGTTCTCTACTGAAGGGAAATGTTGGTGTTTTAGATTTCGCATATTCCCGCGTCAGTTTTTCCATGATGGAGTACATCATCTTTCTATAACTTTCTTCGTACACATCTTCTTTCGGTTTTTCCTTTTGTTGAGTTTGCGCAATTTCAACTCCGTCGAACACTGCGAGCTCTTGTTCATCCTTCAGTTTAATCTCTGATTTCGGATCAATCAGAAAATCACGTTCTCCTTTCGAAACCACTCGGACTGCCTTCATATCTGTTGTGAGCACTTCAAATATCACGATTAAGGGTTTTTTTCTACTTTAATGATTTCTACCTGTAATGAAGGGTTCTGATGCATTCCTCATGAAACTAAATCCGCGATCCGATACGACCATCCTTACCGATCCTTCGCCTTTATAATCGGCGAGATTAAGGTAATCGCCGAGGATGAGGGCTCTCGCCACCGCATAGTAATGAGCTTTCTACAAAATCGTTAATTATCATTTCCTATCATCTTACTGTTTTGTTGGTAGATTTTTTCAACGCTCGTGCCAGAACATTGGTAAAATTTGATTTTCTATCGCATTCAATAACTGCTTCCATAACGATAAGTGCTTCGTTCCGAATGCTAACGTAATGCTTCAGTTCTGCCTTGTAGTCTTTTTAGGGATTTATGAGTTGATTATGTTAACTGGATCTCAGAAACAGAAAATGTCCTCATTATCCTTTCTTTGTTTCGTGCATATTCTTCATTTTCCCTGAAGCAATGATCGCAACAATGTGGGAGACCGGTTATCTCCGATTCCTCATCTCGGTTGAAAACGTGAAGCAAGACCTCTCGAAGACATCCTCGTCGCTTTAAAGCATATTCCGCGTGAAGAAGTTCCAGATACTTTTGGATCTTATTTTCCAAAAGCGGCTCTTTGGTTGCTGTCTGCCGGTGGAATGGGGTGAGCTTTTTGTCAACAAAGATAGTAGCCGAGGCTTGGTCTCCGTTTCGTCCGCATCGTCCGCTCATTTGTGAAAGTGCCGAGAGAGATAATGGCGTTCCCCATATTACTAAAAAGTATTTTCATGTCTATATCTCTATAATCTTACCTGTCTTCCGCAATGTTCGGTCGTCGTGGCCCATGCCGAAAGCCACTGTGGCAATTATTGCATCGAGTTTGCCTTCGGTGAAATCTTTCACTGTTTTCCGCCTTTGCTTTTCTTCGTTTACCCACGGCTTTGTTTTATCCTCGTTCTTTTTGATTCTAGATGTTCTATTTAGGTTTTTCAGATGCAAAATCTAAGAATTACCCGAAATATTTTCCTATCCTCCGCATATCGAAAAATCTTCCAAGGTTTTCGAATAGGAATTCGCCTTCTGACTTCACATTGATGTAAATAAGAACTCGCTCCTTGAATCGATACAGTTGTCTGTCGCTTAATTCGTTTAATTTAATTATTTCATGAATTACTTACTGTACGACCTCGCCGAGTTCGAGAAAATTGGCCCTCCTTAAATCGGTGAACAATGCTTCCGCCGAAGCATGCTTCGTATCGCTTTTCTTGTTGGTTTTATTGAGTATTCTGTACGTGATATTTTTCCGGTCTGTTGTTCCTTTGATCAGCTTTGCCTATATATCATTTTAACGTGTAAAGAAATAAGTAATGACTACCGTTTTCATTCGAAGAATTTTTCTTATCCCCTTTTCTACGTGTTGTGTCGCAGTGGCTGTGCACGCAAGGAAAGGTACATTTGAGATGTCTTTGGCAAAACCGAGAAATTTCATTTCTGCTCGAAAGGAACTCCACTCAACACTCGTATGGACTAGAACAGTGTTATAATTTGATTGCTTTTTGTTTTTATTACTTTCGTCGAAAATAACCGCGTTTAGGGGATTTACGGCGTTAAGCATCTGCAGTACAAGATGGTTTTTGTTCAGACTTTCGGGAGATGCAAAAAGGACGCGGTAGTTCTGGAGTCGTGTTTTTTCCTTCCTTGCCGCCCATTCAAGAAAGTCCGTGTCCTTCAATTTGGTATTGCTGATGCCGGCATTATCCAGAAAAGCCATTAAGTCCGCACGAATATTATTAACAGGGAGCACTATAAGAGTGTAACCCTTTTCTTGAAGTGCCGCGTAGGTGAGAAATACAGCCGATTTTCCGCTACCAGTGCTCATAACTAGAAGCACATCCTTCCCGTCCAACATTGTACTGATCGCGTCATATTGCCAAGGTTTGAGGTTTTTGTGTCCGATTATCTCCTTGAATTTTCGTTTGACAGTTATGTATCGTTCTTCGTTTGATAACGATTCGTTGCGGTAATTGATTTTTGCGGTATTGCTTCGATTCGACTCATTAACCCCATTTTCGTTCATTCTGAACATTTATCTATTGTTAACTTTAGTCTTCTCTATTCACTCTTCATTCTGTCGTTAAGTTGCGCTTTTATATCCTCCATAGCCATCTTGAAACTTTCTGAAAAATTTATTTATTAAGCGTCTTGATTTCTTTGTGATTACCTTCACATTCCTCGATATTTTTTTTAATATCAGTAAGACTGGACCGCATTTCGTTTCTTTCTTTCTCCAATCTCTCCTGGTTTTTTTCCGCAATTCGCAATTTTATTGCGTCTAAGAAAAAAAGGTTATCTTCATCGAATTTTGTTTGTCTTACCTTTTTTGATCTGAGCTCGGACGGCTTCGAACCAGCCAGGTGCCTCCATGAAATTATTTGCGATGATTTTTTTGCATGAAGGACACTCTCCGGGATTTTCGATAAATTTTTCAGAACATCCTTATATATGACATTTTTTTTCATAATTTTTCCTTACTTTTGCAAAAAATTAGAAAGCATTCTTTGCACGTTTTCGACCCTTTGTCCGGGTAGATTTCACAAGAACCGCATAGAAAGAAACGTGCATTTGGCGACCGTGGCATTCTTAACGAGAAGATGTTTAATTTTTTGTATTTTAAATGAATTTTCGTTCGTTTATAAAGTTAAATATTTCACGGTTAAGCGCGTCTAATTCACTTTTTCGGCGGGATTCCGTTTTAATTGTCTTCCCATCATCACGCGTTGAGTGTACATAAAAATCGACTGGGTGCCGGACTTCTATTTTATTAAGTTTGCGTTGCGTTTCGTTTTGTCCTTTACGTTTCGAAAGATAATATGCACAAACTCGCTGGGGCCCTCCATTTCGATAAAAGAAATCCGCGGTTCCTCTGTTCAAAAGGTGAGCGTTTTCGATATCCATCGAGGTAATGTCTACAAACGGGCATCGTAGTCTTTCATCGTCTTCTTTTATTTTCGAGATGCAGCCATACGCTTCCTATTCTATTATTTGTATAAGAATGCATTGTATATCATTTACCGTTGAGTGTTCTCTTGAGGAAATCCAGTTTATCAGGTGATGATCGCGTTTAGCTTCGTCTTTTGTCGTTTTTTTAAAAAGATTTTCGTAAAGGACTGTGAGTTTTTCAGGTTGTACCCTTTCTTTGAATCATGAAATTTCTCAAATATTGAGACGTGTTATTTCGATGATACCTTCCCAATATTTTTCGCGAATGAGATGATATGTAACTTCATATTATTCGTCGTGTTCGAAGTATCGTTTTTGATGGAGCCGAGTAATTTTTGAATGCTTAAAGTAAAACTCATTGTAATAAATAACGTCGTCATACCATGGTGGGAAACTGTTTGCCACGTCAAAGAAATTATTCACTTGAACGTTTTGAATGTTTCTTTTATCCGTAAAGATGACAGTCACTAGCATTTCGACAGCTGTGTATAATTCTTCTGAATAGTAACCATCCGCTATTGTTTTTGTTTGTGGAATGATTTTTCGCCCAAACAAAATTTTGGCGTACGCTGAGAGTTCTTTTTCTGTAATTATGAATGTTTCCTTTTTTTTTCGCACTCATTGATGGTAAAAATGGGGATGACGAGTGGCTGGCTAAAATTAAAGGATAAGAGTCGAGCCGTCCGATTTACGGCCGAGTGGGTCAGTTTAGTGATTTTGAAAATACCCGAAACTTTTCCTTCCGCTGTATTTTACCGATTCCTGCCGGAACATTGTTTTCTTGGATTTCATCATTGCTGACAGCAACTTCGTAGAGACTGTTCATGTGGCTGGCTTGGGTCAGCGTTTGCTCTCGACTGTTTATAATCTACGGGGACATTTGATTATCCGCATTATGTGAGCAAAGGCAGACCCAAGATGCCCATGAATTTTTTGAATGTCCGCAATGTGTTCTTCCTTTTGAATCTCGATCTCACATTCCTCTATTCTCCCGTCGAGATAATTTATTATTTGAATTTTCTTTTCTTTGCTCAGAGATGCTATGCGAAATCCAAAGAGGTTGATTTCCGCGGCAATCAATTTCTATAATTTACATTTTTAATCGTTGCTATTGAAAGATACCTTTTTGGTTGTTTCTTCTAACATTGCCCTTGCCCCTCGTAGCAACCAATACACATAAGCATCCACCATAAGTGCGTGACAGTCGTTCTTTAAATATGAAATTTTTTTTCTGGTAGTCATAAACTGTGCAGTCAGCTACTAGTTGCCACCGTGTCGCATTTTCTAACCCTCGTTCTTCCCGCTATCAGCCCGATAAGGCCCTGCCAAAGGGACTTTGGTCTTCATAACTGGCTGAGAATGTGCAACTTACGCACGAGCGCTGAAGAAAACGAGCTTTCTTACTGTTTTAAGTTGAAGCGAGGGTAGCGATCAGTGGCGGATGACACAGTTTCATACCGAAAGACACCAAATAATGTTTTTATCGGCGATGAGTTTTGACTGAATGTATTCCGCCTTATCTTCTTCCGCTGAAGTTTGCATCTGATTGCACGCGTCTATTTATTTTTTTTAAATAAAATTGATGAGACTTTCACCATTGATTTTCTTCATCATTTCAAGTCGTTCCGACGAGTATTTAAGCATTTCTTTTTCTTTTATATAAACGTTGAAATTGTGATAATTGAAGCCAGCGTTAAATAGAGTAAATCTTTTATTAAATTTCTATTTGATAAAAGTCTAACTATGAGCTTCTATTAAGTAAGAGCTCGCGTCGATGAATAATAATGGTTTACTCTGAAAAGAGCTCGGCATAATCGATTAAGGTATTGAAGGCATCCTCGAGTACTGAATAAATGCGAGTCCTTTCCTATGTAAAGATGATCTTCGTGATAAATATCTTTAAAGTCGATTTCTAACAGAGACAAATGCGGATTTAAAAAAGAATATTCCGAACAGAGATGAAATATTGTCATTCTAAAATGAAAATCATTGCTTTATTTTTTAGAGTGGATTTGATTGCAGGATAGGAAGGGTTTCCATGGGAAACTGAAAATTCGGATATTTTTCTTTTGATTGGAGAATACTGACTAGTCTTGCACTGGCTAATGTTGGCGCTTTGGTACCGATAAATTGAATGTTCTCCCCGAAAAATGCTTATAGAGATTATTAGTAAGGTTCTTTTACAGTCATTACCTAGAAAATTTCCGAAAATTAAATCCCCGTAATGATTTCCGGGTTTGATGGACCATTCTTCGATGTTTATCCGCGCAAGTGGATATCTTTTGTATTTCCAACCTTAATAAAAAAAAACGAAAGAGGGTTTTTGTCGGCCGGAGGCCTTACCGAAGCCGAGCAGTTTTCCGTCGTGTACATTATTGATGACCGCTGCAAATTTGATCGAATTTTTAAGGTAATTCTTGTCGTTTTCTATTATTTTAATATGGTTTTTCAATTATGGATTACCTTCCAATCTGTTGCATTTGAATATAATTTGTTCGCAGTTTTTTTTATTTAGTAGTATTTTTTTTCTTCTTGATATTTTTTGAGAAATAATTCAATTTTGTCGTCGGTATTCTTTTCGTTTATTTCATTCATTCTAAGTGGGTATAATTTTAGGTTCAGTCATATGAATTTTCTCAGTTTCATTATATTGGGTTTATTTACAGTGTTGTCCTCATCGTGTTTGCGTTTCATTCTTAATGTCTTGTCAAACATATATTGCGGTAAGGGGATATCAGTTTTCTGTACCTTCATTATTCCTCAAATGGAGGTTCAGTCTTGATGTCTTTCTCCAAATCTATATCTTTCGGTTCTTCTTTCATTTCTTTGTCAAGTTGTGCTTCAGTCTTTATATCGTTCGTCACATCCTCATCTTTCAATTCTTCTTTCTTGATCCGTTCGTTGTACTCCTCCGGCTCACATGTTGACATATCCTAGATATTTTTAATTGACATTCTATTCTTGATTTTACCGAGTCACTGTCGTATTCATAAAATCGTCGCTCTTCTTCTTCGATGGCTAGTTTCCGCTTTTGTTGTTTTTTAAGCGCCTTTTTTGCCGATATCTGTCTTGGGAAATGTTCAGCGATGACCAGTGGGTCTTTGAATTCTTCGAAAATTGCTTTTCGTGCAATCGCGTAGTCAATTTCTGGTAATAGAATCCTTTGTTTATGATGATGATTACCTTGATTCTCGGAATGCTCCATTTTTTTCGCTATATTCCTGGCGATTGTGTAGAGGAAGTTTGAGCTGGCTGTTTTGATTCTGATAACTTTGTCTATCATTTTATATTTATTAAAGAGAACCTTCCTTTAGTCAAACACTCTTTTGCTTCTCTTTTAAAATCCATCAGTGGACTCGCTATTTTCATAATTCTTTCAACGCTCCTAACCGATAGTTGCGTGTGAAAGTTATCGCTTTCGTTACGGTTCTTACTCATTCTAAATGATATTGAAAGTATTATGCTTTGTGAAAGTTAGTCTCCATAGGTGTAAATCTTGGTTCGTTATGTTCGACGTGTTTGGTAGGTTTATCGTTTCCTAAAACGAATGATTAGTTTTAGCGCATGTAAAATGGCGTGAGTTGTGCCGCAAGCAACTTACGGTTTCTCTGTGCCTGAATTTAAAGGTCGGTGCACCATTCCGAAGCCCTGGGAGTATTTTCCCAACTTCCGTGGTAATCACCTTCCTGTCTTATTTAAAAACCATTTGATACGTACTCCCTGGAGTGCTTTCTCCTTGTTCGTTTAAATTCGACGCGTCGTTTTGGTGAGATGGTAGTTGCCTGAAAGGAATGATTAGTTTGAGCGCATATAAAATGGCGTGAGTTGTGCCGCAAGCAAGTTACGGTTTCTCTGTGCCTGAATTTAAAGGTCGGTGCACCATTCCGAAGCCCTGGGAGTATTTTCCCAACTTCCGTGGTAATCACCTTCCTGTCTTATTTAAAAACCATTTGATACGTACTCCCTGGAGTGCTTTCTCATTGTTCGTTTAAATTCGACGCGTCGTTTTGGTGAGATGGTAGTTGCCTGAAAGGAATGATTAGTTTGAGCGCATATAAAATGGCGTGAGTTGTGCCGCAAGCAAGTTACGGTTACTCTGTGCCTGGAGTTAAAGGTCGGTGCACCATTCCGAAGCCCGGGGAGTATTTTCCCAACTTCCGTGGTAATCACCTTCCTGTTTTATACAAATACCATTTGATACGTACTCCCTGGAGTGTTTTTTTTTTGTTCGTTCAAATTCGACGCGTCGTTTTGGTGAGATGGTCGTTGCCTGAAAGGAATGATAAGTATGGGCGCATGAAAGGTGGCGTGAGTTGTGCCGCAAGCAAGTTACGGTTACTCAGTGCCTGAATTTAAAGGTCGGTGCACCATTCCGAAGCCCGGGGAGTATTTTCCCAACTTCCGTGGTAATCATCTTCCTGTCTTATTTAAAAATTATTCGATACGTACTCCCTGGAGTGTTTTTTTTGTTCGTTCAAATTCGACGCGTCGTTTGGTGAGATGGTCGTTGCCTGAAAGGAATGATAAGTATGGGCGCATGAAAGGTGGCGTGAGTTATGGTATGAGCAAGTAACGGTAACTCTGTGCCTGAATTTAAAGGTCGGTGCACCATTCCGAAGCCCGGGGAGTATTTTCCCAACTTCCGTGGTAATCGCCTTCCTGTCTTATTTAAAAACCATTTGATACGTACTCCCTGGAGTGCTTTCTTCTTTTTCGTTTAAATTCGACGCGTCGTTTTGGTGAGATGGTAGTTGCCTTAAAGAGATGATAAGTATGGGCGCATGAAAGT
This sequence comes from Oikopleura dioica, assembly GCF_907165135.1. NCBI lineage: Eukaryota > Metazoa > Chordata > Appendicularia > Copelata > Oikopleuridae > Oikopleura > Oikopleura dioica. The sequence continues at coordinate 3,594,783 of NC_137292.1, forward strand.
TGGCGTGAGTTGTGCCGCAAGCAAGTTACGGTTACTCTGTGCCTGAATTTAAAGGTCGGTGCACCATTCCGAAGCCCGGGGAGTATTTTCCCAACTTCCGTGGTAATCACCTCCCTGTCTTATTTAAAAATTATTCGATACGTACTCCCTGGAGTTCTTTCTTCTTGTTCATTTAACTTCGACGCGTCGTTTTGGTGAGATGGTCGTTGCCTGAAAGGAATGATAAGTATGGGCGCATGAAAGGTGGCGTGAGTTATGGTATGAGCAAGTAACGGTAACTCTGTGCCTCAATTTCCCTTCTGTATTTTAGATAATTAGCTTGATTTGTACTCACTTGAGTTTGATTCTTTCGTCTTGTTTTCATACTATGCGACATCAGTGAGTGGCATGTTTCTTAAAAAGTACGTTTATTCACTGTTTTTGAGAGGTTTGCCTGATAAAAGTTTGACGGCGCAAGCTAACATATGATGGTTGTGGTATGGTGTCAATTAATTTTGAGCTGGGATACAAGAGAGCTGGAACAAGAGATTATCGTTACACATACTTATGCGGGGGAGAATACAAGAGGCTCGGAGAAGGTGCGTGGCGTGCAAGCTGACATATGATGGTTCTGGTTTGGAGTCTATTAATTGAGCACGGAGAACAAATTTCGTTTGAACAATGGATACTTTCGCTTTACATATAATGCGAGGGAGAAAACAAGAGGCTTGGGGAAGGAGAAAGGCGTGGCGGATTTAAATGTTTTTTTTTACTCTGTTGAATGTGCCATTATAAAACAAGGAAGTATAGAGGATTAGCGTCTGGAGTGGAGAGTTTACTTATTTTCTTCCTCGTCTTCGTCAACTTCTGTGATCGCACTCAAGAGTGCTGCGTTGTTGATTTCTTCTTGATTTCCATCCAAATCAATTTGTTTATCATCACCGAAGTATGGCGTTTCGGGGGCTTCTGCGCGTCTCACTTCGGCGATAATTCTTCTTTCCTGCGCATTTTGTTCCTCCTCGGCCGCGTTCTGTTGTTCTTCGGGAGCATTATCTTGTTCCCTCTCGGCCGCGTTTTGTTGTTCTTCGGGAGCATTATCTTGTTCCCTCTCGGCCGCGTTTTGTTGTTCTTCGGGAGCATTTACTTGTTCCCTCTCGGCAATTTCATTCGTACCGCTAGGTAAAGTTCAACTTTCAACATTTTAAAAATAAGTGGATTACCGTTGTTTCTGTTCGCTGTTCATCTTTCCGCGAATCAGAGCGTTGCTTGTTCGAACTTGGAGGAGTTCTTGGTCTTCCGGTCGCAGAAGATCGATCGGATACTTATTCGATTGAATTATGTCTGTCTATTTTGAAATTTACCTTATTCATGCTGTTTTTCACAGAGCAGAGCTCCGGAAAAAGTACCACGAGGATGTTGAGTGCATCACTATCTTTGTTCAGAGCTGCGTGATGCAATACAGACTCATTATCAATGTCGAGCTTCTTTAGCACAGCTGAATATTTTGACTTCATTTTCCGCAAGACATTGAGCATTTTCATATCGATCAGAATATTTGCTGGCATCGATTGTTTTGGCCAGAACTGAAAGATGTCGAAACCGTCGTCTTCGAGAATGTAAGTCAATTTCCGCTCAATTTCCATTTTTCTTCATCGGAGAAGTCGGCAACATCGGTAAGCGCGTGGTAGCTCCAGTCATGGCCGTCTCGTGTTCGTGCAGGAAGAAGTTCTCGCGGAAAACGATCCGCAATACGGGTGAATTGGGCGTATGGTGCGTATTTGAGAGCAACTCCAAGAATGTTCCCCTCTGCCTCGCCTCTGTAGTTCCAGGTAACAGTTGCATTCATGATTGTCGAGAGCATCTCGATGAGCCGATTCTTTTAAGTTTAACCGCGCTAGAGTTTTATTTATATAATTTTGTATGTTATCTCAACATTACTTTTTGAAATTGAGAATAACATCATAAAAGAGATCCGCTGTTTCTCCATAGCTCAACCAATCAAGAGCATTCTTCGACTGAGTGTAGACCCTAAACGTGTCGATGTCCCCTGTCTTAATGGCAATTTTGAGAACATATGCCACATTGCTGCCGTTCTGATCGCATTCCATCAAGAAGCGCATGATCTGATCCTGCATTGGAGTCTCGTAGAGATATCCGAGCCTTAACATCCTGTGAATCAGTTAAAAGTAATGGAAACTACGTTTGATAGGACTCCAATTTTCTGTCCATTAGTGACTTGATAGGCCAACCGTCGCCGCCAGATGCTACCTTCATTTCCGTCTTCATGTCACTTAGCACACATTTTAGAAGATGGAGCCGCTCGTCGCTTTCCCAGAATTCTATGGTGAATTAATATAAAATTGTTCTAACTTCGCTTCTTACGATGAATCATTGACAGGACCGATGGCATTTCATCTTGCTTCAACTTGTATCCAAACTCCTGGAAAATATCAATCATTTTCGCAAGTAGATATGGACCGAGTTTTCTTCCAAAAATCATTCCTTGGCCGACCACATTAGCCGCGTATTCTCTCAGGCATCGGTGTAAAATCGACTCGCCGTTAAAATCAAATGACGATCTTTCACCTTGTGCACTTTTTAGGAGCTCTGAATAGTAATGGAACTTTACGAAACTAAATTAATCTTCGCTACCTTTAAGGCAGATCTTTTGGCCCATGAAAGCCATTTTCATCGGAACTGTCCAAGCAGTTTCGTCGAGGACCAAGCTGTTCATGGAATCTTGCTGCACCAGGAAAATTGTTATGTCTTTCGCGTTGGCCTCTTTTACGGATTACATTAATTATTTTATAGAAAATACTGCCTTGACTAATAGTATTTCATGACAGAATATGTACTAATAAGTGATCCGTTACAATGGCAATGTCAAGAAGACTATATGCCCGCTGAGGTGGAAATCCAAGCGTTTGGTTAAAAGGAGCGTCGAAGGTGAGGCTGCACCAGTTCGCATTGAAGATTTGTATAAACTTCGCCGCGTTATCATATGTCAAGATTCCACGCAATCGCTCATCGAGCGCGTCGATATTTCGAACCATTCTGAATCATTGTTTATACCCCTTGATAGCTTGTAGAAGGTGTAGAAAGGGGTGCAGAAAAATGCCGGAAAGGGCTGCGGCAACGAACTACTAATAAATGTAAGCAATTGTTAATCGATCTGCCTATACAAATACAAAATGTTGTTTTTTATTATTTTACATATTTTCTACAAATGGCGGTGAAAGAGCTAAGGTCTTGCAGTTAACTCAAGCTAATAATGAGGTTGAGAATCGCAGTGGATTTTTTTTGTTATTTTTTACAATTTTTTTTACAAATGGCGGTGAAAGAGCTAAGGTCTTGCAGTTTACTCAAGCTAATATTGAGATTGAGAATGGCAGTGGATATTTTTTTTTTGTTTTTTCTTTCTTACAAACTTGCTACAAAACCGGTGAGAATCTATGATGTAGCGGTGGACTCATGCTCATTTTTGAGGTTGATGAGTTCTGTGCGCATTTCGTAGAAGTCCTGCTTCGCTTGAAGGAAGTCGATGACGTTGAGAAGAGTCCGCATAGGTGACCAGTCGGAAGTATCCTCAAGCTCCTCAAATCTCTTCAGATCATCCAGCTCTTTTTCAAGACGATCCATGCGCGGGAAGAATCTTTGTCGTGTTAAAATAATTTAAATAATTTATAATAATATAGATGTATTAACACTTAACTGGTTATTTCGCCGACAAGTAATTGTTTTCCGCCGATCGTCAAGTAAAAGTCTTTCCGTTTGATAATCGCTCTTCCCCGCGCGGTGATGCTCTCAGCATACTCGCGCAACTCCTTCATCAGAATCGGGTAAATGTTTCTTTCATTCATTCTGAAATTTGTTTATGCAAATTACTTTTGCATATTTTAAATATCTTTTAGTTAAAATTCAAAGTATCAGACAAGCTAACTTTGACTTTCAGTTTAACAAGTTTGAATGTTTTTTCGTGCTCCTTTTTCGCAATCGAGGCCGCCTTTTCTGCTTGGCCGCGTTTTATTCTGTATACTATCTCATCATGCACGTTTACCGCTTTTTTATAGCTGCTGATTTTACTATTCATCTTATTTTTATGATTATTTGATAATAACAGCTAACCCTTGACATAATCGACCGCGATTTCACTGCTCTTCATCACCTCAAGGACCTTCAATGTAGTGATTTTAATCTGCTCTGTTGCGTTGCTTTGAATCACGGCATGAAAGGCTGAAGAAAATGGTTTAGTTTATCTCAAAGGACCTACTAGACACTTACCATGGAATCTGCGATGTTTATTGATAGACATTGAAGGCAAAGGCCTTCTTATCTCTCTTCCTTCTTCTGTGCAAATCATTTGATGCCGGTTAAAAGTTTGAATAACTTCACGCTTATAATCAACGAGATCTATTTCCTTAGGTAAAAAATAATTGTTTACGCGGTACCTTTAAATTTTGACAGCAGTGATTCGCGTAGAGCATTTGCGTGGAGTGTATCTATGTTAAGGTCGCGTGCCATTGAGAACAGACCTTGATCGTACATCCACTTGTAGATCAAATCTTTAATCACTTTTCGTTTATCCTCAGGAAATAAGCCAAATTTTTCTAGGAGTGATGAGTACTTTTCAAAAATGTCATCTTCTTTGTTGAATGTGTCCGCGAGAAAGGTACTCTTAATTTATTTTAAAAAGGCCATGTTATGCCACGTGTATTATTACGCCTGATAATCCAACAGCGATTGAATATTCGAATTGTTTGTAGTCAATGGTAAGAAAGATATGATCTTCACCCGCAAAAATAAATTGCCGTAAACTGAGAAGAAGGGATCGTTATTTGTCTGAGATAAAGTAATGGTAAATGAAGGATCCCTTTACCATATGTTTGTCCATCAAGAAGAATGCACTTAGGATAATATTAATCTCAGAAAAGGGAAAAAATTACCTTGGAGAGACCCTGCAAATTATAATTGGACATGTAGAGGCGACCAGTCGAACTCAAAAAATTAATTCGTTTGCAATGCAACTTTCCGTCTTTTGCAGATCTTCTAGCATTTTTCAGTTTTTTCAGTACTTTACTTTATAGGTTGCATCAACATATAATAAGATAATTTACTTAGTTTTTTAAGAGCAACAATCCTAAAGGTGTTGTACTCTGCCACGATTTTGGTGCGTTCGAATTCGTCGAAGAAAGGACGAAATTTTCCCGTGTTTATGGTAGCATGATCACTGAGCCGCCTTTTTATACCGTCAGGAACGTGACCAGAGGGAATGAAGAAATCGCAAATGATCTTTCTGAGAACATTTATCTTCGAGTAAATTTCAGCAACCTGACTATCAATGCCCAAAGTCGAAAGTTCGTAACCTTTATTCACTCCATCCAGATGTAATACTGTATGTCTATATTCTATTTGATACAATTTAAGAAAATCTGGATTCTTCAATGATGAGTTATATGTTATGTACAGCGCCTCTAGTTTCATAAAAATTGAAGACAAATGCAAGGAGCCGCCATTGAAACCGCAAGTTTTTGCCGCTGTGTCAAGAGTCAGCTTGGCAAAATTAAAGGCATTACTATTCACTATCCAAAGCATGATTTTTAAGACAAAAATATTGTCAAATAATTTAAAAACTACTGAGTTGATTGAATTAATTTCCCAGATAAATATAAATCTGACTCGAGAAAAAAGGGCTTGAATAAGTTGATGGTTATTTGACTTGAATAAATAAATATTCTTTCTCGACAAGAATTTTATGTAAAGCTTGTCCGCGGCGATATGAACGAACGCGCAGTCCGAATCTGTTGGTAAATCAACTGTTTTTAAGTGCGCGACGTCAAAACAGTCCGTGATCAAGAGGCGCTCTGCTTGTTCGCGGCATTCAGCAATAACAGCATCAACACGAGATTTTTGCAGTTGTTCCATCTTGACTTTTAACTTTTTTTAGATGCACATCACAAGAATATGATTTGACTTATAAGAGAGTGTAAATGTGTGCAACATAACGATGGCGATAGGATAGAAATCAACTGCTTAAATTCTTTCTCAGGCAAGACCATTCTTAATATAATAGGGATAAAAAAGGAAGAAAAGTGAAGTGTACAAAGCATAGGCTGGAATGCGAAAATCAATTATTCTAACTAAGTGCCGCGGCAATTAAAATCAAGTGAAAAGGCAGTCAAGGTTTAAACTCGAAAGTCGTAGAAACGAATTCTTCCGCATTATTGGTATTCTGTCGACAAACTTCCGCATGATGAGGAGAATCGTGAATGCTCACAACTTTATACATTGAGATATCATAGAACTTTCTGAGTTACATCAGGATTCAATGACAGTGAAAGACAATCTCAAATCATATGTAACATTCCTTGTCGATGCACTTGTCAAGAGCTGGGTTCAGAAGCAGTAGTTTGCCACGCCAGAAGCACTCGCATCTGCTCTGTTGACAGGTCGCGCATTGAAGAAAGATGGCATTTTGCTTCAAATCATGACGATACCTGAACTCATTTTATGCAGAAAAATTAAGATTTAAAACACTCACACAACAGCAATGAAGAATTTGCCGAAAATTCGTAAAATGTACTTAACCCCCTCGCCGAGATTGCGTCCGCCCGTAATCATGATCAAAATAGGCGTTCCACTGGATCCGTGTTCTGACACGGAATATTTCGAAGGAACATCGCCAGCGACAGTTCCGTATCTCGGCGAAGCTTCTCTCGCGTACTCTTCGCCAAATTGTAAGCTAATTAGAAATTGAAAGATGGTTTTCTTGCAATTAAAAACCTAAACTCCAAGCGTTTGCTTCTTTCGCGCAACTCTCGCTCGACAACTGTCCGCGTTTCGTCTTCAGTCCAAGCGATACCGGGGCAACTGTGAAACCCTCGTTCATCCATAATCGTGTAGCTGCTTGGATCGGTAAACTAAGTATTATGAGAGAACATATGTATCACTTAAATTACCATTTTTAAAGTGGAATTGTGATTTTCATAATCGTCAAGAAGGATATGAGGTTTCAACTTCAGTGAAATCCGCCATTTGCATCGAAGACCGCTTGAGATCCCGTAGTCGCAAAAAACCCGCATATGGTCGCATCCAGAAGATTTATATGTCTTCCATCTATAAATATTTAAATAATAAAAAATAATAATGATTCTAAACCTGCGCGCGCGATAATAAGATTGACCATCATGAAAGACGTAGATATGGCTTCGTTGATGCATGTGAGAAAAATAAGATTTAATCGCAACCAACTTCATCATGTTCTTATAAAAATTAACAAAAGTGAGATAATTAAATCTTACGAGTTCAGTATGTGCAGTTGCACTGGAGCCGTGAAAACGAGAGAGAAAATTGCCCGCATTGAAAAGGTGTACCACGTCTGATTTTCCAAAATTTTGTTTTCTTTTAACATCAGTCACCGTCAAGTCATTGTCAGGAACATAGCAGATACCATCTTCTCCGCCAGGCATTTTCTCGAGTAAAGACTAAAAGTGTATAACCCACGATGGCGAATTATGAATACCTTGGAAGCATTGCCCTGAGCTATGAATCTCCGCGAATTACTTGGGCAATGGGCATTAGTCTTCTTTGTTTGAATGAAAGACTGAGCGTTACACAAGTCATCTTCGTTTCCGGAAGGTATACCCCTGAGAGAAATGATATCATCGATATCAAGTATATGCTTCATCGCATTCTCAGCAGTCATTGTAACCATCTAAAAGGACATTAGGAACAGTCTTAAATAAAGAGTTTTTGAATTTACCATTGGGATGGTGGAGGTAGACAGCTCATGATTTACGGAATGGGTGAAAAGGTTATTTCTTTCGCTCTGTGTCTTGATAGTCACCATCTATATGCTTATGAGAGAGAGAAGAGACAAAGCTGGATTATACCATTGGAATGCAAACCTGGCCATGAGTAACTTCATCGCCACTTAACGAAGACCCTTGACGACGATCACCCCCATCGACTTCCATATTCAATCATTCGATTACTAAAAAATAAAAGAAAATACAAAAATGCACAAATATTCTGTTGAGACAGCGAATAATGAGACTTTTGGATAAGTTATTCATCATCAGAGAGGGACTGTTCTCCCGACTTATAATCATAGACGTATTCTTCATAGTCATCATCGGTTGCAAACGATTGACCGTCATATTGCAGCGGCTCATCAGATGAGTCGCTCACCGCATCAGATTTCCGCGGGGAGTCGTCTTCGTAGTCGGACTCACCGGAAACATATACCTCAGAGTCACGATAGCCGCCTAGAATTTCATCTCCCTCTGAGTGATTGTCACCTTCGTCGCTCAGATTGTTTGCCTGGGTAGAATCATTGCACTCATGGCGTTTGTTGGACCCCGCGTCATCTTGCAGCTGCTCATCGGAAGAATCGCTCACCACCACCGCAACAGATTTCCGCGGGGGGTAATCTTCGTAGTCAGACTCATCAGAATCATATACCTCGGAATCACGATAGCTGTCCGGCATTTCTTCTCTCTCTGCGTCACTATCACCTTCGTTATTCCGATTATTTGACTCGATAGGATCATGAGACTCATGGCGTTCGTTCAGCTCCGCGTCATTTGCATACTCATCACCCTCGCCATGATTGCTATCGTCGTATTCATCACCATCTTCAAAATATTCGTCGCTCTCATACTCTGACTCTCCACATTCATCACCACTGTTACCATTATAGCTTCTATCACTCTCGACAGCTTCATCTTGATCGATAAAATCACGAAGTGATCCTTCAGAATCGGAATCATAGGATCTTTCGCTATCATCGCCCAAAGGATGAACATCTTCAATTGGTGAATCGCTGAAAGGATGCGAAAGAACCGAATCCATACGCATAGGAGAGGAAACTGGGGCAGCATGCTCATCAGTACAAATTTCATCTTGAGTGGGACATTCTTCAGCAAGCGTTTTGGAAGCGCCAATCGATGAGCAAGCTAAACAAATTTTATACAAGCCGCGATAAACACAAACCTTTCGATAGTTGCGAATCATCATTTTCCACGGATCGAGCCAAAATAATGGGCGCATCAACCAGAGACGAATAGGGATCAGGCGAGGCAAGCGAAAATTCACTCATCTGCCTTGACAGCGGAGATAAGAAAGTAGTGGACGAACTGGAAGAAGCCACACAGGTAGATTCGGGAACAGTCTCTGGGCTCTTCTGACTGCATGTCAGCTTTTTTGTCGCGGAAATAGCTGGTACATCATCAATGTGATCGTGAGAAACTACCGCGGAGTTGGTTATCTGCGTCTTTGAGGTGCGAGTTTTCTTTTTAGCCGCGGAAACAGCTGGAATGAATAAGTCATTAATTTTCTCTGAGGTAGAAGGAACATCGGGATTGAAGTCATCAGCTGCGGAGTTAGCTGTCATTCGATCATTCGCAATAGAAGAAGCAAGTTTTTCCTGAAATCCCGGACCAAGGTCAATCTCAGCATCATCATTAACCGAATGAGATACAGAATTGATAAGTTCTTCGTCAATAAGTTCTGCAAATTGTGACGTATCAACAGAGTCTTCCGGGCCAAAGCATTCAAATTCTTCCATTGGAATAGGGTTGATAGTCGCATCAGGTTTAAAGAGATTTCCAAGAGATGGAGGGGGGACCACAAATTCTTCCAATGAACCGCCAACATCTTTGACAATGGTAAGATCGCGAAGAATAGATACAAATCGATCAAAATCTCCCGGGGTGATAGTCTTGTCCTCCCGCATTGCAATCTTTTTCGACCATTCAACAAGACAATAAATGGTGTTAACCGAGTTCAGTTCTTCTGTAGTTTCATTTCGATATGTAAATTTGCCGCATGAAGTCTCGGTAAAATGTTCCTTCAACCATCGCGAATTATTTTCGATGTACGGCGTGATGGTTTTCGCGCGTTTCACAACATACCGCATGTGCATCCGATTAATTGAGCTTAATACAACTTAGGATGGAAAAGATAATCACGAATACCTGTGCTTCGCCTCATTTGAATTCGTGGTCATATCGAAGCCGACGACAAAATTCTTGTCCTTCTCGACTTCGTTGTACCATGAATAACTAAAAACTAAAACGCTATTTCACATGATATAGTTCACCTTTCCAGAGTCTCTCCGCTGAACATCAAAGTCCAGTATTCCACAATTTCATCCACAAAGTCATCGACCGATTTAGTTTTTCCATCGGGAAAGTAATACGATTGATCATCGTTCTTCTTCTTCTTGCCGGTTATTGCGAGTTTATTCCGCCATGAAAAACGCGCATGTTCGCCGATTTTGTGAATCAAGTTGATAACGATTCCAGGGTGGACGAATTTCTAATTACACAAAATGTAACAAATAACAGCAGTTATAACTTACGCAAGCCATCAAATGATTCATCGTCTTGTAATGATAGTTGGATAATCGTTTACGACCGCTGTGACCAGATACAAATCGCCGTAGATTACACCAGCTGTGATAATTACACGACAAAACCGGTGAATTCACGCATACGCCATGCTTCGCCGCGGCTAACTTGAACCCATTTTTCGCCGCAAGCTCCCTGTGCAATATAAGTAACGTAAAAAGAATAAAAAACTTACATATCGATCTTTAATTTAACCCGCCCTATTTTCTTGCCGCAAGCTTTGACATCAGTGAAGAGTTTATCGAATACACGCTCATAGAAAATTTCATCCCGTTGATTTGAATAGCCGTGCCAGCCTAAACATTCGTAAACGTATACCGTCAAAGAATAGCTTACATAAGATAGAGGCACACTTCTCGTCAGACACCCAAAAATCCAGAGAAATCAGATAGTACTGCGTGTAAAGACCAGCGGATTTAAATGTACCGTCCGCGCTGATGACTATGAAAATAGATGAAATTCACATATGAACAAAAATAAACTACCTTGACAATCTTCATTCCAGTAGATTGCAACGTGATGACGAAAACATCCCAGAAGATACTCCTTATGCTTTTCTTCGTCGAAAACCGTGACTTCTTTCATAACTCTCGCAGGAGAAGACCGAAACGATATCTTCATGTGCTTAATAAATTAATAAAGAGAAAATAAATTATTCCATACTTCTAGATGAACCGAAGGGCAGACGGTAGATTTTGTCTTCCAATTCTTCTGATTGCGATACTGAATTTTATTCCGGATTTGCGTTACGAAATCACGCATGCCATTGGGAGGGTTAAAGTTGAAAGTATCACAAAGAGTTTCAACTTCACGGTAAACATCAACAGTGTAATGCATCTTCGCTAAATCGGACATAACCCCCATCACAGCCGGCCGCATATCATTATCCTCATTGAGAGGCCTAAATATAAATAAAATAGGAAAATGCATTAACACATACTTGCAACAATGGGGTTTCGTGACACGACGTCTCGGAATTGCGTAAAGTAAGCCACCAATTTCTTTAGTCCTCTCCTGGTAAATCGTCAGGGACGTATTGTTCTTCGACTTTTGATAGACAATGCTGTCATCAAGAATAGCAAATTTGTAAGTTTTATCGCATTTTTTCTTCGATTCGTCCGCGTTCAAAAGATTTTGAGATTCTACAAATTTCCATTCGGAGATAGTCTTCTGGTCTTTCGAAATATAATGTACATTTTCTGTCCACGTAGATTTAGGATCGTAGTTTCCATCAGGAGAAAATGGACGAGAAGCCTTAGTTACATCGTAAACTTTATCGCGTTTGCACCGTAAGATGAGATAATAGATATCATCGTCATGATCGAAGTAGACTTGTTTCACCGCGAAAAGTCTGTAGCCATCATGTTCGCGAAGAATAAAATTCATCAGCTTGGACCCGTCAGAATAAAAACGGATTATCTGCGGAGGGGAAGATAAATACATCGTGATATCAGAGAATTTTCCAGCGATGAATTCCCTCCACTTCATAGCCTTCAGATTGTAGCAAGGAACGGGGGGAAGTTTAACAAATTCGCATGTTTTTTTAGACGGTTCAGCCAGCTCAGTTTCAACAGCGCGACGCGCCTCAAAGTAATCAGCACGCTGGGTACGGTGCCTATCGAGAACATCTTGATGAAAAACTTCATCATCTTCCCCTTGAAGATCATCAGTGTCTTCATTTTGAGGAGCTACACTTTCTTCGCTTTCAGAAGAAATAAGCAGCTCAGAGATATCCGCATGGTGAATGATAGGAGGTAGACGATCAACGGGCTTTTGTCCAACGGAAGAATCTTTCTTGCTTTGAACAGCGATACAGTTACGTTTTTTTTTTCTTGATGGAGCAGGAGTTGTGGTTGTACTATCGCGCACTTTACCAATAGATGACTTGCCGCTAGTAGATGTTTTTGTAGAATTCAAGGATCTTTTCGAGCCGCTTGACACCGACTGACCGGAACTACTCAGTTGACCATCGCGCGCTTTAGCTACAGGTGGTTGACCGCGAGTAGATGTTTTTGTAGAATGCGGGGATCTTTTCGAGCCGCTGGATACCGACTGACCGGAACTACTCAGCTGACCATCGCGCACTTTACCAACAGGCTGTTGACCGCTAGTAGATGTTTTCATAGAATGCGGGGATCTTTTCGAGCCGCTAGACACCGACTGGCCGGAACTACTCAGCTCATTCTTACGTAAAGGTGCAGGGGTCTTCAATCGTTCTTTCTTATGAACAACCCGTTTACTAGCATTAGATGATTCATTGCGACGCCGTTTCATAGTTTTGTCAACAGGAGCAATATCAGGTCCATAAATAATCTCATCCATAATCTCACCATCGTCAGCCAGAGCAGCCACTTTCCGTTCCTTCTTTTTGAAAGCACCAGATACAGTAGCGCTGACCGTCTCACCGAAGCTCTTTACTCGGGAAAAGGCACGAGATGCGACACTGCCGGAACCTTTCGATTTCGGCTTCTTAAAAAGCTTGTTCTTAGTAGTTCGATCGAGCTCAGCCTCATCAATCTTCTCTTGCAATTTGTCAGCCATCTCAACTCGTTTCATGCTCTCTTTGACGGTAGGAAAATTCGAGTAAACCGGCAATTCATTACTCGAAACTTTCTTGGGAGGAAGTTTGATAAGTTCATTCTTCGCAACCGTTTTCTTCTTTTTCGGAATGAGTACAGAGGAAACCGCGCCATGAGTTTTTTTCTTTTCAGAAACGCGAGTGGTAGAGGACGCGGCAGCGGTAGTAGTACCAGCACTAACAGTCTTCAAAGGTCGAGACGAGGCAGAATCAGCAAGTTCGCGGGGTTTGTTCTTCGTTACCTTACCATCCTTGGAACGAGGAGGCATCTGAGGACAACGCTTATTATCAACGCTATCGATCGTAGAAGGCTTTTTAGACTTGGCAATACTTCGCGAGGGTTTCTTCTTCAGTGGCTTTGCATCCTTGGAACTAGAAACCTTCTGAGGAACACGCATATTGTCAGAAGCACGCTGAGTCGTAGAGGGCCCTTTAATTGACGAAGCAACAGGCGGAAATTTTCTGTGGTAATCGGGACTATCAGGATCGAACCGCATAGGGGACTGGGAGTCAGCACACGCACGTTTCAACACGGACGAGATTGTCTCACCCTTATCCGGATTACGCACTACGGGCTTGTTTTCGCCGCCAGACAACTTATGCGGAACTTGACGATCCTTATTATCGCTTCCAGAATCGTGACGCGACGAAACATTGGACTCCATCAAGACGCGGCTCTTCACAGGCTGGATATTCTTCTCATTGACCGACTTAGGCGGCTTGGGCAACACTTTCATGTTGGTATCAGGACCCCGCTTTGTAGTCATAGTAGAAGACGAGACCACATCCGAAGCGAGAGAATTCTCGTCCTTCTTTTTGTCCTTACGCGACCGAGAAGTTTTCCATTCACCAGCGCATTCGTCACCGGACATTGTGATTTCAGACTAAACAAACAAAATATAAATTATTCGCATAAATATGTAATCTATTGTGACCAGGTATAATAACCGAGAAGACCATTAAGGAATACTATATCATTAGCAGAAAATGAATAGTTGCAGTGCGGACATCTTCCGGTAGTTAATTCAACAAGACAGCGAAAACATAGAACATGACAGCAAGAACGAAACCGCATTGGAAAATGAAATTGATAATCAAATACACCCATACAAATAGCACAGGATAACCGATATCGAATTGGCATTCTACACATGATATGATTAAACAAATTTATAAAAATAGATGAACACAATCAAGCAGAAGGAACTAGTTATTAATAAACCTAAATAACTGTCTCATCGATTCAGTATTAGTAAGAAGAGAATCGCGGCGAATCCATTCAGCAATGTACAGACCATCCTTACAATGGGTTTTGTTCGAAAAGTTGATATAAACGCGAAATAATATAAACCCATAGCCATGTAGAATTCCGGAAATGAAGATCTCGTAGTCGGGCACGAACATCAGCACTAAATAGCTAAATAAACTTATTACATACAAATCAACTTGCCTCAGTTCGGAAGTATGATTAATGAAGTTAACAAAATCCTGCTGGCAGTAAAAAAGAAGAACAGGATCACTCGAAATGCACTGGAAAAGCACTGCCAGGAAACGTTCAACTAAAAATGAGAAAAATAACTACAGGGAAAAAAATACCTGACTCAGAATTAAAAAATGAAGGACGACCGCGGACAGGAGGAAGAGAAATCGTTGGTGAACCATTTTGACCAGAGCCGAACCTTATTCGAATACCAAAAAATAACTAACATTATCATACTGCATTCGCTGACAGGCTTGACCTAGGTATAAAGCATCAAAAACACCATTCAGAATTCCATGAAGAAAGTTTGAATCGCATTCGATCAATGATGCCTAACCACATTGAAACATTTAAATAAACAAAAGCGTGCCTGATAAGATTCAATACATTCCGAATCCGCATAAAAATAACTAAAAACAAGTAAATTCATCTTGACGAGAACGTCGTAGAAGTCACTATCAAGATAACAAAACCAATAAAAAAGAAATAAGGAAGACTATGTTATCATTCCTGTCATCATTGCTATCGTTGATCCTGACAGCAAAGTGCTTGCGTGAGGCATAAGAAAAATAACGAATACCACCAGCAAGTAAATCACAAAACATTGGTACCGTCTAAAATAAAAAAAATTAATACATAACACACTGACGCGGGACAGAGCAGATAAACTTCCCTAAAAGGCCTACCGGCCTAAGGAAACCCTTCTTTAATATATATTTTTTTTTTAACAGATGCGTGAGAAATTACCGAACCCTATACAGCGTTCAAAAGAAGCTCAACTAACTTTATTGGAGAAAAAGTCGGACTAGGGCGCGGGAACCCAACACTCACAAGAGTGGGGAACTCCCCACGGCACCGTTTTTTTTTCTTTTTCAAGGGTTTTCAGTATCTCACCGCTCTTATGATTGAAAAAGTAACCAAAATCATGTGATTAGCGTTCCTTAGGATGAGGTTCTGTAGATAATCCTCAAGTGAGTAGCGCACGCCAAATCCTGTAGTGGGTAGCGGAGCCCTATTTTGCCACTATTTTGCAGAAGGAGCGCGATGGGCAACAAATCCTATTATGGGTAGCGACGAGATAAAGTGACCTACCCACTAGAGGATTATCTACTGTTATTGATAAGGAAGATCACACCAAAAATCTGAAAGAATATCCCGCGTCTGTGTCGAAATAAATTATATACAGTGATATTTTTGAATATAAATCTTCGCGTCTCACGAAGTTGAAAATGAAGAAAAAAGAAAATGGCAGAGTGAGAGAACAGTAAAAAGGTAAGTTTGACTTTGAAATAACTTTGATAAGAAGGGAGATGTTGTGAAATCGCAAAAAAATACAGAAAATAGTGATAATTGGGATTAAAAACAATCAAAAGAAATAAAACTTGTTGATCATATTCTCAAAAGTGAAAATACGCGCATTAATGGCGGAGCATTGCGCTAGTCGTCGGATCATGTCGGGCAGAACGTCCACACGTGCTTTTCCATCACCAGTATCGAATGGAGACGATGACTTACATGAGGTAATTAACGTTCTCAAACATGAAAAACTATGCATTAAAATACCCATTCAGAGTAATGATCGTACGCGTTAACTGAAGTCGAATGCTATCCACACTCAGATGTAATCCTTCTAGCCGCGTTAGTAATTTATCTACTTGGGACGCCGAGTAAAATCTATATACTGTTTCATTATCGTCCCTGTGTAATTACAATAACCTGAAGTCCGATTCTTCAATCTTCCGTAAATTCTCTTTAACTCTTCGCATCTTTCTCTCAGGAGTTATAAGAGCAAGGCCAACCGCGTTAATTTCAAAACGATCCATAAAGCCTAAAATTGAGACATTATTTACCATGGAATTCTATTCTAGAAACAAAAAGAAAAAAGAAACAGATATAAGTGGATGGTAATTCGCCAATAATCTTCAAGAAAACTGACTGGGGTTCACCCCAGCCCGCGAATTCGAGCGCATGATTAATCGCGGAAATTAAGAGAAATATCCTCGCTTTGGGTTTGTCACAATGAATTCATCAAAAAATAAACTTGACAAGCCATAACAGAACCACCAAAAAATAATAATAATAAATGCTGCACATCAGGAAATCCAGTCATTCGTCACGTGCATAAATTTACCAATGATCGCCCGGCTGGGGTTCACCCCAGCCCTGAAATGAATCAGACAATACCGACAGTGTAGTGAATCACGCGATACTGCTTATCTCATCCTTTGATATTTGTCAACGCGTGTTTTTCAGATAGAATCATATTTTCATGTTGAAAATTTCAACAAAAATGTGCGAAAACAACTTTAAGTTCGTAGCGAAGATATTTAAAGATAAAATAATCAGTATGTCTATGGGTAAATCAAAGTCTAGTATTTTCGAGCGGGGGTTAAAATAAGCTATCAGGTAAAACAATAATTACATTGTCTTTTAAAAAGTAAAAAAAAATGCAGGAGGAAGATGAAGTCAGTCGAGACTTACACCAAACCTTACTTGTCGCGGCTAAAAATCCGAGAAAAATAAAGAAAATGAATGCAGCTCAATTAGATGAAGGTATTTAATTAGTTTCTACTTATTCTAAAGTGAAATGAGTTCAAATCGAGAACCAAATCGGTATAATTAAAAACGAAAATATTCGGCCAGCTGCCAATCTTCTCAAGGGAATCGCAGTTATTTCTTCGGAAAAAAACATAAAACATCTAACCGACTGCAGAATTTTTCATGAGCAAATAAAAATGGCATCAAGAGGACAAGAACAGGAATTCGAACTCAACAAAGGCGGCATAAACATCAAAAGCTACAAAGAAATAGAGGAAGATATTAAAAAATTTGAGAAAATGAAGAAACGAGAAGACGCGGACGATAAATACAAGGTCGATCCGTCAAAAATAACTCTACGTGAACAGCCGGATGAAGAAATAATCTTCAATTTAGACGAAGAAATACAGGAGATTGACGAACAGGCTATTGCAGGTAAAACGTAAAAGTGAACAACTAGTAACGAATTCTAGAATTGCTACAAGAAGATGAGAAGGACGATGATTTTGTCGCCAATGTCATCAAGTGGAGACGACGCGATACGACTGAAATCAATGAATCGGACAGAGAAAGTAACAGAAGCGAAACAATAACGACGGAGGAAATCGACGAGTTTGATTTAGATGCACGGCGTTCCATTCAAGAGCGATCGCACTCAGTTGAAGAAGGCGGCCAATTTATAGAATACGCGGAAAAAGAAGATAATAATGATTTTTCAACAGAAGAAAACTCAAAAGAAAAGAAAACGGCCACAACAGATGGAAATCAAGACGGAAACCAACAGTCAACTAAAAATGTCACAAAAATGACCGAAAACGCGAAAGAAGAGATATTGGACCTGAAGACTAAAAAGACAACCAAGAGAGAAATTCCAAAGCTTAAAAACTTCAAAAATTACGAAAACGAACGAAATTGGGGCCAGGGGAAACAAAAAAAAGCGCGAGGAGAATGCCGGGTTTCCTATTCTACCATATAAACAGAAAGGGAAACGAAAAGAAAAGAGGCGGAAGCTAATCATAGGTAACGCAATAAACAATAACCCCCCCCCCCCACGCCTTCTCCTCTTCCCCGCACTCCCTAACTGTTTTGCCAAAATGACGAAGATAATATAAATTTATTTGAGACACGGAAACGCAGATAACTGAGGAAGAGCACATATCGCGTATCCTTGGCAAGCATGATGATTACTGCAAGAAAATGGACGATGAAGAGAATGAATTCAAAATAGTTGAAGAAAACCCTGTTCAATTATTCACAAAACGATGCACGCGTTCAACAACCGCAAAAATCGAGACGACTGACTTTATGATGGAGGGTATAAAATTGAAAAAGAAATCCCCGAAAAGAGAAACCGTGACGAAAAACTTGAAAGAAACCGTCAATGATGATGAATGGCAAGAGAATTTTCTTTCCGGGAGTCCACTAAGAGAATTCGAGAATCAGTTAGGGTCCGAGACAGATACACATTGTAGAATGCGCCGGGTAGCCAATCAAAAAGCGTTATTCGATGAACAAAAAAAAAGAGATCTAAAATATCACATGGCAAAACGAACCATAGAAATCAGTAATTTGAGAGAATCACTCGGCACTTATTCAAAATGTAACAAATTTGACAATTGTTCTAGAACTTACGCGGACCCTAGGAAAAGCAAGAAAGCAATAGAATAACAAAAAAATCGGCTGACATCAAAATCGGCGGGAGCAAAGAAGACATAATTGACTGGCTAAAAAAGCAAAACGATGATAAGCAAACAATCCAGGAATGCTATGAAATAAAACTTTGCAAGGCGAACCTTAATTCTGAAAAATTTTAGCCATTTTAGCCCGTTAAAGAGAAATAGTTATTTTCATAACATAACAGAACTATATAAAAAAGAATACCGATGGTAAACGAAAGAGTGCCGCCCGTTCATTCCACAGTGTTCTGCAATTACTGAAAGAAGGAAAAGTAGATGGCAAACAGCCAAAAACAGAAGATGGAGACGAGATAACCCTACAACTAAAGTGATTTCGCCAACTGTTTAAAAAAGATATGTTTCTTTTACTGCGAATAACTTCCTTTTTGATCCCCACTTTTCAGCCACTTTTCAAGCACAACAATTGTAATAAAGTAATCAATTAAGACAGTGAAAATTATCGGTCGAAAAATGTTCTACTGCGTCGGACGAGGATGGGAGGTCGCTATATCGGGGATCACTGATTTTTATTATAAATTATTTTTTTAACATAAAAAATCCCTTTCGAAGGCATTTTTACAGATGAGAATCGCTTCAAAAAGTCAGTTAAATATTATCCCGCAATCGATAACTTCTTCATATCCGAAAATGAAACTGCGGCTCAAAATTGGATGAAAGAACACTGTAAATCGGTAGAAGAAATTCTCAGTGAACAAAACAAGGACGTAAACAATGGTTTTGTCGGAAAAGGAACGCGTTCAGTTAATAATAGAAAAAAAGATCCATAACTTTCTTTAACGCAAAAAAGTAGAGCAAACAATATCCCAAATAGAAATATTCGACGGGAAAATCAACTGGAAAATCGAGGTCGGCGACGCAACCGGAGTCGTTCAAGTAAAGGAATTCATGAAACAATAAACATTTTGTTAGGGTGAAGTTACTCATGAAGTGGTGGAATATATATTTGGGATTAATTTATTCAAAAAACAAATCAACCCTGCAATATTTCACGAGATAACCGAAAGAGAAAGAGAAAAAGCGGAAAAAAAACTTGAAGAATTTTATGGCCTGATTGAATTATTGAAACTACCAGAAAAAATACTTATAAAATCCTTCACCAAGTTCAGTGACACTGTATAAAAACCCAGTAACAACAGAATTCCTTACGAATAAAAAATTCAGAATTCGAAAGGTAGACGAATCAGGCAGTCCAAACGCGGAAAAAAAACAGACGAGAGCATCAAAAGACGCGGCAAACAACGCGGAAGAAGATAAAAAGGGAGTAAGTATCGTTAACCCATTCCCATAGGCGCGTGGTATCATGATAGCTGAGAAAGTACTCTCCGGGCTTAAGACTGATACCACCGCTTGTATTGAAGCGCAAAATTGCTGAAATGAAAATTTCAGCGAATCAGCGCGCCATTTTCTTCAGCGACCTAATTTCATTATTCAGACCCCGCAACATCAACTCCGCAGTCACAAACGCGGAAAAGAAGAGAGAAACGCACTAGAAGACGAGGCAAACAACGCGGAAGGAAGATAAAAAGGGAGTAAGTATCGTTAACCCATAGCCGAAGGCGCGTGGTATCACGATAGCTGAGAAAACACTCTCCGGGCTTAAGACTGATACCACCCCTTACATTAAAGCACAAAATTGCTGAAATGAAAATTTCAGCGAATCAGCGCGCCATTTTTTTCAGCGACCTAATTTCATTATTCAGATCCCGCGACATCAACTCCGCAGTCACAAACGCGAATAAGAAGAGAGAAACGCACTAAAAGACGCGGCAAACAACGCAGAAGGAAGATAAAAAGGGAGTAAGTATCGTTAACCCATAGCTAGGGTCCGCACGCAAAAATCGACCACCTGAAATCTCTTGATTTTCAAAAAACGGCTTGGATAGTATGATAGAGCAACTCAAACTGAACATTTTTCATATTGAAAGTTTTTCACCGCCGCTGACTTTTCTGCCGGAAATAGTCAGGTTTAACACCGGAAATCGGTACTTTTTCATGTTTCTGGCCGGCTCACCTTGATCTCGTCGTGATAAGATATCGATAAGAGGCTCAAAAGAAAGCTCGTCGTCTGGGCTTTCTTCTGGCACCAAAAAAAAAAGTAGTCACTTAATATAAATTTTTGGCGCTAGAAGCGATTGAAGGTGCCCAGGATGCCCAAAAATTGCTCAAAATCACCGGAACTAGCGGGTTTCGGTCTAAAACCTCATGAAACCCCTTACATATTGATATCTTTCGATCGGATTTTTTCTCTAGACGAAATATTGACCGGTTGAGAGCTCAACCAACCGGTTCTCAAGCCAAAACCAGCCGGTTTCTCTCCAAAACCACGTGTTTTCTAGTACATATGGATATCTATCGAAAGGATTTTCTTTTCTGAGTACAAATTGACCGGCTCGAAGCCGGTTGAAAAGTCAACTCTGGTCAAGTTCGGTCGGAGGACCTCCCTGGTGGAAGACCAACCGCTGGAAGACCAGTATTTAAAATTTTCAATATGTGGCTATGCTCGGTCAATATATGGCCACTTATGGTCAACATTGGTCGAGTTAAGCCGGAGGACCCTCGGAGGACCTCCCTGGTGGAAGAAAATAAGCTGGAAGACAAAAATTAAAAAAATGAAATAAAATGCCTTGCTGGGCTAAGAATCAACACTTTCGTCGAACTTTGGCCACTTTATGCCGGAGGACCACCTGAGGACCTCTTTTGCTGGAAGACAATCTACTGGATGACCAACCTTTAAAAAAATTAAAAATCAATCACAGTTAACTCAGTGATGAAAGGCGCCACGCCGACCGAAAGCTATCAGGCCACTAAATTCAGTGAGTGACAAGGCAAAACCGTCCAGGAGAGAAGACAACATCTTTTTATTCGGCTCAGAAAAGAACGAGCTGCCGCGGGCAAACATATGGATATCTATCATATTTCGACAGATTTTTCGCGGAAATTTTCAACCAATCGGAAACCTTGATTTTTCAAACCGGCCAATGAGCAGCCGAGTAGCCGCCCACTCAAAATTTGTCAAAATTTTTATGTTGGTTTCAGACACGACCCCTAAAAATTGACCGGTTTAGATCTAAACAGCATTCCAAATTATCAACTCAAAAGTCTTCGATAACGATTTTTATAAATTTATTTTTGAACATGTTTCATAATTCTGCAGGTTGTCTTCGAGAAGATGGTGTTCTAATATTTTTCCGCTTTCTATGAGCTTTGAGTTAGGGATTTCTTTCAATAGGTCTTCATCTGTATCAGAATTTTTACTGCTTGTTCACGCCTTAACGGCAACATCGCGTTTAGCAGCGAGACCTTTCCTGGTGGATAACTACAAGTACTGTAAACAGTCATTTTTGCTCTTCTCTCATAAATATAGGAGGGGTTTTCATAAATTTGTATTGTTTTTGAATCTTCTTTGTTCTTTCTGAATATCAGTTAAAATAACGCTTTCAGCTAGAAAGAAAAAAAACAACTTGCCTTTTATTATGTTGGACGGTGGAAAAATGAAATTTTTTGTTTTTAGCATCCCTGTGAGCTCTGAGAGTAACCCATTGCTCATATTTTCCACAATGAAGATCCATCGAATTGAAAAAACTATCTTTAACTGGGGTCGGAGAAAATGATGAAAATGATTGGTTGATAGATTGTAGGTTTTTTGCACCAGTTACTTGTTACCAGTGATCAACGACCCAAATAGCTCACCGCCACCAATCCATTAAAATTTGATTCTCGAATCAACCGACTCACCTCTACCGATTTAATGCCTTTCCGACCCCGATTCTTCAATTTTACAGTAGACATCGTTGCCCTCACGCCCAGCGGTGATAGTGTAGTTGAGTGAGCCAATGGTGATCCCATTAATAGTTGCTAGCTAGGTTTCGAAATTGCGTGTTTACAAATTTATTTTGAAAAAATCGATAAATTAAATTTTTTTTTTGCGTTATTTATTGACAATCTCTTAATGTTTGTCTTTTATTTTTTAACTTATTCATGAATAAGGAAAATAACCGAGAATAATAAAAGAGATTATAAGTATAAAATAATTCGAGTTATGTTTAGAATTCAAGCAGATAAAACGACGCAAATCGCAACCTAGATGGCTAACAAGAGCAAATGCCCTTCATTCAACTGCTCGATTCGTTTAGGTATTTGAAGTGTCTGTATGCGATTACATTAAAATTCTTCCATTTAAAAATTCAGAAAACGTAATCGAAAATCTTTTGTAAAACCTCCCCATACTAGCTTTAGAGACGTCATATCTGTCTCAAAAATTGGTAGTCCCTGTGAACTTTTTGCGTAGAAGCTTCTGTACTTCAATGGCTCGGGCTTCAAGATTGCTGTGTTTGGCGAAATGTAATTCTTCGATGATATTTTGAATTTTTCTTCAGCGGTGCCGAGACCAAACATACTAGGTTGTTCAGGAGCAAAGATACCATAAGGAAATGGTCTTTTTTCGAATCGAAATATTTGTTGTTTTTAAGAACTTAGTAAATTATTATTTTATAAGCAAATTTAGAATTCCTTTATCTCTAAGAATAATGAAAAATTCTCTTTTCAATTTTCCTGAGAAGTTGGATTTCATACGATTTGTCGATACTTTGGACAATCGATTGCTGAAATGAAAATTTCAGCGAATCAGCGCGCCATTTTCTTCAGCGACCTAATTTCATTATTCAGACCCCGCAACATCAACTCCACAGTCACAAACGCGAATAAGAAGAGAGAAACGCACTAGAAGACGCGGCAAACAACGCGGAAGAGAAGGTATAAAGGGAGTTAGTATCGTAAAACCCATAGCCGAAGGCGCGTGGTATCACGATAGCTGAGAAAACACTCTCCGGGCTTAAGACTGATACCACCCCTTGCATTGAAGCGTAAAAATTGCTGAAATGAAAATTTCAGCGAATCAGCGCGCCATTTTTTTCAGCGACCTAATATCATTATTCAGACCCCGCAACATCAACTCCGCAGTCACAAACGCGAATAAGAAGAGAGAAACGCACTAGAAGACGCGGCAAACAACGCGGAAGAGAAGGTATAAAGGGAGTTAGTATCGTAAAACCCATAGCCGAAGGCGCGTGGTATCACGATAGCTGAGAAAACACTCTCCGGGCTTAAGACTGATACCACCCCTTGCATTGAAGCGCAAAAATTGCTGAAATGAAAATTTCAGCGAATCAGCGCGCCATTTTCTTCGGCGACCTAATTACATTATTCAGACCCCGCGACATCAACCCCACAGACACCAACGCGGAAAATAAGAGAGAAAAGCACTAAAAGACGCGGCAAACAACGAAGAGGAGAAGGCATATAGGGAGTAAGTATCGTTAACCCATAGCCGAAGGCGCGTGGTATCACGATAGCTGAGAAAACACTCTCCGGGCTTAAGACTGATACCATTCCTTGCATTGAAGCGCAAAATTGCTGAAATAGAATGACAGCAAATCAGCGCGCTATTTTCTTCAAAGACCTAATTTAATTTTCAGACCCCGCGACTTCAACTCCACAATCCAAACGCGAATAAGAAGAGAGAAAAGCACTAAGACGCGGCAAAAAACGCTGAAAAAAAGGTAAAGAGCGATTTTAGCAAGATAACCATGAAGTACTATTTCGCCAAGTGAGAATAATAAACCATAACTTAATACAAAAATAAATAATTTAATTTTTTAATAAGAACTAGTAAAATGATAAAAAAGTGGAACTTCTAGAAAAGTTTTGAAGATGACCTTGATTTTAACCAGCATATACCACCTGTATGCATTTTAGCAAACTCAAATTTGCAGAAAAAGCTTTCAGCGAATCAGCGCACCATTTTCTTCAACAACCTTTTACAATATTCAGACCACCCAACGTCAGCAGCACAGTCAGATACGCAGAAAATAGACAAACGAAGCAAGTGACGAGACATATAACGCGGAACAATATCTCAACAGTACTTAAGTAACAAAACCCTTTATTACGCGAAAACAAGCTAATATTTTAGACACAAAGGATGACAGTACCAAATTATAACGACAGTGACCTAGTAATGAAAGCAGTTGAAATTCTATTTACGAACACAGAATGGGGAGAAATCATAGCAAAAAAATTTGAAGACGCGTCAATTTCAAAAGAAAAAGCGATTGAATTAATAGAAAAGCATTTGCTATCAATAAACGAGATTGAAGAAACCTTGCTTGGAAACATAGCAGACTTTATGATAAAAGAACAATTAGATTTTGTACCAGAAACAGGTAAATAGGTCAAATTAACACAAAACCATAAAAAAATCCACAAGATGCGATAGAATGCTTAAATGCTGCCATGAAAAAATTCACACAGATGCAAGAGAAAATTATCAACATCAAAAAACAAATAACAGAAGGTACGCCTGACCATTATACAGTGTGCAACATCAAAAACTATTTCATTCAGAAACAACAAAACAATGAAGACATAGGCCTCCCGGCCGAAGAAAACCCTTATCTTGTTTCTCATGTATTACTTTTCTAATGGTGCACTGTTTCAAAGATTATTTGCCGTCACTTTGTTTTTATTTCTTTATAATAGCCTTACAAGTAACAATTGTAGCCCATTGACAGCATTCGGTATTCAGCAATGGGTCGGAAAAAGAATAAGCTTTATCCCGACGAATATAAGAAGCGGGTTCAAGGAATGAACCACACGCTGAAGCTTCGTGACAAAGTCGAGTACATTGCCACAATTTACTCAAGAGAGAGTAAATATAAAAGGTGGAGGCCTTCATGCAGATTCGATCGAATTGAAGAAGAATCAGACAAAATTTTCGCTGAAACCAAAGCCCAACTTGCCAAATATGTCAACGAACGAAAAACTGCAGGAAGAGTAAGAATATTACAATCAAATCATCTTGAAAAATATTCTTTCACTCAAAACAGAAACAGAACGCGGCTCCCACCTTCTTGGTAAACTCTTGAGATTCTTCAGCAAAGATGAATTGCAGACGATACTTGCCATTTGCAACAATCACCCAAACTACATGGAATACACAACTGATCTCTTGAATCCGTATAAATTTCCGCCGCTCAATTCCATCACCGAGCCAGCTGAAGAATTGCCCCCGAGTGAGTCCGAGAAACCGCCAGAATCCTTCAAACAACGCGAACTCAACCACACTGACGATAGTAGACTACATAAGTTCGGACGTGCAGTGTCACTAGGTAAAAAATATCAATCATCAAGTATTAAACTTAAAAATAAGGATTGCCGAAAGCCGATGGGAGAATGAAACGCCCAGAAGAGGGAGAAATACGGCCCATTATTCTTTCCGAAGCTACCTCTTGGGTAAAAACGAAAAAAGGCGGACGAAAGGATCAAATCAAATATCTATTCGTGCAGACCTTCGATTCCCTCCTGGAGCAGAATGACCACTTTAAGAAACTTCAAGAGAACATTAAAGCCGTCAGAGACGATCAAACGATACAATTTCGGTTCCACTATAATAGAAAAATCCGGTACCTATTGGGAGGACAGGTCGCCCCAGACGTCATCAAACACGTGATCAAACTCTTCGAGCCATTGCTATTTATAACGAGGGAGAGGTTTAGCAAAGGAATACTTCTCCAAGGCGGCAAACCAATAATCAAATGGAAGACCGAGAAAGAATTTCAAGAAGAAGTTCAATGGGCAATTAGCGACTGGCTTCAGATTATTAAGAGGGGTCACAGTGGAACGATTGAAGGAGAAGAAGAATTAAGTGACATCAATTTCGCGGCCCGCTCGGATCAATCAGCACTTCTAAGAAGAGTGAAAAGACGGCACAAGGAAAAATTAAAGAAAATGCTGGAGAAGTCCAAAATTTCGTCGGCTTCTGAAAAATCGTACGTAACTCAATATAATTGATATCACCTTCGAACGAAGACTTAAAAAAAAATATCATTTAGGCAAACGCAAGAAAAGGATAAGGACTCGGAAATCGATTCGGAAAGTTCAGAAGAGGAGAGTGACGCGGAAGATAATTCAGACGAGAATTCTATGCCGATGTTGACTGATATGGAAACAAATAAAGCAAGCATGGAGAGAACAAGACTCTGGCTTTTGGATAACGAACCACCAAACCTCAATTCGATTCATAACTCAAATCATGATGGTAAAAATATCTAATAAACATTCTATTAAAATTGTTAGAATCGGCCAACGAGCATGAAGAACAGGACTCGCCAAGTCAATCAAATACGTCAACTCCACAATTATGGAAGGAAGTGGACCCTAAACTACGCGCAAAGCTTCTCAGTGGCACATTACCAGGCGCAGAACCTACTAGTAGCCGACCATATGCAAAAAAAGCGGTTAATCTTTTTGACTCCGACGACAGCCAAAAAACTACACTGCAAAAAGACGGTACACTTATTGCCATTGAAATTCGTTTTAATAAATTTTCAAGATGAAACTGCCGGCAGACATGAACCAAATTCATATCCCACAACTCAACAACAGAATGAACTGGTCAACGTCAATACGGAGAAAAGTAAAAACACTACGACTACTACAGATGAAACGGCAGATGAGGAAAGAAGAACTGAAAAGGAGGATGAAAACATTGATGAAACGAAAGGACACCCAGAAGAAGGTACACTTATTCCTAGTGAAAAAGCTTTAAAATATATTCCAGATGAGACGGTAGAAAATCATCCACAGGATGGACCAGTTGACGAGCGCCCGGAGAAAAATTCAAACGTTCAGCCGCATACAGATACAACGACAATTGATGCCCAACGTTCTGGCACCACGAAAAAGGATGAACAGAGTGCAGCCGTCCAAAGAAGCAATTCGAAGTACTCTGAAGTTGCAGTCGCAAACAAGACCAATAACAACGAATCTTTCTGTGCAGAATATGACGGGGATCAAAAATCAACAAGGTACTGTGCAAATATTTCTGCACCAAATACGAATATGAGCAGGAATCACATATTATGAATAAAAAATAAACTTATATTTAGTCAAAATGTTGAATCAACAAATCTCCCAAAGCTTCAGAAAGATGCGGATAACATAATTGAAGAAGGCACGGAGAAAACGAACAATGCTCTTCAAGAAAAGTAATTATTTACCGCGTCAAACATGTACAAATTATTATTCAGGAACATAACCACGGCAAATGATGCGCAAATTTCTGGCACCAGCAATAAGGATGAACAGGGTGCAGTCGTCCAAACAACTATTGCACCTGCAATCAGCAAGTCGAAGTCTTCTACAGATGAAGTCGAAAACAAGACCAAAAACGACGGAGATTTTGGCGCAGAAACTGTCGCGGACCAAAAATCAACAAGGTAATTGAAAAGTAGTGCGACGATATTTCTGCAACCAAAAATAATATGAGCAGGAATCACATGTAAACGAAACGGAAGTAATTTTTATATTTAGTCATCGTGTTGAACCAACAAATCACCCAGAACGCCCGGAAGATGCGAAGAGAATCGAAGAAGGCACGGAAAATACGAACAATGCCCTCCAAGAAAAGTAATTAAATACCGCGTCAATTATTATTATAATTATTTTTCAGGACCGCAACAACGAGGAACGGTGCGCAAAATTCTGGAGCCAGCAAAAAGGATGAACTGAGTACAGTCGTCCAAACAAGCATTGCACCTGCAAACAGCAAGTCGAAGTCTTCTGATGATGAAGTCGCAAACAAGACCAAGAACGGCGCAGATTTTGGCGCAGAAACTGACGCGGGCCAAAAAACAACAACAAGGTAATTAAAAAGTTGTGCGACGATATTTCTGCATCAATAAATAATATGAGCAGGAATCAAATGGAATCGAAACGGAAGTAATTTTTATATTAAGTCATCGGGATGAACCAACAAATCACCCAGAACGCCCGGAAGATGCGAAGAGAATCGAAGAAGGCACGGAGAAAACGAACAATGCTCTTCAAGAAAAGTAATTAAATACCGCGTCATCATTTATCAAATTATTTTTAGGACCGCAACAACGGGAAACGGTGCGCAAAATTCTGGAGCCAGCAAAAAGGATGAACAGAGTACAGTCGTCCAAACAAGACTTGCACCTGCAATCAACAAATCGAAGTCTTTTGATGATGAAGTCGCGAAGAAGACAAAGAACGACGGAGATTTTGGCGCGGAAACTGACGCGGACAAAAAATCAACAAGGTAATTAAAAACTTGTGCGAGGATATTTCTGCACCAAAAATAATATGAGCAGGAATTAGATGGAATCGAAACGGAAGTAATTTTTATATTTAGTCATCGTGATGAACCAACAAATCACCCAGAACGCCCGGAAGAAGCGGAGAACACAATTGAACAGGACGTGGGATATACGAACGATTCTCTTCAAGCAGGGTAATTGAATACCGCGTCAAATATTTATAAAATTGTTATTAAGGAACAAAACAGCGAACGAAACGAGCAAGCAGACAGTCACTCAACCAATATCGACGCCTAAATCTGATTCATCGACAGACGAAGACGATTCTTATGAAATTGCGAAAAGAAGCAGAGAAGTATGGAAGAAAACGGTTACTGGGTCATCATACAATGACCGAAATGTCAAACATATCAAGCTTTCCGATGCCAACAGAAGAAAGAAAGACAGAGAAAATGATAGAGCGAGAACAAAGGCGGATAAAGAAAAGATAGAGCGAAGGCAAAAAAACAAAAAGCAACTACGAAGGCAGCCATGAAAGATTGCAATAACAAAAAGGAAGAATCAAAACCAGAGAAGGAAGAGAAAGCCAACAGAAAGAGAGAAAGGGGTAACGACCCGAAGGAGCAGAAGCGAAATGGAGAGAAAAAAACAAAGACCTCAGACGGTCAGAACGATGATGTAATTAGAGATAATTCACGTCCTCAAAAGAAAGAAAAGAAAAAACAGCCAGCTCCAACTTTAAAAAGGAATGCAGACAGAATGGACGATGGAAGAACAAGCAAACCCGGCCCAAAGAGCAAAATAACACGCGTGAAGTCACCTGAACGCAATAGATCGCCTGACCCCAGATTTTCATGAATGATTTGGAATATCCTCAAAACTTATTATCGAAACATTTTCAAATCTAAAAAAGCAACTAAATTTAACTTGTCACCGAATTCAAGAGCGAAAAAACGGAAACAAGTCAATCCCAAGCAAAAACCCCCGCAAATCAGTGAGAGCCCTGCGTTCATAAAAGAAGTTGAAAGTTATGCGGAAGGACGAAAGCAGAAAAAATAAGGAAAAAAATGCCCAGCATTTAACATATTTAAGATTACCTCTGCCCTTAAACAATTTCTGTAATAAAGAAAATGATCATATTATAAAACGATGTAAAAACAATCATTTGTTTTTAAATCACGGACTCCATCAAATTCTTTCTCAAACAGTCAGCGTTCACAATAACTTACAGAAAAGCTTATTTGCATGCAATGGAATGTAAGCAAATGCTCAGAACTCAGTCATGGTGACCTCTTACTCAAACTCTTGCAAACCATCAACATTCAACTATGAACTTCTATGAGAGAATGAAAGCCCCTCCAAATGTCTCGCGCGTATACTGACCATAACAGCCATGAAAGACATTCCATCAGCAACAATCGCATCCGACAAACATGATGACCTCGGAATCAAATAGGCGGCCTGCAAACGTTAGGTAGCGGCGGCTCAGCACGAGATAAATAGAAGTTGTATAAATTAAATTATCACTAGATCTTAGGAAAAGAATCGAGTTTGTTAAAACTTCTCAAAGGACGTCGACGAAACTATAATGACAAACTAAATAAAAATGAAATAAAAATAATTATTATGGGTTCTTATTTTAATAATATTTTTTTATGCATTAAATCACGCGGTAAAAACAACTTTTTCAACAATCAAACTGCGTTATCTTCGTCGGCTTATTAAGTAGATGCTAATATGCTTAAAAATGAATGCTCACGATGCTTGAAAATGTAAGGATTAAAATATTCAAGCGCGGTGTATGGACGAAGTTTGAAGACAAATCAATCGCAATCAATGCCACTCAAAAGTAACATTTGAAAGGAGTTAGAGGCCTCCCGGCCTACTTATGCCCAGTTGATTTTGCGTTATTTTTAGTTCGCGTTGCGGCTACCGGCATTAACAACCATTTTTTTCAAAGCAGACACAAAGAGCCTTTTCTATTCTGTACACATCTTTAATCTCACCGAGTCACAGAAGCAACCTAATCCCGCCCCGGCGATTTCTAACGATTGAACCTGATTCAAGAATTCTCATGAAGCGAAATCAAGGAAGAAAACGAAATCGATATTAATTACAGTAGAACTTATGCGTCACTTTTGCTTTCGGTAAGTTTAAAAACACCCGCAGTTGACGCGCGCCTTTGATTGTTAATTGGCCCGACTGTCCCAAACCGGAAAGATTTATAGGTGTCCCGAACCAACGGCTTTTACTGTATATAAACAGAAACTGATCTATCAAATTGTAAAACTGACTAAGAGTGATTCGTATCCAGAAAACCGTAACTCTATTCTAATTGTTCTTGTTATGTATATTTTTACGAAACTTATTTGATCCCTAAATCTAATCCATAAGAAACTCGAATCCAATATCGATAGCTTAGTTCATAAAGCCTACTTTTGATTCAAAAGTCTTGATACACCAGTATTCAAAAGCCAAGCAAACTTATCATGTTCCTGCGATACCTGATGATCAATATCACATCACTTATTTTTGCCGCGAAAGTGCTATTTCAACCCCATTTTTTAGACTGTGAAAGGCCTCCCGACCCTCTAAAAACCCGGCTCAGGGCCCGGACTTTCTTTCGCCCCAGTCAGATACCCTTAATTATTACACTAACACCCTTAAAAATATAGTGTAATTTCTAAGGTTTTTTTATGGTTTCTATATCTTCGTATTTCCGCGTGTTTATTATGCTTTATTATCGTTATATTGTGCGGTTTTTATTTGTATAAGTTTTAATCATGAAGAGGTACAGACGGAGCTGGAGTAGCGAAGAAATTTCAGAAAAAGTCTCTGTAGAAAACCACATTCAGACTGCTCTTTCATCCACATTCTCATTGTGCAGTTTTCTTGGCGAAACATCTTTCCAAAGGCGCATACAAGTGAACAGATATAATTCCGCGACTTAGGACGGGCTCGATGTTTCACTAAAAAATATGGTCAATTTGAGCAATTAAAATTTCAATTATAGGATTAATGATTTAAACCTGTAGACAAAAAAATCAAATTCATTTCTAGTGGCGGAGTAGCGGTGGAGTTT
The DNA here is from genome assembly GCF_907165135.1 of Oikopleura dioica. NCBI lineage: Eukaryota > Metazoa > Chordata > Appendicularia > Copelata > Oikopleuridae > Oikopleura > Oikopleura dioica. Next base: position 3,626,664 of record NC_137292.1, read on the forward strand.
TCTTATCTGCAAAGCACCACCAATATTCGACCCAAACGCGCCAAGAAATTTCTTACCTAACGCCAGTAAATAAATGAAAAAGAACCTCGTAGGTTAAATGCGTAGGTTTTGCCGACGATAATTAAGAAAAATTTTCATCCAAAGTCAAAATGAATACATTTAAATCAATTAATATATCTGGCGTGGATATCAAGTTTCCATATGAGGCATATCCAGAACAAAGAGAAATGATGAAAAGATGTATCGACTCACTGAAAAAGAGGTTAGAAAACTTACGTATTAAATTAACCAGTTCAAGATGCCACGCGGTCCTAGAGTCGCCGACTGGAACAGGAAAGACAATCACGCTACTTGCCTCGGTACTTGCGTTTAAAGAATGGGCAAAAAACCAAGATGACTTCGACGAGGATGATTTACCGAATATAATATATGCTTCAAGAAAGGGTATAAAAAATTTTCGAAAATATATAATAAATAAAAACACCCCAAAAACAGAACTCATTCACAACTAACGCAAGTCGTCGAAGAACTAAAAAAGCTCCGGGATATATGCAAGTATCAATTTACGATGACTGTCATCGGAGGACGAAAAAATTTATGCGTAAAAAATGATGTGCAAAATATTGCAGACACTACGGATCAGCAGATTAGCTGCAGAAAACTGCGTAGAAACAATCTTTGCCCATACAAAAAAAAGAAGCGGATAAACTTGTAACAATTGGAAAAGACACAACAGAAGAGGAGAGTTGTACTACAACTAACGCAGAATTACTGATTTCATCAATGAATGAAATAATGGACATCGAAGAGTTAGGTGAATGGTGTAAAAACCCACCAGATATCGCAAAAGAATATATAGGAACCGGTCGACAATTTTAAAAAGAATGATCAAAAATTCACAATGGAAACCGACAAAGCGAATTCAGCAGAAGGGAAAAAAGTATGCGGGTATTACCTTTCTCGAGGAAAAGCTCGCAGTGCAGACGTTCTTCTGATGCCATACAACTACATTCTTGAGAAGAAGATAAGAACGAATAGCAAAATTGAAACGGCGCAGAAAATAATCATCATCGACGAAGCTCATAACGTGGAAGCGGTCTGTGAAGAGAGCTCATCGCATAACCTCACGAGAAGAATTATTTCAATGGCTAGAGATGAACTCGGTGAAGCGAAAATAAAATTCGACAAGGAAAAAGAATCTATCGACATAATCACAACTCCACGAAAAATAGAAACAATAATAAATGGTAATTCATCAATCATTAGCCGCAAATAACAAATTTAGGAATGAAAAAATTGGAGTTGGTGTACGCGCAAAAATACAACGAGTACGGAAAACAAGAGGGAAAGAATTTCGATATATCAGAACTTATCAATGACGCGGAAAGAAACGGACTTATGAGAAACACAAATGAGATATGGAAAAACTTAACGAAAAATGTCAGTGCGTATTTTGCATCGTCACAAAGAAAAACACATCTTTCGGGTAATAAAATCAGTCTTAAAATACAAGCTTACGCATAATCAAGGAAAAAATTTCGAATTATTCGCCTATATGATGGAAGAATTGATTTCGATCCGCAACGAGAAAAGACATCATGAGTAAGACGTTATGATAATAATTATGCTTATTGATGATTTAAGTTACAGAGCGAGACTATGCAAAGATAATAACGATAGATTCGGTTACAATCTCAATATCTGGTGCTTCAACGCGAAATACGCAATAAAAGATTTATCAGAGGTAAGAAACCCTGAATAAGTTTATAATCAAGAAAAAAAATCTAGGAAGGAGCAATATATAATCTTATCCTCACGTCGGGTACACTCGCACCAATGCAAACTTATGTAGACGTTTTGGGCCTCGACGAATCCGGCAAAAAAACAATTCAGTTCCAGAATCAACACATCATCAAAAGCGAACAACTTTTAGCTGTCACAATAACAGGATACGAGAAGACAGAATTCAGAAATATATACAAAAACAGAAACAACGACGATATGTTTTTGAAATATGCGAAAATCATCAGTAAGAGAAATCATATAGATGTCTTCTTAACTTATTTAGGTAAAATTAAAGAAGTTGCGCCTGGAGGATGCCTGATTTTTCATCCAACGTATAAACTCATGCGGAAATCACTGAATATTTGGGGAATAAACGATTACAGCGCGACATTCAAAAACATGTTCAAAGTCCCGGTTTTTGTCGAGCCAGAAAACAAAGAAGAAACGATAAGAGTAATTGAAAATTATGAGCGCGAATTGGAACACGATGAAAAACAGGGCGCAATACTGAACGGTGTTTGCAGAGGAAAGCTTTCTGAGGGGATAGACTTTAAGGACAGTAGAGCACGAGTCGTTATTGTAACAGGTAACGAAAATCTAACAATAATATATAAAATCACATGAAGGAATACCGTATCCACCAGTAGAAGAGCCACGAATCAAGGAGAAAATGGATTATCTGGACAAAAGAATAAAAACAAAGAGTGGTGAGTTATCGGGAAGAGAGTGGTATAAACAAGGAAAGTCATTGAAATTATAACGCATAGAGTGATAGATATTACCATGACAAACTTAGAGGCAAACAGAGCGGTAAACCAAGCCGTTGGACGAATTATCCGACACAAAAACGATTTCGGCGCCATAATATATCTCGATGCGCGATTTACAAAATATGATGGAGACCGAATTTTCAAATATATGCCGGAATGGATAAAGTGCAGTCACTCGGTGGAGGTAGGAAAGCAAATAAAATTTGATACAAAAACAATTATAGAAAAGTGTTAATGCGCCAGGCAAAATAAGGCAATTTTTTAACAAAATGGAAGCCTTACAAATACGCGGAAAGATAACACCTCCATTGCCATTGCGACAAGAACGAAAAACACGTAAAGAATGCCGCGTTGTGAAAGTAAAAGAAACGACAAGGCAAAAGAATCGACGATTAGAACTCGAACAAGAGGCGGATGAAAATACCATCGAATCACCAAAACCAGAAACCGGCACAAATCAAACATTACAAATATTTTCAAACAAGAAATCAAAACGAAAATTTGCAATTGAATACGGACCAACAATTATGAACAACTGCAACCGCTGAATTATAAAAAATAAATGTCAAGTTCTAGTCATCATGCGATCATTCAATTTATTAATTCACATGAACGCGACCAACAAAGTTTCAGAGAACGTTTTCCGGGGCGATAAATTCATCCTCCTCGTTTCCTCCTCGTTATCATAAAGCCAATGGCAAAAGTGCCCGCTGTAACTTACTGTCCAGGAGTCGATTAAAAATATTCATTTCCGCATCCGTCAGCATTTCAGAAACAACAATTTCATCTTCGATTTCTGATTGCCCGGTGAGCTTTTCGTACAAATAACGCGGCTAAAACAACCACCTATTTTATCATTCTCCCAGATCATGTGATTACAGGTCTATTTGTAGATAAGGTAAATCGAAAAAATAATAATAAAAAACAAACAATAAAATACAAAAAAAATAAAAGTTATGGTGTTACAATTATTTACAAAAAATATTCAGTAATCTTAAAAAACCCGACACAGCAGCAGAGAGAGGATCAGCTCATCTTCACTGCCTTTTGTAATTAACACGAGCTTTGTTGTTTTTGCAAGCCTTTTGAGGCTCTGCGATGCCTTCGTCTGCACCTTCTTCGAAGCACCAGCGAGTCTTATTAACGGTCGAAATAGTAAAATTTCTTTTCCGGTAGCTCCATGAAAAGGTTATTATGTGGATGGCGTGAATGCCGTATTCAACGCGGATAATTCATAAAGGTTTAGACGACGCGGAAATTTATTACGTTCAGGAAGTGTTAGCTACATCAGAAGAAGATCATTTTTATCTACCGATTAGTTTTTGTTTAATTAAATTCATAAAGAGGCAAGTTTATTTACCATTATGGTTTTTCCATAAGTTCAGTCCTTATTGATTTTCTACCGAAGAGTCAATGTCTTCTATGAGTTAACAGTCATCCATGCTTTATTTCGTCCGAGCCTTGTGAGGTTCTGCAAGCCTTTGATAGCTACACAGTTCCGCGGCAAACAATTAAATTTATTTTATGATTATCTTTCGCTCAAATATCCAGAATATATATAAGAATTTGTAAACATATATGGCCAAAAAAAATTAAATAAAAAAATCAAAGGTCATACTAAAATATAAATTATTATGACGTTTAATTAAAACCTTGTAAAGAACGCATTAGCCAGTCAGAGATAAACGCGAAAAAACGTAATTGTTGGAAATTCGGATAGTCCTGAACGAAAAGATATGACGCGGTAATAAACACAAACAAACACAACACTTAACAAAAAAGTTTTAACCCAAACCTTAGATTCAGATGTCTTTGTCTGAACCTTCTTCGATACTCCAGCTCTAACTGAAATTGAAGTCTGCGTCTGAAATCTTTACTGAAGCCGCGTAATAACACAAAGGTCAGATTCGTAGCCTGTTTCAACGCCTGTTTCAACGGCTCAAAATCCATCGCCAAAACAATGCCTCAGAAGGAACTGTTATGGTTTTAGAGACAACGCGGCCAATAAATGCAATTTTATCTATGCCATTATTATAATAAAGCAAAAATCGGCAACCTTTAAAAAATAAATAATCTATAAAAACGCGAAACAGAGGCTCTGTAAATAAAATCAAAGCTAAATTTGCAGAAGAACGAAAGAATTTATACCTATTTCTGCTCCAGAGTCAAATCATCTAAAGAGTCTTGCCTCTTCTACGAAAATCTACGATATTTTTTTTGTATCGATTAATTTTTGTTTAATAAATATTATAAAGAGACAGGTTTATTAAATCTTATGGTTTTTATTATTTAAATTATTATTATAATTTAATTAAAGCGGCATTAAGAAAAGTGCGCGAAAAGGTCTACCAATGGTAGATATTTGAACCAGCACCCAATTTGAAAATAATTTGAACCAGCTGGTCAACAATATGAGACAATAAATTTCCGCGTCCATCAATGGCATCATGACAGGTGTTGAGTTTCCCTTTACCCATCGAAGAATTAAAGATACCGGGATAGCTTCTTTCATCAAACACCGCATACATAGCCAGAACAGCACAACCAAGCCCAAACAAGCACAAGAGCGCACAGAAAATGAAACAACACAAAGAAAAGACCGAAAAAAAAACCATAAAAGAATAGTATCAAATGAGAATATATATATATACAGAAATAAATAAAAATGAGAAAATAAAAATAAATTCGGTTAATCCCAAAAACCCACGACTGGAGCATTATGACGAGTAATTTAACACACATAAACACAAAAAAAGTCCCAATAACCAAGTCAATAACCTGTGAGATAACAAGATGTCAAACACCTTAGAAGAGGATAATTTTTTTGTATCGATTAATTTTTGTTTAATTTAAATCATATAGAGACAGATTTATTTATTCTTATGGCTTTAATAATTTATGTCGATTATGACGCAGTTCATCAAATGAGTCATTGTTGATTTCAAGTTTTGAAGCTTTTTCAAACCAGATGTCTTACATCCATATTAAAGCGGCATTAATACACTCACCTCTGTTCCATTGACGCGGTCGAGTCTCTTCAAATTCGTTGATCAGTGTGCTACTAAGAAAAGTGCGCCAACAGGTCAATTAATTTCCGCGTCCATCAATTGCATCATGACAGGTGTTGGGTTTCCCTAAACCCATCCTAAAATTTAAAATGCCGGGATAGCTTCTTTAATCAAGTAAACCGCACAATATAACAATAAAGAAGCCAAATAAACAAACGAATATACAAAGCAAAAACCATAACAAAACCTTAGAAATAAAACAATATATATAATCTTAAAAAAATACTTATGAAGGAATAATAACAATTTTGTTTATACTGTTTCCAATACCAATTCTAACTGAATGCCTCTTCTTAACTGCATATCGCCCCCGTCTGATCCAGAGATGGAGACTCGCAAAGGCAGTCGGAATGGACATAGTCCAAGTCTCATAGAACATCCATATCCCGCAAATAACAAAGTAAAATGGCCAATAACGCATATCAGACTTTCTATCGATTTAGATCTAGTTGGATCTGTTTGCCGGAAATCTCGTTGACCGACACGCGGCACTGGGCGGCGCTTCTCGTCGCTAGAATTTCCTCGACGAACGTTTTTCTTGATCGGGAGCGGCCAAAACCCTTCATGAGGATTTTTTCACGCTTGACTTTGAACTTCTCCTTTGCGATCAAACCTCCGGCGAGCTTCAGCACCCTAGAACAGGTAAAGAAAGAGCGGGAGCTACCATTTTGGACTACCTCTTTTTGCCTTGGTCCATGCTGTTGGATCTGATTTGTACGCAAATCTGCGAGCTGGTAATCCACTGAGGCCGTTTACAAAAAGTATAAATGGATTAAATTAGACGTAACTTACCTAAGGTTGAACTCTAAGTGGAGATAGGAGAATCTGAGCGTCTTAGGCGCCGTAACGCTCGATCTGAAGCGCGCCTAATTCAGCGCCAAAACTGGAGTTCGTCTTCTCGATTCAGTGATTGGCTGAATCCTTTCATTTCCGCAGAAATGCATTTCGAGATCCTTCTGAAGCGCAAAGGAAAATTTCTAGACTTCCCTACGAGTGATCTGCGCGGGAAACGGGAAAGGGAACCCGGGGGCTTTCTCCACTTAGAGCTCAACTCTATGGTAATTCCAAATAACAAGCCGCGAAAAATTATTACGAGTTTAAAAATCAAAAAACAGAAACCATAATAAAACTTTAAGAATTACACTATATATTATATATTTAAAAAAAAACATATGATAGAATAATAACAGTTTCGTTTATAATGCTTCCAATACCAATTCTAATTTAGTGCCTCATCATAACCGTGAATCGCCCCCGCCGCATCCTGACGATTTTCAATAAGGATTTCTGAGTGAAATCCTGACCCCCCTTTTTTATTAGCTCATTGAAAAGAGCGTAAAAAGTTATCCCAGATTTCCCCGGAAAAGGATGAAATTTCCGAAGAAATAGCGTCATGGCACGTGACTGAAGTCCCAAAAGTACCAAAACTTTCCCGCCCGGGCATTTTCGACTCGTCTGAGCTAATAAGGTTTGTAATAGCTCAAAATGATCGTCTCTGCGAGCTCTTGGTGGGCATCAAGTTTTCTTCCCTCTTCAACCCTTTTTCATCCCTTTATCTATTGCTCGAAAAATAGAAATTCAAAAAAAAGGGTTGAAAAGGGATGAAAACATGATGCCCAGCAAGAGCTCGCAGAGACGATCATCTTGAGCTATTACAAGCCATATTAGCTCAGACGAGTCGAAAATGCTCGAGCGGGAAAGTTTGAGTTTTTTGGGACTTCAGTCACGTGCCCTCACATCATTTTTTCGAAAATTTCATCATTTTCCGGGGGAATCTGGGATAACTTTTTACGCTCTTTCCAATGAGCAAATAAAATAGGGGGGTAAGGATTTCACTCAGAAATCCTTATTGAAAATCGTCCCTGGCTATTAGCTGGCGAAACAGTCGACAAAGGACGAAGAGCCGCTTCCGTCGGACTGCAAACCGGAGAAGCCCAAAACAACTTCGCATTCCAGAACCATAAATTCCGAAGATATTCATGCATTCCCCAATCATACTCTACATTACACCGCATACATAGCAAAACAGCACCACCGAGCCCAAAAACCAACCAAAACGGTTATTACTCGTATGCGGTCCATAATGACGTACCTTAATAATAAAAGCCGCGAAAAATTATTACGAGTTTAAAAAACAAAACAGAAACCATAATAAAACATTAAGAATTACACTTTAAATAGTATCTTAAAAAAAAAACATATGATAGAAACATAACATAGCCAGAACAGCAGAACCAAGCCGAAACAATAAACCAACGCGGTTAATGACGCGTATATAAATTGAACCAATAAAAGCGCACAGAAAATGAAACAACACAGAGAAAAGACCGAAATAAAAAACCATAAAAGAATAGTATGAAATGAGAATATATATAAACAGAAAAAAATAATGAGAAAACTAAAATATTTTCGATTAATCCCAAAAACCCACGACTGGACCATAATGACGCGTAATTTAACACACAAAAACTCAAAAAAAGTCCCAATAACACATTAGGCCTACCGGCCTGAGTAAACCCTGATTTTTCTTATTTTTTTCCACGAGTCGTATTCACACCCTTGATTTTTCTTATATTTTTTCCACGTCCCATTTTCACAACCTTGAATTTCTTTTTTCCAAGACCCATATTGAAATGCTAGAAAAACTCTTATGGCACTCGACAAAAAATCAAAAAACGTTTCCTTTTTTCCTCGTCCACTCTTAACAGTTCCTTTTTTCCTCGTCCACTCTTAACAGTTCCTTTTTTCCTCGTCCACTCTTAACAGTTCCTTTTTACCTCGTCCAAGCTTAAAAGTTCCTTTTTTACTCGTCCAAGCTTAAAAGTTCCTTTTTTACTCGTCCAAGCTTAAAAGTTCCTTTTTTCCTCGTCCAAGCTTAAAAGTTCCTTTTTTCCCCGTCCAAGGCTGAAAAGTTCCAAAATTTGTATTATGCCGGAATACAAATTCGCTTAAATTTTATAATTTTCAAGGGGGAACGGGCCCGAATTGTTTCTTTTATGTTTTACAAGATTAATTATTGAAAATTCTCAATATTTTTAATCGGCGGACAACCCCCTAAAGAAGAAGTGTAAATAAAAACCTATGATCATAACAGTGATCCAAAATATAGAACCAAGCGAAAGATAGCTGAAAAGCTGGCGATCTGTAGCGTTTCCATGTTTTGCCAGGCTCATTTTTGCAGTCATTTTTTTCTTCCATGTTTTCTCTTTTTCCAAATCTTCTTTTTGGGTACGAATGCTTCGAATGGTCAAAATTTCTTCAGGAAACAAATAAACTTTCTTCCCTTTTTGTCTTAAAACACCAACACAGTCGCAATCGAGACACTTTTAAACAAAGTTCTTTTATCTTTGTTATCGAAACTTAAATTACCTGGATTTTGCAATGAAATATTGCAATTTCCTTATTTGTTTCTTCTTCCATTACTAATGGATAGGTAAACTTGATGAAAAATGAGCTCTTTTAAGAGGTTTTCTGTACATATTCTGAACCGTTAGAGCCTCCTCTACAAGCTCATAAAGTGGGCTTTCTCCAGAAATGGGGAGAAGAAAAGTTATGAGCCCTTAACCCAGATTGGCCAAATTTCGGGACTTTGGAAGGCCTAAAACCCCTCAGGGCATGAGCAAAACCCCCAAGTATGAATAGTCAAAATGATCCCCAGCTTCTGAGGATTCTAAAACTGTATTATATTCCCTGATTTATAAGCTCTAAAAAGAGCTCATTTTTCATCAAGTTTACCTACTAATGGACCATTAGCGATTTCTTTCTTGCTTACCAAAAATTTTGAAAGAAAATTTTTTATCACGTACAGAAGTTTCTGAGGCATATTCAAGGCATTCAGTTTTGCCGAATCTTGTGACATTTAAAAGGGAACAAAGGGGGAACTCAACTGTCATTATGCCAGACAAGAAGTCGTGAGTTGAAGATGGTTTTGGGATATTCTTGCTAGAAAGGTTCGCTTTTTCAAGTATATTTGTGGAAAATTTGCGAATGGAGGAAAATAAAACGACAATAAATCCAATTTTTCGAAGAAGAATCCAGGTAGCCTAAGCTTTTTTTTAAACATCAAACGTATTTGCTCAAAAGTGTCTCGACTGCGACTGTATCGGTGTTTTGAGAGAGAAAGACAACCATGTTTATCTATTGCCAGAAGATGTTCTGACAACTCGGAGCATTCGCACTCAAAAAGAAGATTATGAAAAAGAGAAAACATGGAAGAAAAAAATCACTGCAAAAATGAGCCTGGCAAAACATGGAAACGCGACAGATCGTCAATTTTATAGTTATCTTTCGCTCGGTTCTGCGTTTTGGATCACTGTCATGATTATCGGTAAGTTCTTCGCCGTAAAGAAAAACCTAGAATTATCCTTTCAGAATTTTCTAACATTTTCTAGCAAATTTTTATTCTTTGGAGAAATCACGCGGGGTGACAACTTTTCTGACCACGACTTGTCACCGAAACTATAAAAAATGCGTTCGAATGGCATCCATGGATTTCTGTGGACATTTGTTGAAGCAGTGCTATGAAACCCAAAAGTTTATCCTTCCTGAACCAGTTTCCATGATCGAGGAAAAACTTTCATCGGAAAACTTTCATAAGTTACGATTGAAATTCGTTATAAATATGAATCATGTTGTGTAACTGTGTCTCAAGAATGTCAAGAAAGGATGATTCAATCGCGTCGACCATATTGAAATTAAGAACTATTTTTTCAAGTTTTTCAGCATTTGACTTCAATATAAAAGGGTTAACAAAATAATCAGAATCCATCCGTAGAGAGCCATTTCGAAAAATTCCGAAGGAAAAGAGATTCATTCCATTAAAAAAGTTTCCCTCGAGAAATTTGGCTATTTTTAAATTTCGGTATTCTTCTGGGATATTGATTTTGAATCCAAAACGCTTAGTCCCATTCAAGTTCATCTTAATTGTCGAAATATGTTTTATTTTGCCAAGGGAGTAAAACCAAGAATCAGGAATGATCATTTTGTAAAATTTTACTCCCGTGAACAGGTTCATGCCTGGCGCCGGAAATTGCCCCTGTTCGTAAAGATTCTTTGAGAACTTCGGAAAAACGTCGTCGTGAAAAGAAAACTTAGGATTGCTTGTAACATGCATTTTCTTTTTCAATGGTTGTTGGACAAATTCAGTCTCGATATTTTCTTTTCGGAGGGTTTCAAAAGTACCTTTTTAAAAGCTTTGAATAGTCAATTTTTTAAAACCCTCTCCTTTATTATATTTGATTTCGAATATGATGTCAAAAACACTGTTTTGAATAAGTATTTTCTCGTCATGAATAAATCCATGCCCAAAGTATTCGCATTCGTCATTGTTCAAACCTTTCTGATCAGTATAGTAAGGATCATCTGCTGCAAACATTGTCGAATAACATTCTGATTTTTCTTCGTATTCAATTAGTGAGCCGATCCACTCGCGCCCAAGAGTAAGAAATTTTCCTTCTGCCTCCAAATGCAAAGAATAAAGTGTGTTTGAGAGATCGATACTTCTTGTCACGATTATTAAAAGAAGTTTGCTCATGTCAATCTTAAAGGGGTCCAAATAAAGAATGAAATTATTTTAAGTAATTATAAGATTTCAACCCTTTTCAAAGAAATAACATGGACTGGGTTCAACTCGCTTAGTTCTATGGGAATTTGAATCTCGTTCTTTTTCCAACCTTTCTCAAATTCTTCGTCCTTTCGGATTCTGTTCAGGGCCATTGTGGTCGATAGTTTAATGTAATGATCGCCCAGCTTGACGCTCATCAAGTAGAATACTCCTTTGAAGCTGACTGAAGACACTTTCGCGTTAAAATGGTTGCTAGGTATGAAGCCCTGCGCTAACTTTACAAGAGTTTTGAATACATAAAATAACAGATAAGTGACTGTTAATGATTTCACTTCTTCTTTGAACTCTTCCTCAAAACGCCTTAAATTGTAATCAGGAGCATAGTAATAGCATTTGTCAATTTTTGCAGTTGGACGGCTTTTTATGGTTAAAAATGACATTTCTTCTATTTTAAAATGGATCATATTTTCGACCATTTTCAGATGACGACGACTGGAAAAACTTTTGTTCCTTTCTCTTCTCGACGGATTTCGATGTGATGAGTTCCGATTGATGATCCGAAGTGGAAGACGAAAAAACCTCTTCAACTTGAGCTTCACACAGTTGATATTCAATTGTAAAGACTTACATTGTATTCAGTCGATTCGGAATGAAGATTGAAATGGCTCCAGTTTCTGTCAATCTTTGCAAGTTTCCGAGGGCATCGACCAAATAATGCTCGCCATTGAGAAAAGTGGACCCGGTAGACTTTAACGATTTCATTGATATTCTTTTCATTTCTTATTGCAATTTTTTTAATCAAAAATAATTAAAAACTCAGAAAACCGTTCATAAGGGAAAAAAGAATGAGAAATATCTATTCGTTTCGAGATATCACCAAAATCCGAAAAAATAATCGGAAATGTTTCTTTTTGAATTTTGTCTCGATTCGCCAATCGACCATGTAAATGTTTAGGATCATGATGGGATCCGGTAACAAATCGAACACCACTATGCCATGTGTTGTCAGTAAAAATCGAGCCAGCTACTTCATCGGAAACTGAGAAGCCTGTGGAATTTTTATGCAGATTGAAAACAGGAACAAGTTTCTGGCGCGATTCAAATTTCTCACACTTGTAAAATTGGCAAGGACATCCGTTCAAACAGTGTTTCTGAAATGGACAGACTTCTCCGGCTCCCTTAGCTGATCTTGTCAGTTCGAAACACATTGAATCACATAGAGACACCGGATAAGTCCTTGTTGATTCCAAGACGAGCGTTTTCGAGCAAAGATGACGGCAGACGTTTTGGTCGTAAAACTGTTTCTTCTGGCAGCGGAGAAGATTGACTTCAGTTTCTTCTCTTGTGAACTTAAGACCCGCAGTTTTCGCGTGCTCGATCATAGAAACCGGTTCGGGAAGGGTAAACTCTTGAGTTTCATAGCACTGCTTCAACAAATGTCCACAGTAGTCCATTGTTGCTGTTCTAACGCATATCTTATAGTTTCGATGACAAGTCGTCGTCAGAACAGTTGTTACTCCGCGTGATCTCTCCAAGGAATACAAATTCGCTAAAATTTTATAATTTTCAAGGGGGAACGGGCCCGGTTCTTTTAAAATCGGCCTTTTATGAATAATTCATAATGAATTGTTTCTTTTATTTTTTACAAGATTAATTATTGAAAATTCTCAATATTTTTAATCGGCGGACAACCCCCTAAAGAAGAAGTGTAAATAAAAACCTATGATCATAACAGTGATCCAAAATATAGAACCAAGCGAAAGATAGCTGAAAAGCTGGCGATCTGTAGCGTTTCCATGTTTTGCCAGGCTCATTTTTGCAGTCATTTTTTTCTTCCATGTTTTCTCTTTTTCCAAATCTTCTTTTTGGGTACGAATGCTTCGAATGGTCATAATTTCTTCAGGAAACAAATAAACTTTCTTCCCTTTTTGTCTTAAAACACCAACACAGTCGCAATCGAGACACTTTTAAACAAAGTTCTTTTATCTTTGTTATCAAAACTTAAATTACCCGGATTTTGCAATGAAATATTGCAATATCCTTATTTGTTTCTTCTTCCATTACTAATGGACCATTAGCGATTTCTTTCTTGCTTACCAAAAATTTTGTAAGAAAAATTTTTATCACGTACAGAAGTTTCTGAGGCATATTCAAGGCATTCAGTTTTGCCGAATCTTGTGACATTTAAAAGGGAACAAAACGGGAACTCAACTGTCATTATGCCAGACAAGAAGTCGTGAGTTGAAGATCTTTTTGGGATATTCTTGCTAGAAAGGTTCGCTTTTTCAAGTATATTTGTCGTAAATTTGGAAATGGAAGAAAATAAAACGACAATAAATCCAATTTTTCGAAGAAGAATCCAGGTAACTTTAGTTTTTTTTAAACATCAAACGTCTTTACTCAATAGTGTCTCGACTGCGACTGTATCGGTGTTTTGAGAGAGAAAGACAACCATGTTTATCTATTGCCAGAAGATGTTCTGACAACTCGGAGCATTCGCACTCAAAAAGAAGATTATGAAAAAGAGAAAACATGGAAGAAAAAAATCACTGCAAAAATGAGCCTTGCAAAACATGGAAACGCGACAGATCGTCAATTTTATAGTTATCTTTCGCTCGGTTCTGCGTTTTGGATCACTGTCATGATTATCGGTAAGTTCTTCGCCGTAAAGAAAAACCTAGAATTATCCTTTCAGAATTTTCTAACATTTTCTAGCAAATTTTTATTCTTTGGAGAAATCACGCGGGGTGACAACTTTTCTGACCACGACTTGCCACCGAAACTATAAAAGATGCGTTCGAATGGCATCCATGGATTTCTGTGGACATTTGTTGAAGCAGTGCTATGAAACTCAAGAGTTTATCCTTCCTAAACCGGTTTCCATGATCGAGGACGCAAGGACTGCGCCTCTTTTGTTCACAACTGAGGAAAATGATGTGAATTTTCGCCGCTGCCAGAAGAAACAGTTTTACGACCAAAATGTCTGCCGTCATCTCTGTTCAGAAACACTGGTCTTGGAATCAAAAAGGTCTAATCCGATATCACCCTGTGAGTCAATGTGTTTTGATTTGACAAGATCTTCGAAAGGAGCTGGAGAAATCTGCCCATTTCAGAAATACTGCTCGAATGGATGTCCGTGCCCTTTTTATGATTGCGAGAAATTTGAATCTCGCCAGAAACTTGTCCCCGTTTTCGATCTTCAAATGGGCTCAATAAGCAACACAACTATTAATCAACAAATCGCTCATGCAATGAATACGAATTTATATCAGAATCATTTTAGAAAATTCATCGGATCTCATCAACCTAAAAATTTACAGAGTAGATGGATAATTAGAAAAGACATTAAAAACGTACATTTCCAATTATTCTTTCGGATCTTGGTGATACCGTAAAACGAACAAATGTATCAGATTCTTTTTTTCAATATGAACGGTTTTCTGAAAATCTTAGTTAAATGATTTATTATTTTTTATTTTGGTCTTTGTTATGTAAAATTGAATTAAAGTCGTAAGCAACGAGGGCTGGATTATTTGAAATCAATACAAATAAAAACCATCTAAACACCCATATTTCGGGAATTCGGCCATCCTTATTGCTGAATAATGTGGGGTTCGATAAGTCAATCCACAATCCTCTGGTCACCAGGGGCGTCTCTATGCATTACCATTAACGACCACCTTATAAGCTGTGCTCCAACTGAATCTCAACAAGCTTGACAATATTCGGAATATTCGGAATAAACCAAATTATCAAATTAACCAGAGAGTTTATACTTTTAACCATAAGGGTTCGATTTGTTCGAGCCCTACAAATGGTGACTGAAGCTTCGAGCTGATGTCCCGGTCAAAAAGAGAGCCATCCATCACAGCCGTCATAACACTTCTACACTAGAGACACCGAAAACAACAGAATATAACTGCAACACAACAACACGACCAGCAAAAACTCACCAACAAAACACATTACCAAACCGCATCAGTCTTAGCCAGAACAAGAACCTTCAATACACACCAAAGGACACCACAAGTGACAAACCTACAAGGACACTATCACATGGACTTGGAAACTCGGTTTCCCTGTTGAATGAACACCCTGCTCATCCAAAGACAAAACTTCGTAAACTTCACCGTCCAAAGATCAACGTTGCTATTTAGCGGTCACCGTCAGCGAACACCGATTAAATTAACAGCGTAATTATCCCGTTGGATACATCCGCAGAGCTGCACCAATTGATCTTTTGATAAATTGTGATAATTACCACCAAACATACGCAGCAGCTTCTCGGTAATAAACCGGAGACAGCCATCAACGAAATCTAGCCAGAGAGGGGAAAAACATGGAACTTACGAAATTTGAAAGAGAACACTTGGAATTCGCTCCGACATGGCATCGTCCCTACGACTGCACAGAAGAAGAGGATCTCATTTCTTTTCGACAATTTGTGAGAGAAATCGAGGTTTTCAAAGAAACCTACAAACTCAAAGCTGATGCAGCAATATATATTTCAATGCTCCGATAAGGAGGAGAGGCCCTAAACATCTGAGATTGACTGCTACTTATCTGCCTCAAGTGACACCGACTCGGAAGATGATTCAAACTCGTATGTGACTTACGATTCTGACTCAGAATAATGAATTGGCTTGATTAATAAGATGAGATAAATACGATCTGTGATGAAATAAAAAGGAGGGATGAAACTGAAAAAAAAGCAAAACATGATGCCGCTCTTTGAGAGAATATTGAAAAGAGAATGCAGCAATGATATGATGAGCATAAATCCGAGGAAGTCACCAGAAAATCAAAAGAATTCGAAGGAAAAACCCCGGCCGGGTTCGGAAAAGATGAGTTACGATACGACCGCAGCTGAGACGCTGCGAGGGACCTCATATCGTACAATCCGAGAAGCAGGAAACGATATGACGGAAACAAATCTACTTCACTGGATGATACCAAGAATATGCGAGGTACAACGAGTCTACTCCATCCAAGTCACAGGTTTCTGATTTGAACATCGTAGTATATGAATGCAAATTAGCCCATCTATCGGCGCAGCTTGAGGACTGCAAATATGAGCCTTGAGCAGATGCTTTTAACATAGAAAACCGAATGTGCCGATCCAGCCGCTAGAATTGTACTCGCCGAGCTCCCCGTGATCGGTTACTTTGATAAGGACGACCCCGAAATTGGCCAACGCTATCTTATAGTAGTTGAGTCGGTTGGCTTCGAGGGGAAGTATTTGAACTTCTTATACTACCTTGAAGGTTCCCTTGTCTGTCGATTCTTCTTCTAATGCTTGTTTTAGTAATCGCCGCTTTTCTAAAGTAATATGCGGATTGGAGTTGATTGGCCAACATCACATTACCCAGCGAAGAAGGAACAAAACTTGCTCTCACTCCCTATCGATGCCGGCTCGCAGACCTGCCAAGCTCACTAATTCGCCACTTCGCTATGAAGCCTCAAGAGTTTCGCCGGAAACAAAAGGAGCTTGAAAAAGCATTTCCTCAGTTTACTTTTGCACGTGATCAGCTTCATCTGCCACGCAAAGCGGCACAGCGGCTCGAGCTCGAGCGAATCTTCTCTTCCCATCTTGCTAAGAGTTACATGAACATTACTACCAAATATCAGGAGCAGCTCGAGTTGCGCTGCAATCTTTCTGAAAATTAGTCGAATTTCGATTTTATGAAATCTGTCCAATTAAGAGTAGAGTAAATTGCTGAATCCTTGTTTGCTTTTAGAATCATGTCCCGACGAAGTCCAAAGCTTTCTGATCTATCTGATGATCCATAAAACAACCGTATTCCGACCGGAATTGTGAGGCCCTCCCGAATTGACAACAGGCAGTCATCTTCTTCAACCAGTGATGATGATGAAACAGAGAGCGTCATTCCTACGCCGGCCCCACGACAGTTATCAATCACAATTGATAATCCACCCGAAAGAGCTAGTCCTCCGGTCTTGGTGACCTTCAATGATGATCGTTCATCTAGAACTACTGGCTTTCCACGACAAACAGTTGCTATCCAATGGCCATTAACCAGGAATCAATTCTCTTCCAACCGTTTTTTGACATCTCGTAGGTTCGTTTCTCCTCCACTTTATAACAATCTTAGGCGATGCTGAAACTTTCCACGGCATTTCGATCGAAACTTTGACTAACTCCAGCAACAAATTCATCGCAAACCAACTATCGGCTCTTGGTCGGCAGCTACTATTGGGCGAGTGCCGTACTGTCTTCGAGGACGAAGATTCGATTCTTCTTTCTAGAATATTGTACGCCGATCTTCCCATCCAAATTGTAACAACCTTGTCGGGCGTTTTGCACGGCTGCTCCTGTCGTTACAACGGCCGATTCGACACTCAGATAAGTGGAAAGTCGGTTCGAATGTCCGTGACCGTCAACTTGTCATCCCATTGCTAAAAACGGAGATGATTAGCGACATGAGTAGTAACAGGTCAGTCACTGTATCAAATTTATTACGACTTTTCCCTACTCGTCGATTTAAAGCCGAAAAATATTACACCGGCAACTGTTTTTGCGGTACTCTCATGCTTCCTGTCCATATTCAATAGATCAGTAATAAAAGTTTCTTTGTTGATGTCTTTTTCATGCTGGTTTGACGTATCTTGTAACCGCTCAATCTTCTTGTTCATCATTGACATTTCCCTTAAATGCACAAATATGATTATTATATACCTATGAAAAAACGACCGCTCGTGCCGTTGGAAGAGATGGATCGAAAATTTTTCCATCAACTTTTTTCTCCCATTTGTGCCACTTAACCATTAATTGACCGGATGTCCCTGGAGGTCCGAGAATTGTGGGGTTCGATAAGTCGATCCATTATTCTCTGGTCACCAGGGGCGTCTCTATGCACTACCATTTACGACCACCTTATAAGCTGTGCCTCGACTGTGCCTCTTGTCAACAAGCTTGACAAGATTCGGAATATTCGGAATAAACCAAATTATCAAATTAACCAGAGAGTTAATATTTTGACCATCAGGGTTCGACTTGCTCGAGCCCTACAATAGGGCCGTTTTGGGGTGTTGAGATTTGTGTTGATTTCAAATTATCTAGCCAACGTTGCCATTAAAGGCAGCGTCAATGATTCTTAAAATTTCAAGATCAAAAGAAAGGCCAATCGACAAAAATTGTACAGGTCCCGTTAGAGGGAGGTGCCTGGAACCGACAAAAAAATCCCGACAAAAATTTCATTATTTTCAAGTAAATTTCAGTAGCCCACCATTATCTGCTTGGCTAAGGAAAGTCTCTCAAAACTGCCTTGAAATGTCCATTAAAGCCTATAATTTATAGGCTTAAAAGGCCATTTCTTCATTGTTTTAAGAAAAAACACTTCTCAAAAAACTTAAGAGTTATTTTTCTGAAGTGTCTTTTTTGAAAATTTTGTCGGAATTTTTATGTCGATTCCAGAAAATATTCCCCGTAAGGGGTTTTTTTAAGCGCACTCCCGTAAAGGGGTTAAGAAATAGTCAGTAAAATCGTTTAAGTCTACCGGATCCACTTTTATCAATGGGGAACATTATTTGGTGGATGCCCTCGGAAATTTACAAATATTGACAGAAACAGGAATTCGCTCGCTCTTTATCGCAAATCGACTGGAATTAATGTAGGCTTTCTCAACTAAATATCACTGATTTTAATTTTAAGAGGTTTTTTCATCTTCCATTTTGGATCTTCAATCGGAACTCATCAAATTGAAATTCGCCGAGAAGAGAAAGATACAAAATTTTTTCCAGTTGTCGTCATCTGAAAAAGGTCGAAAGAAGGTAACATTTCTGTCATTCAAAATACTTTTGATCATAACAAGCCGTCCTTCTCGAAGAGAGGATAAGTGCTTTTACTATGCGCCCGATTATAATTTACAACGGTTCGAGGGAGAGTTTGAAAAGCAAGTCTTACATTCGTGAGTGGCCCTCAAATTTGGGGATCCCAGTTCTTCTATTAGTAAATGATTTATTTAAAAGGAGCCTTAGCAAGGCCCTCAAACTCTGTCTAAGTTAGCGCAGGGCTTCATAGCTAGCAACCACTTTAACGCAAAAGTGTCTTCTGTCAGCTTCAAAGGAGTATTCTACTTGATGAGCGTCAAGTTGGGTGATTATTACATCAAATTATCAACAACAATGGCCTTGAACAGAATCCGAAAAGACGAAGAATTGGAGAAAGGTTGGAAAAAGAACGAGATTCAAATTCCAAAAGAAATAAGGGACTTGAACCCAGTTCATGTCATTTCTTTGAGAGGGGTCATGAATCATCAACTTCTAGTCACAACGATAATTTAATAAAAATACTCGAAACCCCTAAAAGATTGATATGAAGAAACTTCTTTTAATAATAGTGACAAGAAGTACCGAGCTCTCAAACACACTTTATACTTTGCTCTTGGAGGCAGAAGGAAGATTTCTTACTCTAGGCCGCGAGTGGATCGGCTCTCTTATTGAATATGAAGAAAAATCAATCTGCTTTTCGGCTTTGTTTGCGGATGATCCCTTCTATACTGATCAAAGAGGATTTAATAATGACGAATGCGAGTACTTTGGACATGGAATCATTCATGACGAGAAGATTCTCATTCAAAATACTGTTTTTGATATTATTTTTGAAATCAAATATGACTTAGGAGAGGGTAAGCTAACAAAAATAGCTAACAAAATATAAGCCCGAACTGTATAGTGATTAATAACCCTTTGAAAAGCAAATATTGAGCTCGAATTTGTCCAACAAAGATCTAAAAAGACAATGCACGTGACCAGCAATCCTGACTTCGCCTTCCATGACGACGTCTTTCCAAATCAATTCTTTAAGAAAGATTTTATCCAAAATCCGTTTCCACGTCCAGGCCTATACACAGGGGGAAACTTATTCAAAATTATTATTCCCGATTCTTTATTTTCGTCGCTAGACGAGTTGAATCATATTTCGACGATAAAAATGCCATTGATTAAAAATGCCACAGTGGACCGTTTTGGATTTCAAATTAATGTCAAAGACGAGAAACGAAATTTCAAAGAAACAAAAATTCTTGAAGGAAATTTTTTGAATGGGAAAAATCTTTTCTCTTTTGGGATCTCTCAAAATGGCTCTCTTTGGATGAATTCTGATTTTGTTGAAAAACCTTATATTTTGAGGACGAATGCTGAAAAACTTACAGAAATAATTCTGAATTTCAATTTTGTTGGTACGAATGAATCGTCATTTATCCAAATTTTTGAGGAACAGTTACATTGCATAAATAATAAAACAAATAACCCTCGCAATTATTAGCTGATAAAAGTTTTCCGAAGGAGATCAAAATTTCTTCTCAGTGATCAATTTCACCAGCCATGAAAATGTCACTGATAGAACATTACGAATTTTCAAGATGGACGACTTCACAATAATGAAGAAATTTTTTTTCGAAGAAGTACTTCCGTGTGACAACGATCCATGTGATGGTCTCGAAAATTGCACAACCCTCGTCGGGGGATGCGGGCAAGCGCCTTCTCGAAACAATCTGATCGAAACGGTGCCCGCCGCCGTCAACTATAAATTTTCTGCGGACGTTTATTGCGACCATAGCATGCCTTTTACAAACACACTGGGACATGACTATGACTTTTTAAACATCTTTCATGTGAGCTTAGAAACCAACCTGGACCCTGCTGGTGATGGAACTTTCGCACTCTGGCGATATCCCCGCGAAAAAAAACAAGCTCTCCTTTACTTTCAATGATTGGAGCTATGGAATTCAATCAACAGATTACTTCTGCAAAGACGGTGAGTGGACTACCTACTCTGTTGTCCTAAAACAAAGGAATGACAACCCGAACTACTTGCAGTATAATGTCAGCATCGATGGTTTAACAAAGAATCAAGGGACGTTCTTTTACAATCCGGTGACAACTGGCGATCTTAAAGTCTTCGTCTCTGACAACTGGAACGAAGCTGGCTCGGCGTTTTTCGTCCGGAATTTCTACTATCAGACCTTCGCGTTTATTAATAATGACTGCGTGAGCATTTTTGATCCTTGCGATGGAGTTGGGAATTGCTTAAACATTGTTAACGACTGCGAAATCGTCCCTAGTAAAAATAATTTTCTCACAACCATTCCGGCTGCTTTGAGCTACAAAGCGTCAGCTGAGGTCTTCTGCGATCATCGCGCGCCAATAAGCTCGGCAGAAACGGCAGTGCTCCGGCTTGGTACTGGTCGAAATTACGGTGCACCCTCTGATCGAGCTTTTCTTATTTTAAGAGCAGCAGTAAGCAATACTTTGCAGTTTGCTATCAATCATCCAAATGTCGGTGCTCATCAAAGTTATGTGGACTTTGTCTGCACTGACGGTCAATGGAGCACCTTTACTGTTGAAGTTTCGGATGTTGGAAACGAGCACTTGCACTACGCCGCAAGTATCGACGGTGCGACTGTCATGTCAGGATATTATTCTTCGCGCGGATCGAAAACTAGCGGCACTCTCTCAGCATACGTCGCGGACAATTTCTACGACCCTGCTTCTGCCTTCAAAGTCCGAAATTTCTATTACCGAATTCTTTAAGTATAAGGTTTCATTTATTCATATCCTATGTCCCCATGCATCTTAGTCACTCTTACTCTAAGTATCCTTTTTTTAATGATATCGCTGATCAATGATAAATAAATCTACTCATACCTGGAAAAAAAGCTTTCTGATTTCTCTGAACCTATCGCTGATAATAAAATCTGACCGTCTGACAAGGTAGAACAGACAAAAGTTATCGTTCGGGAAGCCGCGAAACCAAAATAAAGCAGCTCATTTTTGCCGCTTCCTAGAGAAAAAGAACAAAATATCTTTCGCTTGTGTGTTTCAGGTTTATTTAAAGCAGGGCAAATTTATTTTTATACAATGTTCGTTTTCGTCCGTCTTCCATCTCCATTTGCATGAAAACCATCCAGAAGAAGTCGACTTTGAGCTTTGATCCTCGCAGATTTCGCGTGATCGAAAATTTAAAGCAAAAAAGGGCGCGATATTGAAATTCGACAATAATGAAAGAATATTTACAATTTTGAAAATAATTATTTAGCGCAAAAACTTTTCAATCTTTGGCAATTTCTTTTGAATTTTATGATAAATTTATTTCAATTCGACGAAGAAAATCTTCGGCGATTTTACTTTTGATTCGCTATTTATGAAAAAACAGGCTTCTTATTGGCTCGAATTTCTTAAATGAAAATTCTTAATGAAGATTCAAGCCCAATTAAGAGTTTTTTTCTTTTTTCTTCTTAGATCTGAAATAAATTATCATAAAATAAACAAAAACTTATTTGCAGCAGCAGCAGGAATTGAGCGATAATATTTGTCTGATTAATGGTTCAATTTTTATTCGTTTTATTTGGTTATTGATAATCTTTTGTGAACCCGAATCTTGAGTCTTTAGTAGTAACTGCCTTTTACTGTGCATTCTGCTTTGACAGTTTCAGGATGCTGCCGCTCGTAGATTTTCAACTCTTTGTAAATGCAGCGCTTGAATTTCTTTCGATTTCCTGAAACAGAACATTTTAGAAACTTTTTTTCTGCTTTATCATTAGCTTCGAAAATGAGTCATGACTCATGACGAAAGTTTTTCATAAAAAAGGTCTGTTTTTTACAAAAATTGACCATTTATCGTCGGTCAAAAACACCTTTACCCCGTTAAATAGAAATTAAGGTCGCTTAAATATATAATCCGGCCATTAAGCCCTCCCCGAAAACACTTTTATCGCTTTTAGCTGAAAATTGCCTTTATCGCTAATTTGCCAAAATCCGCCTCTGTCAGCAAGAACCTCATCCCAAAATCCTTTTTACGAAAACGTTTGTCCCGAAAGAGCTGTCTCAAGAAACACTTAGTTCAGTTTGCGGTTAGTGGGAAAGAATTTCTTTTCTTTAAAAATTTTAATTGACAATTTCTTCCTTCTAAAGTTGTCAATGCTACTAATTGATATTTGCACGAGTAATTTTGTTAGAATAGAAGAAAGTGACAATTTTGAAGTAATCGTGTTCTTTTTCGTTCTAGTAAAATAACAACCGAGTTCAAATAAGAAAACTTCCGAAAGAAAGATTTTTTCTCCAGAAAAAAAGGGTTTTTTTAATAAAAGCTCTCTAAAAGAACGATAACAATAATATCCATTCGTGAGTTTCTATTAGTCCGATTGCATCAATCTCAAGAGCCTCCACTTTCGCTGCTTCCTGCTGATTTCTCACCTCTGAGCTCGAATTTTGCATCGCAATCGCTTCTACAAAGCAAAACCGCCATTGCCCAGCACTCGCCGATTTCTGCCGGGCAAAAGGGATCCACGACGCTTCCACAGTGACTCTGCCACTGAGCAGCCCACTCTGAAGCCATCATGTCTTCTTGCTGTTTCGCTCTCAAAGGAGTTCGCTTCTTTTCTCGGAGACATTTCAAAACGCCGTTTGTAAAATCCGCCATTAATTCTTCGCCAATTGCGCGTTGCATCGGATGTGCTTCCTGAAAACAGTACGAAATTAATTCCAGTCCAAAGCTTTTACACCGGAAATGGATTTTTCAGGTCAAAAACGACTTTGAAGCTTCATTTTTGGAGGTCTCGACTCTTTTACCCTCAAAATCGGGGCGCACTGGTTATGTCGCCGAATGTCGCCGAATGTCGCCGAATGTCGCCGAATGTCGCCGAATGTCGCTGAATGTCGCCGAATGTCGCCGAATGTCGCCGAATGTCGCCACTTATTTTCAAAATATTGGGATTATGAAAGAAAAATTGTTTTTTTGGCCTAAATTTTCAAAACAAACTTGTTCTAGAAACGAAAAAGGCGGAAATAGTAGGAGGCGCGGCAATAGAAGTGAGTCCAGCCCGACGAGTGAGTTTCCTACCACAAATCGCGCGGAGCGCTTCCTGGTCTCGTAATTATGCCAAAACAATTCTAGAACAGGTTTGTTTTGAA
Source organism: Oikopleura dioica (assembly GCF_907165135.1). Lineage (NCBI taxonomy): Eukaryota > Metazoa > Chordata > Appendicularia > Copelata > Oikopleuridae > Oikopleura > Oikopleura dioica. Next base: position 3,650,783 of record NC_137292.1, read on the forward strand.
ATTTCTTGGTTAAAAACAAGTTTTCTCTTCAAAAATCCTGGTTTTAGAAAAAGGTGGCGACATTCGGCGACATTCGGCGACATTCGGCGACATTCGGCGACATTCGGCGACATTCAGCGACATTCGGCGACATAACCAGTGTCGACCTCAAAATCGGGAAGGATGCAATTAGCCTGGGTCTCAGACCCAGGATTCATTTCAAAAGTGACGCCTGGGTATGAGACCCAGGATTCGTTTCAGAAGGGACGCCTGGGTCCTATACCCAGGATTCCTCCAGAAAAGTGACGCCTGGGTACAAAATCAGTAAAAGAGCAATAGAATAAGAAAAAGAGTACCTACTCCAAAAAAAAATTCAAAGGGAGTCTAGTATTTACTAGAATTAGGGTTAGTGTTAGGGGGCACCTGCAAAAATGACCGTAGGTAACCCTAAGTAACCATAGACTAGACCCCGGCATTTTAGGGCCTAAGGGGCGAAGCCCCGTGGCAAAGGGCACTCAGATTTGAATGTATTTTCAAAGAATCAATCAAAAAGTCTGAATAAGTGCTTGTCATTTGATTCTGTACCCAGGCGTCACTTTTCTAGAGGAATCCTGGGTATTGGACCCAGGCGTCCCTTCTGAAACGAATCCTGGGTCTCATACCCAGGCGTCACTTTTGAAATGAATCCTGGGTCTGAGACCCAGGCTAATTGTATACTTCCCAAAATCGCTCTTCAAAATTGTGATTTTTGTCAAAAATGTGCGAAAAATCTTACCCTTTCTCCCATTCCAAATTTATTTGGTGCTCTTCTGAAAGCATTTGCGATATTCTCAGTTGTGCTCGTCACAATTTGACCAAAAATAGAACTGCTGGCATCTGAAGGGCTATTAGTCGGTGTGTTCTGACAGGCTCCTGAGAATCCAGCGAGAATTGATAGAAGTTTCATCTTTTTGTTTTCTGCCTCTCTCTTCTTCAAATTCTCTTATTCGCGAAACTTTCAATGGGCCCTAAAAAGAAACAACTCTTTCGATAAATCGACGGTCAACACGAAAAATACAGCGAGTCGAGGAGCGATGGGATTTTTTTTTCGCGAGGGCGCTCACGAGCAGGCCCGCGGAGGTTTCGCGATAGAGATCCCTTTTTTCGCGAAACAAGAGAAGAGGGTTGGGAGAAGTTCAAATTCACCAGCGATGCGTTAAATCGATGATTAATCGTTTAGAATTTCAAGCACCGACGAAATCAGAATCTTTTTTGAATCAAAAAATTAAAAGAAGATAAAATTTCTCGTTTTTCAATCGTCCCGAGTTCTTAATTAAATTGAGGGTGCCCTTGTTCATCCCTGACTCTGTGCAGGTATTCCCTTGTTAATTCTTGAGCCACGTAGCTAAAAGAATGAAAAACTGGGACCCCTTTTTAGTAATAACGAAAAGGAAAAACTCTTCAGCAAGATTAATGTTCTATTTCAACAAGAATTTTTGCAGATGTAAAACCCAGATTGAGGGTAAAACTTATTCAGTAAGATGGTTTGGAAGATGTTTTGTTTTGGCGAGGAAAAGTTTCTTGCTGCTTTATTCTTCGGAGTGCGGAGGATAAGGCGATAAGTGCCAGAGTGCTGCTCCGGATTTTACTTTTGCGACAGCTGCTTCCGTACTCTCAACAAAAGAACTTCGACGCGCGAAAATTGGGCATCCTCTGCGCTTTAGAAGAACGACTGAGGAATCGACTGAAGAACGAAGCCATTATCAGATGAACCCTCAAAACTTGGGAAAAAGTCGAGCACACGTGTTTACCTCTTATCAAATTCAAAAAATAAGCGATAAGGGAAAAGAACAATATTTCGCGCGAAAATTGACTTTCGCGTTAAAAATTAGAGCAATCTTGTTTCTCTTCCTTTTTTCGATAAGAACGTGAGTTCACTCTTGTTTTCTTTCCTTTCGAATTATCAAAAAACTGTGGAAACAAAAAAGCCACAATTTTGTTGCAATTGAAAATTTAACTCGGGCACAGCTGATATGATTCGATTGCGGAAGGAGTTTTCCGGAACGAGCATTTTTTGCGCTTTTCTGGTTTTGCGAGAGAAGCGTTTTTTAAAACCAGAATGGGAATATTGAGTTAAACCGTTCGTGGAGAAAAATAAGGAGAATCCGGGTCGAAAAGGGTTCAAGAAAGAATAAGGAGCAGGTTTTGAGTGGCTCATGAATCATGATTCAAAATAGACTAAATGGAAATTTTCAACCAATCAGAAGCCTGAATTCTAGAAACCGGCCAATTAGGAGCCGAGAAGCCGCCCACGCAAAAATTTTCGAGGTTTTTTCCATGCAAAAATTTTCGATTCGTGATGACTCCCCTAAAAATCATTTAAAATTTTCCTCTTTTTCTTCCTTAAATTTATTCAATTGGATTGATTTCTAATGAGCCGGTCCGGAAAAATTGGCTTTTCTGATAATCCGACCGGGCGAGCGTCACCAAACTCATTTTAAAATGAACGTAATCGTATCAGCAAAATTTTTGATTTTGATCCTAAGAGGGCTCTAGAATCATTCGGAAGTTCGGCATCAAACATACGGTCTAAGAACTTCGCAAACGCGAGGAAAGAGGGACTCGCGGTTTATTTTTGATGGTTTCTTTGAACTTGAAAATTTTTAACTGAAACTCGAATTGAGACTTACTGTCAAGCCCCCTTGTCAAAAAATGACGATGATAGTGAAGAGCACGTACGCTGGGTCTTAGGCGGAGTTTAAGACGAAAAGCCGCGGTCAAGTTGACGTGATCCACGCGAAAATGATTTTGCTCAATTTTCGCATTTTAGCAGTCTTCCGCGAAATGCATCTTTTTCTTCTTCGACCTGAATAAAATCGCTTTAGAGGGCCCTCCTTGTCGGGTATTCGAGAATAACAGAAGCGCTTTATAAGCCAAAATTTGACGGGAAACATTTCCGGATTAAATTTATAATTTCAGAAAGAAGCAGCTTTGTATTTTTGACACAAAACAAAAAATCCCTTCAAAGATTTTTCATCTTTTTTGGGTCCTTTTTAAATAGTGGATCGCCCAGTCTCCCCGGTAATTTAAAATTAAACGCGATAAGAGACGAAAGCGGGTGTCGAATAACCGGTGAAGCTGCTGGAGAGTACTTTACCCTTAGACTGTTAATGAGCCCAAACCTCCTCCGCCGAGGACCTCCTGCCCGATAAAACGACACGTTGTCGTAATCAACGGTGTGTATAGGAATTCTACGAGACTCACTCGGAGCGATTTTGCCTGTTAGAGATATCACTGATATCATATCGGAAATAATTGCGGTTAGGGTTGAGATTATTTATGGTTGACTGCCAGCCACTTTCGAGGAGGGAAAAGATTTAAATGAATTAAAAAAACAATTAAATAATTAATTATATACTTCATAAATTTATTAATTAAAATAATTTTAATTTTAAAAAAATTTATTTAAAAAATTTTTCATTTTTTTATTGGTAGAATTTTTTTTGTATTTTTCGGAAATCAGAGTTTTGAAGGGTAGACCCTTAAGATTAACATATTTTTTGAAGATTTTCATGAAAAAGAACTTTCACTTTCTCCTGATTTTTAGAGGCAAATGAAGAATTTCGTGGCGAATGAAAGGCGCTCTAAGAAACTTTTGAAAAGTTAGATAAACGCTGTGACGAGCCTAAATTGGCGGCTATTATAGGATGACGGAAAAGCTGACAAATCCGACATGTTCCGGAAGTGCCAGTCCACTGCTGCTTTTTAGGATTTAGAATATTTGCCTCGCACTCGACTCAAATCTCTTCCGACACTGGATTTTGACCTAAATAAGGGTTTTTATTAAATTTTTAGAAAAAAAAGGAGAAAAATTTTGGACGTGAACGTTTTTTCGAGTTTTTGCTTGAAAGGGCGAATTTTATCAAGTTTAAACTCGTTATAGAATATTTTGCTTTGGCTGAATAAGCCGCCGTCCGTTCGCCTCTGATCGCGCTCGGCTCCGATTTATTTCCAAACTGCGCTTAGCCACGTTACGCAGCCCAGCTTTGCAATTTAATCGCTGCTCGCTTATTTTCGCTTCGCACGTTTTCGAATATTTTTTGTTGTTTTCGATTTCCAGCGAATTGAATTGAGCTCAATTTAATCTCAAAGAAAGCGTTTTTTTGGCAGCATATTTTTTGAAAACTCAGGGCCCTGACTCAGGTTTTCCTTAAATTCCCGAGTCGATTTTTCAAGTTCTGGGCCACTTTTATTAGAGCCTTGTTTTTGAATTCTGAATTCAGCAAGCATCGTGTTTACAATCTAAATTCATGAAATACACTTCCATTCTGGAGCTTTTCTCCTTGAGTTTTGGGATTTTGCAATCTCGCAAAAGCTTTTTTTACATGAAAGAATGAAAAATCTCTTTTCGGAACAGAAAGCGCTGCAGCTTGGTTGGCGGCCACAATCTGGTTAGGGACGAGCTAACGACACCTTCCTTGGCAAATTATTCTACGCCCATGACGCCCTTGAATATCCTTTCGTCGCGTTCTGATTTTTCCCTCTTCAGCGAAAAATTTTTTGAAAAAGCGACCGGTGAATAAAATTGCCCGAAAAAATTAATCGTAAGCAGAAACTTTTATTAAATCAATTTAATGAGGAAAATAAATAAACGTAACTGATTTTTTCTTTAATTATTCTTCTGGAAATTAGGAGGCGCGAATCCGTTCAGTTCAGGATAATACGTACAACGGTCAGAAGTAATTGTTATTGAGTACGCTCTTTGAAGAAGATGCCATTCACCCTTTTCCATAAGTCCTTCATTTGTTTTTTCGTTGACAAGGCAACACGAGGCATTGTTTGGTCCAAAATATACGTAATCTTTATTTTCTTTAAAACGTTCCCGAATTTCGCTCTCGAATGTGTAGTAAGGTCGGTTTTTTGGAATTATCACGATGGAATTAGGATCATTGATCAAATTGTTCATAAGAATATATTCATTGCTATTTTCACGATCGATTACCATCTGATGTAAGACGGGAGGTCCCTTCTCATAAAGACAAGCGCAGGTAACAGTTAATGGACATTTGACTTGAAAATTGTCATGGAGCAAAACTGAAAGTTCCTATATAAGATTCAAATCGGTATATATACCTTCTTCATATTCAAATTTCAAATTATTCATGGCTTGTGGAGGATTCGCTATATGTTGGATTATATTCCATCCACTTTTATTCACATAAGTTGGAAATTCCAATCGTTTAAGGAGCAATTTTAACTCGTGTGGTTGAAAGCTTTGGCTGCCGATTTCCGTTTTAACTCATAAAATTTAATTCACTACAAGTTAAAAAGAACTTTGATAAAGTGAAACTGTACACGGTTTAATTTTTTAGATTTCGACTTTGGTCATTATAATATAAAAATAGGCTGCCTTCCTTTGGTAATCCTTTTCTTCATCATTCGGATTGAGATTGAAGCCTGCCAAGCTGCGCGGATAAATAACCATTGTCAAAGCGTAAAAAATATTCTCTATCGTAAGAAATTTGCCATCGTGGTGATAAAGCCGGTAATGTATCTCATTTTTTAAGATTGATCCAAGAAGCAAATAAGAAAAAGACAGTGGCACACAAAGCTCGGTATCATCTGGTTGCTCAATAATGGCCTTTGGTAAATTTTCAATATAACGTTCATAGAATTTATCCAAAGAGCGTTTTAAGTAGGAAACATCAGTTGATTTTGTCAAATTTCGATCGTTTAAGCAAAGCTCCGGGAGCTTATGTGTTATTGTTACGATTCCGGTAATGCTTTTAATTTCGGCTTCTGTCGGAATTTTTGATAGCCATTTTGCATTAAATGCCTTGAAAAATCAATTAAATAGACATTTATTCTTAGCTACCATTATTTCTCTATGAACACATTTATACTCATGAGAATCCAATGGACAAAAAAGAAGACTCCAAGCTGTGACCCAATCGCAAAAAATAAAAACATAAATACTGTTGTTCGCTTGACCAGACCGGGATATAATTTGAGAGAGTGAACAAAAAGCAGGTGATCCCGAATCTAAATTTAACATCAAATTTATGAACTCAAATCAAGACTAACAAAGATATGACGAGTATCTATATTTGCTACCCCTTCTCGCGTATCCCATGTCCCGATAGCTTTTCCTTCCGCTGCGTTCTTCAATTACCCCGAAGTCAGTTATTTTTGGCACTCCATTTTTCAGCAGCACGTTTTCTGGTTTCAAATCTTTATGAACAATGTGAGCTGTTTCTTCAAGATATTTGGTTCCTCGAAGAACACCTCGTGCAAAATCCTTGCGGTCTTTTAGTGGCGGATTTTTCTTTAAGGATATAGCCGTTCTCAAGGCACTTTCGTAGCGCCAAAAGGGGACGATAAATTTTTTTCATTTCAAAAAGAGCCCTACCTAAAATTGCCTAAGAAACCCGATTCTTGTGTTCTTTTTAATTTTTTAATGGAAAAATTTCTCTCTAGAGCAATTTTAAATCTTACGATCACTTTTTCTCGAGAATTTTTCATTAAATCGGTCGAGTTTTTTTGATAAATTAAAAATTTGGACCTTTCTCTACATTCCTAGGGTCTAAAGTTTAATATATTCCAATTATTTATGATTCTAGAGCCATTTTTATGAGGCTTACTTGAGTACGCCGAAGCGTCAGACAGCGCTTTGGTTTGCTGCGCTGGGCGCCCTCCTCCATCGCGGGGTGAGGCGCGCATGTGAAAGAGCGCGCTGATTGGCCGAGCGCTCTGAACGCAGCATTTATGAAAAAGAAGAGCCAAAAAGAAGAAGACGCTAGAATGAAAATTTGCTCGGGTTTTGTAATTTTGAGGCCCTAGGAAGATAGATTAGCAGTTATCTATAATAATACACGGTTTAGTTTTAGCGATTTAATTGAAAAATTTCGAGAAAAAGTGATCGTAAGATTTCAAATCGCTCCAGAGAGAAATTTTCTTCGAAAAAAATTTTAAAAAACATCAGAATCGAATTCTAGACATAATTTTAGGTAGGACCTGTCTTGAAATGATAAAATTTTATCGTCCCATCTCGGCGCTACGAAAGTGCCTTGAGAACGGCTATATCCTTAACCTCTTTCTAAGATCTTCATCGCATCTTTCCATAATTGTTATCCAACCAAGACAATCTTCGCAATCAACATCGTCGAAAAGAAAAATTTCAACATTAGCAAATATTTTCACAATATTTTCATGGCAAGGTATACATCCACTTTCTTGATAACAAAATGCTCCAACGTCCATATCGTCATAACACCGCTGCTCGATTTCAGTATACTCAGAGGCGACATTGATTTTAGTTCTAAGCTTTATCATTGATTTATCATCCTGATCATCAACATAATTTTGAATTTTAGGAAAAACAGTCGATTTAGTAAAGAGCGCTGGATCAAATGCTTGAACTCTGACTGCAACATCAGAACCTTCAATCTTTTCGGCAACCACTATTGCTTCTCCTCCTGTTGAAATTTTTCTTTCTTCTGTAAAATCATCAAGATTCCAATTTCCTTCTTCAGGCTGCAACTCGGATCGCTTGATTATTTTATCCCAAAGATCGGTATCTTTTTCGAGAATTTTTCTTTGAAATAAAGTTCTTTTCACTTCAACGCCATGGAAGCCGTATTTTTTCAATTCGTTGACGCCTTTTTCTCTTGTATAGCACTGTTTTCTATATTTTTCACTCTCCCTCTTTTCCCACAACCATCCTTCAGTATCATTTTTTCCGGTATCAAAATATCTCCATTGAGCATCAACAGGACTTTCGAAATCAACTCTCTCAACAGATAAAATTAATCTGTCCTTATCGTTTCTTGTGGTTTCTCGTTTAAGTTTCGGAATAAATGTCTCAAGCCATATTTTAACGCTATCTCGTGACAACGAGGTAGGACTCATTGAAGAAAAGAACAAAAATGATAGACGATTTTTAAAAAGCGCACTTCAAAATGGTATTTGTTCCTCGTAATTATTAACCTGAAGCATATTTGGAAACCATGATGATCAAATAGACCTTTCTTATTCTTCTTTGATGACCCTTTCCTTTCAGGACCTTTCTTGGGTGTAGTCCTTAGTTAAAATTTTTGAAACAACCTTCTGATTTTAGGCGCGTTCGAAATGGAAATAACGGTCGGCAAAAATTTTTTTTTGTAAATATGATGTTGATAATATGATATTATTTATTTCTTATTCGCATGAAATATTTTGGCTCAGCTGTTATTGTTGTCAGTGTTTTGCTCCATTCTTGGGCTAAACCTGTTGCTTATCTGATAACACCGCCGACGTGGAGCTTTTTTCTACAGGTTGAAGCACTTTCTTAAACAATAAGAAAATAAACTTTCTCCTGCTTGTTTCGAACAACTGTTGGCTGACTTCTACTGTAAAAGTTACACAGATATAAATAGGGTCTATTTAGGTTTTTCCGCGTAGACCCTAGATATAAATGAGAATAAACTTAAAAAATAAAATAAAAAAGGAAGATCGACAAAAAAGACCACTTTGAAATAAATTGAACTATTTATTCCACGAAAGAAGTCACACCGTTGTTAAAATTGGATCAAGCCTCGTAGAGGTATTCGTGTTCAACATGAAAGTTGTGTCAGCGCCCAGTGAATCCACATTGTTCGTTCTTAAAATAAAAGGATCGTAAAAACTCCTTCCCGGACTCTTTCGGAAAGGGCAGCGTTTATTTTCTTAATTTTAAAGGAAAAAGGGGTGCTAGGGCGTAATGAAATCGCCTTGCCGACGTGTTCGTGAAAATATTGAAAAAGCGGAAATTAAAAAATTTTCGACTTCGTGCAAAAAATGCAACGCGCCTGTTTGACCCTGAATAAATATTGATAAACCGTCTCATAAGAGCTCAAAATGCTGAATTTCCTTTTTTTCCTGAAAATAAGGGAAAAACATGAATTCTTGCTTTACCGCAAAAATACGTACCCAAAAATGCCTCTAAATTGAAAATTCTGATAAGGGAAGAAATATAAGCTGATAAAATATTTTCTCTCGAGCGAGGGAAAAACAGTCGGATAAAGCTCTAGAATTTGACGTGTTCTTTCCGGGTACACGTGATTGCCAAAAAAAGGATGACCTCTTTCAGCTGTGGGGATGATCAAACTTTCGTTCTGTTTCACGAAAAAAGAGCTTGGTTGAAAAACTGAAAGTCAGCACAATTTTTGCTTTTCTGTGAGGAGAAAAATTATCTTTCGGAAAAGATAGCTCAGGGGTTACCGCTTCAAGGGCAGTAATGGCCAAGCCAACGACATCCTTTTTTTATCTTTTGAGGATGATGATGAATGAGCTACAGTCGTTTTCCATCTTTAGAGCGTTTTTCGGATGACAAGGGTTGACCAAAACGCTCTTAAGTTGGAAAATTTACGATCAAGCAACGATGACAGTGGGAAAAAATGATGCTGAAAATGCATAAAATGAGCTCTTTCCAAAACTCTAACAATGCATCCGAAGTCATTTTTACCTATTTATGATAAAATATTTTCGATCTTTGAATCAGAGTCACTAATTTCAACTAAGAAAAAGCGTATGAACCAGCTTTTTTAAAGATTTTTTCAGGTTGAAATAGACGTTATTCTGATTTGATGATTTAAAATACCCAAAAACGCTCTAAAGTTGGAATTTTTGCAGATGACAAAATATGGAAAATATTGGCAAAAACGCTCTTAAGTTGGGCGCTCTTAAGATGGAAAACCACGGTACGTTTTTTCTGTCAACGATATTGACTCTTGAAAAAGACTCAGCTCTTGCTTTACCCCTTATCGTCATTTCTGAAGTAATACTTTTAATGAGATGGTGATATAAAATAATTTTAATAATTACAGCAATTATCATAATTTCCTTATGAAAGCATAACTTCTCCTCTGTATATATTTTCAGTGATAATCGCCAAGGAAACACGTGATCGGACACGTATTGAGGCGAACATCATCTTTTCGCGTCATTAGGCCACTTTAGCTGTCATTTCTTCAGATTTTGGTGAGCCACTTCGATAAACAAACTTTTCAAACTCAAATCGAGTCGATTTTTCGGACGTGGTGTATACATTTTTCTCCGCAAAGATCAATTCGTTTCGCGATCTTTCTTTTTCTGAAAGTCAAAAAGTCGGCTTATCTTAAAGAACGAGCATGTCCGGTAGCATGAGCCGTGTGCAATACCAGGCTAAGGATCGCTACTGCTCCACATTTTTGCGGGCAGAGGATTCTTTGAAGCCCCGAGTTTATGTAATTTTCTTCACAAGGAGAAAATCCGTGAACCTTGAAAAAGCTCGAATGATAAAATGAAGTCTTTCTTTCCAACGTGTCTGGTGCTATTACAGTAATCGGAAAAGTATACATACTTAGCTATAAAGATAAGATATGCTTGTCAAAACTCACTGGCGATTACGGCCAAGCCCGCTGTGCGAATTAATTTCGCTTTGATCTTTTGACAGTCAAGTCAAAAAATAATCATAGGCAGTGACCGCGGAATCGCAATAACGGAACCAGCACGTGACTGATTTTTATTCATTCAGACACGTTCGTAGGAAGAAGACATGCTGCTTCTTCAGGAAATGTGCTGTTAGAGGTCGAGGACAAGTTTAGACAGCGAATATTTCCGCTTTCAAGGGGCAATATGATGGAAAGAAAAGAAGGGTCGCCTAAGTCAGTTCAGGGCTGAACGCCGTTTGAATAAATTCGCAGATTACCACGTTCGAAGTGGCGCGATCGGGGAAAGTGCGACTAAGTCCAGGCATCTGGAGAATTAACGGCGGATGATGCTGGAGCACAAATCGCATCAATGACGCACTCTGTCTGGATCCAGCACGGGTTTGTCAAGTTCGATCCAATTCTCTTTTTCTAGAGTTCGAATCCCTGTCGAAGTTCTGCTCAAAAACCTGTGTAGAAACCTGAGTAGGGGCCTGACACAGGTGGAGGACCCTGACTCAGGTTTCTTCACAGGTTTCCGAGCCTAAAAAGACATCTTTTGAAAGCTTCGTTATTTTTGAATACAGAATGAATGTTGCGATTGTCAGCTTTAAAATGGTTTCCCCACGCGAGTTCGGAATCTGGCGTCTAAATAGTTTACCGGGGCATAAACCATTATCTCGAGGAACGGCGGGGGCTCACTAAATTGCCTTTGCCTACCTTGCTCAGTTTGTAAGTGACTGTTGTTATACATTTTCCATAAATATTTGACATTCACTCGGGCCGGAAAAAGCGATTTGCCAACACGAGCACTTCTAAAATAAAAGACAAGAATTTCTTTTCTACGAATGTAGACTTTTCTTAAGGCGAAATTCGAGATTTAAGTCGATCACGTGATAAACGACCGATTACAGTCGTTTTCCATCTTTAGAGCGTTTTTCGGATGACAAGGGTTGACCAAAACGCTCTTAAGTTGGAAAATTTACGATCAAGCAACGATGACAGTGGGAAAAATGATGCTGAAAATGCATAAAATGAGCTCTTTCCAAAACTCTAACAATGCATCCGAAGTCATTTTTACCTATTTATGATAAAATATTTTCGATCTTTGAATCAGAGTCACTAATTTCAACTAAGAAAAAGCGTATGAACCAGCTTTTTAAAGATTTTCAGGTTGAAATAGACGTTATTCTGATTTGATGATTTAAAATACCCAAAAACGCTCTAAAGTTGGAATTTTTGCAGATGACAAAATATGGAAAATATTGGCAAAAACGCTCTTAAGTTGGGCGCTCTTAAGATGGAAAACCACGGTATTTAATTCGATCGATCAGCCGCTACGAAGAGCCTCGGAAGCGACGGAAATGTTCTATTACGTTATTATGATTACATTACTTCAGAACATCAAGGTCAGAAAAGGAGACAAACTCGATCGGGTAATATTATTCGGGTTAGAGACCTTGCGGTTTCCAACTCACCGCCATCCGGCTCAAAGTTACGTGCTTCTCGGCCACGTATACTTGAAGACCAAATTGAAATTGAAGACAGGTACTACCGGTTCTATCTCTTTCCGGTTGTTGAAGAACTCAAGTTTATGAATTTCTCCGAAAACTTAAGCCCAAATAAGCGACATCAAGCGAGCATTTTTTCTTCCTTTCATTCCTGGAGGACCCTCCTACTGGAAGAATTAATTCTTGAAAGAAGAATAATGATGAATAGAGAAGATTACGCTGATTTCTTGAGAAGATCGAAAACGCTTCGAACAAGGGATTTTTTTTCGAAACATGGTTAAGCAAGTGTTGTGAGCAGAAAATTAGCGATTTTCGCAAACGTCGTGGAAGGCTAGAAAATGAACATCCTTAAACATTCGCCTACATCCTGCCCACGAAAGTCAATCTTTTTTATGCCTAATTAAAGTCACATTCTTCTTTGCCATTTTTTTTTTCTCTGAAGAAATACAGTGGCATTTGGGCTATTTTATCTGTTTTCCTAAAAAACCACGATACCAATTTTATCGAAAAATTTAAAATAAAGTGTGTATAAAACGTATGTCCCAAAATTTTTATCAACCCGATTAGACGTTGATAAAAACCAGCTAAGGGTTTACTATCTTCTTGTTTATACACACCTTAGGTGTTTAGTATCGACATTTTAAAGCGTGTTCTTTTTGAGCTTCTGGGAGATAATGGAGGGTTCCAAAATAAAAATCCTTGCCTCTTGGGACCAAAAAAGGCCCTTGAGAAACGTTCTCCCAAAAAGTTCCAAAATGGAAATTCTAGATTTCGTAATGAAAAGCCGCGCTTTGATATAACGAGCGAGTTGATCCGAACTTTGCGACCGCGAATCTCTAAATCGACTTTTGATGATCAGCGACCTTGAAGAACAGGGCGCGCGATGCCACCGAGATCGACCAAAATTTAATCGAGGCTGGAGTACAACACGATTTAGACGGCCAAAAGTTGATTTGGACACGCAGGAAGAAAATTGGATTCACGATTCTCTTTGCGCAATCTGAAAAATGTATAAAATAGAAAAAAAACTACCGAGTTACATTTCTTCCAGCAGAGGGGGTCCTCCAGGGCACTTTTGAAAACGAAATCCGCTCTCTTGGTGTCGCTTATTCGGGCTTTTGTTTTCAGGCCAATCATCAAAAATCACCGGTAGTGAACTCTTTAAATTACCCTTCTGAAAGAACACTACTGTATTTCAGGCGACTATCAGTGATAGTCTATCACTTCTAAGTCACGTGATTGTGCCTCACGTTGTTGCTCTCAGAGGAAACTAGACTTGTCGGAAGCACAGCGAACTTCCCCTCCTCGTTAAGTGTCTTCCTCATTAGCGAAAAGAGAGCATATTCTTACTGTATCTCTCGATCCCGTTTGAGCCGTTTTTTTAGAAACTTGCTTTATTCGCAATCTGAATTAAGTTTGACGCTGATGACCCGCTTTTTCGGTTTCTTTCTTGCATTTTTTTGAATTAATCATTTTCAATGGAACGAAAGCAAAAAATGCTAAAAGAAATTTTTTCAAAAAAAAAAGATAAATTTTATTCCCCAAGCCGAGATTCAACGGTAACAGCGGTTAGAAGTCGATATCCTTAATCATTCGAGTGTCCTTAATTAGCCAAACTGCGCCTGTGTAACTCAAACCGGGCCAAGGTCATTATTCCGATAAGAACACCCGGACGTGAAATCAGAATCGCTGTTTTTTCGCCGAAGCAAAATCGCCAAAGCAAGAATTTCACGATCCCTGTTTTCTCAAAAAACCCACTTTGAACTCAGGCTCACGAAGCGGCTTGTTCAAAATTTACGATATTCTAATTTTCCAATGCAAGAATTTAAAATTGAAACTCATCTTCGGAGAAATAAAAGTTCATTTTTTAAATTCTAAATTTTTTGAGATATATTTTTGGAAACGTCTCTCGCTAAGATGGTCAAAAAGATTAACATGCTTTTGACGCTTTGAGCACATTCCAAAGGTTGTCCGTTAATGTTAATTGCTGACGAAAGTTCTGCATTGATTAAGTCGTAGTTCGAAACTATGTTGACGAAGAATTCGAGCGATTAAGCGACGAATTCAACGATTTTGTTTTACGGAAGGTTGTTATGTTGAGCCACGTTTTATCCGTAGTGCCATTTTTTACGAACTAAAGAACCCCGATTCTTGTAATCGAAAAAAAACCACAGTAAGTGTACTTTCCTCGTCTCCTTGTTTTTTATCGTGTTCACGCTTATCATTAATATGTTCGCTTGTATACGGCTTCGTGAAGCACTTTTTTCGCCCGTCCTTCAATTTTGTATAGTCGTGGTTTCGCGATAAGCGGCCTCTGATTTTGGAGCCACTAGAATACGTCGTTACTTTGTTTGGACAGATTTCAGCGCAGAAATTTGGAAAAACGCACTGGCCACCATCCAGATACCGACCACGTCAAAATAACAAAGCTGCAACCCAGGAAAGCACTTTTCAATTTTCAGTTCTTCTTTTTTTCTCGAAATTCTGGATCATCAAATTTTTCGTTCAAATTCTGCTTTGCTCTTAGTTCTAACTTAAACTCCGCACCCCAATTTGGTCATGGTTATTTTTTGTAGTTAGCTTCCTCCGTCTGATAAAAAGTTGCAATTCTATGTTGAAATTTACGGTTTCAAGCGAAAGTCGTTCCTGAATATGTCATCACTTTTGACACTTAAAACTTTTGCGCCCGTAAACATCAATATGAACCACTGAGGGTTAGGTTACTCGCCGGCTTAATTGAACATAACAAGTTCGGAGGAAAATTAAAGTGAGGAATCTAAAACGTCTAAATTTCCAGCGTTTTTTTATTATAAAAATCATTTGGTTTTTAGAATGATTTTTGTCAAAATTCTGGCTTGTCCGCAGTTTTTATAATACAAAAACATTTATAGAGATCCTTATGTAAGCTCGTCGAAAATTCCAAGTTCAAATTCCTCCGCTCAATCAACCACCCTTGACGTAAACTTACAAGCAGCTGAGCCACAAAAAGTCGCCCTCAGTAGAAGCCCAAATAAACGCTGTTCCGGTAACCACCCGCGGGTTCACATATTTCGCTTCTGAACTTGAGCACTTTTCGGTCCATTCCGAATTCCATCGCTCGACCGCAGCGAAATCAGGAATTCTGCGCAATATGTTTTTTGTTCAATAAAAATATTATTTTTTTACATTAGTTTTTGGCAAAAATTCTTGCTAGAAATTGCAATTAAAACTTTTTTATTGTCAGAAAGAATACTTAGGAAATGACTGGTCGAAGTCGAATTGTTTGTTCAGGATCAGAGGCACTGGACTGAAGAGGGCGGGCATTTGGAAGGGGAGCGCTAGAAATGATTTGCACACATTAGTCTCATTTTTAGTGAACCTGATGATCAGCATTCCATCGTAAGTGAGAGTAGATTCAACAAGCTGAGGATCGAGGCCTTCGGGAAGATGATATTTTCTGTTGAATTCTCGGCTGAAAGAAAATTCAGAAATACTCTTCCTTGATATCATCGGTTTTCTCTTACACAATATTGCTGTCGTTCTCAGACGATTGAACAGTCTTAGCCCGAACTTCAACTGCGGCTCCGATCGTTCGAATTGAAATGTCTTCTGGATGGAAATTCTAAAAAATTCGAAAAGGTAGATTTTTAAGCTCATACTCGGCAATCCATGGTCACGACCCAACGAGAACCATCAGCAGAAATTCGCGATTGGGTTTTCTCAGGAGCAAAGTCGCCAAGAGAAAGATTCGGAACAGGTGCAGCGGAAGGAGTTGAGCCCCAGTCTCGAAAAGGATCCCAAATGTTGTTACAGTGCTTCCGGCGATGGAATTTTAAAGGGATTAAAAATGGAAATTTTTGATTAAAAAATATAGGAAGAACTATTTTCATCCCGAAATCTCCCGTATTTTGAATTATGAAATCTCTCAAAAGTGCTTTTCCAATTATCTTCGCTTAAATTTTCCATCGACTTTTTCTTTTTTTTTCCTTTTTCACATTTTTGAGGGTCCTTTCCTGATAGTTTTCGCGACATCTTTCTTTATCAGAGTCTCTGTGGTTTGATCAGTCCCTCTTTCTGATTGAGTCTTTTGGGACTGAGTCAGCTTGAGTAGATTAACGTGGTATGAAAACGCGAGAGTTACAATCAGAAGACCCAGAGCGCTCAACACCTACTTAAATTAAACGCGCACGGCGGCCAATCAATCTGATAACGTTTTCTCGCTGCTGTGGATTTCGAAAACGAAATCATGGAGGAGAATCTTCGGTCAAAATGCGTTGAGTAAAATTTTCTCTCGTTCATGACTGTAAAATGACTTAAAAACAAGCCAATTTGAAGCAAACTCGTTTTTCTTGAGTCCAATCGATTATCGTTACATTCAGAGTTGGTAGAATCGCACACTAGGCCCAACGAATCGGATCCGATGCTCCAGTCTACCTCATTTTGAAAAAAACAGATCAAGTAACTCTTGGTAATTCCCGAAATTCTTTCAGAATTATTTCGTTCACGCAATTGGTTTTCTTTACCCGAAGTATTCGTCAAAAAGATGATCCAAAGCCTCATCATTTGCTGAAAAAATTACAAATATTACAATAATCGCAGTTATTCTCGAAAAATAATTATTTTTCTTTTTTATTACCTGTAGAAGATTTCACTCTTGCAAGCCTCTTAAATTTGTTTGTCAGCTGATTGTTTTCTTCAAATCGTTTTGGTCGGAAGTGAGCCGGAAAGAGTTGGCAAGAAATCGAGTTGAAAAGCAAGACAGTTCCGATAAAAATTTCATTTTGACTCCTTTTTTCGAGATACTCACTCATTTCACATCTCTTTATACCTTTTTCGAGTGCATGAATATTAAAAAATTGATGGAGAGATAATAATGGCGCTAATTAGCCATTAAAATGCGGGAAATCGCTTTCTTGAGTGATATTTTCCGTTCTGCATTGACCGCAGTTTAATCTGCTAATCTGCTGCGAAAAATGCTTCTAACATAGGTCATCCCCTTGTTACCAGGATAAACGTTGGCGAAAATCTGAATTTAGCAGGATAAACCCCAGGCAAACTTGCCCCCATGTTAGCAGGATAAACTTTGGCAAAAGGGCTCATTGTTAGCAGGGTAAACTTTGGCACTCAATTAACAGGGTAGCGTGAATCATCAGCGCTCGCCCAGGGCGTGACGTAACAGTTAGCCCGAGGAGGACTCAACCTGCTGGAAGAAAATGCCAATGAAAAATATATTCATAAAATCTGCTTGATGATTTCAAAAACTTTTGTGGGGCCGGAAATCGTAAAAACTGCAAGTGCAGTTTTCTTCAGCTCCTCGAGACGAGTTGAATGATGGGTCTAACTCTTGATAACTCTAAGGATTTACCGGTTTACCGGCTAGTTACCGGAAAATACGTTGTCACCGGCCGTTTTTGTTCTAGAAGTGGTAAACAGATGATCGACCCAGAAAATTGTTCCTTATAGTCAGTTCTACTGCAGCCTAAAAGATGAAAGTCGTATCATTATTCCGAAGAGAGTTATCACTAAAATACTATTTTTGGCGGAAATGGGACTAGAAATCAGGAACGTGCAGCGACAACGAAATTTATGCAAAATTTACTGTTTTTAATGATAACTCTCTTCGGAATAATGATACGACTTTCATCTTTTAGGCTGCAGTAGAACTGACTATAAGGAACAATTTCCTGGGTCGATCATCTGTTTACCACTTCTAGAACAAAAACGGCCGGTGACAACGTATTTTCCGGTAACCAGCCGGTAAACCGGTAAATCCTTAGAGTTATCAAGAGTTAAACCCATCATTCAACTCGTCTCGAGAAGCTGAAGAAAACTGCACTTGCAGTTTTTACGATTTCCAGCCCCACAAAAAGTTTTTTGAAATCATCCTTGAAAATTTCAATATATATTTATAAATTCAGTATTTAATACAAGTTAACGATTTTATCATTATTAATTTTAATTTTGATATTTATTCATATTTTTAAATTATTTATTTTTAGGGCTTAGGAGGGTAGGCACCAGAGTTGCAAATTTGGCTTTATTTTCGCTGAGCTGAGTGAGCTGAGTTGAGCTATTTTTACTGTATTTTAGTAGTAAAATTGTGTTGAAATCATTGAGCTGAGCTGAATGATTATCGACGATAATTTATCGTCTGAGCTGAGGAGATCAGTTCACTTTTGAAAATCACTGAGCAGTCTCAGCTCACTTAACTCAGCAAATTTGAAACTCTGGTAGGCACATTATACAGTATTACTAATACTGTATTAGAAAGCTCAGAAGCTGAGCTTTATTTTGACTATTGATAACGGGGTGATCTCGTACCTGGCCCTTTTCGGACTCTAACCATCTTTCAAGAAGAAAAATCTCCAAAGTTGATCCCGAGTGATCCCAGGTAACCCCAACTTGACCTCAGGTCAGCAATGATGCAGATATTATATCCAATATTAGATATATAAGATATTAGTCCCTACATTCTATAATGATATGGGCTATACTTCACCGAAGTCGCTTGATCTAATGAATGGCCTCGGAATCCTGTAAACAGGAACAGAGACAGGAACAGGGATTTTATTTTTGGCCCATTTTAATTTAAAAAATTATATATTAAAATTAAAATTAATAACATAAAATTGTTCACTTGTATTTCAAGCAGATTTGCTTCATTGGCATTTTCTTCCAGCAGGTTGAGTCCTCCTCGGGCTAACAGTTACGTCACGCCCTGGGCGAGCGCTGATGATTCACGCAACCCTGTTATTTGAGTGCCAAAGTTTACCCTGCTAACAATGAGCCCTTTTGCCAAAGTTTATCCTGCTAACATGGGGGCAAGTTTGCCTGGGGTTTATCCTGCTAAATTCAGATTTTCGCCAACGTTTATCCTGGTAACAAGGGGATGACCTATGTTAGTGCACGTTAGGAATCGTATCTTATGATGTAATCCTTATGGAACGTGGAATTTTCTTATCGCATTTGCCATACTTTTACGTATGAAAGGTGAAGCATGTTATCATGCTCAAGAAGAATTAGAGAATTAGCAATTTTATTAATATTATATTAATCAAGTCGCAAAATTGATATCGCCGATTCTTATGATTTTTAATTATATTATAAAAATATAAAAATTGAAATTTTCAAGGGAAAAATTTCTATGAAAATAAATTTCCAAAAAATTGAGAGCAAGAAAAATTTATGAAAATTCCATGTTTGTAGGTATTTACGAAAGTGCCGTTGGCTGAAAAGGTTTGTCCCTTCGCTATTCGCCGCCTGCTGATTCTAGCGTTCTGAATCCGCTTCGGGCACCGTTCTGTGGGTCAATACGAATAGTACCGCGCCTATCACTAAGCCGCTTTTGAACAATCTAGATCTCTCTAACATATCATTTTCATTTCAATTCCCCCCAAAAAGAGCAAAAAAAAGAAGAAAAAGAGAAACTTGAATTGTTTTTGATTTGACGTAATCATAAATGCGCAAAAAAGTCGATTTATTTTTGGCGCTTCTAAATTTAGCAGCAGCGCAAAAAGAATTTGAAAGCTCCAATAATGAGGTGTTTATAAATGCTGACGGTCATCCCATTGGAATCAGGTGCACTTTTGAAGATGGCTGGTGCCCTGGATTTCATAATCAGCGAAATAGGGATCCGAAAAATCACGTGAGTAAACCTTTTTTCCCTTCTTTTAGTTTATTCTTCATTTTAGTATATGGACTGGACAGTAAGCAAGGGAGTATCAGACTCGCCAGTCACGGGGCCAGAAGTAGACCATACAATGGGAACGAAAGATGGCCACTTTTTGCATCTGAAGGCGGAAGGAAACAGATTTTTGGCGAAAGGAGAATTGCTTTCGATGAATTTCAAGTTGGAATATTCGAAATACTGCGTCGGAATGTGGTATCACATGATGGGCAAGCATGCTTTTTCGCTGAATATTTACGCGACCATTCCAAGAGAGTAAGTCCTTGAAGATGTAGCCGGTTGTCGGAATACCGGAGGATCTTTCCAAGATTCCTGTCTAGTAGACAAGGGCCCCTTGTAAATGTTTTAGAAAGTTATTCAAAAATCATATTGATTATTCTTTTAGCAAAAAGCAGCCTACCCAGCAACTCTTGAAGGCATCTGGCGCCAAATCAAGAAACAAGGTATGCACTCAATAATTTCTCTTATCAAAGCTAGAAAATTAAAGAACAAGGAGATTTTTACTCAAAAAAATTTTTTTCAGAGCAACTGGCTTTACACTCAAAATGAAGTTACTGTGCCGCTTTATTCGCCTGAATATGTTAATTTGACGATTCATGGAGTAAGAGGACTTTCTTATTCTTCTGATATCGCTATTGACGATTTCTTCTTTCTTCCAGGTAGATTTCTTTTCCTTCTTCTTCTTCTATTTCTTTCAAGGGCCTTGTCCACAAGTCACGACAACAAA
Organism: Oikopleura dioica; assembly: GCF_907165135.1. Taxonomy (NCBI): domain Eukaryota; kingdom Metazoa; phylum Chordata; class Appendicularia; order Copelata; family Oikopleuridae; genus Oikopleura; species Oikopleura dioica. Next base: position 3,671,069 of record NC_137292.1, read on the forward strand.
AGCACCACTACCAACGACCCTCCCTTCCTACGAACGAACAACCCCTCCAACTCTCTCACCAACAACAACGACTACAGAAGATCCAACAGAAAATCGCGAGTACATGCCATATTTCGTCACTCAACTGGAAAAATGCACGGTCAACGGAGTAGTAGAAAGCTACCTGCCAACACTGAGCGTCTGCTGCGGCGGGAAAATCTTGAGAAGAAGTTCTGGATCGAAATGCTGTAATGGAGTCCAGTATTTTAACCGAAAACAGGATTGCTGCGAAGATCAAGTGATCAATCGCGCCGAGAAGAGTTGCTGCGGAGGAGTCATCACCGAAAAAGTTTTCGGCGAAATTTGCTGCGGCGGTGAGAAAAGAGCCGAAAAAGAAAATGAAAAATGCTGCGGAGACAAAACTTTCTTCGATACTACCCAGATGGGCTGTTGCGGAGGAGAGACTTTTGACAGGTAAAAATTGAATGGTAAACTTGGTCGTAGTGAATTTTAAGAGCAACGGATTATTGCTGCGGCGACAAGATAATTTCGCTCGCAGATGAAAGTACCAAGTGCTGTGGAACTGGGAAAAAAGGAAAAGGTTCGTTTTTCTTAAAGTTTTCTTCTTCTAGAGCCCTTTCTAGTGGTCGGCGGGCGAGAAGGCTGCTGCAATGGAAACACCTACATGACATTCGAATACTCCTGCTGCGTGGACAAATTCATCTACCACAAAAAAGACGAAAGATGTGACGCCGAAACTGGAGTCATTACTCAAGTCTACTCGAAAAAAACTCCAAGTATCCAGTTTGGAGAGCGACACTGGTTGTTTTAGACATTTTTTTTTAATTTTCTTTGATTTATATTTGTTATCTGCCTCTGTAAAGCTAAAGCTATTATTCAATAAAGTTAATTGCAGTTAAATGTTTCTTTTATATAAAATATGGAAAAGGAGAAATTCTGTCGATATATTTGAAGAAACGATAAAAACGATTTGAAGCGCTTTATTTTTAATGAACCCGCGACAAATATGCCGGTAGATTATCTTGATCTTACAATCTAGACGGCGATTAAAATACAAAATCAAATTCGAAAAGACTCGGAGAAAATTAATTGCTTAGTCGTCTTCATTGAATATGGAAAAGAAAGGTATTGACTGTGAAAATAGATGTGGTTTGAGAGAATAAAAAGAGGACACATGGGATCCGAAAGTGGAGACCTGAATTTCTGATTTTTAGTGAGAAGACAATCGAGAGCGATGGTACCTTTTGACGGGTCATTTTTGGTTATTCCGGAGAAAATTCTGTAAGTAGTCGGTCAGGCCCTCATTGTCAGGGGTAGGGTCAGGGTTTGAAATCTGAAAATTTTGAGTCAGAGAAAGAAAAGAATGCGGGTTTTCTTAGAAAATTTTTAAGAGCAAAAATCGGGTTTTGTTTATTTAAAGATGAATTAAGGGTATCACTTCGTATAATTAACATGTCATACTCTTCGTTGATTTCATTGATTTCAGTCTTTTTCGATCAAAATTGAAAACCTCGAATCAGCATAAAATTAATAGCCAATTAATCTCATTTCGACAGCCACAATTATACAGCCAGTGTCTCGATCAACAAGCAGTTCAGAGACTGAACTTATCGCACATTTAACACATTATTCTTTGATGCAAAATCTGCAGCTCTGAGATTGCCATAACCGCAGAGAGGATTCAGGACCTGAATTTCAGGTATAAGAGAGGGCCAAGAATATCGTCAACCTTTCAATAGTCCATTCATTAAACATTGAGCTACTGAATCAGTACTGTACTGTATCAGATTGGATATTTTCGTCTAAAATTACCGAAAGATAAATGAGTAAAGTTTGCATTTTCCTTTAACTGTAGGAACAGATTCGAAATGGAATCGATTCAATTGAATGTTGGAAGCAACTGTATAAACCCTAATTCGCTCAAATCTGTGAGGTGTGTTTTAACTCGCCCTTTAGAAAGAATAATTTGCTCGTTCTTTTAAAATCACGCGATTTATTTTCAATCGCTCAAGCCGTTTTAATTGAAAAAAGTTGTTAGGGGCAAAAAGGCCGTGATTATTTTTAATCGGTTTTTTAATGCTCAAGTTTTTAATCTAACTAGTTTCTTACCGATTTAAAAGCACCGACGTTTGACGAAAGCAAGGTGCATTAAGAACAAGTGAAAATAGAAATAGAAAATAAATATTTTTCCTGTAGTAAAGCGAAGGACATGTCGGAGATAGAAAATTTACCAAAGGAGCTTGTTGATGAGATTCGGACGACTTTCAAGATTTTTGATCAGGACGATGGTAGGTTTCTTCGTTGATTTTAATTGATACCAAGTTTAGATGGTAAAATAACGACGAAAGAACTTGGTACTGTTCTTCGATCCTTGGGCCAAAATCCGACAGACGGTGAGCTTCAAGAGCTGATTAATCAGGTAGCAAGAGGTTTTCTTTGATTTTTTCACTCATTTTTTATTAAATCTAGGTTGATTACAATCGAAATGGAGTCATTGAGTTTGATGAGTTTGTTGACCTTATGATGAGGTAACTTGACTCATACTTTCTTCCCTAGTTGATTTTAAGGGACTACGCAAAAGTCGACCACGAGTCCGAAATCTCCCATGCTTTTCGCCAATTCAGCCCGGATATAAACTTCACGATCCCGATCAAGGAAGTGATCGACACGCTAGAAATCATCGGTATACGAGAATCTGAAATTCGACAGTTTGAAACAGAATGTTCTACCGACACGAATCGTCTTGCCAGAAGAGATTTTCTCGAAATGATTCATCGCCAAAATGTAAAAGAATAAAACTTACCACTGAAATTCTCGATTTGAACAATCAAGGAAGAGAACGAGAAAAATTACGATTTTTAAGTTTTATTGAACATTCAATGTTGGCAGTGAACTTTACAGCTAACAGTTATTTTTTCTATAAACAATTAATTATCAATGTACAGTGTGCAGGATAGTCATTAAAAGAATCATCTCAGGCCGCCAGGAACGGTCGGCTGAGGGGTAGTTGGAATATTGAAGAAATTATTGTTCCCAAGTCGTTTTTTCTCGGCGATGCATTTGATATTGTATCGGTAGAACCATGTTCGGTCGATGAACTGAAGTTCCTCGTCTCCCGGCTCTCGGTATTTTTTGTAGTCGTCCGCTGCCTTTTGCGTTCGGAAGCAGCTGTGAGAGTGACCAACACTGATGTTATCGCAGAAAGCAATTTTGACGCGACCAAGAGCGTCGAGGAAGAATTCTTTGTGGCTGATTCGCTGGAAAATGCCGTCGAAGCCGATGGAACGGATGGAAAGTGTACGGGCCATGTAGAAGTTTTGAATTACATCAGCGATCTTGCAAGTTGGGTAGGAGTCCAGAACGCCGTAGGAGCCGAAGGTTCGGTAGAGGCAATCACCTTCGCTTCCTCCAGAAAGTCGGTCGAATGTCGATGTGTAGCTGAAGATAAATTGTGAAGAAAAAATATGATTTTTGAAACTTACCCCCAATTGGATGCTCCTGCTTTCCCACCAACCAAATCCAAATCAGTCGTTTCTAGCACTTCTTTCATCCATTCGAGATTCGTGTTTTCAGTGAAGAAGAAATCATCATCGACCCAGACGAAATACTCCGTCGTCACCTAAAGCAAAATTTTGAAGAAATTGATCAGATTCAAAAGAAGATTGAAATGGCCCATTGGAGATTGAAAACTCAATCTGTCATATTTGGCGGTCGAACATCTCCCAGTTAACCCATTTGCGGTCGAATTACAACGCTCTTAGCCGCGTTTTGTGCCGACCGCAGCTTCTAATTTTAACAAAACTAGAATTTTCAAAATTTTCTTTCTGAAACGAAATTTTCGTCCAGAAGGAGAAAAGTAGGCAAAATAGGATTTTGGCCGTGTAATTTTTTTTCGCCAGGGCCAGGTGAAGGGAGGCTCTTTTGACATTTGAGGACAGACCTGCGGTCGGACAGGCGGAATTTTCCAGCAATGCCACCAGGGCAGGCTAGTTAATGTCAAATGTCAAAATGTCCAAATGTCATTTAAGATAAGGATGAATTAAATTCTTATTAGAAAATTATGATGAATTTTATGCCAAAATAGAAAGGATTTTATCGCCCTCTAAAACCCTTAATTTGAAATTTTAGTGATTCAAAACTCATGTCGAAATGTCATTAATAATGACTCATTAAAAATAAGCTGCGTATCATAAGCATATATCTAATTCTAATTTGAAAATAATGATGATTTTTTTGCCAAAAAAAGACAGTTTTATCGCATTTTAAAACCCGAAATTCGAATTTTATGCGATTCAAAAAGCTGCGTTTTTGGAGCTGATACCCTTAATTTGTAAAACAACAAAATATTTATAAGAAGCAGTGATAGGAGCTGTGCTTTGTTATCAAATTCTCGGCAAGCTGAAAACTCTACGCGGGCGATAACAAAATAAGCCAACGGAAAGGGATTTGGTGGAGGCGAAAATTTGGTGCACGGCGTAATTGATTTGCGCTTAAAATTTTTAACCAAAAGCCAGTTTTACGCTGATCCAAAGATAGGAGAATTTTCTTGAAAAAAGGAAGACTTTAAAACCCTTTTTCAAGAAAAAAAATATAGCAGAAAAAATCGTAATTTAAAGTCTTGAAATTGCAAAAATGCCGGAAAAATTGGAGTCATAAATTTTTCCCGGGAAGATGTACCACTTATTTCGCTAATGATATATTTTCACAACTTGGCAACCCTGCCTGTGAATATTTTCGGCGGATGTATTCACAGCTTGCGCGGCGTTAGATGTTTAATTAACCCGAGAGATATGCGACCGCCCGGTTGGTATACACTTTTTTTCTCAGGCGAAATTTTGCAAATTTGCGCCAAATATCAAAAGAAAATTGAGAAAAGACTGTTATAAAATCAGGATTTTGCTGGTCTTATCAACCCTGGCCAACTTTTTTTATAAGAATTTGATCAAACCGCAAAAGTGTTTTAAATTTTCTACTTCCCTTGCGCCGGATTAGCTTCAAGTATCAAATCGCTGATAGCGGGCTTGATTTTAAAAAGTGTGTAATCTCAGCCACAAGTATGGCGGCCGAGCTCGGATCGCATGTCGCGAAAATTTGACGGATTAGAAATATCGCTAACGCCGGATAAGACGGCTAACTTCGCTGCTTTGCAAAGCCCGGCGAAAGTCGGCGAAGTGATAAGATTTCCCGCAGAGAGTAATCCGGGGCTTATCAAGCGAAAGTGAGAAATTTGGCATAGAAAAAGAACTGACAAGGAGCTTTTCCGAGGCAATATTTTGGAAATAATGATAAAAAAAGCGTCAGAAAAGGTGATAAAATTCGAAAAAATAAAAAAATTACACTCATCTCGTATCAAAATCTTTCAAAACCGCAAAACTAGTACTCGAATCCGACGAATATTTCTAAAATCATGGCATTTAGCGATTTTCCGAGCACCTGTTTTTCAGGGCGGCCGCGATAATCTCGCCATGTCGAACCAGAGTCGGGATCAAAGTTAGCCACCTTAGTTAACCACCTGGTAAAACAGATCTGTGAGATGAGCCGTCCGCGCGCCGTTTCTTTGGGAACCGGCGCTGACCCTTTTAACCGGATAAAGTGATAGCGCTCCGGTGCGGTTTTTAATCAGCCATCTTACTCGACTTTCTCACTGATTCTCTACTGCAGAGCCATCTTTTCTAGAGCCAGGAAGGCGGCTTTGAGGCACCGCAGGACATTGATAAGGAAAACGCTTTTTATTTCCTGTAATTATCGTTTTTTAGCTTATCAATTTTGGCTTCTCCCGGTCTGGACCCGGAAACCTGTGTAGAAAACCTGAGTCAGGGTTTTAAATATCTTTTTTAAAAAGCCGCAAAGCGGCTTTTAAAATACAAAGCCGCAAAGCGGCTTCGAAATTTGACTTTCTTATCAATTATAAAATTGTGGCGCTCCATTTGTTTTGAATTTCAACAATAAAATTGATTTCAATAGAAGAGGATTTGCTCTAGAAAGCGACTGTTGTAGAAGTTCTTAATTCAGAAGCGGCACAAACAAGAAGGCCGCTTGAAAATGCTCAAGTGTCAAGGAGCTAACGAGATAATGCACTTTTCAAAGCTCATAATTTGTTTTGCTTTCGATCCGCTTTGAAAGTCCACCGCCAGCAATTGGTGGTGCACATTAGCGGTAACGAGTTTGTGAAATGGGAATACCAGGCTGGGACTAGTTCCGTCCAACTGACGCCGGTCGGCTCTGGAATTCGGAAAATAGCATTTTTGGATATTCAGTCTTTCTTTTTATGTCAGCGTATATTTTTGAGCGAAAATGGATAAGATAAAAGGGAGACATAAAACTGCGCGAATGCGGAAATGTTCTGTCAAAATTTCATGTCCCGCCCAGCTTTGAACCAAAATTGGCGGGCGCTGCAAAAAGTTATCCGTCAAAGACCCTTGCTACTTGTCAAAAACAACATATACTTTGAATTCCAAAAGTAAGAGACGTCCATTTTAAATCTTCTATTTCCATAAAAATCAATAATAATTTCGATAAAAATTAAATTTTTTTTTGAAAATTGAAGATTCTTGTTTACATTTTTGCTCAAAAAATATCTCAAAATTTTCACCTCGGCGAAAATTTTTTGCGGCCGAAAAGGCCCGGCTGTGTACCAATTCTTATCAAGTGGAACTGAAATACCTAGCGGTCAGATAAGGGACCGCTGCGATCGATTTTTCAAAATCGCAAATCGGAATTTGCGACTTTCGATATTATATCTATCGCACGGAACGAGTGGACGTGCGAGCAGATAAGGTTGAGGGGTCATTAGCCGGCTGCGGACATTCTTCAGATGGATGCCCTTGAAGGCTCTTCGCCCGAGAGAGTATTGCCAAAATAACAATTTTATACCCACAGGAAGCGGGGCCATATGTACCAAAAACGCATACTTCAATTATTTCAATTACTTCTTCGTATTTTTGTGCGAAATAGAAGTATACAGTAGATTCGTATCCCATAATTCTTTTTCTGTTCTTCTGTTCTTGATAACTTATCAATGATGAGCCTTTTTCTTATCAGTATTTTTTCTTGAAACAAAAAAGCGGATTTCTTATAAATATTGGATAACATCGATGATTTTTTCAAAAAAAAAACTTTTCGAAGTTGATTTTATTTATTTTAAGCCAATTTTGCCTTCCGAAAAATCGTTTTGCAATAAGTACAATTGGGCATAGTAAAACGGGTGCTGGGTTGGTACCTAAATCCACATTTTGACAACAGATGATTATGCAACGGCGATAAATCGCAGGTGCACCGCTCAAGCAAAAGCCCAAATAAAAGACCCGCATTGATGGTTGAAAAATGTATTCATCAAAACAAACAAAGCCCATTTCGAATTTTCGGCCACTTTTTTACCTGCGAAATCGCCAAGTTCTTTCCATTGTTGAATCCGATGCCTCTGGGCATTTTGAACTGGTCGACTCCTTTGATCCCAAGATCTTCATAATTGATCGAATCATCCGCAACAATGATCCGAACGTCGGGATAGACTTCTTTGACGCTTTTAATCAAATTACGAAGGCAGGGATAGCGGTCGAATGTTTTCACGCAGATCGTGACCGTGTCCGCGATGGAGCCACTTTTCGGATCCATCAGAAGAGGTTGTTTTGGGTATTTGATGTCGAGTGGGATTTGGGCCTTGTGAGGACCGTAGCGGATGGTGATGACGTCGGTGGAGCCTTTTGGGTCGTATTTGGTGGATTTGAAGGTAATCGAAGCTGAAAAATGTAAGTTTATATTTTGTCGGAAATATCATTTTTAAAAATTCTAGAGAAAAAATTTGATTGACTAGGTGGTTTTTTGGCAATTCTGATTGGTTGAGGCCGAAATCGAAGTACCAATGTATGAACCAATCAGAATGCTCAAAACAGGCATTTGACCACTCAAAAACTGTTTTTTCAATAATAAGTGATGGATCTACGTAAGATTTATTTTTAGAATTTGGACTGGATTGCCTTTGTCATCCCTTTCTTTTTTTCCGAGATTTTGATTATTTGAGATGGTTTGGTCGAATATAAATTCGCCTGTCATATTCGTTTGGAGCCCGTTCAACATTCAAAATATTCAAACAAAGAATTCCCCCGATCCGCGAAACTTAACCCATGGCCGGAATTAAAACGTTTAACCCTCGCTCTTACCTAAAGCCTCGTTCATCTGCTGCAGCGTGTCGGCGAACAGCGTCACAGTTAAGCTCTCTTCTTCTTGTCGAACGCCGGGAGTTTCTTGCAGCTCGATTTTGCCGTAGTGCGAGTAAATCACCGCGCAGACGACCTCCTGGGACCGCGAGTGACCCGCCGGTCGGCAGGTGCTTGGACCTTCGCTCGAGTTTTTTTCGTCGTCGAAAAGTGGGAGAAGTTCAATTGGCGGAATGGACAGCTTTTTCAGGGGCATGACTTCGAGGCTTTTTTCGGTTCGAAAATTTGAATTGAGAATGAAAAAAGTGTATTTTTAGAAATTTGAAAGTCATCCAAAAAAGTCGAGTTTTTTGAAAATTTGAGTCGGAACTCGAAAATTCTAGAGAGGGACTTCAAAGAGAGAGGACCGGTGGCTATGTTTAGAATTGTCAAAACATCGAGTGAGTGGTCCCTAAGGGCGTAGAGATCGGACCCGGATGATGAAGACTTTTGAGTTTTCGAGTGACTTTTCATGCTTTTGATGTTTCTTTTTTTATAAATTTGTTCATCAGCAATGTTTTTTTTTATAATTTAATCGGGAGCGTCAATACTTGAGACGATCAAGTATTTCCCTGGACGGAAATATTTTCAAAACCGAACCCATAGTAAGGATAAATAATTGGAATGTTCGAAGTGTAAAGAATTGTTCCATCACGAATCGGCGACTTTTTCGACGTCCTAAGTTTCCATTTCTCCAGTTGCGCGCTAAAAATAAATTGAATTTACGAAAATATAGTTATCATTTATTTTGAGTCTTCATATTCGCTGGATTTACGTAAGCAAACGATCAAAAATCATTCATGCATCATAAAAATTCAAAAACTCCAGTTTGTCTGAGAGATGTGGCCTAAACCTGTGATCATCCGTCGCTCGGCCAGGCTAATCACGCAGTAGCGTCGGCGGATTACCAGATCCGGCCCGGAATATCTACGGCCAGCGAATTTACAGTTTTTCTCGAAAACATAGAATTTCGCATTTCCTTCCAGAATTATTTTTTGAAAATTTTCAATTAACGACCGTTTTGGAGGGCGCCCTTCGAAGTTTGGCGACAAATATTTTTTCTGGAATCTGATTGGTTTATCGCCAAAATATCAAAATCTAGTTGGTCTGAAAGTTAACCAAAAATTTGAAGAAAATTATCAATTTTTGAGTCAAAATTTTACGATTCGCGCCTCGCTTACAAAAATAAAAGCCGCCTGCGGCTTTGAAGAGAAAATCCGAAAAGAAAAATTTGCGGCTTTTTTAATCAGTTTGTTTTCATAAAAAATTCTCAATTTTAACTGTAACTTACTTTCTTCTTTTGATAGCATCATCATATGCATCCGCCGTCAGGAAAGAGTTTCCAAAGTAATTCACCTTCAGATCCTTGTTTCCCTTGAATTCGGTCTTACAATCGCAAGTCTCGTCGCCGAAAGATTGCGGGAAACTAAGGAGGCTTCGTGTATTGCGCCTGATGCTTTCATCCGCGGCTCGTCGAGCAGCGGGCTTTTCCGGGAAGTTTTCGAAGTGAAGATTTGCGCCTTTTGAGAAAGTTTGATCAGCAGAAGAATCCTGAAAGGAGATTTCATGGAGAGTTGAAATCGAAATCTCTTTGATTCAAAACTGCGCTTGTTTTTGTGAAAACAAGAATCAAATCGGAAAACACAGATTTTTCAGCCTCAGAACAATTGCCGAACAAGTCGTGTTCCGCTTCCCAAAAATAGATTTACCCGTTTTATGGAAATCCATTATTAAAACTGTTTTCGACTGGAAATAAGATAAGGAAACCGACGCTCGTAATAAGCACAAAACTTGTTTGACTGTAAAAAAAGAACAGTAAGTCTAAATGGCTGAATTCTAGCCGCTGAAATGTGTTACGACTGTTTATACATCTATTTAGTTTACTTTAGATTATAGGCTATAATTTATAGCCGAGACAGCCTTTTGAGGAAAATAAGCCAAAAAGAAATATGAAAATAAAAAATAACGTGTTTATAAACAGCCGCTCCCCCGATGCAGGTTGGAAAATCCTCGTGGGATCGGAATTTTTCACACAAAATCGGGCAACCTGGGAATTTAAGATAGAATTACAGTGAGTCCCTAATAACGCGTGAAGGAATCTCGGTATTAGATCTTGTTAATAAAGGATGATGGAATGTTTTGACTCGAGATTTTGAGAATGGTCATTTGTCAAATGAACAAAATTCTAGTTGAAAATTATTTTCCTTTTTTCACGACAAATTGTCGAATGAAAATGAGGAGGTGGCTCAAACCGAAAAAAGAAGAGAATTTTGACAAAAATGAACGTTAGATTTTTGACCAATCAAATTTCGGTTTTCAGCCGGAAAGCCAATAAGATTTTAAAACTAGAATTTTGATAAAAAACTTATTTTTCTTTTCAAGCTGCCCCCCTGTTTTCAGGAGAAACAATAAAGGCCTCTTGTTAAGGGTGTCACATTGATATTGTTCGCTTACATTAAGGGACGACCACGCAAACAAATAACCAATAATTCCAGGAATAAAAACGCCAATAAATCGTTGAATTATTCTTTCGATCATTTCTTCTTACTGTAGCTCTTCGTGTAGCTCTCTGTATGTTTATTTTGCTCTGTTTTAAAGTACTGTTTTGTTTCACGACAAGTTCGCTTTGGGCTGTGTCATTGTCGCAAAAAAGTGAGTTGATTCTGTTTACACAAAAGATTCAAAAGCGCAAGAAAAAAATCGAGCGGTTAGCGGAATTTTCAGCTTGAACGCGTCGATCGTTGCTCAGGGGCCCCATGAGCGCGCGCGATAATGCTCACCAGCGCCACCTGTTTAGCGCAGAATTTAGACTTGCATGATAACTGGTCGGTTTTGCCATTATTTCAAGCTTAAATTTAATGAAAAAAAAAAGATATTTCTTTTCTCAAAATTAAGGGTATCAACTCGATTTCATAAAAAAAATTTTTCATGGAAATATTGAATTTAGCATACCCTTGATTTTTGCCTTGTAATGATTGCATAACGCGGTTTATGAACTTGCCAAAGTACAAATTTTATAACCAAGGCGTGGTTTATGAAAAAAATTTTTTTCAAACTTTCTTCAAAATGTTTCGGCGAAAAGCGACAAGTGCAAACCGCAGAGGTGTTTTTCGGAATCGCCGCTCGTGATTTGAAAAAACGCTCGACAAATGCCAAAACGATAAACGGTTTAGAATTTTCGCGCAAATGGGATTAGAAAGAAAAAAACGCCGGTGGAAGTCGTTTTTTGAGGACTTTCAGCTTTTTCCAGATTTTTTGTAGCTATGAAAGTGACACCCTTATTTTTAAATGAATTGAATGGCCGAATCATCTGTCGAAAATAAGAAAGAGAGCCCCTTAAGATTCTTCTTCGATCGAATTTATTAAAAAGAAAAAGCCGCTGCTCCGAAAACCGAGCGTGGGACCGCGCGAGTACCGGACGGTAATAGCTGCCAATTACCGCTTTCGAGGCCGATCAATCATCAATTTCTTTCACTAAGCGGCTTTAAATTGATAAAAAAAGTCATTGGTCGACCGCTAGATTCACCGTTTTCCTTCAAAAGACCATTTAAAAAAGTATATTTTTGGGAAAAACACCTTTTCGACCCCTTAAAATCGATCTTTTCAAAACAAAGACTTAATAAAAAACATACAAAATGACATTTTAAACTTAAAAGTACCAGGATCAAAAAGGGCTCTTATCACTGAGTGAAGCACGATAATCTGCTTTCCGATAACAATAAATTTTGGCACTCTCGCTGCCAAAAGCAACCTGTTCCGGAAGCTGCGGAATATTTTTGAAACGCGCGGGAAAGTTTTTGTTCCGGCTAAAAGGAAAACTAAGGCCGCAAGAAAAAGACCGAGTTATTTTGATTTCAACCCAATTTTCTAGTTTTTCTTTTGTCCGAAAATCCGGCTAGATCTTCTCAAATCAACGAGAGAGATGCATATCTTCAATATTCAAGAGCATCGTGGAAATTCAGTTAATCTGGAAGTCGCCCTTAATTTTTGAATTTTACCATGTTTTTATTAAATTTCTGATGAAAATATCAACTGATTAGAACCAGAAAAGGGTGAGAGCGAGCTGCAATTTTCCGCCCTTCATAAGTGTATCGCTGTGACCTTTTTTCTAGCTTCGATAAATCGGTTCATCGCCTGAGAGCTGGGCCTGGCATTCACACGGGCCCGGCCCGTCAACAACTGACGTCCGGCGCATTTGCCTTGTGCTTATCAGATTGGTTTCCATTTCGATTTGGGGATCATTTACTGTTGTATACTCTCCATAAAACAATCTTGGATAAGAAATCGAGAAGCCGCTTGCGGCTTGGAGAAAAAAATTAAGCCGCGCAAAACGCGGCTTCTTATTTCATAGCTCGAAGCCGCAAGCGGCTTCTCGATTTCTTATCAAAGATTGCTTTGAAAAGAAGAAGAGAAACGGATCATTAATTTTCAGAAATAACTGTAATTCAAAAAAAGGAAGAAAGGATGAAATTTCGCGGTTGGGTCTGGTCATGGCCAGTTATCGCGGCGCCAAGATGATGCTTCTCGGGACAACGGCCACTCAAAGCGTGTTTTGACGGGAAGTCTTGTCAATGGCGCTCTCACCAAGTGCCGACCAAGATTCGAAAAATATGATAAATTGACATTTACCAGCAACAACTGCATTGCAAATCTCTTTCTCGCGGATTAACTTGTCTAGCGCTAGAATCTAAGAAAATAACTGCGAAAGATAACAGTGAGCTTAGCTCTCTTGGCCAGCTGGGTCCACTTGCAGGTGTTAGTTAGGCTCATAAAATCCTGCTTAGACGATGTTTTCATTTTTGAGCCCGAAAAATGAAGACTAAAAGTTAAAAAAATATTTTGAAAAATTGAAAAAAATAACCAAAAAAATCCGTATTGAAAATTTTTTGCTTCGCTATCTGTCAATTCTAGAGATAGCAAAGACAAAAGCTTCTTTCTTTGATTCTGTAAGCACGTGATAGCCTGATCAGTAGCTCGACCTGTGCGTTGCTGAATAAGTAGCTCTCAGATGTGCGCGGCGGCGCATAAAATAGGATGAATAATCCACCTGTGCCCGCTTCTTCTGCGGAATTATCCGGAAGAACTTGAAATTTCCGCTTTTTTTTCTTAATTCCAACTTTCGTTTTTCGCGAAATTGGCGTCGATTTTATCTCACGCTTGTTATGAGGACGATTCAGGAAGCGATAAGTGAAGGAACTTTCCCACAATTGGAATGTCCGGGAGAAGGGCTCGCTTCTTGGGCTGATAAAATGTAGCAGGAGGCAATTAAAATTTTGCAAAAAAATGGTCTCAGATGATTTTCTTTTTCACTTGAAAAAGAAGGTTTTCGGGAATGGAATGCAACACTTGAAATATTCGGGTTTTTGTAATATTCGTCCATTTGCTTGGCCGTGCATTATTTGAGCAATACCGAGCTGCGAGGAGGAATGCGCCTGTTTATCGCGTTGGGACAGGTTTGATTAATTGAGAAGCCCTTGCGTCGCGGCAGACCGCGGCATCAACACCACCAACGCCGGTAGCGAAAACGTTGCATTTTTCAACACTGATTGATTTTCAACAATGATTATGATCGAAACGCCCGGCTGCGGTTTTTCAAAAAGTATGGTTTAAGAAGCCTTCAATCAAATGAATTTTTTTTTAATAAAAAAAAGAGCTCAGGAAACCGCTTTTTTAATCAACATGGTCAGGTGATAGCAAGGAAGAGTACAGCATTGCAGATCTAATCGGTGAACGAGCAACTAAAAATAACAGTAAAAAAATCTGCTTTCAAGCGCTAGAATCAAACCTCGCTGTCGTTCGTATGGCAATAGCGTCATTAAATTTCTCCTGTAATTACTGTACATTGCCTCGGAAGCAGAAACGATCGCAAAAAGCTTGAAAAAGTTCATTTTTATTTTTTTTCTCTTCTTGATGATGGGTCTAAGTGAATATCTGGCGCAGCTGTGAGCTTTTATACGAGAAAAATTAATCAACCTTGCGGTTCTTGTTTTGTCAATTATTTTTTAATAAACGACAAAAGCCAAGAAGCGTCATTGAACTAGCACAATAAATTATTGTCAATAATTGCTTCTGTTGGAAACACTCTGACTTTCAAAATTGCAGTTTAATATTCATCAACTCTTGATTTGGAGGTCACAGTGGCAATTTTTCAATAACTGAATCTTGGTCAGAAAATAGAGCTCATCTTCCGAAGTATTTCAGTTATAAATCGCTAGTTACTCAAAATATTGAAATCATAAAATAAACCGATGCTTCATTTTATTGATTTGAACTTTTAAAAACTTAGTCTTTCTATTCAGAATTTACTTTCCGAAGCGAAGATGCCAGAGTTTTCTGTCCTTTTTGATTTCTGGCAAAGATTGTTCGACCAGATTGATGGAAATAAAGCTTCAGAGAATGACATAATTGCGCTTACTCCTGCTAGATTTCTTCTTTTTGATTCAATTGTGGCCAAAGAATCAACAGAAAAAATCTTTGCTTCTTTGGATTTGTATCGAAATGTCAACCAAATGATTGATTCTTTTCCTCAGATCAACTCGATGCTTAGCGGGGAAGAAAAAGATCTCTTCGACAATTTTAGAAAACTGGAAGATGAGCTGTTCAGTTTAGAAAACATCGAAGACATGACTTACGTTCCTGGTGGCTACTCAGGCCTTTATCTCGCCGTGAATATGCGAAATAAGCCAACGAGGTATTCGCATAAACAAGTCGATGAAAGACTCCTGGAAGAGCTCATGAGTGTAGACATGGATAGAGGAACTCCTGCCAGCCACATTTTTGTCGTCGCAGCCTTCAATCATCATTTGGATCTTTTAACAAGCTCCTTTTGGAATAAATGTAATTTCAAGCACGCAATATTTGATTCATCAATTTTTCAGTTTCAATCGACTGGAACTATTCCATCGGGCGGCACACCGTGTTCATGGCGCCAAACGAGTTCATTCGCCGGATTCTCGTCAACAATCCATATTCAAAGGAAGATATTTATCAGCTGGTTCATAAGATGGATGATACGTACTGCATTCTCCTTGATCAAGTGCTCGAAACTGTTCCTTGCTCGAAGGTGTGCGAGATAATTTCAAAGCCAAATCTCGTCGGATACACAAGCGTATTTTACGCAACCAGGATGTGCTATCGTTTTACGAAAATGCTCCTTGACCGGTTACCTGAGCTCGAATTTAATCAAACTTGCTTCTTTGGAAACACAGTTGGACTAATTTTCACGCCCCTCATCGGCCGTATTCTTGAGCGAGGCATGAACCCCTTCATCATTCCAAGATATCGCCGAGTCCCGGAGAACTTCAACTTTGAAATTAAAAATTCAATGTTTGAAAAATACCCAGAACTCAGAGATATTCACGATCAGATTTTGAATCAAAAGG
This sequence comes from Oikopleura dioica, assembly GCF_907165135.1. Lineage (NCBI taxonomy): Eukaryota > Metazoa > Chordata > Appendicularia > Copelata > Oikopleuridae > Oikopleura > Oikopleura dioica. The sequence continues at coordinate 3,686,646 of NC_137292.1, forward strand.
AAAAGTATTTTCTTTCGAGCCAATACGATGTTTTCAAGAAAGAAGTTCATGCACAAGCAGATATGAAGAAGCTGGAGCAAAAATTGGTAACAGGTTATGATAATCAAGCAGAGTTGCAAATTTTGATTATTTTTTCTGAGCTGAGCTGAGCTGACCTGAGTAAAAATTTCTCTGAGCTGAGCTGAGCTGGCCTTTTTCAGAGGTCATTGAGTGGAGCTGAGCTGAGCAGACTTTTTGTTTAAGGATATAGCCTGTAAAATTCAACTTTCGTAGCGGCTAAACGCGAGGTCGGATCTTTTCATTTCAAGTACAATCCTACCTAAAAATGGACGGAGAATTCAATTTTGGTACTTTTTTAAAAAATTTTACTTGAATATTTCTCTCTAGAGCGATTTGAAATCTTACGATCGCGATTCCTCGAAAATTTTTCACTAAATCGGTCGAGTTTTTTGGATAGATTGGTTCTTTAGACCTTTATCTACAAAATTGACGGTTTAGTTTTCTCTAAGTCCGAAAGAAACCGATTTTACAGCCATTTCCATGAGGCTAACTCAGCGCGCAGAAGCTATGAAAAGCGCTGCGCTCGGTGCTCGCTCTCTCGCCTCCTCTTTTCCGGGAGAGCGCGCGTGTTTTTGCGAGCGCTCTGATTGGCTACACGCGATAAAGCGCGCAGGGAAGAAAATCAAAAGCAAGAAAGAGGAGAATACTAGAATGAAAACATGACCGAGTTTGAGAGTTTTATTCCCTCAATTTTCTAGCTTAGCATCATGACAACAGAGAACACGGTTTAATTTTAGCAAATTAATGGAAAAATTTTGAGAAATCGCGATCGTAAGATTTCAAGTCGCTCTAGAGAGAAAAATTTAGGTGAAATTTTTATAAAATATACCAGAATTAAGTTTTTCGTGCATTTTTAGGTAGGATTGCTTTTGAAATGAAAAAGATCCGACCTCGCGTTTAGCCGCTACGAAAGTTGAATTTTACAGGCTATATCCTTAAGAGAGTTGAGCTGAGCTGAGCTGAGCGGACCCTAATAAGAGCTGAGCTGAGCTGATTCAGCTGAGCTGGGATGTTTTTTACTGTCTTTTGGTAGTAAAATCGTATTCAAATTATTGAGCTGAGCTAAGCCAAATGAAAGTTTTCTGAGCTGAGCTGAGCAGAACAGATCAAATTCAAAAAGAATTGAGCTGTGCTGAGTGAAAATTCTCTGAGCTGAGCAGATCAGATCATTTTCCAAAATCACTGAGCTGAGCTGAGCGACTGTTCAGCTCACTCAGCCAGCTCAGCTCAACTCTCTCAGCTCAGCAAATTTGCAACTCTGTAATCAGGATTGCCTCTTACAACATTTTATTCTTCCTGGTACGACATTGATGGCGAAGAAGCAACGCAAAGGATAAAATCAATGCGCTATTTTCCCGGAAAACTTATTCAAAAACAGAAAAACTCGGAGAAGGAGGACAAGGCTCCGTTTTCAAATGTCTCTGGCACGGAAAAAATGCTGCGGCCAAGTTCATCAAAAGCAAAGACGTCGATTTGGGAAAGTATGTCATGCAAAAAGGATCAGGCGGGGATAAGAGCATGGAACAATTCTTCACAGGCCAAGCGTCGGAGTTTTATATAGGATTGAAAATTGACCACCGAAATGTTCTGAAAATGTACGACTTTTTTCTGCAGCATGAAAATGGACTGAATGAATTTGTCATCGTCAGTGAGCTTTGCGAGAAAACACTGCTGCAGGATGAGTTTTCCATGAAGTCATTTATCCGTTATTTTCGAGAGGTTAATAAGACGTATTCTTTGTTGATTTCAAAACAATTTTTTAGGTAAATGCGGCAATCAAAGCAATCGGAGAACAAGGACTTTGCCATCGAGATATCAAGCCGCAGAATATCTTGCTCAAGCGAAACGAACACGGGATATTGTCTGTAAAAGTCGCCGACTTTGGACTGAGTGGATTTTCCGGAGGAACTCCTCTTTACAATCCGCCCGAGTCGACGACAGGATCGATTCCCTTTGCCTCGGATATTTACTCCCTTGGAATAACGATGCTTTTCACGCTCTTTGAATCAGACCTGGCATTCAAGATGTATCTCATGCCAGGTTTGCAAAAAGAGAATAATTAAATCATAAGTTCTTTTTTCTTTAGGAAATCGACCAAATATAAAAAAGAAGTTGGCGAAATTCAACTCCATTTCTTTCATATCAAAGATGATTGCTGATGATTACAAAAAACGCCCAACTGTAGACGAAGTTGATGATTTTCTATGTACAACAGGGCTTTGGGAAATTACTGCAAGTGATAGCATGAAGATCACTAAGGAGGATCTCGGAATATCCAAAGAAATTAATGCCATAACCTCAACCACTGTATTTGATCATCATAATACCCAAAAGTAAAAATAATTAAGATCGGTGGCGATATTCAGCGAAGGGCAGCAAAATTCCAAAATGACGCGTTTTCTACCTTGTTGTTTCAAGAAACAGCTACTAATGCAAACTCCTATTCGACATTCTTTCAAGGAACAACTGAAGTTTCAAAGATGATAAGTCGAACAATCCATGACCAAGTAAGCGCAAGATTTTTTCAATTATTTCATAGTTCAAGGGCGACTCTTTCAAATGCTGGGCTTTTGCGACAGCAAGCATGATTCGTTCATCGCTCAGAGAAGCGATCTTAAATTCGAGGAGGATCGACAACTTTGAGAAGGAAGAACTTCTTGAATCGATAAAGTCAATCGATCATAAGGTACTTTTAGTATACCTAGATAATGATTATGCAGAGTGCTCAGCTTCTCCGTTCGGAATTGATGATGAATGTTATTCCTACAAAAGTCCATGCAAATTCCGAAGAAATTCAGTCGGCGATGCTTCATCACGTCATGAGAAGACTCACGGAGCCGACTCTGCTCCAGAAAGAAGGTCAGTAGACAGTCTACACACACACGTAGGATAATAAAATACCAAGGCATCTTCATGCTTGGCTGTCTGCGAGGAATATTCAAAAAGCTTGAGCCCTTCGAGGTGAAGCTGAATCTCTTTGCTCATCCAACCGACTACGATCGATTTCCGGTTTGATTTTCTGACCCGTATAGGATTTAATTTGTTCTCTAGAAGAGTTTATCAGAAAGTGGCGTGGTTGGCGACTTCATCAATGCGCTTGAGGAGAAAAAAGTCCTCGTTTGCCCTGTTAGGTAAAAAAACAACGCAGATAAAAAAGTACAAAAAACTTAGGATGGGAAAATCGTCAATCAAACACGCAATGTGTCTATATGGATTCAACGAAGACTCTGATTTTTTGTTCAAAAACACGTCAAATGAAACGAAGACCATTGCGATTCCACTGACAAAAGGCGAGCCTAAAATTGGATATCACATCTGTTTTCAAGAAACGGTGAGCAAAACTGCGCCGCAATAAATTTCCTCAATGAGTACCATATTTCATCCTTGGTTAGGGCAGTCTGCGTTGTCTTTTTCTTTGAATCTGCAGCCCAAATTATCATGTCTTTTCATCATATTTTTCCAGACAAGGTCATTTACTCCACTGCAGTTAATCGATGGTTTAATCAAACAACTAATCACCCTCCTTTCTTCCTTAACTACGACTTGATTATGAGGTGCTTAGAATAAGAGAATTTTAAAAAAGCAGCAACTGAGAAAAAGCATGAATTTTTCGGATTTGGATCCCTGCAGCGGTAACTTTTTGAGTTTTAAATCAAGGAAGACACTTTTTTAGGAAATGACATGGCCGTCATCGACTATGATTTCATCGCGAAATCGGTGATTTCTGTCCTCGGAATCGCAGCTTTTATTGGAATTGGCGGCAACTTCTTCATATTGATTGTTTTGAGCTATTCTAGTTCAAAGAACCCTATCAGCATTCTTCTCATTAACTTGGCCGTGGCAAATATCGTTTTTCAAATAATAGTTTTGCCTTGTCAAATTGCCGTTTACTGGTTCCCTTATTGGAAATTGGGCAGAGTGTTGTGCAGAGTCTCGTTTTTTACCGAAGATATGGCCTCATCTCAGGTACAAAATCTTGATTTTGCCTTATTATCGACAAACATCAAAAACCATAAGCAATGAAGGAATTCTTTTATAAATAATATTTTGCGACTCATTTCCCTTTTGATTCCTATCAACTAAGTTTTTTCGCAACAGTGTTAGTGTGAGCAGCAGTCGATTGTCATCTACATTTACCCATTTAATATCAGTCCGCATTCATCCTTGTCCTGATCGCGCTTGACCGGTTCTTATCAATCGTCGGCGTCAACGGAAAACATAGAAGACTCCCCAACCCAACACTCCTCGTCACAATTTGCTACATCGTCTCAATCTCCGGCGCTTTTCCAACCTTCCTCGGAGTCGATCAATTCGAATTTTCCCTCAACCAAACCTCCTCTGGGCAAAAGTACTGTGGTCCTGTTGTGGAATGGTTCGAACGAGTCAGACTCATCAGGACAATTTTTTGCTTCTTTTTGCCGGTCATTTTCATAATTATTTGCTATATTCCGGTTTTGAAGAAAGTGAGGGATCATTTTACGACGATGGAAAAGAAGAATGTTTCGGGCAATAATTCTAGACCGAGGAAAAAAGTGCTGAGACTCATTGTCGGACTGATGACCTGCTTCGTCTTATCATGGCTGCCTTATCACATCGGGAAGATCATCAGTCACGTGGTTGATCCAGAAAAACTCGTCTGTAGCTCCTTTCACCTTTACTTCGTCATTCTATCCCAATCAATGGCTCAGATCGGCGGCTGCTTCGACCCAATAATTTATGAACGGCTTCTCATAAACGCTCATCATGAACAAATTACTTTTTGCAATTGCTCTTTCTAAAAAGCCAGATGATTAGTTTTTCTCATCAACAGAGTTTCAAAAAGATATCAGGAAAATATTAACCTGTCAGCTGTCTGGAATATCTAATTTTTCATCTGGTAAAGAAAAAAATAATCAGTTCACGTGGAGAATCATTTCTTTTTAGAGTTGGAGAATGGTTGCTACGAAAAACGACGCCTCTTCAGTAGAATCCGGAGTAGCTTCAGTAAGGACATTCTTTTCTTTCGAATCTGACAGTTACTTCAAGATGCGATGATGTCCCCAATAATCACTCCCTTCCAAAGTCGAAGAGACTCTGCCCCAAAGAAAAAGCAAGAAACCCCGCAATATGGCAGAGTTCTCTCCCCAATCGGTAAGCTCATCCCGATAATTGGTCAACTTCATCATCCTTTCTCAAGATTGTCATTCTGCAAGAGCTTCTCCAGAGGGCCCTAGAACCCCACCAAGGCTCCTGTCGATCAAAAAGACTATCACGAGGACAGAAACAGAGGTCAAAGTCTATGAAGTACAAGCAGATGATCTTCAAAAATATGAACAGATTTTGAAATCTGATCTGTAAACCAAACACCATAAAATACGAATAAGTCGTTTCAATAAATTTTTTTATCACTGTGAATGATCGATAAATAAAACTAAGCGGCATTTGTACTCTAGGCGACCTTACCCGGGAACTACTTATGCTATTATAACTACTATTTATGGCTACTGTAACAGCTAAGATACATATCTTCAATTCGGAACGAAACCGTATAAAAGAAATTTGTAATTATTAAAACAGGATAAACTCTTTATTGTCCAATATTTACAGAAAAATGAAAGAGATAAGTCTTGTTCTATAGACAGAGAAATTAAGCATGAAAATATACAGAGACTAAGAGTATTCAGATTGGGGAATTATGTAACAGGGAGGGAAAAAAGCTTGAGGTTTGAAAGCATCTCACGTTTTGTCAGGGCGACTGAAGCAGGCTTTTCTTCTGACATCTTGCAACGTGCTTGAAATGGATAACATCCGGCCTTTTGACGATTTAAAAGGGATTACATAAAAGTCGATGAATTTTGACAAGGGATTTGAAGAAATCAAAGACCGTTTCTTCTACCACAAAAATTTTCATTTTGCATTTTATCCATTCCTGTTTTTGTTGAAAATCATTAAATTTACATCACCAGATTCTTGTTTTTCAAAGATTCGAGCTTTTCACTTCTCCAATTGAACCAAGTAAGCCATCTTTTCGGATGATCTGGGTTTCTTCGCCCGTCATTACGACAAAGGTCATCCTGTCGCTCGATAACTTTCATTAGAATCTCCATTATTTTCGAAGTCGTAGTCGCAGTTTCGATTTGAATTCGGTAGAGGGAGGGAATTTCGGATGATTCAAGGGCGGCTCCTTGCTCAATCGCGCATTTTCGAAGTTTTTCCTGAAGAATAATTTTTAGGGATCATAATTTGCTTCTAGATTGAGAAAATTTGTATTTTTCCAAATTAAACGAGACGGAAAAAATAAATTTGAAAGAAAAAAAATTTCATTACTAAGGGGAAAATCTTATTTTTATTGACCATGAAATTTTATAACATCGTCGGGGTAATTGAATTTCTAGAGCTCCTTCTAAGACGAAGCAAATAAATCCCCATCGTTTTCATTCACTTCAAAGAGCCAATTTTGATTCTCTGTTATAAACCCAATCTTAGAAAACGTACCCCCTTTTGAGAAAATGAAACGTGTTTATTATTAGTTAATTTTGAGGACCTCTCACTTTCTTAAGCGTTCTTTCTTTCTTTATTTCTTATCAGATTTGAATATTCCATTTTAATTGCCGATCGGACGGCTTTTTTCCCCGCATTTGTTTCTTCAGTTACGTTTTTTCTCGATCTTTTTTCTATCAGATTTTAATTGTTTTTAAGTTCGCTCGAGCCCCAGAAAGAAGTTTAGCAAAAAACACTGATTGACCAATAAGCGAAGTCGGAGTACAAGAATCCAATTATCCACCTGGGGCTGATCCGTTAATAACTTACCTGTCGATCTTTATTGTCGAACACGTTCTCCACAAGAGTCGCAAATTTGGCTATCAGTCGACTGAAAACAAACGTTAGTTTTGACTCAAAACTCAGATGGACACCTGTAGAGTTTATTCAGATAGATTTTCACTTTATATATATTTAATTGGCTATGATTTAATTTGCCTTTTAGATAATGCAGCTAATAACAGCAAAGAATTAAACTTTGGACAACAATACCTAGGCTCTAGAATTAATACAGTCACGTTTTTCGATTGGAAATTGAATCAGAATGGTTTAACCTTTGGAGCCTTTTTTCATCCTTGACCAATCGGCGGATCAAATTCTCGATCCCCGGTAATGCCAAAAATGATGTTTTATAAACCATCATTATTGGTCAAAAAAGGCGACGAATTCCATAAACTAATAGCCTTCTGAAAACCTTGTTCAACCAGCCCTACTGACTATCAATTAGTAGCTCAATTGAGGATTGAGAACCACTCTGAACAAATCCCCACTTTGAAAAACAGTCAAAGCCTGGCTTGACTCCTCAAGCTGTTAATAATCGAGAGAGATTTGTACTCTTACCTTCGAAACGTTTTGTTTCCAGCTTTTTGTTGTCTCGCGCTGATGAGTCTTTCGTACTTGTGATTGACCAGTTCGATGAAGCCGAGTTCGCTTAATCGGTTTCGTTGCTTACCTCGATTCTTACCTTTATTTTTCTGTCTTCTTCGGGGTTCTAGAGCGAGTTTTCGAGAGGAAGGATTCAGCGGTCCGAAATCTTCCGTTGTTGGATTTGAGGTAGTTGTCGTCGTCGTCGATGTCGTCGTCGTTGTCGTTGTGGTAGTCGTCGTTGTGCTTGTGGTCGTTGTTGTACTTACCGTAACAGGCCTCCAATGCATTTTAAAACCATAATGCCCGCCGCTAAATCCATCAAAAAACACTCCAAATTGCCGCGAATCAATCTTGGTCCACTCTTGATACGGATTCTCCCCGCAGAAGACGCTCAGCATATCGTGACCAGTGTAGACTTGAATATTGTCGTACAAGCAATCTTCTGTCACTTCGAGCTTTTGGGGGGATAGAGCGCGGTTAATGGAACATGAGATGAGGGAAAATGTTCACATTGGTAAGAGGATGAAAAAATGATGGGAAAAAACGGGAGTTTCTTTTGGTGACTTATTTTTCTAGAAAAAAAAGGATTCTGAAAGCTTTGAAAAACTCAACAGGCTCTATAAAAATCAGGGCTGATGTGGTTTAAATTAGGTAAAGAAATACGATTCGATTACGGGCAGAGCGGTTGCCGGATGAGCGGTCGGACTTGGTCAGATCGCAGCGGGAGCTTATCGGCCTGCATACGTTGCCGATGTGGTCATAAACTGATTAGAATACATCAAAACGAAAAGAACTTTCGTTTTTTGAAAGGTTTTTTGAGAATGATAAGAACCCGCCGCGGGATTATCTGTTCGACCAAAAGCTCTGGGTACTCACACACACAGGGGTAGAAACAGCTGGTTGTGGTACAATTAGGGGGTACTATCATGACTCATGCGTGGCGAGGGGGACGAAGATAAGGAAAGTTCAAGTTGTCATTAGGGGTTCAAGGGACATCAAATAATGAATTCAAAAAAATTAAGGCCTTCTCGATAGTTAACTCGATTTTTAGGGGTTCACTTACTAGGGGGTATCTTAAGAAATTGCTTCAGCTCTCAATTTTCACCCTGGAAATTTTCGAGGCGAAAATGCGAATTGAACCCTTTTCCCCGCCACAAACTGACTTGGAGCTGTCAGTCTTTGATTTGATGTCTCTCTGATAGCTTTGAAGCTTTCTTTTAACCTTGTTCCGCTAGTGTCACTTTTTTGTCACTTGGTCGGTTCTCTAACCTCTCCTGAAGTCTCGAAACGCGAATTTCGATCTCTTCGCTGGCCGTCACGTTGTACATGCAGCTTTTTCAATGGTCAAAAATCTGATCGAAAAATTAATTGAGAAATTAGCAAAATTAAGGGATGAGTGTGGAGGGCGGAGGGAAGAATGAGAAGTAATGAGATTCGAGGGCAGAACCTCTTGACCGGAAATTATGGAATCAGAATTCTAAAACACGTGGCTAAAAAGCCTTTTTAGAGGGGAACATAAGTTTCGAATTTTTGCAATTCAAAAATCGGAAGGGGGTTATTTTAACAAGTTGTTACTTGTTGGTAGTACCAACTTGGTACTGATAACTTTTTAGCAAGTAGCTTGTTTAGGAATTCGAATATTTAGGGGAAGTAGATAGAGGTTCAAACGTAATTCTAAGCTGATAAACTAGGGGTTTCAATTTCTAGAGCTCTAAAGAAGAGCCGAAGAATATCGATTTTCATGTTTTTTTTCAAACAATTAACACATTTGTTTCCTTATTGTTCTTGAAAAGAGGGTAACTTATATCGCCTTTTATTTTGAAATAAATAAGGGTGTCAATGCATTACTTTTCTTTTTGAAAAAAAAAACTTAAAAATCAATATTTTTTTTATATTTTACGAAATTTCAGAAAATAAAAAAAATATATCAAAAATGAAAATTTTCATTTTGACCACTTTCCTAGTTCTGGCCATATAAGGATGCTCGCTTTCAAAGTATCCTTCATCGTCAAAACTGAGTCCGCACTGCGTTGGAATCGCTCCGTAGTAATTGTAATTGTAGTACGAATCGTAGTTTGAAAATAAATCGTCGTAATCCACTGGAGCTGTTCACACGTTTAATCAAAATGCGCTTATTATCGAAACATGCGGCACGCGCGAAAAGTCCACCCAAATTCCACGTTTTTCGATGCAGTTCTAGGGGCTCTGCTGGGGCAGGAAAATAAACACGGGCGGGGATCGCTAGTATTTCTTTTTATTAAATTATTTGTGATGGAACTACTAATTTGATGCTTTTATAAAAGATAGACACGATGTTCAAATTGACGAGTGAATAATTAATTATCATTATTTTGGAAAAATAAATTTGACAGAGGATACGCAAACTGTGGCGAAAACTGTTATAAAAAAGGCTCTATGAAAAGCCGCGTAGCGGCTATTTTAAAATCGAAGCCGCGTAGCGGCTTTGCCTGATTCTCTCAAATTATTCAGAGAGTACTTTTTCAAAGCCGCTCTGCGGCTTTCTTCTCAATAAAGCCGCTACGCGGCTTTACAAAAAGCTTTTTCAGGACCCTGATTAAAGTTTTCTATACACGGTTTCGAGCCAAAAAGTTGACTTTCTGCTCTTACTGCAACTTTATAATTGACCCCTTCTTTAAATTTCAAATTGATAAAAAGAAAGAAGAAGAAAAGAAGAAAAAGTTTCTCAGCGCTAAAAAAGTCAGTGCGCCGAGTACGAGCTGGGATCAGGTCGCGATTATGCGTCATCGGCTGCTCCGGTTTTTAAAATAAACCACTTTCGACCGACTCGATGAAAATGAGCTTAGATCCTCAACGGAACCCACTCTAGTTCCTCAAATATTTTAATCATAAATCAAGCATCATTTTCGAAGACTCGAGTCAAAAAATCAAAACGTCAGCGATACCTTTTTTAGATTACAGATCATTTTAAGTAAATATAAAATTAAACTATTGGAGTCTTCCGTGAAAAATATGCAGCGCCACGTAAAAAACGGGCGATTTTATTTATTATAGCTTTCGTGAAACTAACCGCCCTGTTCAAAAGGTTATTTTTACGTAACTAAATGGCCAAATCATCTGTTCATTTATATCAACACACGTAAAGTGTTCATCTTCAAGCGATTACAGTCAAAATTTTTCGAATAAGGGTTGATCCTTCCTTCGACGTACCGGTCTAGGTTTTGAAAAAATTAAGGTTTTGAGGAAAACAAATTTTTAAATTTTAAGGTTCACCAGTTCCCTCGGAATAAAAGAAGAATTTTTCGAGTCGAAACTAGAAATTTTTTAGCTGGCCTCACATACCGACAAAAAAATCGATAAATTTTGCGTGGGCGGGTCTCGATCGCTGATTGGCCGATCAGCAGAATCCGGGCTTCTTATTGGTTGTAAATTTCGACGCAAAATTTGTCGAAATTTTGTCGGTTCTGACCACTCCCCATTTTTTCTAGTCAAAAATTTCTTTAGTCAAAAAAGTCAAAAATGAGTGGCTCCTTTAATTAATCCCTTTCGTTATTATTTTTTTGATAAACGCGTTCCTTCATTTGTCTTTCCACCTGTACTCCCGAGAGTAAAAGTCGGCACTGCTTCTGTCGATTTCAAGCCAATCAGTCCAAGCAGAAAATTCAGCGCTGCGGATCTCATCTTCTCTCTCTTTCAAAAAACAATGATCGAAATAAAATAATCTTCAATTTTTTTAATTTTTTTTTATATTCAAATTCTGAAAATTGTCAAGTCGATAAAATCGAAGAGGAAACTATCATGAGCACTCACGATCCCGCGCAGCAAATAGCGCCACCTGGACCCGATAGTGCGCGCACACTTAGCGCAATTTTCATGTTTTCGGGGTAGAAGTTTTTAAATAATTGGAATTATGGAACACTTTTTCTTGAAAAAAAATGGGTACCCAAAATGACGAGATGTTTTGTGCTGAAAATTCTTATGAAAGTAGTTAAAATAAGCTGACTAGATTCGGAAAATTAAGGTTTTTTCTTGAATTTTTTCTTAATTTCGGGAGTTCACATCATCTGAGAGGGAAGCCTGTGCAAAAAACCTGAGTCAGGATTTTGAAAGATTTTTTGACGCCGCGGAGCGGCTTTTTTTTTGTTTAGCCGCGAAACCGCTTCCCAAAAACTAACAAAATTTCTTGAAAGAACATTTTAATAAAGCCTGACTCAGGTTTTTACACAGGTTCGCGAGCCTATCTATCGATTTTTCGAGAAAGAAGGGGGTCTACCGCAAATTTTGGGATCCGTGAAAATGCAAGTTAGCTCTAAAAGAAGCCGTCGTGGAAAATCTGGAATTTCCGCACGTGGAAGAGAAAAACAAAACCGCCGGGAAATACGTAACATATATCGCAGAAGACGAGAGCAAAAATAAAATTAGCTTCGTGCTTCCGGATTCAAACTCGATTTCGAACTAAGATTCTTTCCAACTCGATTCTTCTTGAGTAACATAAGCTTGTTATAAAGCCTGTGAAATAACCTTTACTGCACCTTGAATTACAGTAATTTACTTTCGAGCAAGGCGAAATAATTTTCGAGAAAATTCGAGAAATTCGAAAAAAATTCGAGAAATTCGAGAAAATTCGAGAAATTCGAGAAAAAAGTTTTAATGAAAAATGAACAATTTGAACACTTTGTTCATTTTTCCTTTTAAAAGGAGGCGATAAGAACTTTAGACGACGCTAGAACACGTTTTGGCAAAACAATCGCTTCTGGCAGATCGGACGTGTACCCGGCACTATCGCACTTGTAGTCCATATTTCTTTTCGTCGAATATTTATTTTCTCAAAAAGATAAGCCGTAATGGACCCTCACTTTTATTCAATTTATTTTGTGACACGCAGGCTTCATGGTGAATGGCAACGAAAAGTACAATTAAACTCGCACTGTCTTCTCCACAAACATCTTCTTCAAAACATAAACTTAAAGAATAAACTCAATTTTTTGTACGACTTGAACTAACAGTAAGCTTGGGTTAGGGATAAGGTTAGAGTTAAGGTAAGAGTTAGGGTTTGTGTTAGGGTTAGGGTTAGGATTCTTTTTAGCCCATCAGAGTCAATGGTAAGCTTAACTTTTTTCAGCCAATCAGGGGCCAGAATTCGGCTTAAGTTATTTTCAACCAATCAGAGGCCAGTATTATTTCCATCAACCAATCCCAGGCAAGCTAACCCAAGCCTAACCCTTATCTTACCCTACTGACATCACCCCCTTAATTTTCGCCCCCCCCAATGAACTTACCTTGAATGAATGGAATGATTATCAGCAAAATGCTCTGAATAATGCTGAAATTATCAATGTACTCTGCATTTTGTTGAACCAAGTGCTCATCGTATCCATGCTTCGCTCTTAAAAAATATTTCTATTTCTAAAAAGCGATAACTCCATCTCTGAGAATATTCTTTTTCGCAATTTTGTGGCGTGGTGAAACACTTATCGCGGATTCTGAAGAATTTGGCATCATTATTTTTTGCATCGCTTACCTCGATGCTAGAATGATTTTGAAGCATTCAAGCCATTTGATTTTGAAATTCTTGCATCAATAGACACTCGGCTCAACATCGTGGCCTCAAGTAGAAAGAAAAATAAAAAAGGTAGAGGCATGCTGTACCGAGTAAATAATCCGAGTGCTATCGATTTCCTTGAGAAGGCTGAGGAAGGTTTCTGTCTCGTCTTCCGAGTCGGATAAATTTTCTTCGTTTCTGGATGGTTTTGCTGGGTTAAATCTTTATGGGCTCGACAAATTGACCATTTCAACTCGTTTCTTCACCAAAAAACATAGCCGATTTCAAGCCTCGGGGCCTGTTTCAGCACAAAAAGTGCCAAGCGATCGGCAACAGGTTAACTAATTCATTAACCTGTCAAAAAAATCATTTTTGAAGACGCTGTCTAGTAGACAGGGTGACTTTTATGGTCTATGTTTAAGGGGTTGGTGGTCGAGAAAAAGGATTTTTTCAGCCTAAAAAACTCAATTTTTTCAAGAAAAATTTTTTTTTGTTCTCAATCTTAATAAGTTGTAAAGGGTTGAAATTGTGTGGGTGGCTTGGTTTTAAAAGAAATTAAAAAGGAAAAATGACCAAATCTAGCGTCAAATCGACCTGAAATCGCGGTTCTTGCTATTTTAGTCGACATTTTTCGATTTTTGGTCATTTTTCGCCTTTTTTTGAAGCCGATTTCCCTGCACCATGATTTTGACGCTAAAAATAGGTTGTTCGAGAAAAAAAATTACTGTAAGTTCATAAAAAAACTATAAGTTAACGCCGAAAATTAAAATCATTTTATAATTCTCGACCAACACCCCCTTAATATATTTTCAGAATAATCGCCCTGTAAACATTTGTGTATATAAACAAATTTCTGCATAAAACTTGCCCTGTCAGTTTTTCTCACGTTTTTAAACACATAGCTATGAACCAAATTGCCGAGCCCGTGCATCTATCCGACTTGATTTCGATCGCCATTTCGATCATATTCCTCTTCATCGAGAAAGAATTGAGCACGCAGAGCGAATAGTACATCGGTTCGAGGCCCGTTTTGCTGAACTCCACCGCTTTGCCTTGTTTGTTTTGGGTAAGCACCTTCACGATTCCCCCTTTTTATTGCTTGAGAAAGAGAACGTTAATTGCTTTCATGTTAACACGCTTTGTTTTCATCCAGGTGTCCAAAGAACGGTTATCAAAAATAATAATAAAACAGGTTATTATTATAAATTGTTCTTCGATTTTTCGATTGAGCACTTGGCAATTACGCTATATAAAGAAAATCACCAAGCTATACAGCCCGACAAATCTCTTTTTCAAGCTTTCCTGCAACGTCTTTTCGCATAGTCACCATACTCGTCCCTTCAGACATCAGCTGAACATTTACTGAAACATGAAATTATGAACGCCCTGGTTTACAGAGAAAAAAAAAGAAGAAGAATTGAAAAATGTATTCAAAGCTGGAAAATGATTTGAAAATATATCGGGTCTGTTTTCTGAACAAAAAGACAAAATGAGATTTTTGTGAGATTTATGCAATTTAAGGGTGTGGCGGTCTAATTGAATAAAGAGAGAATTTTCGGAAAAAATATTTTATAAAAATATGCAGTGTAAAAATATGTTAATTTAAGGGGGGCAAAATTAAAATAAACCCTAACCCTAGAAATACCGGTTAAAATGGAGGCTTTCGATTTTAACCACGTGATTGAATGATAGAATACGTTTTAATTTTGTACGTGGAAGTCAATCAGAAAAATATAACTGTTCGTTAATTGTCATTTCCTAACGTGTTTGTAAAACAAGACTAGACAGTTTCGGAAATAGACTTACACTGATAGTCCGGCTCCAACCAAATATAGTGGCATTTTAGACCCTTGTCATCCGAGTTTATCAAATATACTCCCAATATTTATCATAAACTCTAATTAACTCTGAGAAACTCAGTGAACTTTCTTGATCGATAATCTTCTTTCCATCGGTGAAAAATGATCGGGTTCGATTTCGATAATTTGTCAAAATCATCAACAGATCCAGAAGCCGTAAATATCAAAAAATGAATGAAGACGCGCATACTTATTATTTCTCTTTTACAAAGCGTTGTATTTATCGAGCTCCTCATTCAAAATCCTGCCATTTAAACAGAATTACTACTCAAACAAAACGTTTGGAAACTGTTCCAGCGCCAGAAAAGCTCGTACAGACCATTTTTTTTTATTAAATGAAAACGGTTATTTTTAAGACTCGAAGAAAATAATTGTTCAAAATTATTCATTATAAGAACCTTTCTTACAAAGTGTTTTTTAAAATATTTTAATAATTATTTCGATGAAATAATAAGATTTATTTTAATAATTATTTTTTAATAAATAAATAAAGAATATTTTAACAATTTATTTAAATATTTTTAAATAACTATATTAAATAAACAATCAGAAAAAACACCTCTTATTTCTAAAAAAAATGAATACACTCTATTAATAGATCTACTTGTTAGCACGATGTCTCAAAACAATCCAACAAATCGACATCGTGTAAAAAAATCGAAATTGGACTTATTGAACGAGCTTCTCCACGTTTTTCCAAGCTCTTTCTGAGCGAGGGCCCTTTGCTCTGAGCGGAAAAACGTCCGAAACTCATCCCCAAATCCCTTTGTCGTAAACAAGGAGCGCACTTTGTGAGCCAGCTGAATTCAATTATTGGAAAACAATAAACCAAAATACGCTTTCGAACAATTGATATAAATTAATTCTTTTCCTGAGAAATTGACCCTGAACGGATGTTGCTAAGAAGCAAGAAACCTGACGATTTTGATCTTTGACAGCTTTTCGCAGGGTTTTGTCGTCATTTCTGGCCATGAATTCTACAAATATGAAAGCAGTCTTGGCGGGTAGCGGTCTGACCTGTTTTCAAATATTGAATTTTTGAATTATTTTGGCTCATGGGTCATGATAAATATTAAGTGCCGAATATATGTCCCCTCTCCTATAAAAACGTATCTGCACTTTGATTATGACAGTTATCCAAGATGGTATTAGCCTTTATTTTGACATTTTTCACTGCCTCAACGAGTTCAAAATTTGCAGATATGTGGCAAGGTAGTTCTGTTATTAATTTGAATGTGAGTTTTATTAAATCAAAATTAAGATTTGATTTGGGCTCGCGAGGAAACAGATCACTGGCTGAGAACAATGA
The DNA here is from genome assembly GCF_907165135.1 of Oikopleura dioica. Lineage (NCBI taxonomy): Eukaryota > Metazoa > Chordata > Appendicularia > Copelata > Oikopleuridae > Oikopleura > Oikopleura dioica. Next base: position 3,702,781 of record NC_137292.1, read on the forward strand.
ATAATGCTGACGACTTTATCAACCGTAATTTAGATTAATTCGTTTTTAAATGAGATCTCATACTTAGTATTCAGATGATTCATCACAACGAGGAAATTTCTTACAGAACTCCGTTCCGAACCGATTCAAAAGAATAACCTATGAATAAAAAGAAAAAAAGCGTTTTGAAATTATTTTATGAGATGAAGCACCGATATTATCTCCGATATCCGACGCCGCTGAACCGACCTATCGAATTGAGATATTTTGTTGTCAGTCATTTATTTGAAAAAACAAAGAAAAACTCATTTTACGAGGCATAAACAAGGCTGTAATACAAAATGAAGATGTCTGGAAAATAATATCCCAGAAAGAGATTTGGTAAATGCTCCAGAGAAAGTTAGACAAGAACACGATTTTGATTCAAATTGGCGAAAATGGATTGGGAAGAAAGTATCACTCCTTTCTTCTGCGCAGAGTATTTTTGCTGTTAGCGATTTTATGCTTTATCTCGGTCGGCTGGTTCTTTGCCCGCGGAAAACTCATTGTCGGATTTCAAGTTCGACTTGAAACTGGTCCCGAAAAAGTATCTCCGAACGGAAACAAAGAATCAAATGAAATCGACTACGATGCGACCCCAGAACATTGCGTTCGACAAAAAGAAAGGGCATTCTTGCTTTTCTGGGCAAAAAAATTAGATTTATTTCGCAAAGCCCATTGAAGAACGACTCTACTTTTTGAAAACCCACAAAACAGCGTCATCTGTTATTGAAAATATCCTCTACAGATATGGACTGCGAACGAACAAGACCTTTGGCTTTCCGTTGAATGGGGCTCTTATCTTTGACTACCGAAAGCCTTTTTCAAAAAGCATGATGTTCCCCTTGCGTGACGGAAGTCGCCCAGATATCTTGCAGCAGCACACGAGATATTCAAAGGAGCTCGCGGATATCTTTCCAAAATCCGACTCTTTCAGAATAACGATTTTTAGGTTAGTGAAATTAATGCTTATTTTCATTCTTTATGCAACCAGAGACCCAGGGACACTTCTTCCATCGCTGTTCGAATACTTTCCTCGGAATCCGCCTTTCAAAGAAGCCAAGACTGTGGAGAACTTTATTTCGTCGCCTGAAAAATACAGGTAATCCCTTTTCTTTTGAAGGGAAATATATCTGATTTTAGTAGTGTTGGTGCTGCCGATTTCGTGACACGGAATTCGATGACTTTTCAAATGGGATTCGAAAATTTTTTGAAATCTGAACCGACCGATGAGCAAATCGCTGAAATCATTTCGACAGTAGAAAACGACTTCGACCTCGTCTTGCTTTCCGAGTATTTACCACAATCGCTGATTTTGCTGAGACATCTTTTGTGTCTGAAGTGGAGCGACATTGCAACCATGTCCAAGAATATTTCCAAACGAAAGCATATTGAGGAAAGTGTGAAGGAAAAAATCCGACGCTGGCAGAATGTGGATATGAGAGTTTACGAAGCGGCGAACAGAACACTTTGGCAAAAGATTAGAGATTTTGGCGAAGAGAAAATGGCCACGGAAATGAGCATTCTGGAGAAAATGAATAGCGAAAATGCCGAAAAGTGCGTCAAGGGATACCGCCCGGTGAAAGAACTGGCCGTCGAGTTCCGTGACTACGAGCCGCCAGGACTGACCATCGAGGGAATCGACCTGAAAGACGGCTACTCAGATGTTTGCTACGACATTGCTTTGTCACCTTTTGCTCTGGCGATTGATATACTTGATAAACAATGTCAAAGCTCTCACGTAAGAATACTTGCGACAATTTCATAAAAAATTTTAGTTCTTGCGAAAATACATGAATATGGAAGACAGACCAAAGCGATTCAAAACTGATTGTAAAAAATAAATCAAAAAAGGACTTTCGAATTGAAAAAAATGAACTTTGGACCTCGGTAGAGAAAGATGAGTGAATGCAGAAATTTAACCCTGGCTCGTCAGGCGCGCATTTTAACAAAAAACGTTGCGCCATAACGGCTGCATTCTAGTTAGAGAAAATGAAATCTGCGTTAATTAGGTTGTACCACCGTTATTCTTTTATTTTGGCAAATAAAAGGGAAGATGAAAATTATGATTATACGCTCTTATCGTTTGCAAATTATGAATCAAAAGCAAAATGCGTTTCATTTGAATAATTATGGAATAATGATTTGAACGAAATCGTTGTTGTCTCATTATTTCCTATTTATGGCCAATCAGTTGAGCTATTTTGTTATTTTGCTTGTCACAAAACATCTTTTACCTTCTACTTATTCCCTCAATAACTCATTAAAAGGTTGAATAACGGCAACTTCGAGTGGTTTCACGTTTTTTGTTTTCACCGAGCGCACTCTTTGTTTTTACTCAAGTCAGTTGAAATTAACTCCACGTTAACGCCTATTGTTACCGTAAATATGAATTAAACGAGGGAGAGGTTGAGTTCCGGTTCCATCAATCAAAAAATGAAAGCGAAAGTTTTTGAGATATTTTTATTCTATTATTCTCTCAAAAAGTCAGTCAGTCACTAGAATTAAGTCTATTTACAGTGAGTATAAAAGTGAGAAGAAAGATAAGGAAAAGGTTTTGTTTCGCTTGGTCTGTTCAAAGTGTTGTTCAAAAATCGGTCATCCAGTGCACGCGATAGATCATTTATCGTCGTCGTCGGGATTTCTTGGATTTGTCGGGCTTGTCAGCTGGGGCAGCATCGGGTCCGGCAGCGGCGTCGGGAGCTGGGGGACCTTGTCCGGGAGCGCCAAAAGCTTGGGGAGCTGGGCCAGGGCCGAATCCTCCTGGGCCACCTGGTCCTCCGAATCCAGGACCGCCGGGGCCGCCGGGGCCACCAAAGCCAGGGCCGCCGGGGCCACCAAAACCAGGGCCGCCTGGACCGCCAAGGCCTGGGCCGCCTGGACCACCGAGACCAGGGCCGCCGGGACCGCCAAAGTCAGCAGCATCCTCAGCTGGAGGAGGGCCAGCAGGGAAACCGCCAGGGAATCCACCTGGGAAGCCACCGGGGAAACCGCCGAAGTCAGTAGCATCACCCTGAGGAGGAGGGCCAGCGGGGAAACCACCAGCGGGGAATCCGCCAGGGAATCCACCGAATCCACCGGGACCGCCAAAGTCAGCAGCGTCTTCAGCTGGGGGAGGTCCTGCTGGGAATCCACCGGGGAATCCACCAGGGAATCCACCTGGGAAACCACCGAAGTCGGCAGCGTCACCTTGTGGGGGAGGTCCAGCAGGGAAGCCACCAGGGAATCCTCCTGCGGGGAATCCACCAGCAGGGAATCCACCGAAATCAGCGGCATCGGCGGCGGGTGGGGGGCCGAATCCTGGGAAGCCACCTGGGAATGGGAATGGAGATGGGCCGAATCCCTGAGGAGCTTTGGGAGCTTCTTCAGCGTTGTCGGTCTTGTCGCCTTCCTTTGGAGGAGCGGGGAAAGCGCCGGGGAAAGCACCAGGGAAAGCACCGGGGAATCCGCCGAAGAATGGCTGAGCAGCGGGAGCAGCGGCTTCAGCGTTATCTGTCTTGTCGCCTTCTTTGGGTGGCTGGGCGAAGGGGAAGGCTTAAATAAACGATAAAGATTTGCTCTCGAAGGATACTTGCTCACCTGGGAAACCTCCGGGTTGTCCGGGGAAGCCAAATGGCACTGGGGCTGCTGGTGGTGCTTTAGTCTCTTCTGACATATCTCAAGTTATGTGGAAATGGATAAATATCATCGAATTATATGTTATTTTCATTTCCTGGCTATATTTTTAAAGATGATAAAAATTCTTGATTTAGTGATTCAAAACGGAAACGATTTTGCTTGAAAAAAATAATAGAAAAAGGAAGCCATTGAGTCTAAATTTTATTATCTGACATAGATAGAACTTTTTAGACATACCGTACTTCCATCATAGAATTTTGATGTCGATTTTTATGGAGAAAAGGTGGTTGTTCAGAAATGGCTCTTTGAGAAATGTGCATATGCTCCGGCGGTCTACGAAATAAAATTTGTCCATTTCAAGTCTCTTAGATAATAAGTGAAAAATGAAGCTTTCTTTAGCTTTTGGTGCCGTTTCTGCTTTTGAGCTTGCTGCAGTTACTCCCCCTCCCGGATGCCCGTAAGTTTCAAGACTCTTTATATTTCTATTTTGATTCTAGAGACCTTGATAAATACGAGATTTGCACGGCAAAATGCTCAGCCGATCTCGACACTTGCAAAGAAGCTTGCAACCCCGACGACTTCACATGTGCCAGTCGTTGTGATGCCGCTGCTCTCGATTGCAACAACGACTGTCCCTGCAGCAACGGTTGTCCCAGCGGCTGCCTAGGCTGTGAAAACCCTATTTGCTCGACTGACGGAGAGCACCTTTTGATCCTCAATACATACGCCGGTATGGACAATCAGTCTTTCTTGATCGAACTTGCTACCGACATCCACAAAATGGGCAACTTCAACTACAACATGGAGATCCACGACATTGAGGACTCCTGTTACGCTTTCATGAAGGGCGAGCACTGGTTCCTCGGTGGTTACTACAACGAGCGAATGATCGCCAAAGTCAACCTTGGTGGCTGCGCAATCGAGCCTCAACAGAAACTTCTCGCCATCACCCACGTTGACGGCTTCTGGGGATCTTGCTCTGTCTATAATGACCTAACCCACATGTGTTTTGATGCCAATGGCGTTGGTGGCGATCGATGCCAGACTTTCGACGGTGAAGAGGGAGGTCAAGCTGTTCTTCCATCTCGATCAAATGCTCCTCATGACTACACTGCCATGGCCGTCTATGACAACAAAATGTGGGTTGTTGGAGGATGCGATCCTGACGGCTTTGACTGCCATAATGTCGTTGAGTCATTTGACGGGTCAAGCTGGACTGTTGCCCCTAACCTACCAGTAGCAGAAATTTATGCTCAGACTGTTCTTGGAGATGTGAATGGGCTCTACTCTATTTCTGGTCGACCAAGCTCTAATAGCCAGAATGTAAGAATCGAATTCAAAAAAATCGTGAATACTTTTCAAGGTGTACAAATTCAATGGAAGCTCCTGGAGCCTTCTCGGTCTGATGTCTTCCGCTCAAGCAGACGCATTCTACTTTACTTCTGGCAAAATTGTCAGCAATGGACTCGCATATGGCGGAGAAGAGTAAATAAGGTTACGATTTTCCGGTAATTTATTTTTCTTTAAGCTACATGGAAAAGATTCAATTGAGCGACACTGAATTTTCCTCCGTCAACATTGGAGTTGCAGCAAACGGTGAAGTGTTCGATCTCTACTACGCGGCGATGATCTTGGTTGATGGAGCAATCTGTATGTAAAACATCTTCTCTCTTGACAATTCTTATGCAGCATAAATTTTGCTTAACTTTTACTAAATAAATAAGATATTCATCAATGTATTTGTAAATAATGTGTCATGCGTTTGTTATTTTGTCGACAATAATCGTTCAAAATTGGTCTTTGGGAAAAAGCAGATGGCAAGCCCGTCTCAAGACATAAACCGTCAATCATAAGTTTGTTAGACAATTAGACAATAAATTATCGTTGATAATGATAATTTTTGAAGCAATGAGCGCCGTTTCCGCTTTTGAGCTTGCTGCAGTCACTCCTCCTCCTGGATGCCCGTAAGTAAAAATGGCGGATAAAGATAAAATAGTAAATTGAATAAGTGACCTTGACAAATTTGAAATTTGTACGGCGAAATGTTCAGCTGATCATGATGCTTGCAAAGCTGGCTGCAGCTCGGACGATTTCACATGCGTTAGCCGGTGCGATGCTGCTGCTCTTGATTGCAGCAACGCTTGTCCTTGTAACAATGGTTGCCCAAGTGGATGCCTTGGCTGCGAGAATCCGGTTTGCTCTAGCGAAGAAGAGCATCTCATGATTCTCAACGCTTATTCTGCAATAAGGGATCAGGCGTTTTTGATCGAGCTTGCTTCCGATACTCACAAGATTGCCAACTTCAACTACAACGACTTTTTATTTGAAATTGAGGACTCCTGCTATGCATTCATGAATGGCGAGCACTGGTTCCTCGGCGGTTACTACAATGAACGACTGGTCGCCAAGGTCAACCTCGGTGGCTGCTCAATCGAGCCTCAGCAAAGTCTTCTCGCCATCACTCATGTCGACGGCTACTATGGATCTTGTGCTGTCTACAACGAAATTACACACATGTGTTTCGACTCAAATGGCGTTGGTGCCAATCGTTGCCAAACTTTTGACGGAGAAGACGGTGGTCAAGCTGTGGTCCAAACTCAATCAAATGCTCCTCACGACTACGCTGCAATGGCCATCTACGACAATAAGATGTGGGTTGTTGGAGGATGCGATCCCGCCGGCTTCGATTGTCATAATATCGTTGAATCATATGACGGATCGACATGGACCGTCGCTCCGAACATTCCTGTCGAAGAAATTTACTCTCAGACTGTTCTTGGAGATGTTTATGGGCTCTACTCAATCTCTGGTCGCTTCAATGGCCGAAATGTAAGATGAAGATTGTAAATAATTCTTCACCATGTCACATGTTTCAGGTCTTCAAATTTGATGGAAATTCCTGGTCGCTCCTTGGTTTGATGTCTGAAGCTCAAGCCGGTGCATATTTCTTCACTTCTGGCAAAATTGTTAACAACGGACTTGCATATGCTGGAGAAGAGTAAGTATAAAGGATTTGAGTACAAATTTAGTCATTGGTTTTATTTTATATGACTCTATTGTCATCTTTAGCACCATGGAAAAGATCCAATTGAGCGACACAAATTTTTCTTCGATCAACATCGATCGATCATCAAAAAAAAACTCTCTCTGCATCCGTGCGGAGTAAGCAGTTTTTGGATTTTTTGAAGCTAGAGAACTAAGTCACCCCCTCTGCTGGGGGTGAGGAATTATAGAGAATAGAAGTTGAAGATCATCTTTGTAAGTACACCTAGTTGTCGGCTGCTCTCAATCAGGCGTTAATTGGCAATTAATTTTAGCTCATTAGCTAGCCTCAGGGCAAAATTGCGTGCGTGGCGCTGACGCAGCGCATTATCGCAGCCAATCACGTCTCTTGAGAGCAGAAGGGAGGTCACGTACCTGTCTAGCCGACCGTGTTCGCCTAACATCTTATGATCTTTTGCTTCCACTCGTAATCTCCTCGACTTAGTCTGATCATCCCTCAGCAATCACTTTTTCATTAGAGTGATTTCTTGGTCTCACTCTTCTCAACTACCACCGTCACCTTTACTTTGTATTATTTTCCCTTTCAACGTAAACCTTATTAGTTAAAATTTAAAATTCACAATATAGCTTACCCCCGTATCACTCACGCTACCTGCTTGTTACGCTATTCACTTATCACTACTCTCGCTTACTTTATTTTCTTAATTCTATTCCTATTACTGTTGGAAGAGCATGTTCTTTTCGCCCATTCGCAGATGTTGTAATGAGTACAGAAGATATGCTATTTCTTTTCCCAGCTACTTGTAGCTGAAGTGGGTAGGAGACTACCACAAAAGGGCGAGCTGGGTAATTTAAATGCCATCGTGATCCCCTTTTGAGCGAGTATCAGGAGCTGTCTGTTCACAGAAACGTGCTCTACTCTGCTCTGAGACAAATTGGAGCCAGGACTGAGCTGTCTTTTGTTAAGAATGTGATCGTCCCGCTCTTTGTCAATCCGTGCCATGTCAGCAGAATTGCCGCGCTGTGGGATGGACGGAAAATGCACGTGAGGTTCATCGACAGATGTAAGTCGCTCACCTCCATTGTGTTTGCGAACGCATTTTTAAGCACAATTCCGCATGGCAAAGCCAGGAAGACAGACAGCCACAAAACATCATTTAGCAAGTTTGTGGAGAAACTCATATGGTGCCTCAGCAGAATTATTTCAGTCAGATCTTGCAAGAGGACTTGCGCAATTCTAGACTGTTCTTTGAAACTGTCCAAAACTGTTAATAAATCCTACCCAGAAGGAAACTCTACGTCTGTCTCTCAAGTTCCCCTGGGAGTTGTTATTTGCGTCCCACTTCTTGCTGACCTTAAAAATTTGGTCCTTTCAGAAAGTGATAAAAGCCATCACGTGATGGCAAGGGTTTTCTCAGTAACTAACTTAGTTCAGGCCTTGGCTCGGATTGTCGTTACGGGAGGAAACTCGGTTGCTGCCGGCGCAGAATCTCTAGCAGAAGCCATGTTTAATGGATTTGAAATTACCACTCTTGGCTCAGCAAAGCCCGATAAGGTAGGTCATTTACCTCTCGCGGAACTGATCATGAGTGGTTTTCAGCCCAAAAAGCCCCGCCAAAATCTCAAGCGGCCCAAAACGCTAGCCAAGCTGAAAACTTGGAGAAGTCGATTACGAAAGTCATCGATGATCGCGGCAACAAAGGACCGGCTCCGTCAAAGAGTGCGGCAAAGAAACCCGCTGCTAACTCTGCCACATCCAATTCCCAGGATCAAAGGGGAAATCGCCCTGCCCGAGGCGGTGGAGCAAAGCGTGGTCGTGGTGGAAAAAGAAGAGGTAGTTGGAATACCAACCCTGATGGTGGTTCGCGAGGAGGGAAGCGAAATGTAGGTAGCAAACCTACGTCACGCCCTCCGCCCAATAATGGAAAAACGAAACAAAATCAGAACCCCCTCGACGCCGCCGAAGCCGATGTTCCGGTAGCTGAAACAGTATCGAAAGACAAGCTTAACAGGCGCAAAGCCACAAGAAATAAGCTGAAGCCTACTCTTCTTAAACCCAAAATGGATGAAATCGAAGAGGACGTTAAGTTGAATCTTAACGAAGATGACATCGGGAGAAGCGATGAAGAGAATCTCACTCCTTTTCCGCAAGGTGGAACACCGCTCAAAGCGATGCCGGGTGACTCTCAAGACCTCTCCCCGAACACAGGTTGAGGAAGGCTCCTGGTGGTGGTAAGTTCTACACCAACGAAAGTGATGCCATCGACAAAGTACCGTACGCCGACTCTTTCGTCGGCGACGATGCCGCTTCCTCCTACATGTCCCTTGAAACCCCTACGCCAGTGGGAGAAACCAAGCAATTGTTTTCCCAGAAGGACGAAGGGGTGAACTATATGCTGGAATCAATTAGCGATCTTCTCCAATTTAAACACACCGTCAAGACAATAACCACTGATGAGGTGGCGTTTCATGTGGACAATCGTTACAAGCGATTCCAGGGACTGGCCCTCAACTTCATCAAAGCTAGCTCGGCTGGAAACGATGAACTCCTAATGGATATCCCTGCAATTTATCCACCGCAATGGCGGGAAGAGAAGTATAACGGTCATATTCTCACCAAAGTTAGCCTTTTGGTCTTTTACAACACGCTAAAACGGCTCGCAATTCCAACTGAGAATATCCAGACCATTATTATCCAACGTACGGATGGCACGATGGTCGAAGATGGCGACACTGATTGGAAAAGAAACTCCGATGCAGTGGTGCGTGGAGTAAGGTTTAAATTCCTATTGGACTTCATCAAATACATCTTCTTCGCAGTTAAAACGCTGCAGCTTTTTGATCCTGCCAGACTCATGGCAAACACCACTGCTTGGGCAACTATCTTCTCCATGCGCGAGTTCGATGGTCAGGGAAAATTTGTGATCAATAATGCTGATGACAAAGGGCTCTACAAGAAGATAAAATATTTCTTCACTCGCTTCAAATCCTACGTGAATAGCTCTCAAGCGCCAAACTTCACCTTCAAGGAACACTCGATGACCGTAGGTATCTTACCTATGGCGGAGATTTTCTCCTCCGAGCTGAAGAAAATGAAGTTTGTTAACCCGAATGTTGAAAGCTGCAAAGAAGCACTCGGAGTTGCTTATGATAATCACCATAACCCTCTCTCCGAAGACAACCTGGTCAAAAAAGGTCGAGGAAACCTAGGGAAGGCCTATCAGCTCATCCTGGACGCAATTGATAACGAGATCTTTCGCGTGGAAGGAAATGAGCTCTACAAGCTTGACGCCCGTCAGCACTTTGATAATAAAATTGAAGAGCAACGAAGCGGCCTGATGCGCGTCACGTTAGGAGACGCCAAAACTCTGGTGGAAGGGCGAAGCGCCGCCAAAGTACAGAGAAGTAAGATCCGTTTCTTGGGCAGAACCCTGAAAGCCGGAGCTGGTTCCAAATTCATGAACGATGCCCTGTACACCGCGTCGACAGCAGCTGGAGTGGTGGAGTGCAACCCTGAGTTTAGAAAGGTTGCTAATACTACCGAAGCTTCTGCCTCGAAACTTCAGAAAATGGACGCAGCAGCCAAGAAGTTGCGAATTGATTTTGGAAATTCTCAAAAAGATATTCGTAAAACCCTTCGGCTAGCGCAGAGAAACCAGGTAGAATCGTCCACCCTGCATTATGGAGGTGCTCAGGCACTGAAAAGCATGCAAGAACAAATGGTAGCGATACTCCAGGGGAAAGAAAAGAGCGACATTCTGGAAGAGGCGGCAATCAACGACCGCAACGTCAATCAACTAATTGGTGGCGCCAAGTTCATGGCTTTCAATACTAAATTGGAAGACACTACAAATGAACCCTATCTTGTCCTCAAGGATAGAGTTATCGACCGCCACCAAACTGTTGACCTGATGGGGAAAGAAGCGAATGTTGGTACGATCTTGAAGTCAGTCTTCGAAGGTGTGCCTGAGAAGGAGATACCCCAAGGAGAAAAAGACCTCCAACTAGCCATTCATTTGGATTCAGCCGTTAAAAAGTCGGACCAGCAAGCGTCAGATGAAGAAGAAGTCGATATCGACATGACGGAACTCGAAGAGCCAGAAAAGGCAAAGCCGGGACCTACCTTCGTATCACCTCCGAGTTCGATCCCCGGAGCCATTAATTCCAACAATGTGTTCGAATCTGATGGCCTACCTAGGCCGGTCTTGGATAAGTCGAGCTCAACCCTCAACATGGACGACATGGACGACGATGATCCAGGTTCAAGCTTTTCCATCACGAGTACGCAATCTCTAGCGTTTGAAATTCCCAATAAGAGTGAATGGGAGGCGCTGGAGTCAATGACCGATATTCCATTGAAGCTAATTGCCTCCACCCCAGCTAGAAGGCAAGGAATTGTGGTACGCCGACTGGAAACGGCGGGGTCTACAAGCATGAAAGTCATCCCCTTGGACGAATTCGACAAGAGTGAAGTTGCCAGATATTCAAGTCCACAAGACTACGTTAAAAAACGTAAGCCGCCGATGTTTGAATCCTGGGACAAGCTCATGCAGCTGGAAAGTTCCGGCGAAAGAAGAGTGGCCGACATTGAAAATGTCATGATGAAGCTCGCTAAGGTTCCGAAAGGATCCAAACATCAGCAAGCTAGAAAATGGATCTTTGTCTTAGCCGACAACTCCATCAAAATCTTCAAGCAGTTTATCCAGCTCTTGAAAGAACCCTCGGGAACTTGGACTAGTCTTGGCTTGGACCAGGACGTGGAGCAGATCGAGGACGGCTTTAAATTCAAAGAAGGTTCCGCTTGGAAAGCCTTTTATGAAGAAGTGAAATATTTTATACGAGCTTATGAACGACCGCAGTAAAAACTCGCAGATGTTCAATGCTGCTACCAACTACACTGTGCTTAACTGGGTTCCTAAACCAAGTGTGAGGGGGCATATTACATTCATCAATGGAATCGACGGCCTGGTGTCTAACAAAGGGCTGAAGTTCTCTCACATTCCAATGAGAGCGCTGTGTAGGTCCTTTACCTACTTTGTCTGTCGAGGCGATGGTATGAGAGCCACTTTTGGGCAAATCGACCATGGCCTGGCGGGCAATCATATTACTGGAACACCCGACAACGTCATCGTTGAGCCGGTAAGCCCTCTTGAAAGAGAGACAAGAGTTGAAATGGTTAAAAATCTTATAAAGTGTAGATATATGAGAGATAACTGCTCGGAATGGAATATACCAGTTGACGTCATTCTTAAAAAGGCGGAAACTGACATTTACCTTAAAGATTTTGTCACCCAGGTCAACTCTTTTCTGCTCAAGGATGTCACATCGATAAATTTTCATCGATGGATGCATTCCCCTGATTGTTTTAAAAATTTCAATCCTAGGGGAATTCTTAAACCGTCGGTCCATGAAGATGAAATTTCACGCAGCAAAGAAAAAATTACAATCAAATCACTTGTTAGGGAAAAGCGAGAGGCAATACTCTTGGCGCGTACAAATGATCTGTTAAAAAAAGCAATCGTCCCCTTCTCACCCTTCATCTCTTACAATATTCTCTCACCAATGGACTTCATTCACGCCTGCAACCTGCCCCCTGAAGTTACTCAACTAATGGAGGTCACGGACCTATCTTACAGAGGTAAGGCGTTACCTTCGAATGAAGACCCTTGCGAACTTGAGCGAAAAGTCAATGAGCACAATAATGCGCTTATAACTAAATCCCCAAAACTCAAGATTGTTTTTGCCAACCTGGGCAAAGTGGGTTTGGCAAGAATTCATGAACTCACGAATGAGCTCTTTGACATCCCAATCATCGTGCTCAGTGAAATGTATGCCGACCATGATCTCCTGTCAAACCGTAAGCACTGGCCGAACGGTTACACCATTTTCCTTCCTGATCCCTCTCCGACGGGCAATTTAGTGTTCGTCTGCCTCATAGTAAGAAATGAGATTAAGCTCATCCAAAGGCACTCATTAGCACAAAATCTCCTGTGCAAGTTGGACTTTAAAGGCACGAACCTTTGGGTTTGCGGCATATATCACTTCATCGATAACAAATTCGACGGATACGCAACCAAGTTCAATTTGGACAGGAGCGTCTTTCTGGACAGCTTACAGGCAGTCAATAACATCTGCAAGGATGAGCCACAAATAATTGGGGGTGACTTTAATAACTCAATCTTAGACCCGAGGAATCCTAAGGAAGAAAGGGAGGCCAACCTTATCCTAAATTCACTTTCAAACCACCTTATCCACTCGGGTATGGTGAGCTTTAGGAAGACGGTTGGGGAGAAAAATAGACTGATCGAGTCGGCAATCGATCATGTCTTCAGTAAAAACATTGTTCATCTTACAACAACTAATTTGGATTTAGTCACGAGACTCAGGGCCGATGGGCACATTGGCCTCAAATCCACTTTCAATGTTCAAGGGCCGGACGATGTTTACTGGGAAATTAGAAGAGTGCGTCTTAAGCCTGATCCTGTGACGTTTTATCAAGAATCCATGAAGGTAGATCACTTACTTACCAAAAATAGGATTCTGCACGATAGAGGTCTCCTCCCAGACTTTTGTATCACAAATGCAGGTGTGGAAGCACTAAATGAGCTTTCTGAAAGAATGCAGCCATATGTCGAGAAAGTAATTGCGGTTAAACCCGACAATCCGCGCAGATCACCTCTCGCGTCCGACTATTTAAAACATACTTTCGCGTTACAAGCTGTTTTAGTGCAATTATTGGCTGCTAGTTTCAGAGTTAGGAATAAGAATAGGGTTATCAGGCGGGTGCGTGAATGTATTAAAAACTACAACTGATCACAGCCAAAGTCAGGCAACTTGATCGCAAAATGCTTGTAGTTGGAAATGACTGTATATCTACAATTATTTCCCAAAATCAAGCCTGGAAAATCGCGCGCAGATGGATGAAAAATGCCTCCCCGGGAACTTTCGAGAAACCGGTTAATCTGATCGCTGACGAACTTCTAGGCCTCCAGCTATCAACGGTCCCGCCGTCGAGCGACAGGGGTTTTAACGCTCACCCAGTCTTGCCGCCAGAGAAACGTTTTCGGCTAACTAAGGTGAGCTTTCGCAAAATTAGCCCAAATCCCGCCTTCTTAGACTTCTATAAAAGGAGCAAAGCGAAAACCGCCGACCTTAAGGGAATTTCTAGAGAAATGACGGAAAAGCTGCCGCTCCAGTCGTTCGTCAACCTCATCCTAGAGCCCTTCCGCGATGGCACCACTAACTGTAAGTTTGTTGATAGTTGGAGGGAAAATAAGGTGGTACCTATTCCTAAGCCAGACGGTCGCGCCAGACCAATTACTGTTGTGCCTTTTCACCTGGGGCACCAGGAGAAGGCACAATGCGAGCTCTTTGCCGCATTTGTCGAGCATTATGGGCTTGTACCACGTGAACAATTTGGTTTTCGACGCAGTAGAAGCTGCGGTGGTGCAGCCTTTGCCGCCAAATTCGCCATCGACTCGCTTTCAGGGGATTTGGACGATGATGGTAAGTCATTGACCTACCCTGCTTGGGCAATGGTCAGTTGTGATGCCAAAAACGCCTTCGGAGTTATTCCACATGATAAATTATTACTTGCGTTGAGCGGAATAGTCTCCGAGGCGTTTTTGGCATACATCAAAGAATTCCTCCCCCGGAGTTTTAGAGCGGTTATGAACGGGTTTGTCAGCGACAAAAAGGTCTTACCCCCTTGGGGCCTTCCACAAGGCTCAAGTTTAAGCCCTGTCTTTTACATCTACTACTGCTCGATCCTCAATAACAAAATGATTATAGATCCAATTGATGAGGAGGCGCAGGAAATGGATGCTGAAATCGACTCACAAGTCGCTGAAGAAGGTTGCAAACCTACCTCTCACCAGCTGCTTGGCCTAGCGCTAAGCTCAGGTGAGCAAAAAGTCAAAATGGGTACAAGGCTGTGCCCGCACGGCATCAGTACTCATGTTGGCTTATCAGTTTCATTCGCAGATGATTACATTGCTATAGTTGGTGGATTCACGAGAGCCGCCACGTTCCGAGCAATCAAAACCTCCAGCAACAATGTACTCTGCGAACTGCAAAGAAGCGGAATCCGCACTGCACCCCACAAATCCAGCTTGGTCATGTTCTGTAAGTCAACGTTTTCGGAGCGGGACAATGCCCTAACAGAAAAATACTTTACAGATAAATCCGGCCAAACAGGAATTTCACTTGGTGGGGTTTTTGTAAAAACTTCAGAGAAGGTTAAGTACTTAGGAATCTGGCTTGAATCAGTCAATGGAACGGTCTCTTTTGACCTTCACCATAAGACGATTCGAGGCAGATTTCGAAATGTGGTGGAACAAATTAGCATACTTTTCGGTGCAATGCCCCGAGAGCTTCTGGCCTGCATTGTCAGAGCGCAACTAGGGGGCCTAGCCTTACATGGTGCTGATTATATTAACCCTCCAAAAAAGCACATGATGATTGGAATGCAAAGCCTCTATTCGAACGCCCTCTGGCAACGTAGGTCAGTGCCCTATTTTCTGGAGAGTAAACGTCTTGAGCTGAAGTGGAAAGATGCCCAATTTTTTCAAAAATTCAAGGAATCATTTCATGAGAGATTTCATGGCCATTGCCCTGAACAGGAGTTTATGGCTGTTCGAATTTTTGGACAAATCCCCCTTCACCTTATGTATCTAAAGCAAGCCACCATGTCCATCTACAAAGCTTTTCGGTACAACACTCCAGAGTTGCCCGCCGAGCTTGTGCGCTCTGCACTAATGGTCTGTAATAGATTTGGTGAACCCATTTGTAAACTGCCGGAGTTATTTCTTGCTGAAAGACTGGAACGGACTTTCATCGACCGCTCGAGATTTACGGAAGGTAGAATACCTGGCCGTTTAACTCGAAGTGAGCAAGAAGCAATCTTCGCGGCAAAAACCTTTCACCTAAGATTCTCAGCACTAATCGACACTGATGTTGTCGAGATCAAGTTCATCACCCCCAAGTGTAGTGCCGATGACCATTATAAGATCGATAAAAAGGCCTGGCCGTGGTACCTAGAAGGATTCTTTAATAGCCTACCTACTGACATTAGGAAAGCTTTTATCACCTTTAGCTTCGGCTCGGAGCTGAAGGCAGCATTAGCAACAGCACACTTCCATAATGAAGACAGCTTTGTTTGTAATGTATGCGTTCGACCAGTCGGTGTTAAACATGATAACGGACTTAGGATACCCCTCGTATTACACAACCCAGATGAACATGATCGCAACGCTTACGACTTGCTTACCAAAAACCAGAGAGCAGCAGGGATCCAAGCTCTCATTGCGTGGTTCTTTGCCACAAAGCAAGAGAGATTGCGCATCTCATCTGCTCTGAAGTTTAACAGCTTTTTCCAGTTAATGGACAAGATCTCTCTGGTGGAAGGCCTTAACAATATCATTAAAGGGCTACTCTTTGACCCGAAATTTAGAGAAGGGGTTAGGAAGGTAATTTACCTACAGGACAATGAACTGTTCGGCCCTGTCAACAATAAGGATTACTGAACTAAAACCTCGTTGACTAACTCCCACCTTCCTCGTTCTTGTTTAAGGGCCACTCGCGGATACTTTTGGTGGACTCAGTTGTAATTCAACCTCTTTTAGGCACATATATCGGTGCGCAGAGGCTGATGGCAATGAAACTTCGAATTCCACCTATATTCGTGGATGAAATCGCTCTCTATTCTCCATCATCGCGAACCATTTCCCTGTGGCCGGTTTTCGTCCTTCGCAGTCCTATCTTCACGGAATTACTCCAAGGAAAGAATATAATCCCGTCCGGCATGATCGACTCTCCAGAAAGGTCTACTGCATCGATCAGGAGCTTCGCTTCAACAGACCAAAGAGAGCTTCATCTTTACGCGGGCGCCTTCCCGAACTTCTTCTCCTCGGAGTTCGACGTAGCCGAATGGATTGCAGGCAAACCTTTGCTAGCAGACGTGATCGATGAGGCACCGCTTGAACTCGTCGACGAGTGGTACAATATCTGGCGCTCGGGTAAGCTGCTCAAGCTGAAAAATGCCAACAACGGTCGTCCGCTGGGCGATGCTGATGCGACAGCTCTAATTGCAAGCATGCTTGCGAACCAGAAGGAA
Source organism: Oikopleura dioica (assembly GCF_907165135.1). NCBI lineage: Eukaryota > Metazoa > Chordata > Appendicularia > Copelata > Oikopleuridae > Oikopleura > Oikopleura dioica. The sequence goes on from NC_137292.1 coordinate 3,719,534, forward strand.
GGTCCGGTACCTACCTTCGACCGCCGGCTTGCGAAGATCGCTGGAAGACTTGTCACTGCGACTTATGATGCCGACTTTGGTTGCCAACTCATTGACTTTGCCCTCCAATCGAATGATTTCCGCTTTGTCGACAGTCTCGACGCGTTGTGGAGATCAAACGGCATTAGCTGGAAGACAACTGAAGCTGTACTGAGCCGACCACTCGGCTGGCTCTGCCTCGACTCAATCAACAAAGCCAACCTAATTGAACAGGCAACCTCCCTGGTAACGCCGCTGTCTAGTCAAGCCATCGAAGCCCTAATGCGCATTACCTGTCAGCCGACAGTGTACGAGATGATCAAAGCGCGAGACCTCATGGCGTCGTCGCTCTGGGAGGAAGGCTTATCCGAAATGCATCAATTTCTCGCCAATCCGCAAAACTTCACCGAGGAGTCGCGAATTGAGCGTTTAGCGGCCTTCACAAATTTCAACGAAGATACCCTCAAAGTAGTCTCAGATGTCTTTGAAGCTAACATCGGGATGTCAGCTGTGGACTTCTTCGATGAAGCCATAGTCTGGGCTACCAGAAATTTCTGTCAGTGTGGAAAGGTGATCAACTCGCACGAAGCAACTAATGGAGACGACTTGGCTGAAGCAGCCTTCATGGCCAAAATGTGGGCGATGGAGGTTTTCCAGATCTCGTATGACATCGAAAAGAAGGACAAAGAATTCGACCACAGAGTCTTCCACAGAATCGCCGCTAGACGTGAGTTTAAAAATGCCCACCTCAGCTGCTTCTCTTACTACATCACTCGTGGCCTGGGACTAGTTGGTTGCTTCGGTTCGATTATGAAGTGGTCGACCGAAATTATAGTTAAACATATGTTTATTACCTACTTTACTAAAGCCCAGGCAATTCTCTCTGAAAAACCTTTCGGCAACTTCTCCAAATGGGCAGCAATTGCCACACTCCGTTTCTCAACACCGTTCTACGGTTCACCATCTTCAACCGGATTAATTTCGCACACGGTTGAGGAATTGGCTGAATTGGGAGAGGGCGAGTTACTTGAATGGCTCACCAGTAATATCCAAGGCTTGACCGTTCTGGTTACTAATCGGTCCTCGAACGGTCCAACAGTGCTCAATAACTGCGCTTTCCCAACTAGCCCCACTTTCTCGTCTTTAGTTATCTACAATAATGCCAAAAATCTGATTACGAGGTGGATCTTTATATACAAGCTCCAAAGTCCTCCGAGCCTAATGGCCTGGGGAAAGGTCGATTCCCGCGTTCAGACATGTGAGCTTTTCTCATATCGCCATGAACACCCACGGTAAAATTACCGCCGGTGTTAACACAACCGTTTCAGAGTTCTTCCCGGTACCTTCGGAGGTCGCTGACCTACTCCGGCACCTTCGTGCAGTCAGTGCTCCGGGGTTTTCCCACTGTTTGAAGAAGAGAGCAATCGAGCGGATTCAATCCCACAGTTGGAACTCTTGTCTCCGTGAGTTTTGCCGGCTCTTCAGGCTCTGGTAATGGCGAAGATATCTTCAATCGTTTTATTTAATCCCAATACTCTACGTCATTAAAGAATTTTACCATCCTCCCTGAAAACCATCAAATCGCTCTCATCTCCTTTTCCTCTTTTCGGTCAGGGTGACGGAGTACATTGTAATTACCGTAGCCCTTTATAAACCCTCGCTCTTGCAGCTGGACCAGGAAATGTAGTCTAAGTTATGCTTTTGTCAACCGTATTTTATCTTAAAAATTGTTTTTTTACACGCCCTTTTGCGTCCTTCCCAGTTTATTTCATCGTCCGGCCTTAAACCAGCTCCCTGTGTTTTATTTTAGCTTCCAGATTCCATAACTAACTTATTCTTTTTCTAATTTATTACCAACTATAAATAGCAATCACCCTAAATCAGGGTTAGGCCCCTTTTGCGATCTCTCCGCTAACCTTAAATTAAAACCAAATACTTCTGCTTCGCCCCTTTTTGCTGCTCGTTCTATAATTTACTCTTATGCCGCGCTAACTCACTCAAATGCATAAATAAAATTTCTTTGCTCAATTTAAGTAATACTTCAACAAAACCGGCAGTCAAGATTTCTGACTGTTGGGACGGGGTTTGCTTTTATTTGCATTTATTGAGTTATACTGGAGATCTTGCAGGTTTGCAAGTAATCGCAGGCACAGCTTTTCTTTAGAACAGGAGATTAAACAGCAACTGAACTTCCATAGGAATATAATGGTAGGTCAGTGTCATACCTCAATCAAGTGGTTTTCAAGATGCTGGTTTCGAGTAGCATAAAGCGATCTGGCAACGCGAGGGGCACATCAGATGACAGGGACACTGTGTAGGTGCGCCCCTGGCCAGAATAGTAGAAAGTGTTGTCAGTCATGTCGGGTGCCGTTCGTGGTTTCCGGGAGCTGACGATTCCGCCCTTTCGGTAGAATCCGACGACGGTAAGAGCAAATATGCTCATCATGCGCTGAATGCTGCGCAGAGGCCAACCTCGTGATTTCAAGTGACGGAATAAGGTGCTTTCAGCCACGTCTTGAAACTCAACGCCGTCGGCAATGCAGGGACCATGGTGATCTTATAAAATGAATCAGTTCAGTGTGAGAATTATGTGCTGTCTTGTCTTTTGCCCGGAGGTGGAGCAGGTCGTACTGTAAACTAGGGTATTGCGGGGTAGGTAACTTACATCTCTTTAAGCGGTCGATAAAAAGACGGTCCAGCTCTTTAGTTGTTTTGAGGGCATCCGGGAATTTATTTTTCCACTGCGACGAAAGCTTAATAGAAATTTGACAATCTATCTGCTTCTCGTCGAATAAACCTATTGCTTCAGCGTACCTGTAGCCCGCCAGGACCAGTTTCTTGCTGGAGTCGACGATCGAGAAGTCCTAAGAGCTCCTGCATAGCGGCTTGATTGGCGGAGCAGGTGGAGCTGGAGCAGTAAGGCACGGGGCAACCCTTCGCCATTGTCTGATAAAGGTGGGGGGCAAATACTTTATGAGCGAATCGTCTGTATGGGGAGGCAGAATCGTGCAAACTTCTGGCCAACTGGCTTAATGCGCGTGCTCGATCTTCAGGATCCATACGGACGTAGAAGGGGTTGTGGCCTATGTCTAGTCTGCGATAGTCATCGTTCAATTCGGTCAGATATGGCATGTCTGGGCGCAAAGGCCCGTCACGAGATAGTCGCTGACATCGTGCCACAAACTGTTGGTAAAATGCGTCCCGGTTTCTAGCATGAGATGTGAAACCAAGTAGAGGTAGGGTACCTACGTGTTGTCGATTGTGGTGGCGTTAAAAGGGAATTCTTCGTTCTCCGGCGTTAGTCGGGAAGGAACAACCAGCTCGAGTCGTTTTGGTTCGACGGCATTTAGGCTTTGGAAGTCAAGGCCAGAGTAGAAAGGGTCGCAAGGGATGATCTTAACTATGTACAGTCCAAGGGTCTTTACTCGAATCTCGGTCATGCTGGTTAGGTCGATTAGTAGATCAAGGGTGACGGGATTCAGCTTCACTCGAAATCCAAAATCAATTAGCAGTCCAGCAAGTTGATTAAGTTCCTCGTGGAGTGTTGCGTAAGCCTAAAACATTAAAAGTTTAGATCCATCCCGCAAGCTAAGATAAGGAGATAAGTCGCAGACTAACGCAAAACTTGTAAAGATTCTGTCTGACGATACCTGGTTAGCTGAACCACTGCGCATCTTCTCTAAGAATCGTAAGCGAAGGTAGGTGCCGAAATAGGGGAATAGTGCGTCAGTTCCACTAACGACAGACCCTTCCAGCATCCCGTGTCTCACAAGGCTGGGGTGTACAGGGGCCGCAAATAGATTGTCGTTTGCTAAGTTGATTCCGAAAGGGCCAGTTCTAGCGTTAAGAAGGGACAGGCCTGGAGTGGTGACCAGTTCGCGACATATGCGCAACTGTCCAGTGGAATGAAGATGAAGCAGCCGTGTAGCGATCGCGTGCAAGGTTGCAAGGCTGAAAGGATTAAATTTCTTTTCAGTTGATGATGAGGGACAGGGGTATAGCCCCGTACTTACAGTGAGGGGTAAAGCCCGAGAACGACGGTGGAATTGCGAAAACCACAACCTCCAGTTAGCTGGCAGACTTGTGAAGCGCAAGAGGGAATTTGCAACCCCCCTCGTGACAAACACTCAGTTGGTTTTGTTGTGCACCAGCTGCTGCTCTCGGAGCGAAGGGCAAGAGTATTCACAACTTCTGGTTGAAATTGCGAGGTAGGATGGTGAAGGTAGAAATATTAAGCCATCTTAATTAAACCTCGTAAGTCTCTATTGACTATAGTAATTGAACTATGGTATGTCTCTTACCTGTCTTAACCCGTCGATGGTTTTATCAGAAGGCAAATCGCCGACGTACAGATTCTGTGTGTCGTGTTGTAACTGGCGATCAGTTCGAGGATCATCGCACAGGAAGTGGTCCAGATAAGCCTTTGGCGCAAACAAGGGGTTTGAGAGTAGAGGTACATCCAGAAAGCCAGGAGTGTCGTGCAATGCGCGAAGTCCATCGGTGAAAAGAAGCTCGAAAAGATGTGCGTCCTTGGCAGAGTTTCCGTTTGGCATTAGAATAGTGATGTCGTTCGGAAAAGATGTGGGCAATTCCCTTAGCCATTCCATTATTACGCGCTCCTGGCCTTGTTGTAGCAAGTCAGCGAGTTTCTCCCTTCGTGATCCCGAGCGACTGTAGTCAAGCTTTACTTGAGCTTCTTCTGCGGAAAGTCGGTCGAGTACATCCTTCTCTGGTCCGTCTTGTTTGAAAGCTGCGGAGCCCTTAAAGCGGAGTTCAGTCTGATTGGTGTCGATGAGTGGCCACTGCTGGTCGTGTTGGAACGGCTGATCCAGCTCTGGAAGGGCTATAGTGTCGTCGAGGAAAACAGGATCTCCAGTATAAGCAAGCTGAAAATGTTCAGAGCTTATTGTCTGTGACTGTCGCGTAGACAATTGGGCGAGGTCGACAGCGAGTGAGCTTCGGTTTCGAACGACACGACGTGCCGGCAGAGTACCACTATATTCAGGAAGTTGGTCGGCTGATTGGCGAGATCGTGGCTGATTTGTTCGGCGGAAAGTGCTGGAATCGGGTAACTGGGTTGGTTGAATCGATGATGGAGGACACACCCCGTGCCGCTGGAGATGTTGGACGAGACGGGTTAAGTCTAAATTATCAAATGATTAGCAACGCCCCTCCAACAGTAGGTCACTTACCTGTGTTCGGAATCTGGAAACTCAGGGGTTCACATCCTTCGGGGCCAGTGACAACTATAAACACTCGTAGTGATTCCCCGGCATCGGCGTTTCTCGATGTACGCGAAGTATCCGAACTTGGGGTTGAAGGTCGTGTCTCTCCAGGTTGGTCAACAGGAGGCATGTCTTCAAGGTTGGCCTGGGGGATGGTCTCATTCGGTTCTGCTGGTGGATTTGGTCCTGGCTGATCAGCGGAATTTCCGGGATCTTCAATCTGCTCAGACTGTTGTGCGGCGGCGGCAGCTGCTTCTTCTGCAGCCTTTTTCGCTTTGGCTTGAATCTCCGCTTGCCTCGCCTCCTCTGCCTGTCTGGCTCTGAAGGTCTTGTAACGAAAAATTACAGCCTGTACATCGGAGCCGGTAGGTATGTAGAAGTCGGGTGTTGACTCCGTGCGGTCGATCGCTTCCAAAGCATGGTCGTAAGTCGGATCTTAAAGTGGAAAGTTTTCGCTTGATGAAAAAGTTCGGTCGCAGCCGCTTGACAATTGTCGCTAATGTAGGTCCCGTACCTGTTAGGGGAATCTGTAGTATGAAATCAGTTAGACTGGAATCGGGTAGTAGAGATGCGGGAAGGTCGCACACTCCGATCTTAAGTTGGCCCATGGAAACTGTTAAAAGTCCGATGTCGATTAGATATGCTCGGGCGTCAGCAGGAATGGTCAGAAGCAGCCGTAAGAACCGAGAGATCTCCGGTTTTTGCTGTGTACCAATATTTACCATGGTCTGGTTGGGGCCTGCCTCTTCCTCGCACTGCTCCCTGGTAAGAGTGATTGTTGTAATCAAAATCTGCAGGTGCGCATGGGTCAAATGGGCAAAGCGGTTCACAAATCGTAGGCCAGTCAAAAATGGCGTCGCTACATCAAGATGATAAAATGGCTGGTCCAGGACTTTAAGGCTGAATAGGTAGCAATTTAGTCAAATGATGGTAGGTTCTGGACCTACCTTGATCTCAAGCGTTGCACTTGGGAAGAATCCAGCAACTTCGAGCTGTTCTCAGCTCGCTGAAGTGTCTGCTGTAAGCCAAAGTCAATTAGGCGTGCCAGGATCAATAACAGGTCATTCATCAGGTTTGAGAGCATGCGTTGTTCGTCACGTTCCTGCTTCTCTAAATCGGTGCATTCTTCGTACTTCAGGTCGAATTGAACAAAGAGGTTCAATACGCCCTGCGCCAAAGGTAGGAAATGGACATGTGCCTCGACCACCATCACTCCGTAAAGGCTGTAGATGCTCTGGAGTAAAACGTACACATCGCGGGCTGAGAACTCGGCCGCGGTAGATTGGTAGATGGCCCACTGTGAAAAAATCAGCTTAAAAATTAGTCATTATCAATGGTGTAAAGTCTAAACATACCAGCTGAAAGACCTCTAAGTATTGCTGTAAAGCAATGGCATCGGAGCTGCAAGTAGTCCATCCGAGTGGAAGTCCAGGCTCCCCCGCTGAGTCGGGTACTGGTGTTTCCAACAAGGTTGGTGGTGGTTTCACAGGCTCAGTGCGTGTCTTGTTGGCAACACCGGTGCTGATCAGAGCCTGAGTGCCTACTTCGTATCGAGCAGGATGAGAGTGGGTGGTCGCAACTTCGTTGTAGAGCTCCTTAATCTTCGCCAAAGGGTCCGGTGTAGGCTCGTCTTGTGAATCCTGCTCGCTCTCGGAAGGTGGGTCCTCGACCTCCCTTGGTTGGTTGGCTTGGTCTGAAATGAAAGGCAACTAGTAAATCAACCCTTAAAAACTCGAGGCCTGTTAAATCACTATAAGATATAGCTATCACGATCAGAAAGATCTTTTGACATTTGGCTAAACTTACCAGAGGTTTGGGCGGTTGCTTGACTGAGTCGGGCGCTGCGTCTCATCTTCGCTGGTACAGCCTTTGACGGTTTGCTCTCCCGCTTGCGATCAGGACGTCGTTGAGACACACGTCGGAGTTTTAAATTGCTGCGCTTAGTTGAGCGGACATTAGCTAAGGCGCGTCCGACAGTCTTCTCACACGCGGGCCGTTCGTCAATGACAAGCTCACTCTCACTTGATAAGGCGGTTGCGCTACTGGCTGTCTCGGGGTCGTCGGCGTTATGTCCGCCGGCGGAAACCTGTGGCATGCTGGAGTATCCGCCCTCTCGTGGAGAAAGTAGGTCACTTACCTCCTCCTCAGTTAACTCGCCGAGAACCTAAAGATAAGGAGAATATTACTTCCACTAAGCGAATATTCTGACAAGTCTAGCTCGTTAAATTCTCTATAACGGTGGGATTGGGTTGGTACTTGAAGATGGATCTCAAAAACTTAACAAACTGGTGGCTCAATTGCGCGTAGGAATAGCTATAACTGTCCCCAATTTCAAATTCCTGCTTGTTTAAATACAACAAAAACGTAAATCGGAATGGAAAATGTACTTAACTTATTTCTCTGTTCTTTGTTATAAAACAATTACCTCGTAGCGACTGGTAGTTGGGGGATCCCCAGGGATCACTTGCTCAAAAATGAGCCGAGCAGTCCGCCGCGGGGTGATAAACCCTGAATCATCAAAATTGTCAAAATCCATCTGCGTCAGCTATCAGTGCGTCACTGTGGGTGGCACTTTTGCAACTGATTGGATTTGTGATTACCCCAAAATGAAAACACATCCTTAGGGGTGTTCTAGAAACTAGGTCACGTGATATATACAATCCCAAGCTTGTAGTTGGGAGGGTGGAAGTTCTAAGCAATTTCCTCGCGATTATATAAACAACCAGTTCTAGAAGCCTATTAGTTTATGATGACACTTGAGTTATCATAATAGGACGAGCAGGGAGGTAACTTACCTACCTGGCTCTGGCTAGTGGACTCCGTTGGCAGCAGAAAATGTCAAAAGAACCCATCATGGAAACCGGCGGGAGAAATAACAAAATAAAACTTGATTTTAAAATCTTAGGATAAGGTTAACTTAGTTTAATGAATTATTTTCTTAAAATGTGAATGTTATTTCTCCGTTTTTCCTAAAACTCCTCTCCCTACGTTGAACGAAAAGAGAACATTTACTGTTTCAACCTTCGTCATTTTGTGTTTCTTCCTTTGTTTATCTGTTATTTTACTTTACTGTGCTCATAACTGTACAAGTTACTGTTATTTTGAAATAAACAATCAGAAAAAAAAAAAAAAAAATTGGTGCAGCAGCAAACGGCGAAGATTTCGACCTTTACTACGCTGCAATGATTTTGGTCGATGATGCGATCTGCATGTGAATTCGAAAGAAGATATTTCTTCTAGATATATTTTTCTAAATATGCTTGAATAAAACAAACGGTCAAAACTAACTTTGTCAATAATTACTGACGGGATCATCGTTTTGCCGTTTTGGTTTTTCTCTTGAGAATACAACAGATGGGACAAAAAACTAGATTTATTTGAAATCTATCCGCTCATTCTCAAGAGATGAAGCTATTTGTCACTTTTGGAGCTGTGGCAGCGCTTGAACTTATTCCTGTCACACCACCACCGACATGCCCGTAATTGACTTATGATTAAAAATTAACTATTCGAGCCAAGTGATCTAGACAAGAATGAGATTTGCAGCTCTGCCTGCGCTCAAGAGCTCAATAACTGCAAGGAAGAATGTGACCCTGAAAACATAACTTGCTCAACTCGATGTGATGCGGAGGCTCTTGACTGCACAACTGCCTGTCCCTGCAATTCGGGCTGTCCAGGTGGCTGTGATCAATGCTCTGACCATCCAACATGCGAGTCTGGTCTTGATGAGTACATCATGATCCTGAATCCTTATTCTGCTCCTTACGGAGACGTTTTTCTGGTTGAGCTTGCAAAAGATGAAGTTCATCTTGGATCTGTCAATTATAACCTCAATTTTTATGACATGGAAGACTCTTGCTATGCTTTCATGAAAGGTTTGAAATAATCAAAGAAAAAGAATCTCACAAAATTAAGGCGAGCACTGGTTTCTCGGAGGATACTACAATCCTCATATGATCGCAAAGCTCAGTCTTGATTCCTGTTCAATTTGGCCAGAACAAAACGTCTTAGAAGTGACACATATTGATGGAGTCTGGGGCTCGTGTGCTGTGTACAATGATGTGACCCACATGTGTTTTGACGAGGAAAGCACTGGTTTCACAAAATGCCAGACCTTCGATGGAGAGAAGCAAGCTTTGCTCGATGTAGAGTCAAACGAAGAACATGACTGGGCGGCTATGACTGTTTATAGCAACAAGATGTGGGTTGTCGGGGGCTGCAGCGAAACAACAAATCGTTGTCATAACTTTGTGGAATCATACGACGGACGAGAGTGGTCGCTAGACCCTGCTCACAATTTCCCTGTTCCTGAGATTTCCGGGCATGTCCTTGTTGCCGATGCACGTGGAATGTACTCGCTTTCCGGCCGACCATTTAACCTTTCCCAAAATGTATGAAGTCATATAAAAAGTTAATTAAGAAATTTAAGGTCTACATGTTTAACGGCACATCTTGAAAACTTCTCGGAAAGATGTCTGACGCTCAGGCTGGTGCAACATATTTTACCTCTGCAAAGATGGTCGATGGAGGTTATGCTTATGGCGGAGAAGAGTATGCGTTTTTTGACCTTTAGCATCACTTAGTTCATTTTTAGTACGTTGGAAAAGATAACTCTGAGCGAAGAAAATTTCGACTCCGTTAATCTCGGAGAATCTCCCCTTGGTGACGTGTACGATCTTTACTACGCAGCTATGATTCTCGTCGATGGACCTGTTTGTGGTTCCGGCTTTTTATTTTAATAAATGAGAATTCGTTCTTTGAATGTTATTTTTATGAATTTGTTTTCTCTAATTTTAATTTATTTTCCTTTATAAGGAAATTAAATTTACCTGAGTTAATTAAAGTACCTGATATTGTCTGAGACTCTGAGTGATTAAAAGATGATATCAGAAAAGATGACGCTTAGTCGAGCTTATTCGACGTTCAATTATGAGTAAAAAAGAACACCGATGAATTCAGAATGATTTCAGACTCTGAAAATTGAACGTGTAAGAGTACTCTCAAAGCCGGAAGCGTGGCTCGTTGGTCTAGGGGTATGATACTCGCTTAGGGTGCGAGTGGTCCCGGGTTCAAATCCCGGACGAGCCCTGTTTTGGCACTGAAGACAATTTATTCTTTGAGAATGAACTTCCATCAAAAAAATTTGTTTAATAAGTTTGATAAAGTTTTCGTATCATTAACAGAAATGTACATTTTCGCAGCTACAGCCTCTCGTTAACAGCTTTAAACTGATGATTTTGTCGGTAATGAAGCTTCTTACTCGTATCGTTTTCTTTCTTGATGGAACGCAGGCTTTCTTATATCCACTTGAGACAGTTTGAAAGTCAAGATATCTAAAGCCAAGAATAAGTTCACATGTAACGTTCAAGTAATTTACCTATCTGGAGCTTTACAATGTCCAGCACAAGCTCCAAAGTCCACGTACTCTTCCTTGATATCAACGAATTCTCCTCCGATCGCGTACTCCAATTTCTTAAAGGCATGTTAAGAGATGATGATCAAATCAATAGAAAAGATAAATGAGTACTATCAAGATCTTGTTGAGGATAAAATGTGAAAGTCCCTGATCCCGCTCCAATTACCGATACTTTTCATTCTTAGCGATATCATAAAATCTAACCATGATAAATTTTGTTAAAAAATGCTCCAGATTATGAGCATGGAGGAACTTTAAAAGACCGCTGTATCGAACGATCTCTTACCACTTTATCAACAAGCATAGGAATCCTCTGACATCTTTGGCTTTCGCATTTGATTGGGTCCAACATTCCAATAAAACCATTATTGAAATTTCTTGGCAATCTGCTCAAATGTCCGTCGGTTTTTCTTCTGAAGCAATCATTAGGAACCAACGAATTTCCTCTTTCTCTTCCACAATCGATGATCTTTTCGAGCTCATCTATATTAAGTGAAAATGCAGGAAAGACAAGCGTCTGTGAGAGGATAAAAGACAGCGTCTGCATCATCCGTACGATTAATTTTAATTATTTATAAATATTATAAATTTTGCGGTTTTTTGATGTTGTGTGGGTTTATTGCCGAACAGTAAGATGTTCTTAAAGCACAAAAAAATGGCGCCATCATCTGATGCTGATATTCTTAGTGAAGAATGTTACGTTAATTTACCGGCAACAGCGCCTTTAGATATTTTTTGAAAATAAACGAGATGGAAAAAATAATCCAAACCTGCGATATTAATAGTCAATCAAGTGCATTTTTGCCGAAAGTCGGGAATTTTTTAAAATTAAGCGTAGAAGTTAGAATTGTCAGCCATAAGAGCTGACTTCATATTTTGAGGGAATCTTCTCGATGTTTTTCGACATCTTTATCATATGGTCCCATGGACTGGATCGAGTCCACGATGTCATAAATTGAGGCGTGACCTCTTCACCTGAAGAGCGTTTTCAAGTGGAAATCATGGGTGTGTCAATTATTTCCTGCAATAAGACGCTTCTGCGTCAATTTTCACTTCAGTCGTTTTATCGCAATTAGCTACCATAATACAGTAGTTAAGCCAAAGGCAGATATTCTTTCTAGATAAATGATCATTTGAAAAACAGCATTAATGATTCAAATCAGTTTTCATCAAAGATTTTCTGGTAAGATGTCGCCTTCACATATTCGGAATATTCGTTGGCAAAGCCTATAAGTTATGGGTTTACCGGCGTTTTATAAATTATGGAACTAGGCCAAGGAGAGGGCCGGCATTTTATCGGAGATTTCCGTGGGGGGAATTTCCATTTGTTCCCCAAACAAGCCTTTTTTCCAACATTCCGTTTGGTCCCCAAACAATTAACAATAACAAGCCACTTTTTTCGAATTTTTCTTTCGAAGGAGGGGTCAAATAAGGCTGGCAAGACTAATCGATCGATTTTCCCATTTCAAATCGAGAAAGAGAGGGGGAGAGAGGGCGAGAGCCAAGGTCAAATAGAGAAATTTGTATTTCAATTGCCCCTTTTGAAGCTGTCTTTGTCCAGATCAATTTTAGAGGGTTAATCAGTGACAAAAATCTGAACTCTTATACCTGCAGTTTTTTCTCTTTTCCTCGACACAACTCTTTTTAAAAAGGACTTTTTAAGATTTCAAGATGCCTCCACAGAATACCAGTTTAGCCGAAGGAGCCGTGGATGATGATGTTTCTTCTCACAAGTTATCGGTAAGAATTCGGGGTTACCTAAGCCTTTAGTTAAAAAAAGATATGACGAACTTTCAGAAGAATATTAAGAAAATAGGGAAATTATAAGTTTTATATTTAGTTATTGAAAAGAAGACGGGATGTGATGACGTCTGCAAATATTCTCTTTTACGAGTCTAGCAAGCAAGAGCTTCTTGTCGAGCGGGCAGAGGGACAGTGGATGTTCGACGAAGAAGGCAACCGGTATCTTGATCTGATCAATAATGTTGCCCATGGTAAGGAAGCTCGGATTTTGAAAACCAGAATTTCATTTTTCATTTTTCAAGTATTGAATTTCAAGCGATAATATCAACGAAGCCAATTTAAATTGAGTATCTTTGAATCAACGATAATAATAATGATAACCAATAACACCCTTTATTTCAGTCGGCCACTGTAACCCAAAAGTAACCGCCGCCGTCACCGCCCAGATGCAAAAACAATACACCAACTCGCGCTACCTCAACTCTGCCGTCATCGAGGTGATTTGGGGCTTCTTTCTAATCCTCAATACCATTAGTACTCCGAGCACTTGCTCAAGCATTTCCCGCAAGAGCTAAATACAGTGCTTTTCTGTAATTCGGGCTCAGAAGCAACTGATTTGGCGCTCAGATTGTCCAGCTATTACAATGGGAAGAGCGAGTATATTTGCCTAAAAGGTTTTATTTTCAAGAAAAACATGTTTAAATTATGGTCGAAGGTGGGTACCACGGGCATGTTCAATCTGCTCTCGACGTTTCGCCGTATAAATGGAAAGGGGGCGCAGTTAAACAACCAGAACATGTGCATGCTGTTGACGCTCCTGATGCCTTTCGAGGAAAACATAAAGGTAAGATCTGGAAGAAACTCTGACTGATGTAAAAATAACTCAAAAAGGAAACTACGCCGGAGAAGAATACGCAAAAGATGTCGCGGAAGTAATTTCAAGACGAGAAGGGAAAATCAGCGCGTACATCGCTGAGTCTATTTTGAGTTGTGCTGGGCAGATTCTTCTACCACCAGGATATCTCAAGGTTTGATGATTCCATTGTCTTCTCATTGCTCAATTTAATTGATTGAAGGCAGTTTACAAATATTGCCGGGAAAACGGAGTGCTGACGATTGCTGACGAAGTTCAAGTCGGATTTGGTAGAGTTGGATCGAAAATGTGGGCTTTTGAGCTTCAAGATGTTGTGCCGGATATTGTCACTCTTGGAAAACCGATTGCGAATGGGTTCCCCATGGCAGCGGTTGTGACGAGGAGAGAAATCGCAGAAGCGTACTGGAAATCGGGAAGCCAGTATTTCAATACTTTCGGAGGAAATGCTGTTGCTGCTGCGGCTGGCCTTGCTGTTTTGAAAGTTAGTTAATTTAAAAAAAAGCAGCTCCTTATTTTGAGTACTAGGAAATCGAAGAATCCAATCTGCGTCAAAATGCACTAGAAGTTGGCGAGGTATTCCTGCGCGGGTTCGAAGACCTGAAGCAGAAAAACGACATTATCGCCGATGTCCGAGGATTCGGCCTCTTCCTCGGAATCGAGCTGATCAATAGTGAGGGTTTGCCGGCCATGGAAGAAGCTTACTTTGTCAGGTACATATTGTAATTTCAGAATTGGAGACATCTTGATAGATAAGGAACAGGGGGAAATGAACATCTTTATCATGATCGGATGAGATTGAATTAAATATTTAAGAAATCGTCTCTTGGAAGACCGGGTAATCATCTCAGTTGATGGACCAGATGAGAATATTCTCAAACTCAAGCCGCCAATGTGCATCACGAAAGAAAACGCAGAAATGGTTCTCGAAAAGATGAACGCTGTTTTCAACAAGTTGAAATAAAAATCTGATCTCATGAACTCAAAGTGCTTTTACTTGACCTTCTACGACTTTATTCAGCGCAAACATTCGACGACATATTCGAATAATCGTCGTTATTTTTGTATTATCGAATGTTCGAGCCTTGCGACTCGCATATTTAAATGGCCAAAGTTCGAATCGTCCAATTATTATTGTAAATTTTCATTATGCGAAAGATTTTTCTTTTCCTCTTTTTCTACGTTTCTTCATTGTCGACAAGGGATACGATTCAATGCTATCATTGGATTGAGGCTGTTGCCCCGAGTATTCTAGAGAAATTTACCGGAGCGAGAAAATATTTCGATTTTTGCTCAATTATGGAGACAATCCTCCACAGTCAACTAAAATCCGGCGTCCACTCGAGAATTATTGTTGATTCACCGGATGATCAACTGTTCGTCTTTGACTGAAATAAAGACGTACATAAGTTACCTTATTAACAGTGGGAAAGATGCTGACTAATCTTTTTCACCTTGAATGCCAATTGGATTTTTAATGAATATTCAGCAACCCGCTTCCATAAATCACTAAAAGACAGCAGAACGCAAAATGCAGATTTTTATGTATCAACTTGTTCTTTTTGCCAGCAGCATCAGCCTCGCAGAGAAAGGCACGTGTTATAACTGGATTCAAGCTGTGTCGTCAGATATTCTAGAGAGATTTTCGACCGTCAGAAATTATTTCGACTTTTGCTTGATTATGGAGACGATTTTACATAGTGAAATTCAGTCCGGATATCATTCAGGAAAGGATGTTCTTTACCAGCGAGCCGATTAACCGATATATTGTTACTTCCTTCCTAGGTCTACCGACCGTATCTCCTGATTATCAATACGTGGTGTTTGAATAAAAATATTCTTCCTTGATTTTCATCTCGATTTTTTCATTCATTTATCATGATTTCAACTATTTTTTCAGCTTGATCGAGTTCAGCATTGAAAAACGTAAGAAAAAAAGATAAAATCAATCAGTAACGAGGTACAGTAGGA
Source organism: Oikopleura dioica (assembly GCF_907165135.1). NCBI lineage: Eukaryota > Metazoa > Chordata > Appendicularia > Copelata > Oikopleuridae > Oikopleura > Oikopleura dioica. Next base: position 3,734,778 of record NC_137292.1, read on the forward strand.
TCAAATTGTTGATATTGAAAGTCCAGATTTGGCGTAATTCCATGGCTTCTCATGAAACTCGTGACTTGTTTTGGGACTTCTTTGAGCACTTCTGAAGCTAACCCGGCCATGTCAGGCGGTGAGTTCGGTCGACAAAATCGAGAAAAGGGGACGAATTGGACAATGTCACGTGCAGCCCGATTTCTGTGGGAATCAACAAGGACTCCGTCATCGCCATCCAGGCATTCCATGGTTGAGAAGTCAGCTTTGCTCAGTCATAAAAGCAGTTCTGGATGGAAAAAAGAAGGTCTTATGACGGTTCCTGAGCCAACGCCGACGATAATTATCGAAAGAGGATGATTTGATGCTTGAACGATTGCGTTGATTGTTGAGTCTACGTCCGTTATCGCTCCATCTGTGAGAATCAGCAGAACAAAATAGCTGAAAATAGACATAATTGAAGAGTCTAATTTCCTACTTTTTCCGTTTATCTGCTTCTGCGGCCATTCTCGACGCTTCTCTGATCGTAGGCGCAAAGTTTGTAGGACCGTAAAGCTGAACGGCGCGGATACAATCACGATACGTCTGCAAAACGCCGGTAGTTCCCTGGACAAACGGATTCTGCGGGTTGAGATTGCAGGGGAACATGTGCGAAACGCCAAGATTTGGAACTTTCGCGCCAAAGCCGTAGACTGGAAAGAGCTTGTCAGAATCGTAGTCTTCGAGGATGGAATTGACGGACCAAATTGCTGACTCGTACTGATTGAATCGATTGCTGCCAGAATTGTCGACGAAGTGAAGGGAGTTTTGACTTTTTGGGTCGCCATTTGACCCGGTAAAATCGATCGAGGTCATGCAGTTGATCATCAATCCGTGACTGATGAAGTCGAAGAAGGTATAATCGACTGACTTCTTGAAGTTCTTGAGCTTCGCACAGGTCTTGTCTTTGATTCCTTTCTTCTCACCGGAAGATGCCCAGTTTTCTAGCTCGTGACCATCGAGAGAGATCTGTCCGATGAGTTCTTGAGCCATTTCGCTTTTGCGATATCTCCGGGCTCATCGTTAATTGAAGGGAAATGATGGGCTTACCGGTAGAGCTGGATAAGTATTTCTCGACTGGGATCGCCATTATTGAGTTTGGCACCGGGGATTTCGACTTGAAACTTTGGATCTTCGGATTTGAGTTCTTTAGATCTGTATGACTTCAATACTAAGTTTAAATTAGTGATCACTGGCACGAGAAAAAAATCTCAATATTTATTTAATATCTCCGGTAATTGACAGTCTTAAAATAAAAAATTGTGAATAAAATTTTACATTTTATGATTTTCAAATTTTGAATGTTCCTGAAAACAAGCGTGTTGTCCGCATCTCCTGCACCTCTTCTTATTTCAAGAATCGTTCTCACTGCTTCTTTTCCTGTAAAAAATCCTTTCTTCGTTGGAACATTCTCAACGGCGACTGTGAATTGAAAGAGATCTTTGCAGGTACTCCGGTTCTCAGCGGTGATAATGATTTCACCATCGCGGAGAGATGAGTTTTTAGAGCGCGACTTTTTAGTTTTTCAATTATTTTTCAATAAAAATATTAAATAAAAAGATTTGAAAACTTGGCAATCTTCTGATATGTCTTCCACTAGAAGCGCCAATAATCTCCCCAAGCGTCGTTTTGCACTCTCCAAGCTCATCATGCCGATCTTTTCCCCTGTTCGTCCCATCGTCCGAGTCCATAACTTCAAAAACGACATTTTGCTTCTTTTCAAAAAAGTAGTCGACATCGAACTTCGTCGAAAACTCCGGGTTGAGTGAGTCTCTGACAATTTCCGTCCGAGCGAATTCTGTTTTACGACCGTTTTCTTCGAAATACATGATGACGAAGGGATCGGACTTGCTGGAGAAATCTTTGTCGGGTAGATTTCTTTACCGCTGTCAAAAATGATTAAACAATGTCATTCAAAGCGTATAAATGTCATATGTTTCATATAAAGGATCAATTACTCAGCAGAACTATCAAGTTTTAAAACCAACCATAAAAACATAAATTCAAAGACAATTTTCTTGTCTTCTGGTCTTTTTTACAACAGGAAAAGAGCGAGAGACAAAGCTTTCCCGAGAAAAAAATATTCAAGAAAAGAATGGATGTTATGCTTTTACTTCTAATTCTAGCAGGAATAGCGATTTTCCTCATTTTTTGCGTCTGCTGTTTTTATTTGAGAAATTCAATTGCACCAGAAGATGGTGATTGAATTTTTATCGACTGTTTGTTAATTAAATAAATAATATATTTGACAAGTTCCTGCATTTTATTGAAAGCTCCACGGGCTCACACAAATTCATAACTTTTCTCTTCTCAATAAAAATGAGTCCTTTCTACGGGGTTTCTATTTTTGTTTGATTTCTTTTGAAAATCTGTAGGGGGTCAGCCGTGATCGGACCAAAGGGACGAGTGACTCACAAATTTAATGAGAAGGGGAGATGGACAAGGGACAATAAAAACCGACGAAGCGATCAATGGATTTTTCTGGTCCTTTTCGAAAGCATAGGCATAAAAATCAATGTAAAAGTACGACTTTTTTCTGAAACATTTTTTTTTTGAACATGAAAGCTATTTTATTTTCGATGATGCTAGCAGAATCGTCATCTTTGACTTTGAGACATAATCGTAAAAGTCAATAAAACATTGTGTTTGATTTCCACAGGATGGTTTCTATAAATTTTTGAATGACAGATCGCTTCCAAACGCTCTTAGCTTCCACTGAAATTTCTCGGGATTGTTGTTTTTCACGGCTGCAAATGTCTAAAAAACATCATCAGTTAGTAAAAAGCTTCCAAAAAAACTTACAATTAGGTATTTTCCAGGCTTCAGGCTGAACAAATATCCATTATGTTTGTAGTTCTCCAGCTCATAGCCTTTCGACAAAGGTATTACAGGCAAAACCTTCTTGTCTCTCATCCTCTTTAAATCCTCCTTGTCGAATTTTCGGTCTTCATTGATTTTGTACACATCAAGAATGACTTGACTTTTGGTGGAAATGCTTGATTCTAGCAAAAACTGAAGCCAGACATATCGTGACTTCTGATTTGGATCTCTGCTATTCGTGCCAACATTGAATACGACTTGAGCATTGTATTTTGAATCCAAGAAAGCTTTGAAAATATGATTTGAATCTCTTGGTGAATTAATTCCAGAAATGAATTCTCCTGAAACGATGATCTCCCGATCTCTCGCCTCTTCTTTCGTAAAGATCCCGTCCTCATCGTTGATATCAAGTCCGGGTAAAGCGCAAAAATTGAATATCTCCAATTCTTTCAGCCAGTCTTCATAGCTCATCCAAAACGCACCATCATTGGCCTTCGTAAAGCCGATTCGTTTCTTTTCTTTCTTTCTTACTCTTCGCCAGTTTTCGCGATCATCGTCCGACCAGTTCCCAGTCCATTCTGTCTTTCCCCACGGATTGCGAAGCTTGATCATTGTTTGATATTCGCCAGTTCGAAGGATCATTTTTTCAATTCGGAGGACGGCATAAGCATGAGAAGAGACGAGCCCCTTGATGATTGTTGAATTGTCTTCCTCGTCCAAGTTTGAGCAGCAGATAAGCGAATGATTCTTGATTGCGAGGAGGACGTTTTCCAGTTCGATCTTTTTGGCATCTTCAAGATTCGAGCTCGATGGAAGGTTTTAATTAGCTAGGGTCCTAGCCTAGGGTTGAAAAAAAGCTGAGAGGGTAAGGGTTAGAGTTAGAGTTGTTCGTCACTTATTGGCTAACGCGATGGATACTTGTTTTTGATTGGATGAGAACCTCTTCGGGATAAATATTGATCTTATTAAAACCTCTTCCCTAAGATTCTTCATCTCGCAGCAAATTCCACCGCAGAGCTCTGTCAGCGACCAATTAGTATTTCCTCCTTCAAGCCTGTCATAACCGCCGTGAAATTTCGCATAAGCCTTTTCAACCAAAGGCACCCACCATTCATGATCCTTCGATTGCTCCGCGATCTTTTGTGGCAGGTAATCGTCGATCATCACTTTTTGCCACCCGTGGACGTCGTAAAAATTAAAATGGTACTTTCCCAGGGCATGAGCTTTTTAAAAATGAGGTCGCGACATTTCAACGAATAAAGGTTACCTTCATCAGAAGAGTTTTTGTCAATTTGAAGGACTTTAGAGGCGATATCGTCTTTGACTTCATTTTGATGTTTGTTTTTTGGTCCTCCCTCTCCTTCGTCGACTTTTCTAGAGTTTCAAAAAATATGTTCCTTGGCAAATTGGGAATAAAAGAAACTCTTCCTAACGTCGACAATGCTGACAAAAACCAACAATCGCCAAGCCGTCCCTGAATCACATCATGAGCTTGAACTCCATCTGACTGAAATTTCTTCATTGAAGCTCGAATCTTCATCGACGAAAGCCTCTCGCCATCCTTGACCTTGAAATCTTCATCGACAAATTTTCCTTGGGGCACGTCAGATTTTTTCTCGAATATTTTGTCACTGAGTTTTCTGGCCGGCGTTGATAGAAAAACGATTGTTTCTCCTGCCAAAGGTATTTTCAAATGAAGGTCTTTCAGTTCTTCAGCCAAGAAACCAGACTCGACATGATGATTCTCTTCAACCTTGAGTCCAAAAGATTCTCCTGCAAGTGGAGGAAGGTCAAAATCGTCATCGCTCTCTGAAGTGGTGCTCATATTCGATCGAGAATTTTTCAATCTCTTTGCTTGAAAACACCGGATGACGAATCTTTTCAGCCAAAGATTTATTCAAATACGAGCTTTTCTTACCTTCGCTTTGAAAATTCTCCATTTTTTTCCGCTCTTCTTTCATGAATGTTCTTTAGAAGAAAACAACTTTGTTATATTATGATTGAAGATGTAGACATTTTTTTCTATATCTCTATAAAATCTAAGAAAAACTAAGGTCAACTTTTTCTCAGATCATAAAATTAACGATCTTATAGATTTTTTTAGAGTTGTAAAAACATATATTTTTAAAAGCATCAGAAAGATAATGGACAATGTCTGGGAACCTGTCTGCTAGACAGTGTCTAGAAAACCAGACTTTCCTAACGGAACGGAAGCTTAAATAAAACCCTTTCAGCGAACTTTCTGAGAAGGAGCTGCGTGCACCACTCGCTTGGTTATCTAATTTATTTTGATTCGTCTTCATAATTAGCGGCTGTGGCTGGGCGCAAAATTTTCCGCATCGGCTTTCTATGCACAATTACCCGGACACTTGTCGGCGCTCCCAAATCTACGCATCAGTCGATTATCATCAGAGGAATAATCAAAGAGAATACTTTTTCAAGAAGAATTCATTGATCGATTTGGAGATGAAGAATGCAGGGTTATTGGCGTCCTTGTTGATTTCAGATTCTCGAGTTCAAGATTGAATCATGTTCTAATTCCAATTTGTTTATCAAGATTTTATCAAGAGAAGTACTAAGAGACGACGGTCGCATAATATTCTCAAATTCAAATTTTACTCGTATTCTCTTTTTAACCAATTTATCAAGATTTTTACAGAAATTCGCTTTATTCCATGCCAGCAAAAATAATGAAAAATATTTTTGAACTCGTCATCAGACCAAGCCTCTGCCTCTCACTTTCGCGCTGGGTCCCTTAGCTATCTCCAGCGAGATTCAACTTCTTACACTGTCGTTCGAACCCAATCCTGGCGCCGCTCCAAAGCCGGGTACGGCAGTCGTGGCTGCACGGAGGAACATGTGCTCTCAGAAAAACTCACCGCCGTGCGGGCCGGTCAAAATTCAACGCTGATGGATATTTGCGAGCTTCAAAATCGCAGTTTTGTCGACACTTGCAAAGATCTCCAATCGAGCTACGTCGTGACGGATATTGAAGATAAACAGTCGCCGCTGAACAATTACTGTTATGGATATGGAAATGATGTTTTGCCGAAGCCGGCAGGGCCGTTCATGGTGAAAATTGAATCTTGCTGCTGGGTCAATTTTATGAACGACTTTGGAAGATTGATTGGAAGCGGAAGTCCGAAGAAAGAAAGAAATGAGCTGAAACTGATTGCGAAGATCAATGAATTAGAGAACAATACTCCCCTGGTGAAAGTTCCTCCAATTTGGCGAATCATGTCCGGCTGTCCCGATCAAATCCTCAACTTGAATCCAGTCGACCTCGATGGCGATCTGATCCGATGCCGCTGGGCGACCGCAGAAGAGGCGAAATCAGGAAGCTATTGGCTCAACAAATCTGACTTCGTTACTTCTATTAGATTTTTTGTTTTACCGCAGTAATTGAATAATGGTTGAGCCATGCAAAATTCATGATTTTGATGAGTTCGCAAGTTTGACGCTGGATAGAGATGGCTGCAGGGTGATTTATGATGGGACGAAGGATTCGGCGAAGATGGGATACAAGCCGATTGCGGTGATGGTGGAAGATATTGATGATTCTGGGCGGATCCTGTCTTCGATTCCAGTTCAGGTATGGCCTTGGAAAGATACTGTTTTCGACGGCTTTTAAGTTTCTTGCGGAAGTCTGGATCCCGCAGCCATCGAAATTCGGCGGCAATATCGGACGAAAAGGAGGCAAACAAATCCCAATCTACAAATACCCAGATCCATACGAAGGCTTCCTCGACTACGAAGATGGCGACGACCATGATGATCATGAAGATTACTTCGAAGTTGACAACATTCGGGTTCGACGGCAAGCTGAAATCGACAGAACAATCACCTTGAATAATCCCCAGCAAAGTGGCGGAATTCCTGGGTACTGCGATGCAAAGCCTGTTCTAGTCTTTCCAAGTCCACCTGCTGGCTCGACGATTGTTGTGAATAACATGGTCGAAATAAAGTTGAAAGCGGAGTCGAGAAATGGAGATATCAAACGATTTTTGTACAACAAGCCAAGAGGTTAGAAATTAAATCACCATAAATATCAAATTTGATGGATGAATTGGTTTTCACTTTTCAACATCAGTCTGAGGTGAAAACTAAATTGATATTAAATTGGGTATAATTATTGATAATATCCAATTCCGGTAGCGTCAAGTCTACAAACACTATTCGAAACTCAAGTTTTAAATAAATATTTTATTAAGGAATGGACTGCACACCTGTCACAAAAACCGGGACTGTTACGTGCACTTGGACCCCCGCTCAAAGTCAAAACGGCATTTTCAAGTTTGCCTGTCTTTTCGGTTTCATTTTACTAGTTATTCTAGCTTCTGCTTCTGGGCAGATGATGTTAGAGGATTGACAACTGAGCGACGATGCATCAATTTGCGAACAGAAATCAACGATATCTACTCAATGATCGACTTTTATTTCGACAAGAGTGAGTTCAACTCTAACAGTTTCAGAGACTACGGTTGCACGGGAAAGGGAAACATGAAGCCAGAAGCGCCATCAGCAGGAGTTCCACTCGACGAAATCGATCACATGATCAACAACTGGAAGCACTGTACCAAATGTGCTCTCAAGGTCGATTATTCCCGTGATTTTCATAACTATTCGTGCTCTAGAAAGAAACAAGAGTCGCTTATGACTTCGATGAAATGACAAAAGAATGCATCAATCAATTCGGATCACTAGAACATTCTCTCTGCTCATGCGACTTGGACTTTGTTGAAAACATGTCTTCGAACATTGGAGACTTCAATCCTGAGTTCCTTAGTAAGCAATTTTTTTTTTGAAAAAAAGACTTCATTTCATTAGATTTCCCAAAGAACGAATGCAAGCCTTTCCCTCCCGCCTTCAGAACAACTGCAAAAGGAGCCTGCTGCATGTCTTCTTCAGGGGTTTTTTCATGGTACAATACTGAGATCCGCGAATGCTGCTTCAACGGACTAGTTCGTGACATTGGCGAATGCTGAAATCAAGGAAGAGATTTTCCGGCAATGAGCCCCCTTTTTTTTATAATTTTCGTTGAATAAATTTTCACTGTCCTCTTTTCTCTTACGTAAATGGATTTATTAACAAAAGATGATGATCTTGTCCTCTGGAAAACGAAACAACTCTCACGCTTCCTCTTAGATTGACATATACATAATTTCACCCAGCAATTTTCTCCGTCACTGGTTTTAAAAGCGCTGCATTTTTATGACGCGACGCCTTAAAATTGAATCTCTGATGCAATTTTGACTTTCAGCTTTGTCTTGTTTTTTTCATAACAATAATGGCGATTGTAAAGAGAATAATTTTTCTTCTTCTTTTTGAGAGTATTGAGAGAAACGGGGTCTTCGGACAGTTGATAGTGGAGAATGTCGTTTGTGGATTGGAATATCTCAAGTTTGAAATGGAAGAACGGCCCTGGGCGACAGAGAAATTCAACATCTTCAATGGACAAGAACAATGCGACTTCTCCCTCAGCACTGTCGGCAGAAATCTAGCAATACGCGTGCCAGTGGAAGAGTCGAACTGTATCAGCTACAGTCTGGCGACTCTTTCTTTTGACGCTCAGTTCACTTTCAAGATGCAAAACAACCTCATTATTTTTGCTCAAACTGGATTTATTACCTGCACTCTGGCGGATTTTGAAACACAGCTGGATTCTTCGAGTATTTCCGTGACAAATGAAGACACAGGCAAGTGCCCTGCGCTGATGAAAGTCGGTGGAGACTGCTTGGAGATAAATGTAGAAAACCAATGTTCTTCCCGAACAGAAGGAAAATGTAAGGAAGACGCTTCGGCTCCACAATGTGAAGACATGGAGGAAAATGAGACGTTTATTTCTTACGAATGCGTGGAAAAACCAAATGATTTTGACCCATCAGATGTCAACAAGGGCGACCCTTTTACAATCTCTGCCTGCTGTATATCTCTCGTCACGCCGTACAATCCCAACTTTGCTGATCCAAAATCAGAAGAGTACCAAGAGCTCTTGCAAGAAGTTAAAACCGCGGGGAGGACAGACCTGAACATCGAAAGCATCGATGTCTACGAGACAGAAGATGGCAAAACAATTATCTCGATAGAATCTCAACGATATCCGTGTTTTGGAACAATGAGCTGTCCTGACGAACTCGAGGATCGGACAGCTTTTTTCAACGACATCATCAACGAAGTTTTGGTAAATCTAGAAACGGCAACAACAAAAGAAATCACAAAAATTGGTAAAACGACCGATGAGTTCAAAAAAGATCTGGAAGCAGCAATCATCAACGAAGGCGGTATTCCACCACCCCCGCCGCCGAAAGAAGAAGAAAAATTTGTCGAACCAAAGCTAGAAACCGTCGAAGAAATTGTTGATTTTCTCGAGGATCCTGACGTGGGAATCATTCCAATGGACATCACGGCGGAAACGGTCACTGAAGAAGGAACAACAGAAGTCGAAGTTCGCCCGACAAAGGCGCCATTTAGAGAGTTTAACACAGAAAAACTTAAAGAAAATCTTGGCGAGCCGATGATTCAAACCATCACTGGTTATTTGATCTCTATTGACATCTGCACCATCGAAGATAACAAATATGAAAACGAGAAGCTCGCGAAGATCAGTGGTAACCCGCCCTTCCGTCTGAAAATAGATGGACTCACAGATGCTCAACAGGATGTTTTGCAGATTTCTGAGCAAGAAGACGAGTTCGGCCAGTTATATCTCTCCATAAAGATAAGCGATTGGGAGATTTTCGAGGAGAACGCAAGAGATAAATCGACCCTTACCGTTGATATCGAAGACAATGATGGTCGGAAGGGAAAAGTCCCAATTCTATTCGAAGCGTCTTCTCAATGCACTTCTACAGTCACTACAGATGTCACGGAAGTAATCTCTCTTGGCAAAGTCAACGTCCAGTCTCAATTCGTGTTCGAACGATACAACGAACTGGAGGAATCTCAAGAAGAATTAGGAAGATTTCTCGTTGCTGAGTACAACTCAGTCTTTTCCGGCGTCAATTCCATCGAAAAAATCACCTTTTCTGGAACTCGGCCAGTCTCGCCAGCTGCTGACGCGAAAGTTTGCAACACAACGAATCCATGCAGCGCTGCTTCGACACAGTTACTCTTCAGTGCGTCTCAGACGATTATCGCGGGAGAAAGCTTCATTGACGTGGTGGATAGAGGAGTTATCATCGTTGAAGCGTCGTTCAAGAAATATATCGAAGCGAAGAAAAGGAATGAGCTTCCAGCTTCAAGGAGGGAACGATCGGCGGAAGATGTCCCGGAAGTTTTTGTCAACAGAGCCGAATCTATTGTAAATGAAGAATACTTGTACTACTATTCGTAAGATAAGACACAAGAAATCCTTTCATCATTCATTTTCTAGCATTCCAGGGGCGATTTTGACAATTTACATCGTTCTCATCGCCTTTTTCTGGTACAACTATCAGCTTACAATCAGAACTGCCCATGGCATCGTCTATAACAACGGCGACTCTCTATTCATCCGCTTGATCGTCGTCAAGGGCTGCCTCCTTCTTCTCATTTCCATCGTCACAATCGCGCTTGAATCTCTCCGCGCATTTGATTACATCAATGGAAAATCCGTGAATTTTCGACCGGTTTTTAGCATCAAAGTCCTTCTCATTCTCCTCTTGTTGATTTCTGCCTTGGTCTTCGCGCTGAAAATCAAGGCGTTTTTGGTCTTCTTGGACGAGATCAGCAGCTCTTACGAGAAATTCGGATGCTTTGTTCCCAAACCAAGAAATTTGATTCAAATCGTAAATATGGTGCTGGTAATTTTTCTTCATGATGGCCTGTATAAAGTTGTTTCGTACTTTTTCTTCGCGAGGTATTGTATTTATGAAAAATTTTGACAAAAAAAGGGTTAAGATTTAAACCGCCAAATATTTGCCTGACAGTCATATATTTCGTTCAAATTTGCTTTGATGTCCTTCTTGGTGAGTCGTTTCTTCCAATTTATTGTTCTACTAGCAATATTTACAGTCATCTTGCCGCTCTTCCTACAGACCGTCATGGCAGTTTATAACACACTTGTGGAGCCGGAATTCCCAGCTAGAGGTTTGTTCTATCAAAAAACAACATTCGCTTATGTAAATTCTAGTGCTGAAGGTTCATATCAAGAAGGTCATCAGAAACCTCCTGATTTTCATGCCACATGCGACGATTTTCAACATTCAAGATGAATTCTTCGAGAAAATCCTCTTCAAAATCAAGGCTTACTATGAAACAAAACTCATCGCGCAGCATTATCAAAAAAGCTGGCAGAAGATTTGGGACATTCTTTTTTTGATCGTCGTCTTTGTCATTATCATAGCTTGGAGAATCGTTGATATTTTTCTCACGTAAGTCATTTTTATCGGAAAAGGGTTGAATAAACTTTTTAAGAATCATCATCCAAATATCTGGAATCGTCGAATTTGCCGTCGACGACAGATTGCCTGTCGACAAGATCAGAAAAGGAGAAATAAAATGGCGCGCGGCAGAGTTTTACGAAAGATCGCAAAAGATACGGTCTCTTGGATTCTATCAGAGAAAAATCACTCCACGATCGGGAAATGCAACAGATGAGCCAGCATATGACTGTGGAACTCTTTGCGGAGACAAGTAAGTTACCAAATGAATCGAAATGCTCATTTTTATTTAGTTCGTTCGCGAATGGCCTGGTGAAATTTATGGTCAACGATACAACGCTGTATGACGATTTCAAGCCGAGGATGAACTGCGCTGATACAAATTTGCAACTCGATGATTTATCAGCAAATTCGACGACTTTGCCTAAACTAGAAACATTTCCCAATCCCCTTGTTCCCGACGTTCCTGGTTGCTTGAATGAATTGGAAATACTCTACCTGGTTTTCCTTTTTTTGATGTATGGCTCCTTCGCCCTTCTCTTTTTCTACAGAAAACGGGTTTGAAAACATTGAGTGAAAAAGGTGCTCAAATTGAATTTAGATTGGAAAGATATACAACCTGAAAACAACCGGAATAATCGGCAAAATCTTTGGCTCAACGCGAGAAAAACTCTCTGAACACGAAGCTTGCAGAGATGTCGATTACATCGGAAAGAACCTGGATTCATTGAGCTCTGAAAAGATTGTAGAAATAACGAAAAAGAGCTAAATGAAAATTGGCTTCCAGAAGAAGGTGATTTGGTGCTGTAATAATTCATGAATAAATTGCTGTATAAATGTCTGTTTGTTTCTATTTCGACACACTGTTGACCAAAAGTTCGCCAATAATTGATGTTTCACTATTATGTAAATTCGTCTCGAAAATGCCCGAGGCAACTTTGAGAACTTCTCTTATCAGCCGCACTTATAACCGCGGGTGGCGCTTGTGCTGGGTACCATAAGGTCAGCGTAAAACTCCTGACCCCGAGGCATTTCGAAAGTGTTTAGCGCATAATAACGCTTTCCCAGCGAAAACGCAAGATAAGGATGAGGCCCGCAAATTCCTAAATCAACCGAAAAGAGAAAAAAATAATGGCACGAAATTCAAGCACAACGACGATAGCAATCATTGTTTTCAGTGCATATATTTTTGTACATGTTATATTCGACTACGGACATGTTTTCTTCGGGTAAGAACTGTTTTGGCGACAATAGAGAAGGATCGTTTTGACAAAAATAATCGGGCAGGTCCCGTATTTTGCACGTGCGTTTATTCAATTTATGTCGCATTTATTACTTAACGTTTAGAGCTTGTTTTTTATTCAATTTTTAATTTTTTCTTTATGAAAAAAAATTTTATCTGAAAAAAATTATTTCTGAAAAAAAAATTTTCTGAAAAAATTTTTTTCAGAAAAAAAAATTCTTAAAAAAAATATTTCCTGAAAAATAATTTTCTGAAAAAAAATTTTCTAAAAAAAATTTTCTGAAAAAATAATTTTCAGAAAAAAATTTTCTGAAGAAAAATTTTCTGAAAAAAAAAATTTTCAGGCATAAAAGAGAAAGAGATATTACCGAAGAATTCATGATCGATGTTTCTACCAAAAAGATACGAAAAATATCCGCGCCATCAAAAAAGAAGAAAACCGCTAAGAAAACAACTAACCCTGGAAAAATGGAACTGTACCATAAAAAACTCATAAAACCTCTGACAAATGAAGATAAAGAGAGATGGATTAAAAAGATCTGGGAAACGAATCAACTAGAAAGTCATGAAAATCGAGAGGAAGTGAACATTCTTTGGTGGTTTACGAACACGGGCAAAAGTGGGAAGAAACGAGAAGCGAGGAATTTTGACGAGTTCAAGGTAAGGAAACGAGTTTTTCGGGAAAATTCAGTTTTTAGGATAAATGTGGTCCCTGCAATCTTGTCACTTCTCGTTCGTTCGAAAAAACTGCAGATGCCATCGTTGTCAGCAATACTGTCATGTCCCACTACACTGCTCCTCAAGTTGCGAGACGCAAATTTCCAGACATGACGAGTCGAAATCTTTCACAAATCTGGGTCTTCGAGAACAAAGAAAGTGGGATAAAACAGGAGCACGAACCGAGGTATGTTATTATTGCGACTTTCACGGTCGGATTTAATTTTGACGATGCGTCTTATCTTGGCTTTCTTTGATTTCACGCTTTTCGTTATAAAAAAAGAAATTCTTCAGGACTATCAACCCTGAAGTAGACGCCGCTTACAATGCCACAATGTCCTATCGGACCGATTCCGACATCACCAGACATTTCGGCGATGCTGAATCCGTCATCGCCCAACTTCGCTTCGACGCAGATGGCAATCTTGTTAGCTCAAACGAAGATTACGCGAAAAATCTTATGAAGAGAAAATTTCCTTATGGTTCCGAATACAACACGGCTTGGTTTGTCTCCAACTGCGACTACACATCTGGCGCTAGAAAGAGATTTGCCTTTGGGAAGGAAATGATTGAAAAGGGACTAAAGCTGTATTCGGAAGGTGAGGAAGTCAGCGCTTACTTAACATGCTGACGGAGTTTGATAAGGTGAGTGCTTCGGTCACAAAACTGAGCGGCAGTTCCATCGAGGAGGATCGGCAGAGTTTCCATTGCAACGAGTCAAGTTTTATCTCGCTTTTGAAAATGCTTACCATTGTAACGACTACATCAGGAACGTTTCCAACTCCCCAAATTCCATTTTCTTGTTTACAAAAATGTTGAAACCAATAAGCGAAAAATTTTGGCGGAATTCTTTCATGAACGAGCTTGTCCCAGTCGTTTTCGGCCCTCATCCTGATGATGTCAGACGCGTTGCTCCACCAAACTCGTACATTCACTCAGAAGACTTTGATTCCGTTGAGGATCTATTGGAATACATGGACTTTTTGGACAAGAACGACACTGCCTATCTCGAATTTCACAAATGGAAAAACTTGTATCCCTCTGGGAAAAATCCCCACAGCAAATGCTTGCAGCATCTCGGCACCGTAAACAGGTAAAACATACTACCAACCCCCATTCATCAACTTATCATCATCTCTAGAACCATTTGCCTACTCTGCCGGTTGATCAGAGATCGTCGAGCTAAAAAGAGCGCGTCTCTTACAAATCCGTAATGAACTACTGGAAATACGATGTGCATCCGGAGTGCAAAGAAGATGTCGTTTTCCAAGACTACCAAACAAAAATCAGGCGGAATCGACTTTCCTGGATCGATCCCTTTTAGAATCTTTCAATTGACGAAAAATGCAATTAATTCTTCAAATATACTCAAGTCTAAGCGTAAAGAAAGTGTATTAAATCAAAGTCATATGTTACAATATCGTGTTGAAATGACGATAGGGGGCGGCACGAAAGCAATAGAATGAGAATAGAAAATTAGAAGTTGTGAGTTGGCGTGTTTCAGGTTGTTGAAAACTGACAGTTGGGTTCTATCAGAAAACGGGCTTCCTATTCCAGAGCGTGTAGAGTTTTTAATTGCTTTTTTTACAAGTTGGCCATCATGAAGAGCATGTCCTGGTCGTTGATGACCCAACAGTTGTCGGTGTGGTGGAAGTTTTCTCGGGTGGCTTCGACAGACATACCGCTAGAAAATAAATTGAAATCAAGGAAGACAAAATCAGTTTTCTTGCGAATCGAAAAATGGGTGAAAAATGACTTACCCAGAGGTGACAAGAGCAGTTTCATCTCCGTTGTCCTGGATGAAGTAGGAGTCATCTCGGATGAATTGACCAATGATACCTCGAGATCGGCTTGAGATTCCGGTAGTATCAGAGACGGCGAAGGAGAGATTCCTTTCGGAGGTTGCCCTTGATGATGAACATTGGTCCATCCTCGATCTGGACCTTGGTGTGCTCGTGCATACCATCGACGGTCCACTTTTCGATGAAGTTGATGTCTCCGTAGGTCTGAGCGCCAGTGAGTGGGTGAGGGTCGCTGACGATTCTGTCACCAAGGCCGGCGAGGTGGACGCCATCGATGTCGAATTCGAGGTGAGCACCAGCGGGAGACTGGAAGTGGATGGAGTTCATGAAGACTTTTCCGTTGTCGCGGGCCTTAGCAGTGGCGGTGATGGCGAGAGCGCTCTCGGGGTCGACGAGGAGGTTCATGTCAGTGCCTTCGGTTGGGTTGAAGTCGAAGCAAAGAGGCTCCTGGGCTGGTGACTGAACCATGAAGTGGGGGTCACCGTAAGCGCCGCCAGCTCCACCGCCGTATGCGTTGGTTGGCTCGACGTAGGGATCCATGGTGGTCTCGGGAGCGTCAGTTGGGGCATCAGTGGTTGGAGCATAGTTGTTGTTTTTGTTGTTCTTGTTCTTTTTTCTCTGGGCGGTAGCGAGGGCAGCAAGAGTGAGGGCGAAGATCTTCATGGTTGGCTTTTATCTAAATTATACTGAGTTAAGTTGAAGATCTTTCTCTGGGATATCAATCAAGGAAGCTTTTAAAAAGCTCGCTAACTTACCAAGTTCTGACTATTCTTGTCCGAATATGCCCATATTCAGTATCACCGGGCCTTATATCCGGCAATTAGGCCGTGCGGTGGCGCGCTCGAGCCGCCGCCGCCAAATTTCATGAAAACCACAGCCGTGCCAATTTAATTGACGCCTGTGTCGTCAGTGAAGACCTTTATATACTCTTAATGAGAAAAGAATGGAGAGTTTTTTATAATGAGACCGTATTATTTCTACTAATTTTTCAACTTCTGTATTGAAATATTCTGTATCGAGGATAACACAATGATTAATTAATGAAAATAAAAAATATGATTTCATTTTTATGAACAACTTTATACAAAGATATATTTATTGAACATCCTGTGTATTTCCAGGTTTGAAAGTCAAAGAAAAACTGTTTACAGATTAGCCATGACGTGAAGAATATCATCCTCGCTGATGACGAAGCAATCATCAGTGTGGTGATAAGGACCCTCCACAGCTCGGACACGGGCGCCGCCGGAAACGACAAGGGCTGTGTTGTCGCCATCTTCATTGACGCCGAAGTTTCGGAGTCGGTAAGAGTTTGGTCGCATGAATTGACCGATGAGACCTCGGCATTTTTGGGAGATTCCGGTTGAATCAGTGACCATGACTAAAAAGATAGTGAGGATTAATTGAAGCTACTGTTATTACCAGAGAGATTCTTCTTGGTG
Source organism: Oikopleura dioica (assembly GCF_907165135.1). Lineage (NCBI taxonomy): Eukaryota > Metazoa > Chordata > Appendicularia > Copelata > Oikopleuridae > Oikopleura > Oikopleura dioica. The sequence continues at coordinate 3,751,180 of NC_137292.1, forward strand.
ATATTGCCTTTGATGACGAATTCTGGTCCATCTTCGCCGACCTGGATTTTGGTATGGTCGTGGTTGCCGTCGAAGCTCATTTTTTCGATGAAGATCAAATCACCATAAACCTACGATAAAAATGAAATTAAGATATTTATTGATGCTTTGAATTTTCCGTTAACCAATTTTATCAATTTGAAATGAGACTCATTTATTGACTCAGTCACTATCTGAAATCTTGATGTAGTAAGAGCTTGAGCTATCTCAGATGAGATAATATGAATATCTTCCCGAAATAATCACAATTTACCTGATGTCCTGTAATTGGATGAGGATCGGAAGCAGTCTCATCCCCAAGTCCGTCCAAATGGACTCCATCAACGTCGAAAAGAAGTCTTGCTCCTTCGGGAGACATAAAATGGACCTTTGTCATGTAGTTGAGTCCCTTTTCGTTTTCGCCAGTTTCAGCAGTAACAGCAAGGGAGCTGACGGGATCGATGAGGAGGTTGAGAGTGGCACCCGATGGAGGGTTGAAATCGAAGCAAATTGGTGGTTGGTCTTCGTTTTTGATCTTTGAGAAAGGATTTAGTTCTTGAAAAGAGGGTGAAACTCACCATAAAATGGGGATCGCCATAAGCGCTACCATAAGAATTTCCTCCGTAAGGATTTCCGCCGCTGTAGTTATTCTTGTTTCCTTTTTTCTTGTTGCCGAGATCGTCATATTCAGACTCTACGGCAGAATCTTCGTATTCCTGAAAGATTCTTTCTATTGAAAACAGGACAAATTTACTACCTGGGCAAGAGTAAAAGCAAAAAGTGACCACAAAAGCTTCATCTTTTCCCCTCTCTCGAAAACTGACAAGAAAGCTCAATTGAACAGCTTGATTCGATTTTAATTTCTACCAAATAGACGTGTCTTCCTCTCCACGAGTTTACCAGTGGCCATTTTCCGCCTGACTCGGACTAAACAACTGTGGTCGCTGCGGAAAATCCATTTTTGAGAAGCGATCTTTCTCAAACCAAACGTGTGCATCTTCTTCAGGAGCTTCGGTAATTGCTATGACGCCACACTTTGATTTTTTCTATTTCTAGAATTTTAAATAAAAATAAGGTCGAATAAATATAATGATCGCGCAACAACGGATCCTGAGATTTTTGGACGTGCATGTCTGTCAAAGCCGCAACACCGCTTTTTTGTCGAATCAATTACCGCCTCGACATCTCAAGAAAATGATTTCAGGAACTAGCTCAGCGTAAAATCTCCCAATTACTTCTATCCTCCAGCGAAGAGTTTACCATCAGAATCGATTCCCTCCTTTCAGAATCGCGAAAAAAGAAGGTTTTGTTTACAATGGGAAATTGCTTTGGCCCTCCCTTGAGATTGGGAGCCGATCGATTTATTCGCAGTCTTATTTTGGGGCATCTCACGTCTCACGTTTTTGAATATCCAAAGAAATGATAAGATTTATTCTCATCCAAAACAGAGCTGGTAAAACTCGACTTGCAAAATGGTACACTCATGTAAGTTCTTACCAATTATGGTAACCATAAAGTTGTTTTAAATCTTGTTTTTATAATTTTTTTAAGAAAAAATTAGCGTGTTCCTATTTCAAAACCAATGAATCCGTTTACATTCCAGTCGGTCTCGGTCATTTGACGTATTTTTAGTATGATGAAACAGAAAAGCAAAAACTCATTGAAGATGTACATGCTCTCATTACAGTCAGAGATGCCAAACACACCAATTTTGTCGAGTTCCGAGACTTCAAGGTAATCCCTACGGTAGAAGGGATAAATATTTCGGTACAGAAGGAAAAGACTTTTTATTTCTCCCTAAAACCTTACCGTAACCTAGGGGCTCCGCCCCCGGGACCTCCCTTTAGTACAAGTACTTAGTTCCTAACCCTAAAGCCTAACCTAAGGTGCTTCGCCCCCTTGGGACCCCCCAACACTAACCAGAAATAAGCTTACCAAAAAATTTTTCCATACTACGATCCCAACTCTGGTTTCAGAAGTATTATGCCTTTTAAGGTGGTTTACAGAAGATATGCAGGCCTCTTTTTCTGCTTTTGCGTCGACGTAGATGATAATAATCTGATGCATTTGGAAGGAATTCACAATTTCGTCGAGGTAAATTGACATTGGTCGATTTCGATAGCCTTTATTGCTCATTCTATGTCTCGAATTTTGAAAAATTCGGTATAAAAAGTCGATATTATTAAAATGTGAAGGAGAATTTTCCTTCCCAGAATATTCACTTATTCCACGTCTTTTTAAAACCCAAACTCAGCAGAGTTTTCGCGCAAGAGCTGTCAAATAGTCTGATCAAACCGGGCGCACTGGGCTAACCAGGTTTCCCTCAAAAATCTGGCGTAAACCAATCTTTCCGCGATATTGTTTAAGCTCGCCGCCTAACAAACATCAGCTCAAGCCTAACACAACCGACCGCGTTGATTTTCTTGACTTTGGGCGAAATCAAGTCAAATAAATAATATTTTTGCTAATTTGCATCTTGATCGCTTTATTCCGTGGCGCCAGATTGCTCGAAAAAAGTTGTTCAAAGCAGATTTTTCTCCTTCAAAAATTCTTCTATAAAAGTCCGAAATTGAACTTGACTAGGAGTCAAAAATCGCAATGGGCGCAAATTGACCGCAAAATAACTCCGCACGAAATCGAATTAGATGTCGAAACTCAAACTTGAGCTGGCGGCTGAAATTTTGAAATTATCTGAATTTCAGGCTTTCAATTTTTCTTCAATTTTCTTTTTCAGGTGCTGAATGAGTATTTCCACAATGTCTGCGAACTCGATTTGGTCTTTAATTTTCACAAAGTCTACTCCGGTAAATATTCTCTACTACAATCACCCTGTTACTGTAATTTTCAGTTGTCGACGAAGCATTTCTCGCCGGAGAGCTGCGAGAAACAAGCCAGCAAAAGTTGCTGAAAGAAATAAACACCCTTAATTCTCTCGAATAACAGCACATTCATATGTTCTTCTTGTACCCAGGGATGTACCGATGATTCATCAAATATACTCACCTCTTTCGAAGTTACTTCTGTAAATTCCTTCATTTACAATTACGCATTGCTTGAAGTTTGCATTCAGAATTGGCTTCATCTGTCTGGACTCTGTAGCTTATGTCACTTTTTCAAAAAAGTTGACATAAATGGAGCATCTCGATCTTATCCTCGAGTTTTCCGCCAAAGAAATCGAAAAAGTAGACATTCGTCTTATTTCATAGTTCGTTGAATTGAATCAAAGGCAGAAAAAGAGAGAGATAAAAAAGGCAATAAACTGAGGACCAGCTATCAATAATACTAATTATAAGTACCGTTTATCATTATTGGAGCTTGAGATCCTTATCGCTTGGTTGTAAACTACTCGCTGATGGATATATAATTCTGCTTTTCCGTCCTGAAATCAGAAAAAAAGAACGAGAAAATGGGAGCAAACAACGGAAAACTCAGCCAGAAAAAAGTCAAAAAGCTGTCAAAGAAAACCGGCTTCACAACCGACGAAATCGCTACTTGGTACACTGGCTTCATCTCCGACTGTCCCTCCGGAGAGCTCACAAAAAAGGAATTTTCAAAAGTCTACGCTGGCTTTTTTCCTCATGGAGATTCTCGCGCTTTTTCTGAGTAAGGCCTTTTTTCGTGAATTTTTTCAATCAACCATTTAGGTTCATTTTCAGCGCTTTTGACAGAAATGGCGACGGGTCAATTGAGTTCTCGGAGTTTTTAGAGGCTCTAGCGATTACATCAAAAGGAAACTTCGAGCAGAAACTTGAGTGTAAGCTCTCACAAGTCATTTTTCTGACCTTTTTCCTATCGTCGATTTAAGGGGCCTTCAATCTTTACGACCTGGACGGCAACGGACAAATCTCCAAAAACGAAATGCTCCAAATCATCTCGGCCGTTTTCGCCATGGTCGGGACGCAAGCGAAAGTGAACATGACTGCGGAGGAGAAGGTGGACCAGATGTTCAAGGGGATGGATGCTGATGGAAACGAGGAGATTTCGAAGGAAGAGTTCTTTGCGGGGGCACGATTGGACAAGACCATTGTCGAAGCTCTCGGTGGAATCATCTAAAAATCAGGACATAAATGACTTTTTTTCTTTAAAATTTTCATCATAATTCTTTTCAGAGCTAAAATTTACTTGTCTTCTATCCTATCTATATCTGCTTTATGATTTCGTCAATAAAAAGTTAAAATGAATCAGTGCAACCCAAAAACGTCTTGACTAGCGCCAACCACGTCATCCTGCTTCACAAACAATTTCCCTTTGACTGTCGGGCTAAATGCAATAGCCGCCGAGTGACAGCTGCTTTGAATATTAAATTGCGAAGGGGCAGGCAACAGAGACTCAGTTGTCTCCACCGCGAGTTGTTCCCAGCGCAAAATTTGCATCGGATAATCATTTTTTATTTTAATAAGGACAGCTCAACGGTTAAGGTGATTAACTTGCTGACTCGGGAAAAAATTTAAACGTGGATTTCTAATTCAGCCTCCAGAAAAGGAAAAAAGATGCTGTTTTACTTGGATATAAGAAATGCTACAATTCATATAAATTCATAAACTTGTATTTAACAGGGAGCGTTTTGAAAATTTTTCTATTGGTTATCATGCAGAGAAATTTAATGAAATTTGAGGAGAGCAGTCTTATGGTTCTAAGTCATTTTGAAGTCATTGTTTTCATTGAAAAAAGTCGAATCTATTCATTGACAGGTCGTGTCGCTGGCATAGCTAGGTAGTGTCTGTACAAAGCTGCCATTTGTCGCCGTGCTCGTGCCCGCTGCTGTCTCATTCGGACCGTTTCCCGAACTCGTTGATGGAGCACAGCTCTTGAATGATAGTTGACAGTGTTTTGGACCCGGTTGAAGCCGATCAGGTCTCGTCTTTGCCGAAGAACAGCCTGATGATGTTGATGAAGTGGTGCGGAGTAGGTCAAAGCGACCAATGTCCAGAGAAAGGAATTTTTCTTCATTTTGGTAAAAAGTTTGTTTGTGAGTTTGTTGCGAAAAAAGTTGTCGTTTTTATAGGAGTCTGGCTGATTATGCTGACCTCTAGCACCGCGAATATCCAAGAAACGACAGTCATTTTTGACATTCCTGACCTGCTCAAGGTCTTAAAGAAAGTGACACTTTTTGACACTTTTCCGGTACTTTTTTAAAGATTTAAAAGGTCAAAAAATGAGTCCTACTTGTGCTTGTTTAGCGAGACGTATTTTTTACGTCAAACTTTTACGTCGCTCTCTGCGTTGATCTTTTACTGGACGTAACATAGATAAAGGTGAAAGTCTGACTGAAAAATGACTCAATGCTGACCATTAATTGTTCGAAATTATATTATACATTTTTAACCTAAAGAAATTGCTTACAATCAAAATTTTAGACTGAACCAGTGAGTGTGACGTAGATAAAGCCCCAACCGGTTAGAACACGTTCCAAACAAACAACATTCTCCTTATAAAAGAAAGAGAAACCCGACATTCAATCATTATCGAGAAAAAACTGAAGATGAATTTCACCTTTTTAGCCACTGTTTTGGTCTCCCTTGCTTCTGCCTGGCCTGGCCCTTACTACAATGGAAACTACTATCCGTACCGTCCATCCAAAGAATATGAAGAAGGAAGCGGCTACTGGAGATAAATTTGTTGAAGAATAAATTCTGATCTAAATTTATTTTATAATAATTGTATTATAAGATGTCTCCAATAATTCAATAAATATAAGAAAGACTTTCAGACTTTTTTTTTCAGATATTCTCGAATATACTTAATAAATGATTCTGTTATAGACGTTATATCTTAGGCAGGTATCTAAGAATCAGGATATTATTCTTCAAACCTGCCAATAACTCAATTTTGGCGCACTGACATCGCATTTATAGTCTTTTAACATTTGCATATCACATTTGTATTCCAAGGAATTGAGGGGAAAATGAGATTTTCGCGCAAACCGATACTTTTTCTCGTCATTTTCAGGTACTTAGCCTTCAGTATATTTGAATTATATCCCAGGTTAAGCCCAAGAAGCCCCTTTTCAAACAGCAAAACAACGAAATCTCGAACGAACACCGCCATATTCAGCAACTCTCTTGACCCCATTGCCTACAACACCATTCTAGAGCACCCGCATCAACACACTGACATCAACTTCAACCCTTTTCTATTCCTTGTCAGCGAAAACTACTTCAAATAAACATCAAGTTTTTGCATTTTCGATACATTTTGTCGTGTTACAGGCAGTTTGATAAATGATCTGATTTTTCTAGAGAGATTTTGTCAATTATTTTCGTCGTTTTCCTCGGACAGGCTGTTTTTCTTCATCGGTGCCGTCTTCTCCGGCCTTGGATTTCTTGTATTTTTTGTATTTGTAGAAGGCGTACTGAAAAAGAAAAACAGGAAGAAATTTGGTAGAGCGATGATTTCTTACCATTCCGAGAGCAGAGGCAAGTCCCATGCCGATGTAATGAACAATTCCAGCTCCGCTCTGAACGATAACCACGTCGTCGTCGATGTAGTCGTAGATATCATCGTAGTAGTCTTCGTCGTAGTCGTCGTTTTCGTCATCGATTGTGTAGCCCATCGAGTCGTAGACGCTGTCTAAGTTGTCGTCCTCCTCCTCATCGTAATCGTATCCATCATCGCCATCGTCGTATTCTTCAACGTCGTCGTCAACTGTGACATCATCGATAAAGTCGTAACCTTGGTCATTAAAGTCGACCATTGGGTCGTAGAAATCGCCCTTTGGCTCAGCGTCATCTTCAAAATCATTTTTTTTGAGAAACTTTTTATGGAACTGTTTATTACCTTGAATGAATTCGTAGTTATCCAAGCCAATATCTCTCTTGGCGCGATTGAGAATCTGATCAGAAGGTCGGTCTGTCAGCCCAGCGTTGCTCAAGCATAAAAAAGCGGTAATAAGCTTCATTTTGATCTACTATCGATGGGTTATCTGATGCGACTGATTGGGATAAGAGCCAAACAGATGAGTGTTCTAGAAGTTCCAGAAGATAAACGCGGGGTTTCATGACAGCTCTATGAATTCCTGACTCAGGTTTTCTACACAGGCTGCCGAGCCAAGGATGGTTCATTCTGCCCCTTCTAGATACTGTTATTTAACTTGTTGGGTCAAAAAATTGACTGTCAAATTCGAAATGGCATACGGGACAATTTCTGATGCAGATTTTCGCCGAATATTCGTCCCTATCGGAAGTGGAGATGCTCAGAATTCCGAAGAGAGAAAAATCTTAGTCGACCCAGAAGGAGATAGCTCAAAAGTTTCGATTGAAAAACTGCATTTTTGGGAAGATCTGACAGTAATGGCTTATTAAATTGAAAAGTTTGAAAATGATTGATGAAATGAATGAACCATGAAATTTAATAAGCGAAAAATTAGCGTCGAAAGAAAAGTTGTCCGGACCATCGTGGAGGAAAACGATAATGATGATGATTTGGGCGATTTCTGGTGTTTATGTGAACGCTTTCGTGGAAATTTACTTGCACGAGACTGTGTTCGGCCCGAATCAACTTGAATATGAGCCGCTTTGGGATATCTACGGTATTTTTTCTATTCAAGTTTTTTGCTGAATTTCCCTTCAGAGCTATTTGGCGAGGAAAGAAATGGAATCGATGGACTGTTTTCTTTCACCGAGAGAGCGATGCTTTTCTTCCTGATTTGCTATATCTTTCTTCTTGCTCTTAGCCCGAATCGCCAAGTTATCATTCGAAGATTCTGCTTCCTCGGTGGACTCATCTATTTTTACAGGCACGTGTCATGAAGGCTTATGATATTCTATTTCATTTATTTTAAGAGCGCTTTTTATTTCGGTAACAACTTTGCCCCCTACAAGAAAACTAGTTGGAGAATGCTCAAGACCACAAACTTCAGGAACGATTGGAGAGCTCCTCATACGGACTTTCTTCTTTGTTTTGACGGGCGGGTTCAAAATGAATCAAGATGGAAACAACATTTGCGGGTAAACACATAATTTTTCTTCTCACCTACTTAGATTTGAAGGGGTTATCTTTTCTCCGGCCATACATCGATCATCATCCTGTTCTCCCGATTCGTTTGCAACTATTCTTCAAAAAAGCTGCCAAGGAGCTTCAAATATGGACTGAAGGTGTTGGAAGTTTTGTCAATCGTTTGCATCATTCTTGCACATGAGGTTATCCGTTTTCCGGAGAAAGAATACACTACTAAAAAATTCAGCATTATACAATCGACATCATAACTGCCTGGTTCTTGATGACAAGAGAAATGTGGATTTATACTTCTTTACTACAAACTCAAGGTAAATATTCCATTTCATAGAAACAGATCGCTAGTCGCAATTCTACAGAACTTCTATGATGATTTTTTGAGCTCGATTTTAAGCGATTGTTTAAGATCATACAGCTTCTTACTCTACTAAGATTATGGTTCCTTTTTTTAGACGAAAATTTGAACGAAAATATCGCTCTTACAAATGTCTGGTGGTCGAGTTTCTTCGAATGGATCGAAGAGGACTTGCCTCGAGATGAATTCTACCTGCCGAAAGAAAACTTCTAGTGTACACTTTCTTGCATCAATATATTTTTTTAATGAACTTTAAATTTACAGGATTTTAATTTTTTTTCGGACTTTTGGCAGGAACATGGTTTTGAACTTGAGAATCTCTCAATGGCTCGGGAAGAAAACGGACGAGTCGGACTAGAAATGGATGAGAAAATGAGTTGAAGGGAGTTTCTTACCACTCCTTTGGGGGTTATGGGGCCGAATTGGTCTCTAAGCTTGCTTGGAGTTCTTGGCACCATGGTTGGAGTCTGCGTCATGGAATCTTCCAACGGGACGTTTAAAGATTTTTTCGGGCTAATTAGATCTAGCCCTGGAACTGGGCGGGACTTCTTGCTTCTTTTGGGAGTGAGAACGGGTGGAGGCTGGATTTTGATTGTTGGAACTGGCGGGGACGGCGGGGATTCTAAAATTTCTGTGAGTAAAAATGAAATTATGATAAACTAACTTTGTTCTTTCTTGATATCAATATACGGAGGTGTTGTAAGCTGGGCGAAAAACTTCGGTGATTTCAGCGATCCATGATCTGAACTTGAGCATCTTCTTTCTTGATCTTTTTCCCCATCTTCTTGTATTTTTTCTAGGTGATCTTCTTTAATATCGTCTCCCGGTTCAGCTTTGATCGAGTCCAAACGGTCTCTAGCAGAGAAAGACGCGGTATTATGGAGATGTTGCTGGAGATAGAGCGATTCGTGGTGGCCAAGGAAGGGTGAAGGGCTGAGCTGGCTGAAAAAAGCGAGCGGCGAAGTTGGAGACAGAGGAGCTGGGCTATGTTGGGGGATGAAAAGGCTTGGCCGCTCGAAGGAAAAATGTGTTGCGCGGATCTACGAAACTAATTGAATTATGATCAGGGGGAAGCCGTTACCTTTGGAGAAAGAGGAGGATGAGTTGCCGGTCGCTTGAAGTTGTCAACAAGTGTGTTTGAAAAAACAGCAGGTGTGGATGGAGTTGTCGGGGTGCAAGGAGTCAGAGTCAGCGCCGGTGCAAGTGGCGTCGCTGGTGTTAGCGGTGTTGCTGGAGACATGAGTTCTCCTGTCGATCCGACCATGGCATGATGTTTCTTTTTCCCGTGCGCGCCATGAGGAACTCCTTCGTGTCGAGACTTGAGATGATGGAAATCAAAGAGGAGTTAAGAAATTCCGATTTTACCTTTGCTCTTAGATTATTGATTGTCGCCTTGCTGAGTTGGACGATTTCTCGTATCGCGTTGTCGCATGGCTGACTTGCATGGTCTCGCATATCATAATACAGCTACCAAATTTACTGATGATAGAACTCAAGAATATGATCTTACCTCCCGTCGCTCTTTTGAAGAACCAAGTGATCTTTGACGAAAGTCTTCCAGGACATCGGGATATCGACTTAGCAGAAGTCGGATGCAATTCTTAGCGCAACATTTCTAGAGCTTACTGTAACTGACTAGAAATCATATCTGGATCATACCAATTCGCTCAGTTTTTCGACGGAATGAAGAGCCCGCCTCGCCTTTGGAGCCGTATTTCGCGTGTACAAAAAGTTCAACGAGCAGCGCAGAATCTTGACAATCGCCTTTTTACAAAACCGCATACCCGTACTTCCCAATTTGTCCTTGCTCTCCTCGACAAAGGCGATGTAAGCCCTTGAATAGCGGCGGCCATTTTCGATTTCGCCCTCTTCTTGTCGGACGTTTTTCAGCCGTCGCGCTTCGCTCGTGATTCCGATAATTTCATGAAGCTGCTGCGTCCTTATTGAACAATGAGCGAGACAGATTTTGCGCAAAGCATAAAAAGAATGGGTAAAAAGTAGATTATGAAAAACGTGGTCAGTTTCGCTCTGCGGCTGACCCAATTTACGGCGCGAAAATCCGGAACGAAAAGTTCAAAACTTTAAGTTTCAACTCTTTTCTCTCTTTTGCAACTTGTTTACCTCTTGATGGCGCTCTTTTCTGTTCCCAAGATACTTTTCTGAATACAACGACACATGCCATTCATCCTTCGATCAGTGCATTCGAGGATCCGTCGCATTTCTGGTGTTATTTGATTCTAAATGGACAATCAAAAATTCAGATGAATATGACATTTTTACGTTTATGAGTAAATTTTCCCATTCTTCTGTATTGTTTGCTGGATCGTCAAATTCGCTCATTCTTAATTTTTACTGATAAACGCGAGAAAAGTACATATAACATCATTAGCGCGAATGGAATTAAGGGGACTAAGAAGCACTTTTGCGGCTCTCGGCTTTTTTGAATTCACGTTTGAAAATTTCAACGCTGTATTTCATAAGGCTATATGAGTTGGAGCGTTTACTTTTATGAAATATATATGAACGCTAGTATATAGAAGGAAATAGGAGCGAGGCGAACTTCTCAAATTTATTCTGTCGGAGAATATGATGATCCCAGCTCGCTTTAATATTTAATCATATTTTGATTTTATGTCAAACTCGGGTTACGGGAACGACTTGTTTCTTTGGCTTCCTATTTCACGGATTATTGGGGCTAGCTGTCTAATTTTTGACTGTTTCAATGTCAGATCTACTTTTGTTAAATCTCTGATAGATCTTCTTTGATGAGCAATCTGTCTTTTTAATTATGGCCATAATTTATTATGAATAATAAATATAAAAATAATTCATCATTATTTGACTTTGATTTTCATTCTTTTTCGATTGATTGAGATTTTTCATATTAAAAATACTTAATCAGAACCGGTTTGAATTCTGAAAATATGCCCAGGTGTAGAGTAATAGCAAGAAGAATATTTGTACTGTAGAAAAAGAAGTAGCAATCACTATTCTCTTTGGTTCTCCGGCCGTCCAGGAACGAAGATTCTTCGAGTTTATTAAAAGAAAACGACACGGAATTGTGAGGCGCCATGTAGCGGCAGATCCCCAAAATCTATCGATAATTGATCATTGTTACGCATCACATATACACACACACATATTTCCATGAAGTTTTATTTGCCCCTTTATAAAGCGATTTAGACTGGATCAAGTAAACCGATCGAACTCTCAAAAACTCTTAAGAATTAAGGATATCATGACTTATTCCTTGTTTACAAAATGAAATAAGGGTGTCACTTTCTTAATTTTTAGAGAAAATAGCCAGTTTTGAGATATGTCTTGAAAATTTAGTGAATTGTTTTCTCGCCCACACCCTTAAGATTCTTCTCAGAATTTGACCTTCAAGGTCGGGGAAGGCCCCTAAATTCGAAGAATAAATTTTCTTAAGCTTGCAAAACAACTTTTCCTGATTGAAAAAGCAAATAACCTTGAAAAGTTCTGCGCGCTCAAAGTCGTATTCTCTTTGGCTAAGTTTTAAGTAGATGGAGAATGTGGCCGTTCAGAGCGCAAATATTTGCGCTTTTACGACTCCTTGGTAAAACAGAACATGGAACTAAAAATTTCCACCTTGGAGCTTCTCACGAGGTGGCCCGATTCACGCCAAAATACGACGTAGTTTGTTTTATTTGGAAGCTGCTCAGGGGAAAGTTTTGTCTTTACAGTCGTTCCAAACTACAGTCAAAAATATAAAATTGGTCAAGTCATTTTCTAAAGATTCATTAACCCTAACCCTAACCCTAACCCTAACCAAAGACTTCTAACTAAAAATAGCTCGAAATTGATAGCAAGGAAGAGATTTCAAAAAAAATAAGTGAAGCGAAAATGAGCTTTTTTTTAATTATGTAAGCAGTTACGTTTTTCTATTGCTTTGGTTTGCAATTTGACTTCCCGGAACTCTGGGGAAGATCCCTTCCGCCGATTCGCGTAAAGCCGCCACAGCTGTGAAATTTCGACGGTGCTCAGAGGCTCCGCTCTAACAACCACAGGGCACCTAACGTGGTACATAAGCACGCCAATTTCTGTTGTTAGAACATAACTCCAGAAAGTAAAAGAAAAATTGAAAGTACAAAGCAAAGAGCGAGATGAAAGTTTTCAATATTTTATCTGCTTACTCGGCCGTGGATGCAGCAAGACAGAATCAAGATAGGCTCATTGGTGGGCGATCTCCTCTAAGGTACTAGAACCGTTCTTTTAAAGGGCTTCAGAAAATTTTTTTTGTAAAATAATTCGCAAAATACTGAGTGAAAAAGTTACCTTTGATTTTTCATATCTGCTTTTCGAAATTTCGACAGCGAGATTTTTCGGCGATATTCTCTTCTGATAATGAGAATCTCTCGTCAGCTTTGAGATTCTCAAATAAATCCCGCCCTCTTGCCTTTTTTGATCACCAATAAACATTTTCCTGGTGGCGCTTGATAGCAAATAATTATCAACCGTCAAGTTTGATAAAGCTTGTCTTGTATTTAATCGGTGTTTTCAGCGACCTTGAAGACAATTCTCAGGGAATTTTCGCTCTTCTGGATGCGCTTTATGGTGAAGATCATGTAATTGCGAATCACTGGAAGGCAAAACTTCGACGAAATCAAATTCGCTACGCAAGACAGTAAGTGTATCAAAATCTAGAAGGAAGATCCCTTCGAGGGACTTTTGAGAATTATATTCATTTTCCCTTCCTAGCTTCGAAAACTGCGGCTCACTAAATACCTCTCGTAAGCGCCGTTCTGCCACTGAACTTGACCTTACCGATCCCGCCATAGTCCAGCGCGATGGAGATGATCATAAAGGTACACTAAAGCTTTTCATCAGCATACTTGTTGCATCATTACATTTTATCATCAGAACTACATGTAACATGTTTTCAAGTCATAAAAAACTTCATGAACCGATTCAAACGATGGGCTGGTGATTACTTATCTGAGGTTTGGTCAGGCTTTGAGTTCCTTCTCATTGTTTCTAGTGCCCAAGAGGGATCGCTAAGCGGGAAAAAGCACGAGCTGCCTTTTGGATGGGGAAGTTGCAGCAGCGAATTACCAGATACAGAAACCGTCATGGATGAAAAAGGCCGATCCAAAAAGAAAAAAAAATATTATTTCTATTTCTGTATATATGTTTTCTTAAATAAACCTTTCCTGAAAATAAGAAGCTTGTTGCCAGTTATTCTGAGACTGCTACTAATATTCTCATGCGCTTGAAATTTCACTGTCACGTGATTGTGACTCCAAATCATCAAATTTTCACCCTCGGAAATGAATCAGTAGGACCACTCGATCATTTATACAACAACGTTTTATTTTTCATTCTACTAGAACCCTGCCAAAAATGGCGCTCAAGTGCAAAAGAGTATATTCTGAAATAAATGACCAAAAGATTACCACCTAGATCTAGGATATATAACAAAAAAATCCTAATTATTCCTACAAAATGACAAGTCTCCTTCTTCCTACTTTGTGGTTTTTATTAGCAGTTGAGGCATGTAAGAGGGGCGGAAATCCGATCATCTGTGGGCTCGTACCAACCCATTGTACGTCCTATCGAAGGGAAAAGCTCAAAGGACATAGGAATCTATGTGCGGTCATGTCACAGCTGCTCTTTTATCACCAGGCGGATATAAACGCGTGTAGAAATTTATTCAGCAACACTTTCACAGAGATGATTTTGGTAAAATTTTACTTTCAGAGATAAGTCCTTATTTCCATATTTTAGTTCGCCTCCCTCTTGGGTCTCGCTTTTTGCGGCGAATATTGCTCCAACCCCCGTGTCGATCACACTCTCACTCCAGAAGCAGTCGGAAAAGACATCGCCCATGCAACCTATCGAAAAGTCTGGAAAAAGATTTCCAAAATCGACGAGATTCACTTTCAAGATCGCGAATTTCTCATTCGCTACGCTCTCGCTACCACAAATTATGGAACAAACACCACTACTGGTCAAATCTGGCCACTGACTCAAGACCAATTCGATGATACCAAAAATTTGTATTCTTTCCACAAAACCTCCATTTTGAACGCATTTCACCTCGACTGGAACCACATGCAGTTCTCAGATCTCGACGTCCCGCAATACTCTCTCATCTCTCTCATCCTCTACCTTGAAATGCAATCTTTCTTCCCTGCCCCCTTCGCCCAAGCAGATCAAGCAGCAACATTCACTGCTGTTACTAAATCAACTGTTGGTACTTTCTACGATGCTGCTGATGAGATTGCTGTAGAAGTAGACGGATCCTGCCTCGATAAAGAAATGGACCTTGTCTTTGTTGTTGACGAGTCTGGAAGCGTTGGTCCCTATAATTTTGAGTTGACGAAGGATTTCATCTTGCATCTCACCCATTGCTTAGATATATCAGCAGAACACGCTCGTGTGTCAGTCATTACTTACGCTTCTGTGGAGCATATTGACTTTAACCTTCACGATTACACCAATAGAAACTTCAGTGATGTCATCTCGAGCTTGACATTTTCAGATGGAGGAACAGCAACATACAGTGGTTTGGACAAAGCTCTAGAAGTCTTCAAAAACAGCCCAGATAGCACAAGAACGAAGACAAGGAACGTTTTGATCACTATTACAGACGGAGCCAGTAATAACAACGTTCTTACTTGCGAAGCTGCCGAACGACTAAAAAATGATCCCCTAAATATTCAATCGATCGCAATCGGAGTCGGATACGCGTGGGAACATGAGCTTCAGTGCATTTCTTCCTCATCCGACCATATTCATCGGCTAAACAATTTCAACGACTTCGCTGACATCAAGAGCATGATAATGAACACCGCTTGCAATGCTGAAATCGATGTCGTCAACGGAACAACTGGTGGATTTCTTCGGACTGCTGACGCGTCATATGGATCCGAAAGTGTTAATTTGATCCTAAACGGAACTGATCGTTTCGAACTTAATTCTAACCAGCGATTGACTGTCTACGGCTCTTACGAGTTTGCGAAGCCCTCCAGTGTGAGCAACGACTTTTCATTCGAATTCGATCATCATGGTCTTCCTTGGAACGAGACATGGGTAGAATACAACCCTCAATTCAGTGGAAAACTATTCCTCACCCTTGAAAATCTAGAGCCAGCAACCGCCGATTCAAAATTCGAAATTCGAATCATAAAGGATCCACCTGTAAATACGACCATTCCAGAACCGATTGACGAATGCATCAAGAACGCGTTTTGCAACATGGACTCTGAATGCGAGTGTTTCAGCGACTACGTGACTGTCGAGGACAGATGGGGTTCCGGATGGGGTCTCGACCAAGGATCAGAAGACCCTGGCTATTCTTGTGAAGCTCCTTGCCCAGTTGCACTTGAAGAGTCCGAAATCATCTGCGAGCCGGGTACACGAGGCGTGAAGGTTCCACTTTGCGCGCTACGACACGCTCATGTTCATAAAAATAATCTCTATATGGGTAAATTGCGATTCTTAATCGCAATGATTTATGCTTTTTTGTAGGAACTGCAGGATGTATCGGAACGCTGAATGAAGAAGAGGGAACAATTGATTTTGAAGATGGCCTGAATGGCTGCTCAATGGTTGAGAACATCAACTCAACACATATCTATTTCACTGGATTGGTTTACTCTCAAGAGAATGGTCATTCAGGAAACGCTATCGTTTCATTCGGACACGCGTTGGTGAGAGACTGTCTCAATAATAGAAAAGCATTTATAATAAATATATTCAGAAAATTCATGCAACTTGTGCATTCGAAAAGTGTATTCGTGCGCATGTAGACCTTATCGTTAATATTGCGATTTGGAACATCAACCTCGGCAAGACTGGCCAATTTACCACATCTGTCGCTGTTTACGATCGACCAGATATGGAGAAACCAGTTCCGTAGGACTCAAATTACACGATTATATTTGCTTAAAATTTTCTAGGTCTGACAAAGTGTTCGAAGGATTTGACGATGTTTTCGTTAATATAACTCTTGACGATACGACCGACTTTTTCATCAGTTTCAAATCTTGCGAGGCATATGACGACACTCTTGCTTCTCGTCCAACTTGGCCGCTCATTTCTGGCGGCTCGGAAGTGCAAGACTCGGGCTCACAAATTCTCGATAATTTCGGTAATTTCTGCGAAAAGAACATGAAAATAAATTGTTTCTCTAGGTACTTCGATCGCCTTCAGCTTCAAAGCCTTCGCTTTCAATGATTTCGACGCCAATGGACCTCCTGACTTCGGAGAAAACATCAAAATCGAATGTACTGTCTGCGTTTGCGATCCGAACCTTGATCAAAACTGCACTCCTGGCGCTCGAAAACGAAGAAATGCTGAAAGCAACGATAAAAATGAGTTCATCGTCTCCACAACTTTCAATCTTAACCAGTAATTATTTGTCCCTTCAACTGAAAACTCATTTTTCTGACACACGTAATCACATGTTTATAAACTGATACTTATTACCAACTCATTGAAAAAGAACAATAAACAATCAATTCTCCAAAATAAGGCTTTTCTATACTTGTTTTTCAAAAAATTGCAATAAAAACTGATTTTAACTCAAGAATGAACCACTTGAAAAATTTCCCAGTCCAGAAAAGGCATTGAAATTGTTATTTGAGGAGAATAAAAATCCAAACAGAGTCGGATCGCTATTGACTGAGATAAAAATTATTTGAGAAAGACGATGATAAAAACGCTTCTGGTAATTTTTATTGAGAAATTATTGGTTGAATCGACTCCTTTGAGAGAAATAACAACAGGTTTTGTCGAGACGAGTCAAACTCAAACTGTTACAGATATATCAGAAGTTACAGGGATGCGTTTCATCGAGATTTTGCATAGTTTTAAATCTCGAATAAGTGAAGAATTTTTTAAGTCAATATATATTTCATGCACCGTATACGAAAAAACGCTGATAGAAACTCTTTAAGCATAATTCATTTCAAAAACTATGAATATTTTCTTCTCAAGTCGCTCTTTTATAGTTACCTTCGTTACGCTTTCTTTGCCCAAGCAGCCGGAACCGTTGATAAGATAGAACTGATAAGAAAAATAAATCATGAAGAAATCCTACTTTCTTAGCAAGATTGAACCATTTTTAAGTAAAAAACGCGTAAAAGACTCAACAACTGTCATTTTTTCTTCGAATGCCGAAGATTCAACAACGGCTCAGGCTTTTACATCATCATTTCTATCACTTACCAGCGATTTTTCATCATCATCAACCTCGTCAGATTCCCCTTTAACAAGTTCATCGTTGTTTCCAACGACAGAAGCCTTCAGCACTCTTCAAACCACCAGTGCTCAGACGATCTTCTCGACTTCTTCGCTGATACCAACAACTGCATCAATGTCAACAGTCACTGGAATCACTTCAGAAATCACTACTGGAGAATTTTCAACAGAAAAATTGGATTTTACAACTGCAAATGTCACAACTCTCCCGCCGGAGGAATATACAACTGTGGAGACAAAGCATTGTACAGGAATGCTTTCACAAAATTACAAAAAGAAATGACCTAGCTGTAAGTGCCTCGGCAATCTGTCTAAAAACCTGACTCAGGGATCTGAGTGAGCTTTTATAGAACGCCGCACAGCGGCTTTATTCCGAAAAAAGCCGGCCAGGGCTTTTTATAAAAGCTGATTCTTGACCCTGACTCAGGTTTTTACACAGGTTGCTGAGCAAAGATGTAGACCGAAATCATTTGTGAAAACATTTTCAAAGGTTACGGATGCATCATTGGAATTATGACGGCAGTTTTTGCAGCAATCGCTATTATTCTAGCGTTTTCAAGAATACGATGAACAGATGATCTTCTTTCTTATATTTTTTCTATATTGCAATAAAGATTTTATTTTCCTTTCTTGACAGTCAAAAATGCCTCTTTGAAGATGAGTAATTTCACGATTGAAGCGGCGTTTTATGTTATGAAGAGGGTTAATTAGCGCAAATGTCATCGCGTAGCTTAGCCGCGTTTTACGTTCCAAAGCGAAAACGATATTCAAATAGAACTAGAAAGAGACACAAAGAGAGACTCAGAAAAGAGCCTCTCGGAAGTTGAAAAAGAAACAAAAGAGAGAAGCGATCGCGAATTTTTGAAATTTCAAAATGATTCGCCAGAGAAACTCTTCTTTAAGAATATTTTGTTTGGATTGTTAAAATAGATATTATTAAAATTATTTATTAAAAAAATATTAATTATTATTTTTCTTAATATTTTTTTCACCATTTCGGGTTACTTTATTTTTCAACAGTTATTCGGAAAAAAGGATGATCCGGGCAGGTCGTTCCGATCTCAGTTTGGTTGTGGCGCCTTTTGTTCCAATTGGCGGCGGCGCGCGGAAAAAAATTGAGAAATTCGCGGCGGCCGCCCGAAACCCCAAAAACCGAAACCGACTGGTTCATCAATTTTTAACACTTCCAAAGCGGCCACTTTTGTCTAGAGAAAATGCCAATGACAGCGCGCCGAAATCGATAAACAAACAAAAGCCGACTTTTCCGTTTTTTTTGTCGTATTCTAGAGATTTTGACGAAAAAAGAAGCAAATAAAAACGAAGACAAAATACTTTTTTACTGTTATTCTAGAAATAGTTCTTTGTCAAGGAATTTTGATTGATTTTAATCTAGAAATCGGCTTTTAGAATTGAAAAGCCGCTTGCGGCTTCGAGAAAAATAGCCGCGCTTTGAGCGGCTCAATTGTACTTTTTCTCGAAGCCGCAAGCGGCTTCTCGCTTTTTAAAGCTGAAAATTTAATTCGAAACTACCGATTTGTATCAATTTTGAGGCCGAAAGATGATCCGAAAATGAGCGAGCTCGGGAATGTTTAATTACTTTTTCGTTGAAACGGATAAGTATCGAAAAAGAGCGTAATTTCTCTCGCTTTGCACTTGACAGCTTTGCCTTTGAAGAATTGTCAAGAGCTCTTCCGGCTCACTTTCACTCATTTTTAGGCAGATTTAGTGAGCAGTGAAAAGACAATCAAATTTTACTCTTCTGAAAAACCGGACTCAGGGTCCTGTTTTTTGGAAACTTAGGAAGAAAACCTGAGTCAGGGTCTGAAATTTTTCAGACCTCGAAATTAACGGGTTTTCTCAGGCTTTTACACAGGTTACCCTGATAAAAGTCAGTTTTCACTGATAACTTATCAGTAACTGTTGAAGATAAGAAAGTTCTTTCTTTTCCGGAAGTGAGAACCCGGAGAGCCCCTTGATCCGGCTGACGCGAGATTTGAGCTGTAAAGACCCGAAAGTCTGATTTTTAGCACTTTTCCATTTTTGGGTTATGTCAATTGACTTTCCGGGTGGACATTTGACGGCAGTCCGAAAGAACAAATCTCGTTGATATCGCGATTTCCCAAGCGAAGATTCGAAGATTTTGAAAAAAAAAATTAAAAATATTTTTTGTTATTGACTTTTTTACTTCGTCTTTTTGAAGCCCTAGACGAAGAAAATGGTTTCGTACACGCCATACAGAGGTAAAAAAATAACGATAGAAAGAGTTGAATAAGCGACCTTCGTAAAAACGATGAGTAAAAAACGATCAAAGCCGAGAATGACTCGTATTTCCCGAAAACTCATTTTTACAATTTTCGTGATTCTTTCTTGTTCAGTTAAATTATATATTCATAAACTGAGCTCAACTTTTCTTACTTTCGAGTTCCAGAGGCCGGTTAGAATCTTATCGTTTTGGGAATACATTTTTTCTCACGCCAAATTGAGAGAGTCCAGAATTCCCGACGAAAAAGAGAATGCAAGAGAAAAAATGGGGGTTTCTTTTTGAATCTTTTTTCATAGAAATTTATTGTTAATTTTTAACATAAAATAGTTTCTCCTGCAATAATGGGTCATTTACACCAAGGCGCGATTGCTCAGGGAGATATCAAAAAAAGGGATGACGAGGCGCCGCACTTGCTCCCGGGCAAGGCGACAGGACAGAGGGTACTCTTCACAATCTCCTCAATCCCTTTCTCCCTGTGTGCAAGTGGCAATGAGTAAGCTCTCTATTTTTGCGCGGCCGAGCATTAGCAGCTCCTCTCGCCCTTGTAGCCCAGTCAGATATGAAAGAGATATTTTTCTTTCTACTCATTTTATTTTCCTTTCTACCGAAGAGATTTGGGCACAACTCGAAATTTTCAACTTGCGCCGTGTTGAACTCAAAAATCGACGTTGAAAAGCTCACTCAACAACGAAAAAATGATGCAATGAAAAATTGAAGATATTTAACTCGTCAATAACCCCTCGGCCGCAAAGTGCCGGAAAATAGAAAATAGGGCAGAAGGGGCCAATAAGAAGTTTGCACGAAATTTGCTATTGCGCGCTAATGGGTTAAAATATAAAAGGGTGTTGAACTTTGAAAGTTCAAATATTATTGATAAACCTCTTCTGACAAATGAGTCAATTACTTGGTATTTCATTCATTTAATCAATATCCAGGAAACTAACAGATTTAATGCCAATAACTTGAAGTTTGAGAACTGTTCTATGGTTTCTGGTCATTTTATGAGGACTGAAAGTTATCATTTTCAATTATATCATTTTCAAAAGTATTTGGAGAATCCTTTCCTATTTTCTCCGAAATGCTAAATCTCCCGAAATCCACACCGGCTCCAAAAATCACGCAAGATCGGCTGCTTCGTTCAGCCTGAGTTCACCTCAATACGAGGCCACTTGTTTTAAGAATGTGATTTTTCTCGTGCAAAATCGCCACCTGAAAAAAGAAAGAAGAAAAAGAGTGAACTTTTTGTTTACAAAATTGCCCGAATTTCATTTTTTCCGAGCTTTTCTTTTTTGCTGATTTTGAGAAAGGTTTCTTTTACGAGAAGGTTCCTGCCGGGTTAAATTATGTAACGCTTTTTCCGAGAGCCAGCTGTTGTCGAAATTTTTAAAATTTTTAACCTGATTGAATCTAACAGTCGTTTTATTTCAGATCACTCGGATCGTGTGGGATTGGAATTGGAAATGGATCCCGTGAATGAATATGGTAAGTTTGCCTCTTTAATCTTCAAGTAACGGGGAACGATGTGTTGAAAATTGAAATTAAGGATACCCCGCTGAGGAAGATCGTAAGTAAAGATTTTACGCGTGATTCATATTTTTGAATTTAACCAAAAGTTTGATCTTGCAATTAACTCATTTTTTATTGAAGTGATAATTTTAAAATTAATTATTTGCCATATTTTTCTCATGCAACGAATATGAAATCAACCCGACAATCAAAATCTGTCATGATAAACTTTTAAAAGATTATTTCCGGGATCATTAACTCGCTACTATCTACCGGTATCTATTTATTCCGTCACTTATCTGAAGACACTTGCTCCTTTAGGAGCTGAAGCTCGATTATTATCTCAGATAATTTATCTGGCAATTACTATTACTCCTATCCGCCCGTGTTTTGAGCTTCAAGAGCGCTTTTTTTCTGAAAAGAGGATGATCCGCTACGAGCCCAGCTCAGGGCGAAATTGGACGCTTCAGAGAGAATCTTTAAATACTAGAAATTCGGGCTATAAACAGATAAAGGCTTCAAAATGAACTTCTGTTAATTCTTCATTTTGAACAAAATTGAACAAGAACAAAATGTCGATTTTTTGACAGACCGGAAACACGACAATAAAAACTTGACTTATTCATTTCCCCGTTCAAAGTTTGAAAGGTGCCAGTCTGGGCTCCTTTGAAAAGGTTTTCCGGTTTTTGAGAAAATCTATTTTTGTTCATTTTGAAACCTTTGTCGAGTCGAGTTATTATCGGAGCAGATCGCCCCATGCTGTTGTAGAGAGGACTAGAATTGTTCATTACTGCCAGAAAACAGAGAGTTTTCCCAAAAGAGGAAAAGTACCTGAAGGTTAGTTCTTTATATTGTTTTCTTTCTGAGCGAATAAGATTGCTCGATTTACGGGATAAACCAATAAGAATTGAGAAATTTTGGAAGGGCTGAATTCGAATCTGAATTTCATCAGAACTGACTAACAACTGAATTATTCGCGTTTTTTGTCGAAAAAATCACCTCTCCGGCTTAACGCGTGTGCCCAACAATGGCAGGAATGCGCCGCGGGCCCTTTGTCAGGACGCATCTTTCATGAACCGTTTCTAAGTGATGTCTGTCCATTCTGCTTCTTTTTTTTCTCCAGTTTGTGGACTAGAGTCTAGCCCTTCTAGTAGCCCCTTTTTTGAAAAATCAAATAGGGCGTGGGAAATTAGCAGAAAAGAAAATCACTTGATAGAAGGAAAACTTTTTCAAGAGGATTTTCTTTGTCTTCAAGAAAAACTTTTTTTACCGAAAACGAATTTCAACCAGATTTGTTCATAAGAGAAAGGAGTTTTCCGGAAAAATGAGACGAGGTAAATTTTCAATAGGGTTAGGGTTAGTGTTAATTTTTAATTGACTGTCAGACAGAGCCAGATATAATCAGAGGGGTTAAATATTTCTCCAGTTGATGGTCAGTAAAATTGAGCAGCGACAAGTAAATGACTCGATAATTGGATTTAAAATCGATCGAGCTCAGAATTCGCTGAGTTTTAACGGAAGAAGTAATTGACCTATGATGAGTTGACCACTTATGTTTTCGGTAGTAGCTCAATTAAGAGTATTCCTCTTTTATTTCAATGAGTCAAAATGATGAGTCTACTAGTTATAGTAGAAGCCAATTAGAATGTTCCTTTCTTCATATAAACCATAGTTTTTTCCTTGGTTTTCTCTCTTAGGCTCGTTTTTGAGTGATGCAAAAAGTATTTTTCACATGTCAGTGTGTCCAAGTTTCTTGTTTTCTGATGCCCCTGTTTGATGTGTAGTCGCCCCTTCCACTACTTTTTCGCCTCTACTAGACAACTCTCTATCTTGCGAATTATTTACTTATTAAAAAACTATTACTTTGAGCAGCAATTTTGAGCTAAAAGAGTAGAGAATCCTGGGAGCGCGGAGAAGTGACACACTTAGCCTCAAACAACTGAAGTGAGGCTTTCGCATTTTCAAGGAGCTGAGTTTCAAGACAAAAGACAAAAAGTCGTTGATTTCTTAAAGTTTTTAATTATCATCGCTTTTTGGATATTTTCGCCGGTTCGAAAATGGCGAGTCCGAAAAGTGAGAGACTTCAAAGACGCCGTTGGAGCTATGCTTACGGTAGGAGATGCCTAGGTCTCTTCCTTGTCTCCAAGGGGTTTACTTCGGTTTAACCCGTTCATTCAGTTGAAAAGGCTTGGAATTGTCGCTCAAAATTGATTTTCTTTTGAGAGTTTTTGTTGACAAAAGCATAGGAATCAGTGATAAGCCCTCTGACTTCTGATCTTTTGCAAATAGAATGAAGGATTTAATGGATTTCCAGCAGTTTGATTTTTTGTCAAATCAGCTTCAGATGATTGATAAGTTGATTTTTTCCGTTTCAAATGCAGTAAAATTATCATGGCCATCTTTAATTACCTTTTAACCTTTCATAAAATCCTCATTCAAGGATTTTGCTTTCATTTTTTATTGAATTTTTCATTGAGAAATCAATGTCTCTTAACATTTTTTCTTCCTCAATTAATCAAATTATTATTTTTTTTTTCTCTCACGTTTTGAAAAAAAACTCTCACTTTCATCTGCGCCGCGAAATCAGCGCCAAGTGCATTCATGGGGAAATAAAGCAAGTTTATGATGCGCTCTTATTGCGCGTCTGTGACTTGGTTTGTGTGACGATTTGCCACATTTTTCGGCTTCTCGAAATAACTTACCCCTTTTTCGCTTTGATTTATCTTTGCTTGTAGCTTACATGCAGCAGGAAGAGGACTGGGATCGAGAGGGCCTTCTCGACCCTGCATGGGAAAAGCAGCAGCGAAAGGTACAGTACCGAAGATTCAAGAGAAACACGCTGGCTCTTTTTAGACCTTCACAGCTTGGTGCAATTCCCACCTTCGAAAAGCTGGAACTGGCATCGAAGCCATCGATGTCGACTTCCGAAATGGCCTCAAATTGATGCTTCTCCTCGAGGTACGAATTTTGCTTCCCTTTTTTGACTTCAACTGCCGCTTTTTAGGTTATCTCTGGTGAGCGACTTGCCAAGCCCGACCGAGGAAAGATGCGATTCCACAAGATCGCCAACGTCAACAAGGCTCTTGACTTCATCGAATCCAAAGGTACCTCCTTCAAATAATCAATCACCACCTTCATCAATCAATCAGGTGTTCGATTGGTCTCCATCGGTGCCGAGGAAATCGTCGACGGCAACGTCAAGATGACCCTTGGTATGATCTGGACCATCATTCTCCGATTCGCCATCCAGGACATTTCTGTTGAAGAAACTTCCGCCAAGGAAGGTCTCCTTCTCTGGTGCCAGCGAAAGACTGCGCCATATAAGAACGTCAATGTACAGAACTTCCACATGAGGTACAAGAGTATTTCAATATGAAATGATATTTGCATGATACATTATTGCAGGCTATGGCAGGATTTTATACAATAAAAGCTGCACGCGGCTTTTTGTCCAAAAAGATGATAAAAACTTGAACAAGTTTCTTTCACAAAATTCTATCACCAAAGACTGTTGCATAACCACTTGATTTATAGCTGGAAGGACGGTTTGGCCTTCTGTGGTTTAATCCACCGCCACCGACCTGACCTCATCCCCAACTTCCACGAGTTGCGACGGGTAAACATATTTTTCACACACATTTTGCCTCTTTCACTTTGCTTTTCCACGATGCGTGAATATTGAAAAGAGTATTTTTTATATAAAACATGCACTCTTAACCTCACATTTAACCACGACCACATTTTATGCACGCAAAAACAGAACATCCCTTCTTCGTATTGCCAGAACAGAATACGGAGGGGATGCTCTGGATCCATGTTTTGTGTGTTCGATTTGCTAACCACCTCGTCTTTCTAGCTGGAAAGATGGACTCGCTTTCTGCGCCTTAATTCACAGACACAGACCTGACATTCTGCCGAATTATGATGACCTCAGAAAGGTACTACCAGAATCCGATGACCAAATAGTACCCTGAGGCCACCCTAATCAAATCAGCTCCATCACCTTTCATAAGAAAAATAAAGAGGGGTAACCTCTTTCAGTCACAATCTTTGCCGAATTTCTGAATATGTTTTCAAAATCGAGAAGCTGTTTGTGATTGCAAGTAAACTAAATACCGCGCTAACCGCGGCTATTCTCTTTGCTCGAAGCCGCAAGCAGCTTTTCGATTTTTAAAACTGCTTCGGAATTTCCGGCAAAGAAAATCAAAAGCGAAAAAGCTGAGTGAAAACTTTTGCGATTGGTTTGCTTCATCAAAAAGTGAAATTTTGATCGAAAAATCTCACCTATTCACCTTGCCTTTCTACAAATTTTACAAAAATCTCAGGATGATCCTATGACCAACCTTAACTTGGCCTTCGATATCGCTGAGAAGCACCTTGACATTCCAAAGATGTTGGACGCTGAAGGTAAGTTTCAAGTTTTTTCATGTTTTGGTCCCCTTTTGGACATTTTGTGCGAGCGTGAGTTAACATTCGATTTGCCGTGTAGATCTCGTCGAGGTCGCCAAGCCCGATGAGCGTGCTGTCATGACATACGTTTCCTGCTACTACCATGCTTTCAGTGGACAACAAAAGGTTAATCCCTCAATTTTAATACGTATTTTCATCGTTTGCTTCTCTTCTACTTATACTTTCCTCTCTATTTTCCCTTTTCTTTCTCAATCTTTCTTTCTCCGCCAGATCTCGTCGAAGTCGCTAAGCCCGACGAGCGATCTATCATGACCTACGTCGCTGCCTTCTACCACGCGTTTGCTGGTGACCAAAAGGTTCAGTTTTGATTTCTTTGATTTGAATTGAAAAACACAATCGTTTTGTGGATCATTCTTAAATTCTTAATAACGCAGCTCTTCTGCGTTTCGGTTCGATCTTTTCTCATCTTTAGCTTTCTTTCTTTTTCTTCATCTTTTTCTGTCTCTTTCTTCCAGTAGTAAACGGCTTTCTAGGCCGAGACCGCCGCCAACAGAATCCTCAAAGTCCTCGACGTCAACCAGGCCAATGAGAAGCTCATGGACGAGTACGAGCGATTGGCATCTGACCTCCTCGCCTGGATCGAGCGAACTCGACCCACCCTTGAGGACCGAACCGTTGAGAACCAGATGTCCGACGTCCAGGCTCGACTTGACCAGTTCCGCGACTACCGACGCAACCAGAAGCCCCCACGATCCGACCAGAAGGGTGAGCTCGAATCGAGCTACAACACTCTCCAGACTCGATTGAGACTTGCCAATCGACCCGCTTTCGTCCCCTCCGAGGGCAAAATGGTCTCCGACATCGCTTCCGCCTGGAAGGGACTCGAAGCCGCTGAGAAGGGCTACGAAGAGTGGCTCATCGCCGAGCTCCGACGACTCGAGCGACTCGACCATTTGGCCAAAAAGTTCTACCACAAATCGCAGATCCACCAGAGCTGGACCGCCGGCAAAGAAGAAACCCTCAAGTCCGAGGACTACCGATCCTGCACCCTTTCCGAGCTCAAGGCCCTCATCAAGAAACACGAAGCCTTCGAATCCGACCTCGCCGCTCACCAGGACCGAGTCGAGCAAATCGCCGCTATCGCCCAGGAATTGAACGATCTTGACTACCACGACTGCGCCACGATCAACCAGAAATGCCAGGACATTTGCGACGAGTGGGACAGATTGGGAGAAGTTACCCAGCGACGACGACAGTCCCTTGAAAATATGGAAAAGATCTTGGACACCATTGAACAGCTCTACCTCGGTAAGATTAGCCTCCTCTTGCACTAATTAGAGCTTTTCTTAGAATTTGCCAAGCGAGCCGCCCCATTCAACAACTGGATGGAAGGCGCCAAGGAAGATCTCGAAGACATGTTCATCGTCCACTCCATCGAAGAAATCAAGGGCCTTATCCAGGCTCACGAGCAGTTCAAGGCTACCCTCCCCGAGGCCCAGAAAGAAAAGGATAACATCATCGGCCTCATGCGGGAAGCTTCCAAGATCGCCCGACAGGTATTTTGACTCTTGGCTTGATCAGTTTTCTTACTTTTAAGAACGAAATGAAAACAGTGGTATGTTATAAGACATAGGTGTAGATCAATCGATCTGGTTAAAAAATGAATCAATTTTTATCATTTCTATAGAAATCAAAAAGTATAATTTATACTCATGTAGGTGATAAAAAACAAGAGGTTCAATCATTGTTAATCTTTTAAGATACGTCATATCTGTACGGTTCATGAGTTGGTACACACGCTTAAAACAGAGCTTACTCTCTATCTACTCTCGTAAATCCTTCTCACTAGCTCCTCATCCAAAGATTTACTCATCAAGATAGCTCATTGGCACCCTCTTCATTTTCCCTTCGATCATCATTTTTTCAGTACGGCGTTGAGCTCGGAGTCAACCCCTACACAACAGTCTCCGCCGACAGCATCGAAGCCGCATGGAACGCCGTCGTCAACTACATTCCCCGACGAGACAGCTCGCTCCAGCTCGAGCTCGCCAAGCAGCAGCACCACAACCAGCTCAGAATCAAGTTTGCCCAGCAGGCCAATGCCATCGGCCCATGGATCCAGCAGAAAACAGAAGAAATTGTCGGCGTCGCACTTGAGATGGACGGCACTCTTGAGCAGCAGATCCAGAAGTTGAAGTCCTATCAGACTGCCGTTGAAGGTTACAGGAATGGATTCAGATATGATTGATTCTTTAGAGTTTGCCTCTCTAAGGGGCTTCTCGATGTTCGCCGTCTCCTTCATTTTCAAATCCATTCAAAAGACCAAAGGTCGAGGAGCTCGCTCACCACCACCAGGAAATCCAGGAAGCCCTTGTCTTCGATAACCCACACACCAACTACACCATGGAGCACATCCACGTCGGTATGGAGCATCTCCGAACCACTATTGCTCGAACTATCAACGAAATCGAAAACCAGGTGCTTCACCCCTGCAAAAGCGGTTTTAACTCGACTACCATTTAGATCATGATGCGAGACGCCAAGGGTCTTTCCGCCGAACAGATGAACGAGTTCCGTGCTTCCTTCAACCACTTCGATCGCGTACGTATTCGTGGATTGCAAATGAACCCGTGTTACAACTTGCTTTTTATAGGACCAAGACGGTATTTGTACTATTGAGGAATTACAGGGCTGTCTGACCGCAATTGGACACATTGTCGAGTCCAATGACCCCGTCAAAGTAGGAGACTTTTCTCTCTATCTTGCTCCTCCTCTATTTCCTCCTCGCTTTTTCTTTCAAACTTCCCTTAAATTATTTCTCTAATATCTTTCTATAGAAGAAGAAGGGCTACCTCGAGCCCGATGACTTCGCTGCTGTCCTCATTTCTATGGGCTACCAGCTTGTAAGCTGCGTTTTTCGAGTGTTTGTGTGGATTTAAACCCATTCAAGAGCTGTTTGACGCGACTAACATAATATTTACTCATTGAATCTGCGGATATATTCGCATAAGAAAGCCGCTTGCGGCTTCTGGATTTTTTCTCCTTCTCATCATTTCTAACTCCATTCCTTCTTCACTTTGCTTTTCTACCTTCTTCGGCTTTCCCGAGCCCTTTTCTTTACCATTTTAAGGGTGAAGCTGAGTTCCAGAGAATCCTTGCCATTGTCGACCCCACTGGAACTGGCCAGGTAAGTTTCTATCCATCTTTCAATCTCTTCAAAAACCAACCAAGGTGACTTTCCGATCCTTCATCGAGTTCATGACTCGAGAAACGACAGACAACGACACCGCCGAGCAGGTCATTGAGTCCTTCCGTGTTCTTGCTGGTGACAAGGTATGCTAAACCCTACCAGAAGAAACGCTAACTGCCGTTCTTTTCAGCCCTACATTCTTGAAGAAGAACTCAGACGCGAACTTCCTCCAGACCAGGCTGAATACTGTATCCAGAGAATGAGCCCATACCGCGGAGCCGATGTTCCACAGGTACAATCCTTAGGCCGCACATTTTCTTATCCTATCAATTCTAGGGCGCTCTGGACTACGAATCCTTCTCCACGGCGCTGTATGGCGAGTCCGATCTGTAAAAATTGCCCCGTTCTGAAAAGAGTTCTCAAAAAAAAACAAAAAACATCAAAAAATTCACCAGATAAAGAAAGAGATGAGAAAAGCAACACGAAGAGAAAGAACACCTCATCCCTCCTTTTCGCCCTGTTCCACAACTACAAAAACTACGATCACAAAAAGAAAAAACTGACAATGACAGTGATTGCGTTACCTATTATTTTTATTAATAATAATTATTTACTATTCTACTTCTTGAACAAAAAAAGTATGGCCTTTGCCAGCATGTGCACATTCTTATTCTTATCATTATTTTTAGAACTTACCTAAACAAGAAAGAAAAAAAAAATAACTCACAACTCAAAAAACTGAAAGCTTCAAAATAGCACAAATACCCAACTTATCTCTTCTTTTTTATTTCTCACTGTACTTTAAATTTTACCTATTTACTGCAACTTCACATCGAAAACAAAGTCACTTCTTTTCACAAAAAGAACACACACACACTCTCACACACAATTTTCACGAAAAATACTCCTTCTTTACTTCTTGTTTTGTATAATTTATAAAGAAAAATATTAATGATAAAAAGTTACTTCTTGATTTCTTTCAATTGTTGAGTTTTGCATGCGTCTTGGAAGATTTTGAAAGCGTAAATTGATTTGGGAATCCCGAATTGGGATCCTCGAGCAAATGAAATTAGAATAAGAACTGGCATGTTCTCTGAAACGTTGTTTGAAATTTCTTATTTTTCTGAAACCGTAAAATGGTTTTTTCTTGGAAACATTTATCATTTCTCGTGTTGGGGAATGCAGTAGCGATGGTGGTCGTTGTTTTACTTTAGAAACTTAGAAGGAACAACATATATGATCATATTTTTTGCCGCCTCAAAGGAGGCCCTTTCCTTGAAATTCGACCATGTTAGCTGCAGCTTCTTTCCGCGGCTGTTTTCGCTTTCAAAATCTTTCCAAGACTAATCGACTAATTCATCTTTTATATTGTTATTTTCGTTACAATCAAACAACCAATTTTGTTTTTTATGCAACAAGCAGCATAAACTTCCCGTTTTAGTTAAATTCTAGTCACATTTTGTTGTTTCAAATATCTGATATCTTCTAGCATTGTTTCAAGCATCCAACTCCTTTCCCAGCATTCGACAATTCTTATCATTCATCCAGCTTATCACTTGAGGCCCCTTCACATGTTTCCAAGCATTTATTATTAATATTACCTAACTAAAACTAGTCCCCAGCAAGTTTAACCAGTTTCGCACATGTTTCCGATTATTCCTTGTCAACTTCTATTCCTAGTGCCAAAAATCAGGCAATATGAATGCCCCAAAGTAAGAATCCAACTTGAAAACAAAAATCAATATTCTACTTTACGAAAAAAGTATTTCGACAATTCCTTTTAAAAAATTGCTTCTTGACAATCAAAGATAATAAAATATTTTTTGGCTTCTTAAATTTCTTTTACCGATCAAAGCGCGGCTTTTTTGCTCTCAGCCGCAAGCGGCTTCTTGCTTTTCGTCTATGTAGAGACTTGTTTAACCATTTTCAGCGGTGTAAAAGATGTCGATAGCGGCGGGATCGATGTTTAAATGGCTGGATTTGTTGGAGAAGGAATTCGATAGAAGCTTCGTGCAGCTTGATTTGTTGCTGGGAGAGGTCGAGGAGGAGAATAAACAAGTGACGAATGAAGGTACTTGTGTATAATTATCAATGGATATTTTAACCAAGAATTTAGGACGCGACAAGCTCGGAATCATCTCATCGTGCTTCTCCCAGTTGTGCCACAAAGCACAAACTCTGGCGCAAATGAACTGCAAATTGGAAGCTGAAGTCGTCAATTTGCAGACAGACTATTTCTCCAGCTCCGCGAAAACGAAGACAGAAAATGAGGAAAACGAAAAACTGGTATTACAACTTCACGAAGCCCAGGTAAACAAATTTTGAAATTATAATGAGATATTCGGAATAATTCTCATATTCCGCATATCATACGCGGACGCCATAAATTGTGTTCGAACTCAACTCTCATCTAAACGATCGAGACTTTGAGGATGAGGAAATGTAACGAAATGATTAGGATGTTATGGGACAAAATTACAGCCATTTTGATATTTTTAGTAGTTGACGGGAGTAAGTATCCCTCAGAACCCCGAAAGTGTTGTGTCGAACATCTATCGGGCCAGCCACAAATTTAATCTTGACTTTAGTCATTATCTGGACCGGTTATCATCCTTGAGAAAAGTAATACTAACATGACTACCCGTAGGTAGTGCAAGTCAGGATTACCCGTACTGATAAACGACTCCGTCATCAAAAAAGTCCCATTTCATCAGTTTTTCGAAAATCTTATGGTTTCTTCCATCTCAAATGAGTTAAAATCGAGAAGCCGCTTGCGGCTTCGAGCCAAGGAAATTCAAAAAGCCGCAGTAAAATCTCTAAAAAACTATTTACGCGAAGTTTTTTCTCTATTTTCGACTTACTCGGCGCGGCTTTTAGGCTGTCTCTCTGCTCGAAGCCGCAAGCGGCTTCTTAATTTTGAAGAGAACCTTCATTTATTCAATTCTTTGAAGAAAGTTTTCAGCTCAAAAACGCGAAAAACGAGGGTTTGCCAGTGGAGGAGCTGCACGCGAAAATCTCATCGGAGCTTGAAGAATGGAAAATCGATCGGCAAGCACTCAACAGAGCACAAGTTTCGGCGTCTCTATTTGAAGAGGAGAATCGAAAACTACACAGAGAAATACTCTCGTTACAGGTACACGAGAGCGTAAATTCAATGAAATTTAATGATAAATTAAAAAAAGGATGATCTTTTTGGGGCCCGACTGGCTTCGAAATATTTGGATAAAGAACTCGCTGGGCGAATTCAACAAATTCAATTGCTCGGGCGCGAGATTAAAAATAACGACTACGAGCGGCTTTGGAATCAGTTGGAGGCGGAGATTCATCTGCACAGACACAAGACTGTAATTCGCGCTTGCCAGGCAACCCTTGGCGATGGTCCAGGAATGGGGATTTGCAGAATTGGAAGATTATGTCAGTTTATTTACTGTTAAAAAGGGTTACATAGAGGGGGACTTAAAACAAGCCTATTAACTCATTCTATACGAATCCCTCCTTCAAGCTTCTCTAAACATGCCTGGAGCAGTAGGCGTTGTCCGCAGAGTAGTCATCAACAAACACCCTGAAGATGGCCTTGGACTTGCCATCGTCGGAGGGAAGCAACTTGGAACTCCTATTTTAAGTAAGTGCAGAAAATCTGTGCGGTTCTACCACACTTTGATCTCGAATCAGAGCTTTTATAAATAGTTTTAATTTCTTTCTTGTTTCTAAAAAAAGAATTAAAATTTGCCAGGGCGGTTTTAATTAGAGATCGCCTTCAAAATTACTGTCGAAGATCTCTCTCAGCTCTATAAAAGCGTCGAAATAAACAAAAGATCAAGAGAAGAAGTTTCATGAATCATGATGCCTGGACAATTGAGAAACTCGATTTGTCAATATTTATACTTTGCCGCTTCTCGCTGATGATTCTTCTGTAATTCTGATTTTTAGTTTCTGAAATTTACGCTGGAAAACCCGCTGCCCAATCGAGAAATGTCTACGTTGGCGATGCAATTTTGTCCGTTAATGGAATTGATTTGAGAAATTTGAAACACAACGACGCGGTGAAGATTTTAACCGATCAAGAAGGACAGGTAAGGGGAGGAAAAAGTTCCTTCTTTCAGTTCTTTTATTAGGTCGAACTGGAGCTCCTCTTTATTTCGCCGGAAGAAAGTGCGTCTTCGTTGACGAGATTGGAATCGCACGACGTTTCTACCTCGATGGGGCCAGCTGCCATGGCCAAGATTTCCGAAGCAGAGGCCGATGAACTGCCGGAAGTACCTTTAGGCTCGGATATTCGAGGGAGTCATCTCTAGAACTATCAATCTGAAGCGGGTTTAAAAGATATTTTTTGTCGATATCCTTGAAAAGACGACCCTATCGAAGAAGCAAAATCAGCCCTGGAGAACGGCGAAAATGAAAACACTGAGAGCCTGGCTCTTACAAACGATCCCGAAGTTGCATCCCTAAAATCCGAAACTGCCCCGCTAGACTCGATCCGTTCCGAAATCAATGAGATCGAGTCGCACTCTGAAAAAGATACCACGCCTATAAAAGAAGACTTCTAAAAGAGAGTCAAAATGCGTTGAAAAATCCCTAGTCTATCAAGTTGCTTACAAATTGGGGACCTCTTTGCAATATGTTTTCATTTGATTTCACAATTTTCAGCTATATTTATGTATACATACCTTTCTTTTTCATAATTTTTAAACTGGTTCGGTTGGGCGAAGGGGGGTCTACTTATATCTTTAATGGGCCTGCTACTACTAGTGGGGGTTTATCCTTCGAACTGACCCTACCCCATCTTTAGTTTCAATAATAATTAATATTAGATAAATCAAACACTTCTTTTCTGTATCATCATTCTTTTTTATCAAAGTATACCGGTTGACAGTAACAGTCACTTCTTTTTGCCTTTACAGTACAGCGTGCCTGCCTTCATGTTCGAGATTTTTCACTATCTCTTGTTTCTTTTATGCTTTATTGAAAGCATTTCTTCCTATCCCAACTCTACGACAAGTAATAAACAAATTCAAAATTCAACATCCAGATTTCAAGATGATTTTCTTTATTACCGAGTTTCTCATTCCTGACTAAATATTTTCGTTTTTCAGAAATCGGGCTCAGATGGGCCAAAGGACGTCAAGGCCGCAGACAGCAAGTGCAGAGGAGACCGCGGCGAGGAGGGCAGAAACGCAGCATCAAAAATGGCTAAGAGAACAGAGGGTATGCGAACATAAATTATAGCGTCGATTTATTGAGATCTCCCTCGCGATAAAAATTATCGTTGAAATCAGCAAAAATAAAATTTCAGGAACTCGTGACCCAAACAATGCGATTCTCGCAAGTAGATCGCCCTTGTCCAAAATGTAAAAAGATGCAAAGAGCTGAAGAATTTGAAACGCATCTTGTTTGTTGCCTTACCAAGCCTGCACTTGAGGTACTTAACCAGCAATACTCAATCTTCAACACTTGTTCAGTTCAATACTGACGTACTAGAAGTTGATCAAGGAGAATGTATCATTTGCTACGAAGATCTTCTCTCGCAACAAGTGATTGCTAGACTACCTTGTCTGTGTATTTTCCACGAACACTGTCTGAAAGACTGGTTTAAAGTCAGAGGTACGTTCATCAGAAATTAAGGGGCCCGCTTTTAATCTCTTTTTTTCAGAGGAGTGTCCGAGCCATCCATCTTCAGATGACTAATTCTATTTTTCCCACGACCAACTCGACTCTGGCTGCCCTTTCCTCGGCTGTCTGGCAGACAGTTATCTTCTCCACCTTCAAAAAAGAGAAACATACACACATACCACTTGATTAATTCGCCATTCTGTTCAATAAAAACAACGAAAAAGCGCAAGACCTTCCTCATTTGAAATTTCAGAAAGGAAAATCGAATGGAACTGAAGATCACGCTCAAATCGATCGTCCTTTTTCAGTGGACAATGTCGCTACTCGCGCTTTCTACAAATTGGTTGCCACTTGGATATATGCTCACGCAGTTCAGCTTGATTATTCTTGGAGTTTGGTGCGTCGTACAAAGGGACGATTCGCTCCAAGTCTTTTTCTACGCCTCCTGTACTGGAATTTCTACAGTTACTGACTCGATTCTTGTCGGAGCAAATTATCCAGGTAATATCTTTTTCTTGGTATTCCCGCTCTTACAAATTATTAAAGATGAATTGTCGGGCTTGGGGAAATTCGCCGCAGCAATGGCCATAATTTTCATAATCACGAAGCCTTTCCAAGCCCTGTTTTTGCATCAAATTTACAAGGAGAGAGGGGGACAGACTTCTTTTGGTAAGACCGCGTGTAGTATTTTTCGGGATACATTTATCTCTTGACTTTGTCCCGGAATTCGCTAAAAATCCTGAAATTCGGTTACATTTAAATTCTTATTCAAATATTCGTCGCCAGTGGTAGTCTGTCTATTTTTTCATGGAAGTTCGGAAGTTAAAAATAGACGGAGAAAAGACATTGTTTTATAGGAAATTGCTCGCTTATGACACATGTTATTCTATTCTGCTCTAGCGGTCATAAAATGATTTTTCCCAATTGAAAACTCGAAAAATTAATCTCGAAATCTGCAGACAAACTGTTGTTAAAATATTTCTTATGCCTACAAAGAAAACATATCCCTTTTAGGAAATATTGGTCTACCGGGTCTTTCATCGGCGTACGAGGATTTAGGAAGGGACGAAAATCATTTACATTTTTAAGTTTGCGCTCATGCTTATATCTTACTATCCTTTATATTTCTCCTAAAAGATTCACTCTCGGAAGAAGGCAGAGGCCACTACAAACCAATGAGGACGGTGGAAGATATTCAAGACTTGCCTTCTTATCAATAACTCCTCAACTTTTCTTCTGGTACTTTCTTCACGATCATTCAAATTTCTTCATTGTTCCCTCCATTTTTTCTGTCAAAAAAAACACTGCATGACATGTTATTTTATTTTTCCTTCTGTCCGAATAAAATATTCAAAGTTCTTCAAACACACCATGCTGCCGGAATTCTTCAGACGCTCGGCAAAAATTCCAGGTGATATTGTTTTGAGTCAGTATATTTACAAATAGGCAGAAGGTACAAAAGACAGGTAAGAAAGATAAGAAATCTCCGCTCTTTGAGATTTTGGCCCAGCAAATATTTAATATTCAAAGTA
Source organism: Oikopleura dioica (assembly GCF_907165135.1). Taxonomy (NCBI): domain Eukaryota; kingdom Metazoa; phylum Chordata; class Appendicularia; order Copelata; family Oikopleuridae; genus Oikopleura; species Oikopleura dioica. The sequence goes on from NC_137292.1 coordinate 3,787,242, forward strand.
ATACTTTTTGAAATTGAAGTTTTGAGGAAGTCATATTTTTTGTTTGTTGGTAGGTTAAGAAAGAAACAGTTTTTATCTTTTTGAGAAAGGAAATATCAGGTTTTTTTTAACGCTTTAGACGGCTCTAGAACTCGGCATCCCAGCCCGAGGTTTCGTCGGGAATCTTGGATAAGTCTTCTTCCTTGATTTTCTCGAAGTTGGACATATCGAAGGCGTTCTGAAAGAATTTGTTGAAGACCTTGTTAATTACAAGTAGATAGGTAGCCAAATTAGGGCTTAAAAATTGTATTTTTTTATATTCAAATTGGGACTATAAATTTTTATATTCGGTTGGGACTGTTTTATACTTGCGTATAAAACAAAATCATGTTTGTCTTTTTTTTGAGAATCAGAATCAGAATACCACCTTTCGATTTGGAAAAAAGTCAATCTCTTTTGAAGGTCTTTGGTCTGACCCGTCGAGCTATAAATTTTAGTTGCTGATTTCGTTAGTTTGAGAACTACGGATAAGGCACTGTACTGCTTTGATTATTTACCTTGATATCAGGCACGTGGGGCGCAACGACCTTGACTTGTTGTAGTCCTTCCCAGTCGAAACCTGAAATTTATTTTATAACATGTGAGAACCCGTAAGGAGAGACTAAGAAATAATTAATAAATATGATGTCTTTCGATAAAACTACTATGGGAATACGATAAACTATGCGACGAGTCGATCTCAAATGTTCATCAGTCTCATAAATTCGCTGAATTTTTACATTCTTTTGAGCTTTCTGCGGCTTCAACTAGGCTTAGATACGCCTGAAAGCTTATGGATTTATGAACAATGAAATTAAAGCCGCTTACAATGAATTTTCTTTACAAATTGCTTCATCGGATAAGTAGATACAGAGTTGTGTATTTATGCGTACCTTGAAACCATCTGTGTTTGCGAATATCGCTGATTCCAGCCTTTTGGTAACCGATTCTCTCGGAGGGCTCTTGGCGGCAAAGCGCTTTGATAAGATTTTCTGCTTTTCTGGAGATTTTGTAAGGAAATTGCACACTAAACAGATCAAATAAGAACTCAGAAGGATGTTGATTTTCCCGGATAAAGAGCCATAATAACCAAAACTCCAATTGCAATCAATATTGACAGATCCTTATTTGGAGCATTTTGCAGTTCGTTGAACTTGTACTTTTGTTTGGCCAATTCGACTTGACGTTTGCTCTGTACCTGTGGATTCCACGAAGAATTCCTTCATAAATTGCAAGATCATCTTTCGCTCTAAAGGGGGTTCTTTTCGACAGCAGTTCGAAGACCAGAATTCCAAGGGACCAGTAATCAGCTGCAACGTTGTGTCCAGTGTTTGAGATGATTTCTGAAAGGAATTTTTAAGGGAAGAAAAGGTTTGACCGTTGATAATACAGTTAATTATGGAATTTTTGGACATTTTTTGTCCCAAGATTTTCGCAAAAATGTCCAAAAATTTGATGCATGCTGTCAAAAAAAATGTCCCATCCAAATCGCTTAAAAAGTTTTTTGAGGAAAATCTCCATCATCCTCTGTTTCATTTTTCTTCTAAAGACAAAAAATGATCTAGGAGTACGAGATCAACCTTAAATCTCATCATTTTCAAAGAAAAAGTAAGATTTTCGATAAGAAAAAACGCCATATCTGGCAAAAAACGGAAAATTTTAAACTTTGGTGCAGAAAATGTCCAAAAATTTGATACAGGCACTTTTGAAAAGTGTCCCAAGAAAACCCCTTAAGGTGGTAGAAACAGCTTTTGAAAAAGCCGATTTTTGAACGGCGCCCAAGCTCAGCCAACCTTAGATTATTTAATTATCTCTTCGAATCTAGTTAGATTTATCTTAGATCTAAGAACATCTTTTTCTAAAATTATTTTTTGTTTACCCAGTTTAGCGGTAGAGAGCGAAACATCAGCCCATCTCGTCGAAAATGCCGATTTTTGCCCATTTTCAAGCAAGATTATCTCGAGTCATGTGATTAATCGAGAATTTCTAATCTTATTTTAAGAAAGTTCAACCCTTTTTCTAGGAGCATCTATGATTGAAATTGCGTAATCATGAAAAATGATAATGTTGCGAGGCCGATTGAAACTTGTGTCTCAAATTTTCAAACTTTTGAGTTTTAAAGACCATTTTTTCGTGATACCCTTAAGTTATGGTCCTAACAAAATTACTCAAGATGATCATGTGATCCAAACAAATCTATCCTTTTCGCGTTTATCCCCTTATTAAACGATTTTAACTGTCGCTAAATTTCGAAAAACTCAAATTTGCGCCAAAACTTCAACTTTTAAGGCAATTTTAAGGGCGTTTCAATATAGTTAGAGCACAGTTTTTGTAAAAATTATATTCTTCATGCAATAAGCTATCAAAACCTTCAAAAAAATTTTTAAAATTCCATCTTTGGCAAAAGCTGTTTCTACCCCCTTAAAATTGCAAAAATGTCCAAAAATTTGATGTCCGAAAATTCCATAAAAAACTGTAGTGAGCAGGGTAGAATTTGTGTTTGATAACTCGTATAATTTTTAACAGCCAGTAAAACCTTGCTCGCGTCTTTTTATAACCTTATGTTTTGCCAATCGCCGATTGAAATCGGTGTTGTTACATTAAACTAACGTAACAAGGTCGTACAAATATGACCGCAGATTGCGGTCCGTTACGATCATCATCGAGTGTAGACAGAGGTTAAATCAACAGAACTTTCAGCTTTTGTCCTTCAGCAAGGCACGTCTTATAGTTTCAGTTATTCGCGGTCGAACATTCAACTCACTACCGCCAAATTTGTGGGACGCATAAAACCAGTGTTCGTCCGATCCACCCGCAGAAATAACAACTCTTCGAATACACGAAACTTCAGTTTAAAAAGTAACCGACGATGAAAAGCAGAAAACTCCTCTTTTTGCTCCCAATCCTTCTTCAACCCACCAGAGGAAATCTACTCGACAACTTTACAGAAACAAGCTTGAATGATCAGTTTGAAATTGAGATGTTCTTTTCTCTGCTGAAAATGGACTTCAGACGAGTCAAACCAGAGCTAGAAAATAGCAGAGAATTCCGGAAGTTCGAAAGAAAAACAGGTGAGAAAACCTTTGTTTATATTAAGTTAAAACTTTACTTTTAGATCTATCAAGAGATTCTTCCAGATTTGCGATACTGATGATGATGATTTTGTAACATTTGCCGAGTACGATAATTGCAACAAAAGATACGACGACGCTCTGAGTAAAGAATTTCCCGAAATTTACAAAAATCATCAAGGTAAAAAAAAACATTGTTTCGAGGAAAGGTTATCAAGTTTCTTTTAGATTTTCTGACGGAAGAAGTGAAAGTTGGCATCCAAAACTTCCTCGACACCAATAACGACAAAAAATTCACGGCAAAGGAGCTCGCCGGCAGCTACTATTATATAACTCGCAAGTTTCTCGAGATTTACTTGCACCATACCTCGGCAAACAGAGACGGTTGGCTCTTGAACGAGATCCAAAGAATATTTGAGGTCAAACTCGTTTATATAACTCCTTTGTTTAGTTTGTATTTTAGGCGTTTACCGTCCCGGACAACTTTGATATAGAAAAACATGTGCCAATCTACCGTTTTGTGCCGATGAGCTTCAAAATCGTCCTAAACTCTAACTCCCGCTTCCGTCTCAACCGACTCGTCTCTAGAATCGACCCAAACAACGACGGTGCACTTGACCCTGCAGAACTGACCAACTTCTTTTTGAAAATAACGGACAATTTTTCAAAAATCATGAAGAAATTTCTGTAAATTAACGCTTCAATACTACGCTTCTACCTCTCTGCTCAAATAAAAGAAACAAAAAAAAGGTATACCTGGTGGAATGTACTCGGGAGTACCGCAGAAGGTCCATGTCTTGTGGCCAGGGAGGACTTTTTTCGCGAACCCAAGATCGACGACTTTGACGTAACCCTTACTGTCGATCATTAAGTTTTCAGGCTTCAAATCTCGGTACACATATTGTCTAAAAATTCGATCGAAAAAAGTGGGAAAATGGAATTCTTTGTTACCGTTTATGAAGATAAGCAAAGGCCTCAACAACGCAACCAACATAGAATCGAGCATTTGTATCGTTAAATGGGCCTTTAGTATGCAACAGTCGCCATAAATCGCCGCCAAGGTAGGCATCAGTAAGGAGGTAGACGAACTTGTTGTCTTTGAAAGTTTTGTGGAGGCCCTAAAGACTCCATCAGGCTTTGATTCAGCGAGGAAAGCTTACGAGAAGAAATGGAGAGTCGATTTGCATGAGGATGTTCTTTTCGTCCATGATATGTCTTTGCTGGCCGTACTGGACAACGCGCGCTTTTTGAATGCACTTGAGGGCGAATGCTCTATCCGGGACGCCATTGACTTGGACCAGCTTGACCATTCCGAATCCACCGGCTCCGAGAGGCTTGATTGTGTTTATTTACTGATAGCAAGGAAGAGACCATTGATTCTTACCTTGATGACTTGAAGTTGATCGAGGGAGACTTTGGCAATGTGCTGGTTGATAATTTTCGTGGGTCGTAAATCCTCCTGAAGGGTTAACTTGAGAAAACGCATAAATCACTCTCTTTTACATTTCTTCGGTATCAATTAGCTGCGAAAAATGATCAGCGCGATTAGCACTTTTACAGTTTTTCTTACCTCTTTTTCGACGGTGCCATGATCCGGGTCCGTAATGTCACCAGAAGTGAGGGATGACTCAGCGATTTGTCCTGGTTTTATGAATTTACAGAAAAAGATTCGAAATTGAGGACATGATTATTCATAAAAAATAATTATAAAAATTAAATAGAATTTCATGCAGCATGCCGAAGCGCGGATCAAAGGCGCTTGTTCAAGTTTCGTAAAAATTTTTACAAACATGGAGTCTCTTTTTTTATCATTTCTTACACAGATATTCACTTTTTGAATATTTGTTTCTTATATTTTTTATCTAAGATTTAGCTCTTTAGAATTTGAAAGCTTCAAAATGCATTTTTCTTATCATTTTTGAAACGATTTCGACCTGACATCGCGAAAAAATTTTACAGAACAATATAATTATTTTTTGAATTTTTACCTCCAGTGCTTTTGCAAATGTCTAAAAGAAGATATGATATAAAAATGAAGGTGGATCAAGGATGCAATTTGAGAATCCCGTGAAATTTTGCTGCACGCTACTGTAAAATAATTTTCTTTCATTTTTTTTAGATTGAGTTTCCCCGTACCGACAAGGTTCGTAAACGCAGTTCGATCCAAAGTGTAGCACTGTCAACGGGCTCTAGAATATTTTTGAGGGGATTTTTCTGATGCGGAAATTCAATGGAAATATTGAAAAATAGGACGTCTAAAAGGGCCCGGTCCTTGACGACTCCAACAGCATAGACATTCGCCATTCGGACATCTTCTTTGATGAGGGCAATTTCACCAAAGTATCGTCCCTTGCCATATCTTGCCACTTCCTCTTCGCCACCAGCCGGCTTGTCTTTCGTGATTCGAACTTCGCCGCTTCGGATGATGTAGAAAAGATCGCCAGTGGTTCCCTTAAAATTTTCAATACAGTTTTTTCTCTCTATTCAAACCTGTTTGATGATGCACTGATTGGCGTCAAAAGTTTCTTCTTCCAAGCAGTCGGCAATTTTTCTCAATTTTTCCTCGGAAAGCGCGTTGAGATCTTTGACAGCAGAGAGGGTCTCGAATCGCTCTTGATCTTTGTTTCGTCCAGCTGATTTCACAACTGTCTGGAAGAGTGTTCGCTCAAGCGACCATAAAACAACTAGAAAAGAAGTAGCGAGGATTGGGAACTGGAAGTTCAACCTTTTTCTGTAGAGGTAATAGTGGCAGTTCTTCGGCAGTTATACAAAATCGCCAATTCTCCAAAAAGACTTCCTGGGCTGAGAGAACAGACATCGACTTTATCGGGTCCGCTTCCCTGAAATGATTTTCTAGCGGCAATACTGTATGCTAGACTGTACCTTAGTGACTTTGACAGAACCCTGCTGAAGAATGTACATGTGGGTCCCGTCCATACCCTCGCGGATAATGTCGATATTTTCTTTGTAAGTTTTCTTTTCCATAGCATCGATGATCTTATTCCAGGATTATTACGGAACCAAGACTAAGGGTTGTCTACCTGGGTTACTTGGTCGCGCTGCAAATTACGCATAAAGGCATTGTTGAGCAAAGCCGCTTCAATAGCTTCGCGCTCTTCGGCGGCTTTCGCAATTTTCGGCAGTTTTGTCGGACTTTTGGAGGATTTCATGCGCGATCTTACGATCTTAGCTCGGTAAATTATTAAAGAAATTAGTGGAAATCCTCGTTCCTTGCAACTTTTTTACTAGCTTCGGCTGAAATGGCCGTTCGGAGACCTCCATCACGGACGTCGGCTGGAGGACCTAATGCGTTCAGCCTCTAGAAAAAAATGTTCAATTGATTGAAAGAATTTGCGAAAAAAATTCTCTCTTTCTAGGAATCGAACTCGCGACTTCCTACTTAAAGTTTTTCACTGGGAAGTCTCACCTTGATCTGATGATCCTTCTCGTCCATGACCAGGGCCATCTTCTCGTTAATTCTAACCATCTCGGTTTCTTTCTCCATCGAAAGATTCTGCAGCTGCCTCGAGAGATCCAAAATCTTATCATCCCTGCTCTTCAGCTCCGCGTCAAATTTGCTCGCATCTTTGCTCACCGACGAGACAGCTTGATGCCGGGCGAGTTCGCTCTTCAGCGATTCGTTCTTAAAAAATACTCATAAGTTCAACGTTACACACGCAGAAGGTGATCGTACCTCGCTCTGGCATTTGGCCAACTTGTCCTCGACTGATTGGAGTTTTTGGACGAGCTCCTTCCGTTCGGCGTCAGCACGGGCTGAAGACTTTTCGGCTGCTTCCTGGCTGGAAGCCAAGGCCTTCTCCAAGTTTTTGAGCTAAAATGGCAAACTTTATTTTCAGACTTTATTTTGAAAGATGAATAAAACAAAAAGAAAAAAATTCAAAGTGGATTATGGGAATTTGAGAAAAACCGGTTTTTATGAAGAAGAATGACTCAAATAAATCGTAAAAGAATAATAAAATTAATTTCAATTAATGATTTGGACCGCTACCTTAATTGTCAAACAATCAACTTTATCTGCAAACCATTGGGTCTGACTATCCATGTCTCTCTCTCTTTCCTCCTTTTTTCCTCTTTCTCTATGTCTCCTTCTCTTTTCCCGTTTTCTCTTTGTAAATCACATTATTCCCGTCTTGATAAAATTAAAGTCCTCCGCTGAACTCTTTTTTTTCTAATAAAAAAATAAAACTGAGCACGTGAGAATCGAAAGAAAGCGCAATCTACTCTTTAATCATCAAATTGCTTTTTTCGAGTATTTCGGTCTGGACACACTTGAGTAAGGGTTAGGGGAGACTGGTGACTTGTCTGACTAATTTAACAAAAGATTTCTCGACCTTTTAACTGTCTGTTGTTTAAAAAAAAAGAATCCAGGGTGCGATTGTAGGCGGAATCGATGGATTAGAACGTAACGTAAAACATAAAAGAAAGAAAAAAAAGGCGGGGAAACAATGTAAAAATCAAAGGAGGAACACACGTGACCGGACAAAGCGAAGGTCAAAGGAGACATGGAAGAGAATCGAGAGACGATTTAAACCGGGCGGATATAAACATGATAAATATGTTTTTGAAAATAAGTTTTCTTAGCGATTTTTAAAATCATACTTATCATTTTCTGGGACGCACAATCAAAGTGACAGTGTCACCCTTATTTTCGATTTATAAGAAAACTGACATTATTCTGCATTTCTCGGTAAAATAAGGGTAGCACTTCACAATTTCTATTTGTAAATTTCTCAACAAAAAATTTATACTGTTACTGTTAATTGAATTCACGAAAGCTAAGCTGAGTAAACAAAAACGAAAAATAATGGTGATTGAAAAACGCCTTGGCTCCAGAAAAGTCGGATTATAAAAAAGCTGAATCGGGTTTTCTCACTCGCACACCGTGAATAAACTCAAAATGCTTTTGGATGAGCAAAAGCGGAATGATGAAGCAGCTTCCGTTTTACCTGATTTGCTATGCTGTTTGCTGCATTCTAACATTAGAAATTTAAATAGAAAATTTTTCCATGAAGGGAATTTTTTCATGGACGCGGGCTCATTTTGTATTTTTGCTAAGGGAATTAAGGTTATCGATCAAAGGATGTTGTGCCCTTGTAAGGAGTTTCCTCACGAAAAAGATCGAAGGGTATTTAATTAGGATTAATGAAAGGTCGACAAATGAGCCCGTGTCTCTCTTTTGGCGAATGAAAATAATAATTTATTAAACTGGAGGAACGGCCAGTGGTGAATTTTTTAAATAATTTATCCGATTACCTTTTCCTCCATTGATGTGGAGCTTCCCGAAGCTTTCGTTTCTTTTGATGAAGACTCGCCTGTTGTCTGAAGTTTTCCTGAAAATAAGCCATAAGATTAAGGGTCTTTCAATAGATCGTCGATAAGCTATGCGTATAAATTATACGGTATAATGCTCCACTAGTAAGTTCAAAAGAAGCATCGAAGTTATCAATCATAAATCTTCGTGAAAAAGCATAAAAACCTTTCCCTGACTGTTCAGAACAATAATCCGCCTATAAATTAATTTTGTCAAAAAGCATATCTGAGATCTCTTCAAAAAAGAAGCGCGAAAACGAAATCAATCATGGCCAGTTTGGTAACCTAATGAACCCTTTCGCGCACCGCGAAGCTATTCCCTTTCATCCCCTTTCTTCTCACTTCCCGAAACTTCAAAACTTGGAAGATAATTACAAAATTACCATGAGCTTGGAAATTTGAACTTGGAAATTCTCGATGAAATAATTTCGCGAATTGGCGTTGTTAATTTGACGCAATTAGAAGAAGGTGTTGAAAAAGAGTGGATGAATTGTTGAAAGATTTGGAAGTCGAATCATGCCTCTTTCGAGCTGTCTAGAAGATTTTGAATGATTTTTTGAAGTGATCAGTATTATTTCATTTGAAACTGATGAGTGGCATTTTTAAGTAATCTCATCCGAAATAATTATAAAAAAATCCATGAAAAAATGAGTTTTCCTACTGATATGGTTTTTTGAAATTACTTCCCGTATTTTAACCCCTTTTAAAATGAGGCAATCTTCGAGTAAATCAATAACCTTTTCGCCTTACAGTCCAAAGTAATCAAACTTGGCAATGACTTTCTCTCTCTCTCTTTCTCAAAAGCTATTTTCACAGTTTGCTCTTCTGACAAAGAAAAATAATGTTCTCGTTCCCTGTCATAATCCAGCGCACTTAACACAGAGAAAGAGTCTATCGAAGAAAAGGTCTGAAGTCGTTTTTTTACTGGGGATGAAAATAATGATCTCATCGATTTTCCATATTCAGTTATTTCTACTACTGTCTCACAGCCAGAGGGATACTCAATCACGGATTTACTGGCTGTTGTTCTATGATAACACAACTTTTATCTGAACATGAAGAATGGGGGATTTTTGGAATCAAGGAGGAAAGATAGAGTTTCCCAATTTTAAGGGTTTTACTCCTCTAATTAACGGATTTTCAACGTAAAAATCATTCGGATCGAAAATTCCTTAAAATGGAGACATTTTTGATCATTTGAAAACCAATTAAAATTTAACTTTTCTTGATTATTTTGCCCTTTGAAATGGTTATATCGAATTTTTCATGGGTATCCTTATTTCGGTCAAAATGAGTCAAAAATAATTTAAAAAATTTGATTCTTATTGCGGCAAAACAAGAAATATTCAAACTTTAGTAAACAACACCTCATCTTCTTTAATTATTTATGCCCTAAGGCATTGTTTTCTTTCCCCTCAGGCGCGTGTATATAAATTACCTTGTGAATCCTTTTTCGACTGTTTATCCTTTCCCAGCCCGAAGAATTTCATATTTTCAACCCTTCTCTAAATCTTCTGCAATATCTCTAACGATGGATTCTTTTGGTTTTCAATTTGGGCACACACGAGTTCGGGGCCAGCAGTTTTTGGCTTGCGGGCGAGGCGGGCGCGGCGCGGCGCAACAAGGTTAAAATTGAGTGCGAAGGAAGAAAAAAGAGCGTTCGATTCTTTAATTCTCGCTCGTTCCTTCAGGTTGTCCCATTTCGCGTTTGGCGCTTAACACCCACGCACACAAATTTGGGCACACGCAGTAATCGTCTGAAATGATTTCGCTTACAGTCACAGTCAATGTCACTTCGATCTTGCAGTAACAGTGATTTTTAAAAGAATAGTTTTGAATACTTTTGAAAAGAAAAAGTGAAATCAAGGAAGAATTTCCTTTAAAAATTTGAGTTAAATCTGACCAAAATTTTGAAAAAAATTATCACGATTTTTGTCGATTTTTGTCCTCTTTTGCGATTTTCGATCGCATTTTTACGCTCTTATGAAAGAAAAAATGCTGATCTTTGACTGAAGTGTTTTTCAATCAATTTCATGCTCAAAGATCTGGGCGACAGGTTGAGCCGACCCAGGGGAGTTATAATTCACACTCATTTGTTCTAATTTGGATGGATTCGCCTTGATTCCGCCTTTGGCCGCGCTTGTTTGCCGGTGGTTTTTGGTTTTTAGATATTTTTTTTCGAAGGTGGTTATTATTTTCTCTGTGGGTTTCTTCAGAATTCAGATAATGGCTAGATCCAAGCGTAAAAAAGAAGAGCGAGCGTAAGTCACAAGATCGTAAACTTCGTGATAATTACTAGCCAAAACCGCTAAGGTGGAAATTGTTAACTCTAGCATAGATACCTATTCTAGATATTTATACATTCGAATCCCTGAAAAATCATTCAGACACGAAATTTGACAGAAAAAAGACTCATTTTTTAACCCTAGAAAGCCAAAAACTCCGCTTCTTTTTTTTCACTGCATCTTTTTCTCTTCCTTTTTTCTTATAAAAAGTAATAATCTCCATTTAAAATGGACCATAAGAAAAGATAGCGCACCGAGATGATCCGGCCAGATCACTTTTGAAAAGGTCTCTCCTCTCTTTGTGCCGCTACACTCAACTAAAGGCGAATTATTTTTGAAGCTCTTTCACCGAAGTTGATGGAGGCTCAATTTAATTTAGCTCATCAGAAAAGATGGAGGTGTAATTTTCTTCTTTGATCATTTTTTAAATTGAAATACTGAAAAAATTTTTGATTTTTGTCGCATTTTCTTTTGTCGATTTTTTTTGAAATCAAGGAAGAAAAACAAGCCGCTCAGAAGCCCAAAACAATCGCCCGCTGAAAAAAATGTCTTTTCTTCAGCCAAAAAACCGCAACGCTTGAACTCACAAAAAATAACTCCGGAAGCCCGAAATCATTTTACAACTTGTCACCTCTCCCGTCAATTACCACCACGTGGTAATTAAGGCTCTGTCGCTTTAATTTACCTTTTTCCTTCTTTCTCTCTTTGTCCTTATCCTCCTTGTTAAAGTAGGAGAACTTTTCCCAAATGTCCTTCTTTGTCATTTTTCTAAATCCGCGTTTACGATAGCGTGCTTCTCTTGTTTAGCGAAAAATGCGAAAAATGGTTTTGCGATTTGAAAAGGTCACTTTGATGAAAATCGATCCGAGGGTGAAAATAATTACGCTTCGGAGCGGTACTTGAGCTTTACGAGGATGATTTATCGTTGGCTCAACTTGTACAAGAACCTAACATGTGTCTTTTTCCGTCTTGTGGTCGACAGGTTTTTTCCGAAAGCGATAAAAATTTGGAAAATTTTCTTTTCTTCATCGATTTCGAGGCAAAATCGAAAAAAATTTTAAAAATAAGGCTGAAAATTAAGCCTTTTTTGAGTCCTCCAAAAATTTTAACCGAAAATATTCAATTTTCGTCAATCATAAAAAAATCGTGATTTGATTTCGTTTTACGAGGCAGATTTATTATAATCTTCTTCTGTTGACCTTAATCACAAAAATATTAATAAAAACATGATGCTAAAACTTGCACTAGAATAACCAAAAATGGTACTGACCATAAAAAGGCGAGAAAATGTTCTTCATTGATCAGATCAAAATCTCTTTGAAACAAACTCGCGGTCACGTGACGTAAACGATTCAGCTGGTACTAGTTACTTACTGGATAATGGGCGTCGGTGTAAGTTATCCAAGGACCTGGATTTGAACTAATTTTCTGCTCGAAAAAAGCTCAATAGAAAGCTCACACCGCCTTTTTCTAATAAAAAAGTGATACGATGTTCATTGAAAAGGAAATCCAGGTGAGAATTTCGAGCCCAAACTGAAGCTTTTGAAAGTCAAACCCAAAGCCGGCTCTTTTTCTAGCGATCTAGCGGATCATGAAGATTATTTCTTCAGTTTCAGTCGGAAGTTCCAATAAAGAATGACCAATTTTTTGGCAAAAACGATAGGTTAAATTTTCATGATCCGATCCAAAGGCGAATGTTTCTCCCTAAATCGCCAGTTCATCTCTTTTTCTACGAAAAACTCAAGTTTCTCTTAAATTGAAAGTACTCTAATTGAGATTGGTGCTTCCGAAAAACGCCCAAGCTCAGTAGAATCCAGCCCATTTATCAAAATACTCAATCGAGCGCAAAATTAAAATAAAGATTTATGCGCCCTCGATGTGCGTCACCAGCGCGTTCCGTTTCGTTTTTTCTGAACTCGAGGACGTAGATTTTTACGTTATTTAGGTTGATGATGGTCAGCAACCAGTGTAGAAAACCTGACTCAGGAGCCGAGAGTCCATCATTGATAGGAAAAAATTTTCCTTGAAGCATGAGATAATTAATTTCTAGGAATAATATTCTTCTTAATAAAATGATAATAAAAATAATCTATTTCGTTTTAATCAACAATTTCATGAAACCGTTTGAATGATGAGCCCAATCATTGATAGAAAATTCTAATAAAAATATCAATTTTGGCTATGGTCAATTTCAGGAGTTAAGAAGGTTTGGAGTAAGCTAAAAGGAGCAACTTTATTTTCCGGAAATACTCCAAATCGGAGCAAAATTTCAAAGCCGATTTTAAGGGTGTTGCAGAAATATTTAAGGGTATCTGAATAGCTCAAAAGAAAGCCCGGGCCCCGAGGCGCGTTTTTGCCGGGGTTTGAAAGGGCCGGGAGGCCCTTAACACCATTAAAATCGGCTTTGAAATTTTGCTCCGATTTGGAGTATTTCCGGAAAATAAAGTTGCTCCTTTTAGCTTACTCCAAATCTTCTTAACTCCAAAAATTGTGTCGAGCCATCAATTTTTGGATTAAACTGGTAATTTCATTGATTCAGAATGAGTAAACAATAAATCGGGCAAACCTTTGGAAAGAGGTGGTTTCTGTTGAGTTTTTGAATTCTCTTGTGCCTTTTCTGGCTGGACCCTTCAATGGATGATCATCGACCAAGTGAAAATGATCCTTAATTAACGCTCGGAGTTGATCCTAATTAGATCCAGTTTCATGAACTTTGACTGCCGCGTTTTCTACTTGATTTTTCTAGCTATTTTTTGATCCTTTTTTTCCTGTTTATTTGTTTATAAAAAAAATTAAGAGCGTTTTTCAAAATTTTCTTGTACAAAAAAAGCTTATCAAAAGATTAAATCTCTAAAAATAAAATATCGAAAAAGCCAGGTCATCCAATTCCTTAATTTTTTACTCTGAGTGCATCCCATTAGGTGTCATTTGCTAGCTTTTCACTCTCTTAAAAAATGACTCTTCAAGTTCGCCAACTATCTCTTTATATCGTCTCTCCCTAATTTGCCCGTAATCGTTCCTTGAAATTACGCCAAAATCGAAAGAAAAAAAAACTTAAATTGATTTAAGTTGAACGAAAAAGTAAAATTGAAATTCAGAGTTGCGTAAAGTGAATAATAAAAGATTAAAAAAAGAAGTCGCGGTAGACTACTTTTTTGATGAATCGCTTTGTTTCATTATTTACCGGCGATTTTTTTTTGAGTTTTATCAGCTTTTGTGTTTTTAATTTTTGGCTCCTGTCTGATATTCAAGCTGATTTTTGTCTCTGAATTAGCATTGTGACACCCTAAAAAATTATCAAAAAAGAAAAAAAAAAGAAATAGAAGAAACAGAAATTAATATCTGTTTTCAAAATGCTGCGCTCCAAAATGATTTCTTGCTTCATTAATTTCGAACTAGGGGAACAGCCTTGCGAAAATGAATTTCGCCGCAACTCGTCGAGCATTGGTTTTCTGTTCAGACAAGCAAACTGACAATTTGTTCCCTGTTTAATTTTTCAAGCTACACAGAGAGGGTGAACTTGACTTAGCAACTTATTCCAGATTTTTTAGAAAATGGCTTTTTAACATTGTGACACCCTTTTTTTCGTTACCTTTGCAATACTCGAAGTATTCATTAAATTTCTCTTTTGCCCTTTCCATCGAGCTGTGTTCCTTGAAAACACCACTACTGTTGTTGGCGGCGTAGTTAGCCGAGCTCATTACTCTCTAATCGCAATCCAATTTAAAAAAAAAAGAGATCTGAAACCGATTTCAGCTCCAAATCCGCTTCTTTCCAAAAAAGCCTCTTATTCGGAGAACTGAGAAAAGAGAAGGAGTAAGGGGGACCTGTGAGGGTGTAAATGGACGTAGAATCGTCTCGTTAGTCATGATTAGCTGACGACTTCACGGCTCCAGTCGGCTAGGGATCGATAGAAAACCTCGAACTCTCGGGGTCAACAATCGAACTTGATTAGAATAAACCAAAAAGGGAATTTTCAAAAAAGCCTCAAAACAGACACAAAGAAGGAAGTTCAGAATTATAGAAAATTTTGGCCAATCAGAAGCCTTTATTTATCCATCCGTCCAATCAGAAGCGCAAAAACCGCTTTTGACTAATTCGACCCTTTTTCTATTAAATTATTTAAAATTTGAGAATTTGAAAAGCTCCTGAAACGGCACGCTTTTATGTTTGTCTAACGATGAAATAAATTTGTGTAGAAGCGACGTCCGGCGGGAGGAGACCGCCATGACAACGCTCGAAGAGCAGCAGGGTCTAATAAACTGTACTGTGTTTGATGAGCGCTTTACTAGGGGGGCTTTACTGTTTCTGTCTGATTTTATGGCCCAGGAAGACCAACATGCTGTAAATTACTGTTGCAAGGTTAGTAAAGCTGCGTTTTCTTCAACAAACCGGGGTACCCTTAATTAAGAAAAATGGTCAAAACTGCATAAATAATGTCTTGTAGATTACCCTTCAAATTGCCTTATCCGTCAATCATCAATGAATGAAATACGAGAATATCGCCTGTGTGACGAAAATTGCCCCGGAGGCAGATCATTATTTGCCCAAAAGTCTGGCCGTCTCCGTTCCCCCGGGGTAATTTGATTTTATGGAACCGGAAAATCAAATCCTTAGCTTTTACTTGCTGAAAAATGTCGCCCCACCACATTTTCATTTTCATCGGAAATATTACTGTATGTTGGAAAATTATTTCTGTGCGTCACCAAATTTCTTTTTTTCGGTTATCATTTTGAATGACCGTAAAATGACGTTTCATAAGGTCGGGTTAGAATATCTCGAGGAGAATTATGATTGTATCGGAAATGAGTGCCCTGTCTGGAAAAATGGGGCGAAATTGGAATTTTGAAAGGAAGGTTCTCAAGTTTTAGGCTCTCAAATCATACCTGATGATCTTTTGGAAAGAATGCTCTTGAGTTCAGGCGGCCTCTGCACGACAGAAATCGTCTTGGTTCTCTTGATTCCAGCGTCCAGCGCAGAAACTGTTTTCTTTCTCGTACTTTTCGTCGGTTGGAGAACAACTGCCTTCTCGCTACGCGACAAATCATTAAATTTTCAGAGGCACCTTATGACTTTATTTTTACTTAAGCTTTCTATAGATAGAATGCATCAATAAACAAGGAAATTATTTGTTAGAAATTTTCAACCTCAGAAACAGGACTTTTTTCTTCTTTTTAATCGCTGAGTTGTTCATTTTGTTTTATTTTCTATCTTGGATCTAATTGGATTCAGAATTGAAAAGAACAGAGCGGTTCTTTTTGAAAAGATCGGAAATCAAAAAGAGAAGACGACAAAAAGATGTTTGGACAGAGGTAAGTCCCCGCAGCTGCTTGTCACTTCGCTAGAAATCTGAATGTTTTGCGCCTCCGAAAATACTCAAAAAGATGGCTTTATTGCCCTTACTGTTGAGACTGACGAGTACTACTGTGCATTCTCACAGTCAGATGGGGTCGTTTTTACAGTCAAATACAGCTGGACTGATAAGGAGCTACCTCGACCAAACGACAAAGTAATCAAATAAAATCATCACTTTGGAAAATCGAAAAAGATCAAGATATATTTCTCAAATTCTAAGGGTATCCCTCTTTCAGGGTCAAGAGGGCAGCGAAGGATACGTAGCCCCCTAACCCTAACCCCAACCCATTACTATTCTCGTAACAGTAACTACAACCGATTCTTGGTTTTCTTGTCTTTTCGCTTCCATCTCCAACTGGGGTCGACTTCGTCTTTGAAACTTTTTCTCTTGATGGAGGCATTTTTACCGTCTTCTTTTAAAGTTTGAATCTCTTTGTTGATTTCAAAGGCTCCGAAGAAATTTCTCTTTGTTTTTTGGTAAAGGAATTCGATTTCACAAAAGTGCAAATGCGAAATTACGATTTGGTAGTGCTCTAGTGGTAAGAAGACATTTTGAAGTTAATGTGTTTGAGGAGGAGTGAAAATTGATATTTCCCGAGTGTCCAAACCAAAAATCTCCATTGCGCTATTTTTTTATTATCAATGTTTGCTTGCAGCGCAATTGGCGCAAAACCAAAATCTAAATAGAAACGTACTACTTCCACTGTCAGAAGAAAGCACAACTACTGGAAAGGTACGAGTCAAACTTTTATGCAGGAAGAGATTTGACACAGAAGATGTCAAGACAAATTATTTCTCGCCGTGTTGGCTACAAAAGATGTCGATTTTTCTAGGATCCATGATCTTGAGAAAAAAAGACAAAAAGAAGCTTGCTAAAAGAACGGTAGTAGGGGTTATGATTCGAGCTAACCCTAACCCTAAGCCACGGAACCCCCCAAGGCCAAATCCAGGGGCCTCGCCCCCCTACGGAGTTCTCAGACCCTAACCCTAACCACCTGGTTTTGCTGAAATTTTTGATCATGATCTTTTCCCTTTTAGGCTCTATAAGAAAAATCTTCTATTTCAAAGCAGAACTCTCAATTACAGGAAATGACAATCTCGAGATTCTCGCCTGTTTCTTGCCTTGAAAAGAAACAGAAATTGATCAAGCCTGGGAAAAGCACTCGAGCTGCTTCCAGCTTAGAAAGTGCGCGGAGGCACCTGCGCTCTGTCATAATTTCATAAATCCAGTTCAAACAACCACGCGCCAACTGT
The DNA here is from genome assembly GCF_907165135.1 of Oikopleura dioica. Lineage (NCBI taxonomy): Eukaryota > Metazoa > Chordata > Appendicularia > Copelata > Oikopleuridae > Oikopleura > Oikopleura dioica. The sequence continues at coordinate 3,804,556 of NC_137292.1, forward strand.
TGCTGACCTGTCTGCTCGTATTTGGAAACTGCAATCATGGAAGAAAAAAAGACTTTCAATGAATTTTTCTTTTATTTACAGATTATTTGAACTTTTTATTTTGAATAAATGTTGATTATATACCATCGATATATATTATTTAAAAAAAGGGATTGAGGAGGGATGAGTCATTTTTCTTCAGACTCTGGTGTTACGTCGAGCATTGCATGGAGTTGCTCAGCCGAATGGCCGATTAATTCACCGAGTTCGCAGACGAATTTGTAGACATACCTAGAAATGAATTTTTAAAACCATAAAATAGCTTATTGATAAGGCGATTGGACATTTGATAAATGAACCATGATGAAGAAAATAAGCTATCTTTTACTCTACCCTCATGCGGCCCATTCGCCTCAAATATATTCTGATTGAAAATTTAAATTTATTGCTCAAATATTTTCTCGTTTGCCTACCGTCTTCCAGGAGTCTTCTCAATAATATTCTTATCGTAGTAATATCTCAATCCTCTCGATAATTTTTCATAATTCATCTTTGGCTTATTCTTCCTCACTCCCCATCTTCTTGCAACCTCATCGGGATCAACTAGAATATCGTTACTTTCAACTTCGAACTTCAAGAAAAGCAAGCTTACCCATTCGAAACTCCCAATCTTTGCCTGTCCAAGTGATGCAGTTTTTGGATTGTCGGTCGAGAAGCATTTCGACCAAGAATTGCCAAAGTTGAATGGGTCCTCCGGACGCATTTAGGCGGTTTTGGATAGGGACAATCAGCTAAAACCAGAGTTAATGGCTTTTTTCTTCTAAGTTCTCATGAAAACTCATGAAAAAATCGCCGCTTGAATTTTTCAATCAGATAAAAACAGCGACTCTTGTAATCAGTTGTTTACGATGTTGCGCTAATGGAGTGCGAAATTACCTGACTCTCTTGATTAGCTTTATTGGTGAGGTACTGGAAATGTTCCCATCCGATTTCTCCGACGAAAGGAGGCCAATTAGAGAGGAACTCATTTCGGCTTAGTCGAGATAGCTAGAAGAATATTGTTAATTGCGTATTGTCGTCATTTTGTTCAAAGAATATGTTATGTTCCGATCTAGCCGTGAATGATGAAGCGGATCGGAATTAATCAAGCTAACCATGTGTAATTATAGCTTGATCGGATAAATAAATATTAAGCTAGAACAGAAGAATTTACCTGTAAGCCGTCATATCCATCAATATGCACATATCCATGAATTGAGAATTCCGCTCGTACCCAATCTACCCACTGGGCTACCTGAAAAGGCAAGTTTTACGATCGAATGGCTAGAAAAAAGCTATTACCTGGTAAGAAGACCAATTGACCGGGTCCCGCGGGTGGTCGAATTTTTCCAAGAAGCCGGCGAAAATGAGCGAGATCGAGTGATTGAATTTTGCGGAGGAGCGGGGTGTTATAACGGAGCCCATTTGAGATGAAATGGGATCATCGGAGAAGCTGGAATTTTCATCGCTCGATGAACAAGAGCTAATAAAAACATGTGTAAATTGACATTATAAACGATGCAAGAATCTAAGTATACAACAGTGATAAAAATAAAATTCATGCTTTGATAGTCAAGTTTTATCGGACCACTTATTCACACCTTTGTTTTTTTTCTTTTACATCTTTATTAATATACGGTCCATATAATATGGATAAAACGATATGACGAGAATATCATTTATGGCGTAAGAAAAAAGATTCTTCGTTTTATTCGACTCAAATTTTCCAATTTTATGATTCAAATAATTCAAGGACTTCTTCTTTTTTGCTATGTTTTATTGCTATATTCAAACTCAAATGAGTATACGGTATAATTTATAGCGATAGAAATAATTAACGTGAAAATTGTGGATAAGTCGTCCCTATCTTTTCGCCTATCACGGTCGGTATAAAACATATTATTCATAAATTTAAAACTTACTTGAAAGAACAATTTGGAACCTCGTGATCCGAAAAATCCGGGGATGTTTCATTCGAGCTGGAAAATGTCTCGAACGAGCTGCCCATCATCGAATTCTCCAATTTCAGCGGACTCGGTCTCTTCACTTTTCTAGTGCTGCTTTTGTTAATAGGCTGCTCGGGGAACGGGTCATCCATTCGTTCCTTTTTGATGAAACCTGCATCCATCATCCAGAAGTTTGATTCTGGCTCTTCTTTTGATGAAAACTCTGAGTCCCACGGGCAAGGGACTAAATCTCCCATTGAAAAAGAAATTGAGTTGAATGAAGCGCTAGAATGAAGCAAATTTGGATGGAGCAATCTCTTATGAGGGCGGCGACTAGAACCCTCTTTTGAATAATTGAGGACTTCCTTTTTCTTTTTTTCTGGTTTTGTAAGTGGCGGATCCGATTTTTAATTTTTGATGGGCGAGACGTTCCATCGATGGCGCACCGTGCACGGTGGCGACCTCCTCCCCTTAATTTTCGGAACGGAACTGCATGGGAAATTGGGAGCGGTTTATGGGGAGTTATGATGACCTCTGGAATATACAAGGGGATGAACTAGAACGGCAAGATCTTGGGAAGAATGGAACGCAAAAGAATCATGTTTATTGGATTGATTGGAGAGGTAGACGATTTTTCCTAGATAGTCATGTTTGCACCCATCAAGATAGCAAAGCGTTCCTGGTCAACCTAGGGAGATTTTTCAGAGTTCTCATCTGATCATTAAATCTATCTTGGTACATGCGGAGACATATGCTTCGACTGATACTATACAGAATTATTTGCTTCATTACTATTATTATTATTTATTATTATGATCAAAAATGAAGCAAAAAATAAATATGTTTTTAGAAAACGAAACAAATTTTTGTGGTTTTCATAAAATTAAATTTAATAAAGATTAAGCGAAAATGAAATACAAAATTCCCCTATTCTATATCATATATAGACTATATGAATTTTGAAAGCTGTTTTCTAGCGCTTCGATTTCTGCCCAGCTGCTCTTCAATATTTTTCCGGATCGGGGCGAATAAGTGCACCTGGAGCTGGCCTCGCCCGCTGAGTGAATAATTTGGTTACAATAATAAACGAAACTGTTGATGGCTGTTTTTGCTCCCCCGCTATGCGTATCACTAGTTCGGTTGCACCTTCAAAATCAAGATTAATGCTCCTCCTTTTGTTCGAGGGTTTTTTATGGCACTCGAAAATGGAAAATGAAGGAGTACATAAAATGAATAAAACAGGTGCATTTTGTGAGTAAATCTTTGATGCACACACGCGCTACTACTCATAAAACTTCATCAGCTGATTGTTACAATTTCGGCCCGTTTTTCTTTTACAAATCTTTAAAACTCGATTTAATTTTAAATTTATCATTTCATCAAAAAATTATTTTGTAAATTGAAGTCATCTGAGTTTACAGAATTAAATATTCATCCCGAAAATGCGGCTCTTTTTCATCCCTTCATTTTAATTAAAGTCAACTATGGGAGATCTTCAGAGTGAAACGAGAGGAAAAGTATTTTGGGTCTTATTTTTGTTTGCCGCTTTGGGCTGGTTGATTGGGCTTTGGGAGCTGACTTGCGAATATGGAAATGCTCTTTTGCCGGATGTTTTTAGAGAAATCCCGATTTGCTGATTTTCTGAAATTTATTGAATAAATGAAGCGAGTTCAGCAATTTTGCCAGAGACAATCAGTTCAGTTGCTTTTTCCATATCATCGGAAAGGTAGCGGTCCCGGTCCATGAAGGTGATGTGTTCCCGAACAAGATCACGGACATTTGTGAGAGTTTCGGTTGAGGAGAATTGACCGTCTTTTTCTTTCAGATCAAATGCTTGGCAAGCTGCTAGGAGCTCAATTCCTAAACAAATCATTTTAGGGTCGAAAAATGGCTAAATTTTCTTGTGGAAAGTTGACTTACCTAATACATGCTCTGCATTCTTGACAACCTGCAAGGCCTTCCTAGCTGCCCAACCTCCCATGCTCACGTGATCCTCGGTGCCCGCCGAAGTCGAAAGAGAATCTGTCGATGATGGGTGGCAAAGTACTTTGTTCTCCGAAACGAGCGCACTAGCCGTCACATGCGACATCATAAAACCAGAATTGATCCCGCCTCATCAAAATATTTTCGAGAAAATGAGATTGCTATTCTTACCTTCAGGAGCCAGAAAAGCAGGGAGACCAGAGCAACTTGGGTTGCAAAGTCGCTCGATTCGGCGCTCGGAAATGTTGGCAATGTCTTGCACGGCGATTGCTAGAATGTCCAGGGCCTGGTTACGTAATGAGTAATTAAAGGATATTTTCGATTTTTCGATTTTACCTTCGCTGGATATTCTCCATGAAAATTACCGCAGCTTATTGTTCGATCTCTTTTCGCGAGAATCATTGGGTTGTCGGTAGCAGAATTGAGCTCGACGGCTAGAATTGATCGGACAAACTTGATCGAGTCCAGGGCAATCCCATGAACGGTAGGGACGCATCGGAAAGTGTATGGATCCTGGTAGTTTGTGTGATCATCTGAGAAGCTGTTCCGGCGGCTACGGGCGGATCCTCGGCCAAGGAGGCTTCGGAGATTCTAGAATTCTGTGTCCCTTGGATCTAATTCAGAAAACCTACCGATGCAATGATTGATTGACCCTTGTGCTTCTTAGCTTTGCGGATGGTATCATCGAAAGCATAAACCTTTCCAGAAAGAGTATCAATCGTCATGGCAGCAATTATATCCGCGCTTTTTCGCAGATTCTCTGCTCGAACAAGCGCTTCTGATCCGATGGTTGAAATGAACTAGGAAAAATGTGATTATTTCAAGACATGATTTACGAACTTGAGTTCCGTTGATAAGAGCGAGTCCTTCTTTCGGCTTGAGTTCTAATTTTGAAACATTATTTGCTGTCAGGACTTCTTCAGCAGGAGCGATTCCGGTTTTTGGGGAGTACATTTTTCCATAGCTGAACCTGGCTGAAATTTAAAGTAGTGTCAATGTTCTACAAGTGTTACAATTTATAGCAACAGCCTCTCGACACACGTTTTTAAAGTTTTGTGTTTTTGATTCAAGTTTACTTTATTCGCTAAAAATACCATCCTTAAAAATTGAACAATCTTACGGTTTGCCAATGATAAGATCTAGAGAAAAAATCTATGATAAAAAACACCCAGGACCCAAGAAGACCGAGCGCAATATGCGCCAGTGGGGCCAGATCACCACTAGCACCAACAGTCCCTCTCGCCGGAACTTGAGAAACTACACCAGAATTGAAGGCTTTGATCATTCGGGAAATCGTTTCTTCGGAAATTCCGCTAAATCCTTTGGCAAGAATATTGATCCTCAGAGCCATTAGCCCACGAGCTTGGCCAACAGGGATGCATTCACCGACTCCGCATGCGTGAGAAGTGATGAGGTTGTTCTGGAGTTCGACGAGGCGCTCGGGCTCGACAAGGACCCGGCAAAATTTTCCAAAGCCTAAAAGATAGAAAAAGTGATTGGAAAGAGGCCTACCTGTATTGATTCCATAAACAGTTCTCTTTTCATCGAGCACCTTATCAATAACTTTTCTAGCGCTTCGAACCGCCTCCCAAGCGCTCTCCGACAAATCAATTTTGCTCTCAAAGCTCTGAAGACTCTTCAGAGTCTCTGGTGTCAAATCATTTCCATTAAGTAAAACTGTTTCCATTTTTAGTCAACTCAATTGAGCTTTGAAGATGTTTTTGGGCAGCGAATAATTTTCAAATCGGAGCACGCCCACTTAGTGAAATAACGAGATCGCGAAAATTATGGGCGTTGGAAAAAATGTTGACTAGGTTTTGATTTGAGAATTATTATTCATTGGAGTCAGACTCGGATGTCGAGGCTTCCTACGTTAAATTTTTGATCAAGTGGGGTTTAATTTTTAAAATAACGCTCAACTAATAAGCCGTTTTGAATTAAAAAAAAACCGTTTTAAAAAAATGTTTGAAATTACTCATCAATATAAAAAGCATCATTTCTTGTTACACAACCGAAAATCTTTTGAAATTCACGAAAATCCAAATATTTGCATCCGTATTCCGATCCCCGAAAAGCAATAATTGAGCAAAAATGATCATCGTTAGAGGATTGAGAAAAGAAGATGAAAAAGAAGCATTTAAAATCTGGCGAGAGGAAATGATTTTTCAGTGGCCGCGCGAAGAATGGAATTATAACAAAAACGGGTGCACGCTGTTTTTCACATCTTTGCTTTTCCTCGTTGTTTTCACCAAGTTTTTCGACCTTTTTCTTTCGCTAATGCTTGTTGCTGTCTGGATTTTGGTGGTTCATCTTCATGGCTACAACACTGTGCATGTTTATCTCCGCTCAAGAAAAGACATGGGCAATCTTTATGAAAATCACCGAGGTCGATTTTTCGTAGCTGAAAATAGCGCGACTGGAGAGCTTCTCGGAACGATTCTTTGGAAAAAGTGCAAAGAGATTCCTTCTTGTTTGAAATCGAGAAAAACCGCTGATGATTTTATAGAGCTTGGATCGTTGATGGTCAAAAGAAATTGCAGAAAACTTGGAGTCGGGTAACCTTTTTTCCTCAAAATCACTCAATTCACTCCTAATTAAGAAAAATGCTCGTCAACAAAATCAAGGAAGAAGCAATACGACTCGACAAAGATATTTTCCTCGTCACTTCAATTCACAACCAAACAGCTGATCGATTTTACCAGAGAAACGGTTTGAAAAGAATCGCTGGAGATATTTACAGTTTCACTCGTATTCTGTATTTTTTTGCTTGGGTTTTTGATCATCGATCATTGTTCTTTATTTATGAAACAAAATAAACGCTTGATAATTTTTAGGATCTTGATTTCATGACTAATGACGTTTCTTTTATGTATGTCGAATTTTCGAACAAAACAACTTCTTTCTGTTTTAGCTGTCTTCGTATTGCATTGTATCTAAATATCGATTTCATTAAATCGATAAAAATTACTGTTTCTTACTTTCTTTTACCCTCTTTCCCAGATCTTTTCTTGTGCCAGGCGGCATTGATCCCCATCGTAGTAAAGTACGCAATAAAAGCAATGAAGAGAAGCCAAAAAGGTTGAAAATTGAAGCGAATTACATCTTTCTTCGACTTTTGTTTTTCTCGAGCTTAAAAAATGAAGGCTGCTCCTGGATCGCGCGGAATCCTGGATTGCGCGGATCCCGGATCGCGCGAATTCCTTGATCACGCGGATCGGGTGATTCAGGATTCTGCGCGATCCAGGATTTCGAAAAAAATCAGAAATTCAATTTACAATTTTGCTTTTCTTATCAAAAATGGCCAGAACTGTTGGTAAACCATGTAATTCTTATCTTTTCAATTCAGAAATGTAAGAATATCAAATAAATAGAACCTTCAACGAAGTCATCATTCAACTATTTTTAGTTGTTTGATTTCCGGGACCTAGTAGGCTACTTTTATGCGCAGGGATTAGCAGCGCGCAGGTTCCATTTAGAGTTGACAAATGGATTGCAGTCCCTGATTTTCGTCGGGACAGATTAGGATAAAAATTGAGAGCTATTCTTATTTAAGATAAATACTTTATCATCATTAACGATTTCCTTGATTTCCTTCTCTTGATTCTTTTCAAAACATTTCTCAAATAACTGTCTGTCCCTGCGAAAATCTGGGACTACCTTCCATTTGTCACCTCCGAATGGAACTTGCGCGCTGCTAATCCCTGCGCATAAAAGTAGGTCCCGGAAATCACACAACTAAAAATAGTTGAATGATGACTTCGTTGAAGGTTCTATTTATTCGATATTCTTACATTTCTGAATTGAAAAGATAAGAATTACATGGTTTACCAACAGTTCTGGCCATTTTTGATAAGAATAGCAAAATTGTAAATTGAATTTCTGATTTTTTCGAAATCCTGGATCGCGCGGAATCCTGAATCCCCCGATCCGCGTGATCAAGGAATTCGCGCGATCCGGGATCCGCGCGACCCAGGATTCCGCGCGATCCAGGAGCAGCCAAAAATGAAAGCTATAATTTATAGCCTATAAATTCAGAAAACTCACTGATGCAGGGATTAAACGAGAAAATATTTTGCCGGTCGAGACAAAGCTCCAAAGCAATTCTGTCATTTTCGTCAGCTCTCAAGCTTTCGCATTCGCACCACCATCCGCCAAAAGCCTCCAGAGATGTAGCGCATTTTTGAGAAATTTTTCCTGGACATTGATTTTTCGCCCTTGCTTTGAAAATTCCGATCGGACAGACTTGTTCAATGTGCTCAAGTCGTTCGAAACAATCGTGTCTCTCTGTGCACTGAGCGTAGGCAACTGTAAGTACAGACATTCAAAAAAGAAACAACTGAATCTTAACCATTGCAATCGGAGAACATCTCTCGATTGAGACAATCCCATGGTTTAAATTCCAACTCTTCCGGTACTCCCTGGCAGTTCTTCTCATGATTGCAACACTGAAAAGCCTTTTGAGTGATGTTTTCAGGAAGATCTGCGTAGAAAAAGTTGACGATCGATTCAACACATTCGGATTGTTGATTTTTGTCGCAAGTAGTCACATGATTCTTTCAAGGGATTTTATGGCCAGATATAATCCTAGATATTCCTTTAATTTTAAATCCCTTTCACAAAAAGCAATGTTTGGAGATATCCTTTATTCGCCCGCCACATTTCTCGTCTGCCAGACATTCTTCGAAAAAATCTCTGCAAGACATATCCACCGCTTCCCATTTCACTAAACTATTTTACTTTTTCTGACAGCTATATTATTCGTTTTACATTTGAAGCACATTTTCGAAAACTATCAATTTTTGCTCATTTTTATACCTCAAAGAATCATTAATTCATTCAGGGTTGAGCCGGGTCATTCATTAATGGCCCTCATCATCGTCTACTTTACTGTATGTCTTCACGTCTCGAAATTCTACATGCATGATCTTATATAACAAAATATAACACTCAATAGAGCACTTGAATTCCCCCGCCGGAAATTTTTATCGCTTTGTAAATTTTAACACAGCCCCTTTTTATGGCATTGACCGCTTATAAATTGAAAAATCTCGGTAGAATAGTTCATTAGATCCTGACAGGATTTGAGAGAGAACTACAGAAATATGAAGCTTTTTGTTCCGATCGGAACCGCTGTTGCTTGGCACAGTACTTATCAAGATGTCGAGCTTGGATCAGAGTCTGGTAACGAACCGCTTCCTTTACGAACTAAGCGGTCTTTTAGCAAAATGCCAGCCTGACCCAGATCGAGATTCGATCACTTCTGGCGAGTTCCCTAAAGGCTTCAAATGGTCCTTCGCAACTGCTGCCTACCAGATTGAAGGAGCTTACGATAAGGATGGAAAGGGTCAAAATATTTGGGACAAGTTTTCAAACGAAAACAATCCATGCCACGTCGAGGACTGTCAAAATGGAAATGATGCATGCAAGAGCTATATGAACATGGATCGGGATGTCGGGGTGAGAGAGCCAATTGAAGCGTTTATTTTTGACTGAAGAAATTAAGAATATGGCGAAACTCGGGATTGAAAACTACCGATTTTCATTTTCCTGGGCTCGATTGTGCCCAAAAGGAAAATGTGGCGTCACAGGAGGTTAAAATCATGAAATGGGTTAGATCTTAAAAATTGTTTCAGAGCACAGTGCCGCTGGAATCAAACATTACCATGATTTTCTGGATAAGTTGCAGGCTGCGAATATCGAGCCATTCGTCACTCTCTACCACTGGGACCTTCCCCAAGCACTGCAAGACGAGTACGGTGGTTGGGCGAATGAAACCGTCGTCGATGATTTCGGAGATTACGCGCGATTCGTCTTTCAAGAATACGGCGACAAGGTGGATTACTTAATGCGTTTCATTATCTGCGCAGTGTCAGATTATTTTAAATAACTCGGTTTTGTCTAAAAATAACACGCCGAATGAGTGCATCCAAATTTGATGCCAAAAGTTCACAGCCTTTTTAACACTATTTTCAGGTTAAAAACTGGATAACGCTGAACGAGTCCGAAGTCGTCTGCGATCTCGGCTACGGAGCTGGTTTCTTTGCACCGGGTCTGACCGGTTGGGGACCCCAATTTCACTGTAGACATCATACAGTCCTCGCGCACGTGAAAGCTTATCATATTTATGATTCTGAATTTCGAGCAAGACAAGGCGGTAGAATTGGAATCACGATGAATACCAACTGGTACGAGCCAAATTCAGGAAATTATTTGAAAAGACAATTTTGATTAATGAATTAATGCGGATTTTTCAACTTGAATCAAGACTTGCAAGCTGACAAAGACGCTAGCCAGCGATGGATGGACGATCAGCTTGGCTTCTGGGCCGATCCGATCTACCGCACTGGAGATTATCCTCCATCGGTTTTGGCGCGCATCCCTGACTGGGCCCTTCCACGAATGACGGACGAGCAGAAGAAGCTAAATCTCGGAACAGCTGACTTTTTCGGACTCAATCATTACACCACTTCTTTGGTCAAAGACTGCGACAACAACGGGGTACTTTCACAAACCCCCTTTTTTGTATAACTTTTATAAAAGAACAACTGCGGTAGCTCCTGGACCGGACTTGGTTGCTCCGAATGGCCCCAAGCTGGGTCTGGCTGGCTCTTCAGCGTCCCTTGGGGATTCCGTCGCATTCTTTCTTACATTGACCAAACTTATGACTCGAATAAGTACCCAATTTTCGTCACTGAAAATGGCATCTCTTCCCGTGGAAATGGAACTGATTTGAACCCAGAGCTGGATGACGCTTGGAGAATTCACCACTACACAAATTACATCGGTACTTGACAATTTTGCTAGCGTAAGAAACTTCAACTCGAGTTCAAAGGTCAAATGAAACGAGCGATTGAAGAGGACAAGGTCAACGTTCAAGTCTACACGGCGTGGTCACTGATGGACAATTTCGAGTGGACAACCGGCTATCACGAGCGATTCGGACTCATGTGGACTAATTTTACGTCTGACGAACGGTCTGTTAAAAAGTGATTATTGTTTTGATGCTTATTTAAAGCCATACGTACTTCAAAGACTCGGCAAGATTCTTTGGCAGAACAGCGATGACCAACTGCTTGAGCGTGGAAGGAGATACCTCTACCTGTCCCAAAGCGTTTTTGAACCTTGAATAAATTAGAAAAACTCAATTTTTGGCAAAGAAAATCGCTTGATTCTCTTTTTCCATTCTTTCGGATGTTTCCATAAATGTATTTTGAGGATTGATAAAGAAGTTGGTCCGCAACAATGATGAGTAAAAAAAGATATTGATAGTAAAATGAGCATGATACCATACATAGCTTTTAATTGAAATTAGTTAGTTAACTTTTTATCATCTTGAAATTGAGTCGGTCAATATTTGACTTTGAAACGCCACTCGAGCAGTAGTAAAAGAATATTTGTTTAGATTGTCAGGTTTCTGAAAAATATGCATGAAAAGATAGAAAGTCAGAAGATAGTTTTTTTTTTGCGTTTTTATTATATAATAATAAGGCGGAGTTTTATACAGTGTGATTGTTGGTTGTTTGATGAATGGGGAGGCCTATGTTCACGGCGCTAGAATACCTTTGTTTGATTTTCAATAGTAAGTGCTGAAAAAGGGCCAATAATTCAGGATTCAGATTTTCAGAAAGTGACAGAATATGTTTAAAAAAAAAGTTATTTTTTCATGACAGTTTTTTTTCTTTTGAACAGTTTTTAGTTTTTTTTTATATTTTGATAAGTTCTGGAGGAAATAAAAAAATGTTCATCTCTTAGGAAGTAATCTGTGATTCAGTTCTTTGTTACTTTGAAGAGGTATTTCTTTGAAAAAAATAGAGAACTTGGTCTTTAGTTTATAAGTTTTTCAATTAGAAAATGCATAGACTCGACTTTGATAGTATGTTTTTTGAAAAGTTGAAACCGATAGTGATTGATACTGATAGAAAATTGTAGTAGATAGTTGTTGATAAACAGTATTTTTAAAATAGATAGAAAAAGGTTGAAGAACAATGGATGATGAGCACGAGAGGCTAGGAGACGATCGATGATCCGATCATTTTTGCCTAACGCTTATAAATAGAATGAACCAATGGAACAGTTACTTCCATGACAGGCTCGTTACTGCCCCGTATAACTTGTGTAAGACATAAATCGAAGCTACTAGCTATTGATGGAGAAATGAGCCCGTTCCTTTGAGGCGATGTCAGCCCAACGGCCCTGGATTGGAACTGGTGACGCTATGGCTGGAATTTGAGGAGGCGACTCGACCAGATTCGGGAAGAGCTCTAACGTATTGGCTGGTGGAGGAGTCGGTGGGTGTACGATTGTCTGAACAACCGATTCTAAAAGCATTCTCTTTCTATATTTTACCTTTTCTACATCTTGGTGTGCTTGATTGTTGTTTCTGTCGCGATCGCGGCGGTCTCTTTCTCGTCTGGGTCCACCTCGTGGACCGTCTCGGTCGGATCCTTCTCGTCGTGGCGCTCGATCGCCCGTGTATCTTCTCTCTCGTCGCTGGGGCGCGTCTCCATCCCTTCGTGATCCTCCATTACCTCGCTGAAATCTCAAGTAAACTTCATTTATCAAAAAGAGACCTTACTTTCTGCGGTCGATTTGAATCAACGTCAGTGTCGGAGGTCTCCGATCTGTTATCCTTCACTTTCTTCTTGAATTCTACCGTTACCCAGCCGGGTTCTTCTTCCGAGTTTTCAGTTGTGGCGTTTTCTTCAGTGGCTTTTGGCGCTTCTTTCTTTAAAAAGACTTCAAAAAGGCTCGTTTTCTAGCGCTCTTTACCGCTGGAGCAGGTTCAGCTGGTCTTGTCTTTGCGGGATGTTGACGGGCGGGTGCAGTTTGACGGGGTTGTGTCTTTCTCTCAGGAGCTACTGGTCGAGTAGTTTTAGCTGATCCTCCTTTTTGAGAGTCTTTGTCAGATGATATCGAAGCTGGCTTGGGAGGAGTCGGGATTGGCTTCTCGGATGGGGGAGGAGCGGCGGGCTGGGTCTTGAACACTTCGGCCAGCGTCTTGCCGGTATTTGGCCAGGTTGATTTTGCTACAAATCGATGAGGTGAGGTTGGTTGGGTGGTTTTACCAGTTGTTGATGGCAGTGGAGCATCCTGTGGCGTGGGCTTTAGGTCTTCTTTCTTTGGCGCGGGTGCCGGCTTGGGTGATTTTCTCGTCGTTGGTCCTGCTACTGATGAAGATGGCTGCTTCTTCGGACTTTCGTTCGATTTTAGTAGGTCAGCTAAGGGATTAGTTAGAAGGAGAATAAGCCGCACTAGTCAAAAATGTTGCGGAAAGGGCGTCTTTACCTAGTGGAGGAAGGGACGGAGTTTCGCTAGATTCTACCGATGGTGGCTGAACGGGAGATTTCGCAGCCGGTAATGATTGATTCGGAGACTGATTTCCCAGGGTCGGAAAGTCTTTTGCTTCCATCGCAAATTGCGGCGGGGGAACGGGCTGAAAAGTCGCGCTCACTGCTGCTTTTCGGGTAAATATTTATACCTTTGGCTGCACTTGGGGGAGCGGCGATTTGGAAGAGGCACCGCCAGTGCGTGATCGATTGTAGTCTACAATTGATCATTTTATAATGGATGCTCACTTCTGCAAAAGTAAGCTTACCTTCGGGTGCGTTTCGAGTTCCACGAGGTCGACGAGCTCCCCGGGTCGATCGGGTAAAATGAATCGGAATTTCGGTCGGTGGAGGTACTGGGAAATTGGTTAATTAGCTGAAGAAGGATGTAAATAGGTACCTGGATGGCCATTTTCGATTCCTTTGCGGATAAAGGGTTGGTACATCGTTCTGAAATATGCGTTAGGGGCTTGTTATGGATGGTTTTTTTTATTTGAAAACACGCTTATTTTTGATGGAGATGAAAATAAATGTATTTTCACGCATATCCATCCATTCTCAAATCCGAAATTTAAAGACGGACGCCCTTAAACTTGAAGTTTTCCAACTATGGACCAACCATCTGGTCCGATGGAGAATAAGGGCGTCCAATTAAAGAGAGATCATCACGCGAGAATTCGAAAAAAGAGATAACAGTAGAATAAGTGAAAATATGAGTGTTAACCTGCAGAACACCGGCAGCTTATTCGGGTTACTGAAATTTATATTCGTCGGTGAGGATCTTGTGAAGTTGATTGTTAAACGGAAATGCTTCTACTTTCAAATTGAATTGTTACATGGTTACCGAGCGCGAGGCACTCGTACTACTGAGTAACAATGTTACAAAGGAAACAAAGCAATCAATAGTATCAACATGTTTTAATTTTGATAAATGATTGGATAAATATTTTTGAAATAATACATATATGAAGGATACTTACTTGTCTGCGGCAGCTTTTTTCGACTTTTTCTGGCGCAGGTGAGGAGGGAACGGCTTTTGGTACTAAGAACAAAGGTTTTAGTGATAATTTGTGATATATTTTCTGACGAATACATGCTCAAAAGCAAAAAGCCGCTAGCGGTTTCGAGTAAACCGAAGCAGCTCGGCTTCTTGAGTTTTTTTTTAATGCAAAGAAGGCGAGCAAAATCAATAAAAGTTCAGTGACCGAGGAAAACTATCCCTTCTTCAAGGAGAAATGCATTTTGAAATGAAAACAACAAATTATTTATGCGCTTGATAAGTAGCAGGCATCCTCTCTTGAGCAGCCTGTGGACAATGACCGTGGTGCCAAATTATACCTGAAATGTGGCAAAGTTCTGTATCAAGTCGTCGTTTGCATGATGCTGTCCCTGGCTTGCTGGTGGTCCAGTTGTCGAAACTGGCGGCGCTGGCGAAGGATACATATTGAAACTACCGGCCGAGTAGCCTGTCCAGCCTGAAAAAATGGAGGATTAATTCGGCGTTGAAAAGGTTGATTATTGATTTACCTTCGTGAACTTGCCGAGGGTGCGCTTGCTTTTGATAGTGGCCGGCGGAGATCTTTTTCATATGAACCTGAAAAGAGAAGTAACGAAAACGACCTCTAGAATGAACTCGTACCTTGAAGGAAGGTTCAGTTTTGCGCAAGTGCTCCATCGACTTCTGCGCGTCCTCAGCATGCGCAAATCCGACGTACCAGGTGGCATGACTCTCGCTTGAAGTTGCTAGCTCAGCACGGATTACAGTCGACGCGCCCTGTTTGAATTTTAGCGCAAAAGAAAGGGGTCTCCAATATACCTCGATTTTGAAAAGATTGAGAACTCGTTCCTCATCAAAGCCGATGGGAACGTCGCGTACAACAAGACGGAACTTTTCGGGGCCAGATTTTGCTCGAATCTTGAGCCCATAATCGTCAACCTTGAATACACAATGTGTGGAAGGTGTAGGGATAGTGTTTCACCTGAAGAACAGCTGATTTGGTCTGGACAAGAGTGGCAATATGCTGCTCTGGGTCGGCGACGTCTTCGATGAATTTTTTCACTTGTGCGAAGTCACAGAGAGTCATGATTTTGACGTAGTTCTGGAAAAAAGAAGGGAGTTATTGATCTGTATTCGGACTTGTTTGCTGCCAGCCTGATAGTCAAAATTATGAGTATTTAGCATCAAAAAGATGGTCGAAAATACAGTAGTTATTGAATGGCATTGACGGCCAGGCTGACAGTATAATTGTTCGAAGATAGTAATCCTCTTTGGTTGAATGAGCGTATTACCTCGTCGTCCATCTGGCTGCGCAAGTAGTGGTCCTGCACCAAGTTGTCCTGGCTGAAGTAATATTCCAGCTGGGCAATGAGTTGATCATCGCTCGACGATGAGTACATACAAGCTGGACAAAAATGGTCATCTAGAATTGATCGTTAGACAAAAGGGTTCGACGCCAGGAAGCTACAGCTACTCAAGCTTCTTCCTAGAACTACTTACTTTAAAAACATAACAAGATGTGATGATAGAATGATGAGAGAAGTACAGCTACTTAAATGTGGCGAAATGGTGGATTGCTCCACCCAACTCTTGTTCGATTCTAGAGTTGGGCAGAACACTAGCTAACATTACAACAAAAACATTCAGTGTTCATTCAGAGTACAATTCGGTCGAACAATAATTCAACCTCGAGGATAACAAAGAAAATGAAAAATGACGTGAGCAATTATCGACTTTTAGAAATCCGAGAGGACAGTTTTTTACTCTGATATGGACACATTGAAGCAGAATTATCCGACTGTTCCAAAATGAAGGCCATTTTTGAGGTCAATGTTCATCAAAAAATATAGATACACGTCAAATATAATTACGGAAAAAGTCATTATTAATGATCAATAATCATCGTGACTATCGATTGTCACGGGCCTCCTCCTCTCGGGAAAACTAATTCTCTTTACGCAGAATCGCATATATTTTATATTCATATTTTCAAGCGCGTACGTCATTTCAGATTATTATTCCGCCTTCGCGGGATCGAAAAAGGGTTGATTCATTTCAAGAAGACAACGAGGAAAACGGCTACAACATGCCATGCATCTGGATTCATTCTATCTGACTAGGGCTAGGACTTACCATTGTTGGAAGAATGAGCATTCGAAGAGTGGAGTGAAGGGCTGAGCATGTCCGTTCCGCGATCAAGGAGGAAGGAGTAGACCGCTCAAACCCAAAACGCGCCCGGTCCCAAAAGCCGGTCCGAAAACGAAAGAAAACGTCTAAACTTCAACAAGTTATTTTCTTTCCGTTTTCAAATTATCTGGTTGTGCAAAGTAGAAGTTTTCGAGCTAAGACTTTCTCGATAAAAAAAGGTCGCAAGATCTTTTCTGTTATCACAAAAATTCAGCATAATTTTCTAAAATTCAATTTCCAGCGATAAAGCACTTGAAAAAGATAAATTTGCGCCGGCATACGGAAAATTCCCAGCGCTGCGAAAAGCAAAAAAAACGCTCGTTACTAAAAAAAATAAGGAAAAAAGAAAAGAAGAGCAAATGCGAGGCGACGTGATAACGTGCCAAATTTGTTGAATAGAAAATTAAGCCAGTTTCTTCTCGATTGTCAGGTTCAATTTGAAGTTTGAAAATTCAAGTAGATATAATTTTGAAGCGAAAATGCCAAGTCCAAGAAGTTCAAGCAGAAACCTAATTTCACGGTTCTCGGAGCATTATCGGACATTTTTAAACAAGCAGACAAACTCTAAAGCCTTTCATTGAGATACCCTTAATCAAATGGTAGGCCAATCAGATTTGAGAAGAAATTATCGCAAAAATTCGAGTTATTTTTCGCAATTTTCGTCGATCCGAGCCACAACCCTAGAATTAATCGTAATATTTCGATGATTTCTTGTTCCGAAATGATTCTCTTGAAGTCGAAAATTATTTTATTTACTGCTTCTCGAAATTGAGAGGTCAAAAAAAAAAGAGTAGTTGTTAGTTCCTGCTCGTACGTTTAGTTTACCAACGCACTTGAGCTTCTTTTTCCTCCTTTTTTTCTTGTCGCAGTAGGCGCAAATCGATTTTATAATACATTTTCGAACATGCACCGTAATGCATATAAATTAGTCATTAAGGAGAGCCTGCGAAAAAAGGGGAATGCATGAAGCATTAATTGGTCATATCTAGCCCCCTCCCCTCTCACCCCCACCTCAAAAATTTCAAGAGGGGTGGGGGTTCTTGAAATTTATTTTATAAAATAATTTTGCCCGAATTTCTTCGAACAGGAAATTAACCCGAGCTCTACGATTTTCTTCATCAAAAGGGGAAAACATGAACCCATAAAAAACCAAAGATGGCCCTAATAATTACCCTGGAAAGAACGGAAAAATAAAAATTGAGTGAGTAAATTTTTCATCGTAAAATACACCGGCCAGGGAAAGAACTAGTGTTTGGTCAGGCTGGCATCCGTCCAGCGTAATTTTCAAAGGAAAATTAACAATTTCGAAAAAGAAACAAAATCTCCAAGCAAAATTTCATCAAGTTCAAAAACTTTCTTTGTAGCAAAATTGTCTGAGAGACAAAAAGTGATAATAAGAATATCTAGAGCTACATGTTATTTTCTAGAATTCATCAAAGTCTAATTTTCTAGAGTCTAGCTCTAGAATTTCGTGAAATAATCAAAATTAAAAGATAAAGAAATAATAAATTCGACACAAAATTTTTTTTTCGCTATGAAAACAAATATTTTTAGGTCAAAAGCCCTTCGCGCGCGGGAATTTTCCTTTCAATTTGTATTTTGGAGCCGAAAGTTGTTGTTTTCTTCGCAAAAATCTCTGGCAGAAATGAAGGTGGGGCATTTTTGGGGAGGAGGAAAACGGTAGGGGACGGAAAAACAAGGGGAATGGAAAGAGAGGCCAGGAGTTCTCTTTTTTTTGTAACATTATCACGCGCATGCGGCCAATGTGGCGGGCGAAGTGCGTAGGTGGCCCAGCACGGACCTGGTCGATACCTCAACGCGCCCCAAAAGGATCATCCGGCCACGGCCATTTTTTCTAAAAAAAATGCGGGAAAACGGGCTTGAAAATTTAAAAAAAGGGAAATTGAAGCTCATTTGCCGAAATTTTCGAACTTCAGTTTTTATTAAAATTTTTGAAGAAATTCAAAGCTGCAAAAAAAAAAACCATTTTTCGGGGTAGCGGCTCAAATCGACAAAAAATTAAACAAGAATTTGATTTTTGCGACAAATTTTCTGTCATCTGATTGGTAGAATCGCAGATGTGGACATCTGACTTGTCTACAATTGTCGCAATTTTGACCAAATTTTAGACGAATCAGATGTCCGCATTCGGCTGGTAGGCCAATCAGATCGCAGAAAAATTAACGTAATTTTTCTGTGTGGGCAGCCAATTGCCAACCAATCAAAAGGGTGCTCTCGCCGAGTAAGCGAATCAGATTTTAGAACGAATCTTTGGGTTTGTTCCAGCTGAATGTTTTCTGAGATTTTCATTCCTATTCTGATCTCTAAAAAATTGTTTCATTTTTACTTGCAAATAAAGGTCACAAATAGAAGAATGGGTGAAGAAAGCTGCTAATCGAAATAGCTTCGTTTTTCATGCCTACGCTGTTTTCGAGTTATATTTTTAGCAGCAGAAAAAAGGAGGAGTATATTCTCAATACAAAGTAGACGGGATCAATAATTGTCCGCATGGAACACGTCAGAATCCAGGAGTGAAAGATTTGGGGAGAAAATGACGCGATTTGAAATTAATGATTCTGCCCTCATTCAGGACTCGTCGATTATGACTACAATCGTCAATTGTAGCACAAGATAAAATAAAATCTATTGGCGAAAAATGTATCTTTATTTGCGTCCAAAGTTCGCCAATTCTGCATTCTGCCCTTCGATCGTGAACTATTGGAGTCTAGCCAGGCAAATAAAATATTTTGGTAATTTGCTGCACTCATCTGAAAAATCTCTGCGCAGAATTCAGAAAACAAAAATAATTTATCCCGAAAATGAAGAGAACAGTTCCACGCGCCTTTTCGCGGCGACCGAGATTTTCGAAAGAGAAGCATCTTGAAAAGTCGGCGCTGCCAACGATGCACTTTCAGGATAGTCTTCCGAAGTTGGGAATTCCAGAGTTGAAGAAAACAGAAATGAGGGTGGTAAATGCGGTGGAAGCTTTGGCCGGACATCCGAATTTTTCGAAGACTGCGATTGAAGATTTTCGGACAAAATGGGATGATTACATGAAAACAGGTTAACTTAGATTTTAAGAAAATCGCTCAAAATTGAACTTTTTGATCTTATTTTGAGAAATAACAAAAAATGTGACTGAGTAAGAAAATTTTTGATTAAGACGCTCAGAAACTCGACAAAACTCTCCGAGAAAGCGACGCAAAACAACCTGACACGAACTATGTCAACAAGCCCTGGACTCAAATGTATTTGGCCGACAGAAGGCCACTCCCATTCAATTACAATCCAGGGGTCGCCATTTGTGACGTAACTGGTCCCAATGATCGGCCAAACCAACTCGTTCGCGCTGCTCAAGTCATTTGGGCAACGACAAAGTATCATTTGACGATGAAAGATGGTTACATGGAGCCGGAACTGGCCAATTTCGGCGGCCCTCCGACCAGCAAAATGAATCTTTTGTCCCGAGCGCTTCCGAATATTAGAATCTCAAAAGGAAAGATCAAAAATCAAAGCTTGAAATACCTTCCTTATGCTCAAAACAACGCTTTTCCACTTGACATGGCGCAGTATCCTGATTTGTTGTTCACAACTAGAATTCCACAAAAAGGACTGGACAGAATTTATCACACAAATTGTCCTTCAAACCGTCACGTGGTTGTCCTTCTCAAGGAATAGGGTGGGAAATACAAGGGTTTCTTAGGTTTACGAAATTTTGATTGGTCAAAGCATGTTATATTGGCCTCTTATTGGTTGAATAACCCTCTTTCTCCAATAAGCTCCTTTATTGAGAACTTTGCCCACCCTAGCCGAAGGGTCGATTCTACAAAATCGACGCAATCACTCCTTCTGGTTTTCCAAGAGACGAATTAGAAATCTACGCCGATTTGAAAGAAATCCTCGCGCATGGAGAAAACCTCGAAAATGATGAAGCTTCCATCGCTGCTTTCACTTCTGCTGAGCGAGACAGCTGGGCGGAGATCAGGGAAGAAATTCTAGAGAACGATAATAACAAGAAAGCAATGGAGATGATTGACAACTCGATGTTCGTTCTAGCGCTCGATTCTAGAGCGTACCAATCAGCTGACGAGCTTCTCAGAGAAGGAATCGGCGGTCCAGGTTTGTTGAAATCGAAGATTTTCTTACTTGATTTCATCTTTTCAGCAATCAATAGATACTATGACAAATCCCTTACCATCGTCATTGGAGAATGCGGCATGCCAGTCATAAATTTCGAACACGCCTGGGGCGATGGAGCAGCGGTCCTGTCTTTCATGACGAAAATGAATGCCTATGTCAAGGATTCGCTGAAAAATGGCGACTGTATTCTTACGAATGACAACTGCTCTAGTGTAAAGAACAGCGGAAATCTGGAACTTCTAAGTTTCGAGCTCGATGAGAAAATAAAGACTAAAGCGAGAGAAATCGCAAAAGAGCATGATGCGAAAAACTCTAGATTGGAAAGCAAGCATTTGTTGCTTGGAAATGCTCCATTGACAAATGTCGGACAGTACTGGAAGGAGGGAGAGTAAGGATCTCTTTACACTGGCAGATTGGTGATTTAGTTTTCAGAGCGGAGAAGATCAAGGCCTTCAACGATATCAACCGCGTTTGGATGAAAAAGTGAAGATCGGCGCTGATGGATTCCTTCAACTCGCACTCCAACTTGCTGGGCGAAAATACTATGGACACCCAGGTTCGCTTTCTTTACCAGAAAATTGGTTCATCGAAAGACTTCAGTTTCCGCTTATGAATCCGCTTCGACGTCTATGTTCAAAATGGGCCGAACAGAATGCATCCGACCAGCAACAAAAGAAGCACAAGCTTGTTGCGAAGAATATCTTAGAGAAAATATCGACAATCAAAAATTCGCAGAACTCATTAGAGCTGCTATTAAAAGGCACAATCAGCAGACAAAGGTATTGCAGTTTGTCCTGTTCTTGAGCTCTAGAATGATTTAGGATTGCCTCGGCGGAAACGGTTGGGATCGGCATATTTTTGGACTGAGAGTTCAACATGGAGAGCAGCAAGTTCCGATGCATGAGGTTTTCGGAACAGAAGTTTTCGCGGGACTCTATGACTTTCCGATTTCTACCTCAACTCTCAACTCGGTAACATTGTTGAAAATATGCCTTGAAAATGATCTAATAGGATAACATTTCAACTGGTGGTTTTGGTCCGGTGACGCAAAATGGCTTTGGAATTGGTTATATAATCAGAAAAGATTGGATTGCTGTCACTCTTTCCGGCTTCAAGGTAAAGAAAAAGCTTGGAAATAGAAAAAACGGACAAAATAAGGACCAGGGAGCTGATGTTCAAGAATTCGCAAAACTCGTCGAAGAAGCCTTTCTGACAATGAAAACCGCAATCGATTCAACAATGGAGAGTTAAATTAGAACAAATTTTCTGTCTTTATTCAAAAGCTAGAATTCATAAAAAATAAATTAGATCAGTATCTTTCAAATGATGATTTTGAACCTTCCCAGGAGCAAATCAAATACGGAGAATTCTCTTATCAGTTGAGCCGCTTGACTCGAGCCTCAATTTGAATCACTCAATCTCGACCTCAAAGAGAGAACGAAATAATGCAGAGAAAATCGAGAAAGTCGGTGAAGATAACGACGAATGTCGATAAAGCAAGCCTTGGCGCAAACCTTTGGGACATTTGCTGTGGAATCTATCTGACTCTTGTTGGGGTGGTCGTTTTCTTCCTTGTTTTTCTTGGTAAGATTTCATAAAATGACTTATCTGACAGTTTCTCAGCCGATGGAATATCCGAAATCACAATATGCCTCTTTGCTGGATTTCCGATCGCTGCTTTGGGTCTTCTTCGACTTGTAGTGCTGCTCCCACGACGAATAGGGAACAAAATCAGGGCGATGAAAACCGCTTACGAATTGAAAATAGCACTTTTCTCTTGCTTCATCATTTTCGCCAATGTCATTTTATGTGAGTTCCTTCCCTCGATCGCCTTATATAAATCGATTTAAGATTGTGGAGTCACATCTTGTGAGGACATTTCCAATAAGGAAAGAGGCAATATTCACACCGTCGACGATTGGGCTAAGAGCTTCTTTCACCAGTCCAAAAAGCATCAAGCGGAGCACAGTTTTTGCCAATTACGATCGAAAAGCCATTTCAAAGAAGATCACTTTATAAATTGTCGAAGGAACTTTCCGACAATACAGAAGGCTGCAATGAAGCTTCATCCGGGAAATTTCATCTTGAACTTTCGGTTGGAATTTCTAAATTGCGTCAATAATAAAGTGGTCGTGAATCAAGATGGAATCTTAGGAATGTGATTTTCAATATAAAGATATTTCATATATGTTAGTAGTTAATCTTATAAATCAATAAAAGACTCTCTTGCCTGCACAAAAATCTCGAAGTTCTGCAGAAAATCGCTTCTTGAAAAATACAACAGCACTGAAACGATGAGAAAGATTCTACCCCTGCACTCTCGATCCTCAATTCTCAGTTACTTAAAAGATTTGACTTACTCATTGAAGTTGCTAATGATATCATCAGAAAAGTGGGTCGTAGACGCAGAAGGCAAACAAATCGGTCATAGATTAAAAAATAAGAAAACGAGGATTTATCCGACACTATTGGATGCTTATCTTGAAGAATTCCCGGGGAACCAAGACACAACAGTAAAATTCGACTACGAGGGCGTTTTCGAATATCAGGTGAAACTATCACAGAAGTCGAAAGGTTATATCAAGTTTGAAGGATATTGACTCATTTCTCGATGCATGTATGTTCATCGAAATTTTCACTTTTATCATTTGCAATTCAATCGTCGCTAGGCTTGTTCTCGCTCACCTAAGAATCAAAGATGCCCAGAAAAAGAAACCTGCAAGAACAAAGCTAAACACTATTTATCCTGTGAGAAATTAGCGATAGCAATTCAAATGTCAAATAAAATTATTCCAATTCTTAATTCTCACTAATGAGTAATTACGCGATTAGAAATTACGTAAAATCCAAAAATGTCGTCTTTGCCAATCGAGAATCTTTATCGCTCCCATAAATCCGCCAAAATTTATTAAAAGTAATTGCTATAACTCGCCGGAGTTACTTCCCTTTGACGCAGCGCGGGTCATTTATCGTCATTTAGCGCATAAGCCGCGAACGAAATTATTTTTATGATCACCATTTATAAAGCGCCGCAATGGCTTCATTTTTCATATCAAAACTAAAAAACCAACCAACAACACGAAAAATGAAACTTTTGTCTTCCTTGCTATCAGCAGCGCTGGGCGACATCTACCTCCACTTTCCAAGAGGCTCCAACAATCGCCTAAACGAGCATACAGAAAATCGAGCAAATGCGAATCGCCTCTATGACTCGGAAAACAACAATCAGGGAGGATACAATGTCGGTGACAAGACTGATCTTGAGGCAGAAGATATGAGCGGCCAATCGAAAGCTGTCTACTTCCAGTCGGGATCATCACCATCGGAATTGACGCTAGAATGGACAAATCAACACGGCTGTGGGAGAAAAGGGGCCAACGATGCGAATTGGGTCGACTGTTCGTACACAATCCAGTACATGTGCCAGGTAAAAAAACACTTTGCTCTCTTCTTTTTCTTTATGTTTTTAGCCTGTCGGCTCCAGTAGCATCCAAAACGGATTCGACACCGAAACATCCACCTATACTCCTCCGCCAGACATGGGCATGGAAAGCGAACAAGCATATCTCGACCGAATGGTCTACGATGCCGAGCGATCAGCAGACAAGGGCATCCACGAGTCCTGGCACTACTACGACAACTGCTACAAACGAGAGCGAAATCGAGGTCTCTTCGTTGCCGATCAAAATCGAAATCGAGACCGAGGAGCCACGCGAACTCGGCAAAACCCAGCTGGAAATCAATATGGCTACGAGTGCCCTGAAGAACGGGATTACTATCCTTACTGGCACCCTTCACCGTGGGTCGACATTGCTTATCTGACCTCAGAAACCGGACAGTGTCCAGAAATTGCGGAAAACTCTGGAAATCGAGCGCCAAAGAATCTTTGCGTCCAGTATTATGAGGAATCCGACATCAGAATGCCTTCCATGGCTAACCACGAGGAAGCCTGCTTAGCCGTTGGAGGCGAGTGGACAAGCTTTTACAACTACCAAGAGATCATCAACGAGATCGAATCGGAACAAGAATGCATGGACAAAGCTGGAGACATTGGAAAAGTCTACGGAGATGACATGCTCTGGGCTTTTCCTTTCTTTGACAATGAAATGGTAGCACCTGAAGAGAAATGCCTCATTTTCGCACCAGAAATAATTTGTCAGAAAGCAGAGTACACGAGAGCCAATCATCTTGGAAACACAAAAGGTAAAATTTTTATAGAAATCAACGACGAAGCGTAAAATAAGCAAGTTTCTATATTCATTCTACTTTCTAGCCGTTGAATCACCATCCTTCACATGGACTCTTCCGAATTTCTACAGCGAAGAAACGCGCGACTGCGCTCTTCGAGTTCGATACAACATCACAACCAACGATTACCCCGATGAGTTTGACTCTCGAAACACGGAAAGCTACTATGACATTCTCAAGCTTGATAACGATCCAACCGTAACAATGTTTGACAACCTCGAGTTGCAGGTAATTTTGATCGATGATGATCGATCGGCCAAAATTATTCAAAATAAAGGACACTTTAATACTAACCCTTGTGAACAAAGATGGTTTTAATTAAGACTTTTCGATGGTGATTGATTTGATTCAGCACTAAATTAGAGGACTCATAAACTAAATGAACTTTTTTAGCTCGCCATCAACACCGCCCAAGTGTCTCGAGTCTTCCAAGACCGATCTCATTTGTTTCAAATCGCCCCCCGTCCGGCCGAAGTTGATGATGACCGAAAAATCGTCAACGTCGGTGTTCGAGGACGACGAGGGAATATTGTTCAAGCCTACCCATCTGTCGAATACGATTTCTCTCCTCAGAACTTGGAAGTTACATCCGAAGATCTTGTCCACATCCAATGGGAGGGCAGCAACACTAATCCCGCTTCAGATGGCGAAGGTCGAGAACATACCGATAGAAATAACTGGGTGCCAATGGTCGTTCCTGGCGCCAGTATTCCATTTGGCGAGCCAAACCCTGGCTCTCCTGAAACCTTTTCATTCGTTGAAAACGGCGAAACAATAACTTTGGAGGCGAACCGATTCAACAACGTCCAGGCGAAGGAATTGAAAACTCTCTGCGAGTCGATTGACTCAACGATCCCAGTACCGACGAGTCAAGAATACAATGACGCTCTTGAGGCATTCAACAGAAAAGCGAATGGAAACTCGAGAGGAAACTTCTTCCTCGGCATAAGCGATGAAGAAGAAGAAGGAGAATGGCTCGACATGCACTCAGGTACAAAACAGGAAAGCATATCGAGGCCTTATTTTTGTTCTAGGAAAGCCCATCAGCTATTTCAACTGGCGACGAAATCGACCCAACAACAAAGATGGCGCCGAGCACTATGCTTTCATGATCAGCAACGGACAATGGGAAGACGTCGAGGAGGGTCGAACCGTCAGCGGCGCCATCTGTGTCCGACCCTTTGTTCCTAAAGAATACCAGCTTCCGGATATGATCGAAGAATGGGTCTGGACAAGCGTCGATGGAGTAGACAAGTCTGAAACTGATAATTTTTACGTCCAAATGGCTTCATCCGGGTAATAATGACTCTCAAAAGACAAAGGATTACCCTCAATTTAGCTATTACGGATGTAAAGATGACGGAACCTGTGATCGAGCACTCAACGACGAAGATCTTACGAAAATGAACGCGAAGCTGAACAACGCTCCAGCTCAGTTCCTTGGAAATATCGTCCGATTCAAGTCAGGAAATCATCAAGCCATGTGCACAAGAAACAACAACTTTTCTAACCGTGCTCAGAAGACTGATATTACTGTCATTTAAAATCATTATCTCTTCACATTTTCAGACTGTAACATCTTTTATGAACTGTATTTTATGAAATAAAAACAAATATTATTTCAAATATTTTGGTTTATTTATCTTAACACTCAATGATTGAGTCGCAAATGGATTTCTGTCTCATTTTTCTTCCTCGTTGCAGCAAGCCCGACTCTGGAATATCCAAACGCGCTTGAGTTCCTCTCAAAATTGAAAACCGAAGAACAATAATTTATCAAGAAATCTTAGTTTTGTTTTTTCGACATCATGTGACCGTATCTGAGTAAAAAAAGGAAGATTCTAAAAAAATTAAAAAAAAAACATTTCCTTCCACAAAAACTTCCATCTCTTCGTCAGATTTTTCAGAGCTACTCTTGACAGATGTACTCGCTGTTTCAATTTCACTATTTTCGTTGCATAACTCAACATCGAGAACAACTATGAAAATGATGAAAACTCATTGCACTGATATGTTCTACCTGGATAAAGAAACTGAGACTTCCTTATCTCGTTGAAAATTTTCCAGCCTTTCAATTGCCAAGCTTTTATCCCTTTTTGGCGAAAAGCAGCTAGCTCGTTTTTATGGTTCAATATCTCAACTCTCTTCTGAGTATGATCTTTTATAATTTTTATAAGGTCGACCAAGGATTTCGTAGGATTAGAGCATTTTCTTCCATAGCTTCCTTTTACATTTCCGGCAGAGCGATATCGGTATGTTACGACATACCGATGCTTGCTAACAGCTGGATACTCAGTGTATTTCGCAAAACCGACTCCAAGTTTTGTTGAATCTTTCCAAATCAGTTGAGTATAATGGCCAATCTTTCGCTCTTGATCGCGATCTTCTCTCGGCTCCTTTGTATAAAAATTAAGACAGCCATAATAGTCATTGATCTCCTCATAAAATGCATCGATTCCATGAACAACATCATGAAAAGGATGGGAGCTATGATGAAGTAAGTTTTCCCCAGCACCATGTGTCTCAGTAACGTGGCCAGTTACGTTCAATTTCGACTGCTCATTTGCTCCAGTTTGTGCTTCTTGACAAAGAGTTTTGCTGATTTTATAAAATAAATCAATTAACTGCCTAAGATACATACCACAGAACCATTGGCGGGGTGTCTGGATGAAAAGAGCGATAAAAATTATGCCGAAAGAGGGCTTCGATTTGGTATTCTTTGAAGCCCTCTTTCAAGTACTTTTGCCTTTCTCCTGGGTTTTCGCCCAGTGATAAAAGCCTTCCTTTGTCAAATTTCAAATGACTATTTCCATTCGATTCAGTTTGACATAGTCGGTCATGAACGGCGATCGCTTCTGTTTGAGCCCTTCGGTCTTGAACCTCATTTTTTGTTTGAGTGGTTGTATTGCTGTTTTTATTTGAACAAATTTGAAAGACAAACAAATTTTTTCGTAAAAAAGTCAAGTTTTCCTGAAAAACTCATCGAAATCATATTGATCGATCCTAGTCCCGCATTCAGAACTTTTCTTAATCTCTGTCTGTGCCGCTGTATCAGCCAATTCTACGGGCTCTTCGTAGATTTTCGACTGATTGCAGCCCATCGTGAATAGGGGTCTGAGACTGTCAACGAGCTTCCTAGGAATATTGACATTCCACTTCCGTGTGCTCAATTTTTTAAAGATCAATAAACGAGGTGCATTTTTGCTCTCGTCTTTTATGACCGAGCTTTTTTCAGACTTGCAAATGTCAAGTTCAAGAAAGCTAAGCCACTCAAGGTTTTGTCTACCACCGGGTGCTCAAACGTTGCCTCTGTCTCTAGAATAAAAGATCGAGCAGTCAATAAAAATGACAGAAAAATCAGTTCCAAGAAATGAGTAAACAAAAAAGCGCCTCACTTCCCGAAACACCTGCTGGTCGATTTCTTCGGTACCATTCTTCAAATCTCATTTTGTTGAATAAAAAATTTAAAGAGAATACAAGAAGACGCAGAATAATTCGCAAGAGCTGATTTCCGATTTAAAACTCGCCATTGAAAATGAACAGCAAGAGCTCCAGAGCTTCCTGATCTGCGGCTCAGAGACAGATCTTCAACAAGTTTTGAAAACTGTCAGAGTTCAAGGATACAAAGGCCTTCAGCGACTTCAATTGATTCAAATCGACATGAGCTCAAAGTCTTCAAAAGCACTGCAAGACTACTTCGATACGAGGCTCTATCCGCTTCAGCATTTGGAAATCATCAATTGTACGTTTTCCTCTGAAGACTCGGCTCAGTGTGTGATCTACAGGAAAGATTTAAAACCGTTTCCAGCTTATTTTATTGATTAAAAATTGGTTTATCTTCGAAAGCCTTCAAAATCTCCCCCTCGAAACTCTTCAGATAAAATTTCAAGCTTCGTTGATGTCAGAACATCGAATCTTTTGGAAGTGTTTGAGCTCGATCCGGACACTTACCGAACTTTCGCTTGTTTACTCGAGATTGACGGCTGATTCCTGCATTCTGCTTGCGAATGAGCTCAAGAACTTCAAAAACCTGACGAAGCTCGATTTGGAAGGAAATCCAATTCTATCCGTTGGCGCTGGAATTTTAATGAAACGGCTCAAAAGTTTTTTTTTTCAATCAAAAAACGGACGCAAAATTGAGCTCTTGAAAGACTGAAGAAGTCAACTTGACCTACTGGGGCTTCAGAAATTGCCAGATCGACAGATATTGTGAGACAAAAGACAGGCTTGTTCAAGATTTCGTCGAGAAAATATGCAAACAAGTTGTGTATAATCCGTTTTTGGAGACCATTGACCTCAGGAAAAATTCCAAAAGCGTAAAATAGACAATTAATAATCAAAATTTGAGAATTTCTTGAAAGAGATAATTGCTTGAGTGCAAGTGATTATACCGAAATTCTGGTAAGTCTGGTAGTCGATATTTTTTAAAGAAATATCAAATTGAAAATTGATATTTTGAGTAGCTAACAATCCTTTCTACTAGAAAGCAAATACTCAGCTCGGCGACTTCAAACCTTGCAAAATTCTCATCTGTGAACGAAATTGCGATTCTGAAACGTTTTCCACGCTCTCGGGACTTTCGAAGGCCTCGAAAAAGAGCAAAGGAAAGGGCAAAGGAAAGAAGAAGAAGAAAACGTAGCTTTTTTGAGTCTGCTTTATTTGTCAATAATAAAATGTCTATTTATGACTTTCCTAATTGTTGATTCTTATAGCAGCGATTTCGCTATTGAATTTCGTTCGTCCTGTCGTGTCTATTTTTGATGATGGACCATTATTGATGGTTGACATTTACCAACTCTTCCGACTGCCTGAAAATGATTTTTATGCATTTTTGCATAAAGAATGCTCGTTTTTCTTCCAATAAGCGTTTTTGTTGGGTCTAATTCGATATATTTTGAGTGAGTTTTATTGCGTAAGAGATATTCCTGATTTTTAGTGACGAGTCCGAATGCCTTGGAGCTTGTAGAGCTGATTTTCTTAACTGTCGGGTTTTATGCGAAAGCGAGTATTGCCTCTCCATTTGCCAGGCAAATTATGATCAATGCAATCAACAATGCAAGTCGACGGTCACAACAAGAGCTGAAGGAATAACAACAGAAATAACAACGTAATTTTTATAAATTCTCTCAGAAAGCGACAAAATTCAGAACTCAAACAACTAAATGTCAGCAAAACATTGCGCTTTCGGCTCATAGGATGACATATGAAGATGCCAATCATTACTGTTATAACTTGGGATTGTCTTTGTTTAATCCGCACAGTGATGAAGATGTCCAGGCGATGTTTGACCTAGGTTTTCTTAAAATTTTCGGTACTTATACTATTTTAATATTGAAGGCACTCAGATTCATTCCTACGATGTTTGGCTAGGGCCAAAACGCAGTCAAACCCTTCCCAGAGTAAGTTTTGCATTATCTGTAGTTCTATATTTATTACTCTCTAAAGTCGCCGTACATAAATTCTGATGATGGACTGGAAGCGGGGAACTGGAACGATGATCCTTGGACAGAGTAGGCATTTGAAACAAATAAGCTGATTTTAACTATCTTCAAGCCAATGTGACGAATATTATGAAAATGGTGTTGATAAAAAACGACACTGTATGGTCCTTCACGAGGATTGCTACAAACACCGAGGATGTGGTTATTTTCATTTTGCTCTTTGCGTCGATCCAACTCGGCCCCCATTTGTCTGCTGAAAAAGGTGTTCTTTTTGCACTCAGTATCTGTTCAAGAAGACCAAATAAAACATCAAAAACTGACGTTTGAAATTTGTCACATTTCAAGTCCTGTTTGCTCTTTGCTCGAGTGGCGCGATAGTTAAAGTTCTCAAATAATTACAAATCTGCTCAGGCATTCGTCTGAGTTCATCGAAAAATGCAGAGAAAATGGATCTACATAGCGATTTTTATAGTTTGCGCGCTTGGATTGGGGCTTGGTCTTGGTCTTGGGCTTGGGTTGAAAGATGATGAAGAGGAGGAGAATAAAGGAAAGGTCGTTGTAAATATGAAATAAAAAATTCTTAAGATTTCATTGTAAGACCTAAAAAAGACCCTATCTTTGAATTTCCTCCAGATCGCCCTTGCCAATCCGACCCGAATACTGGTTGTTTCAAAGAACAAGCAGCAGCTACTGACGATTCTCGATGCTCAAAAATCGCCAATGACATTTTGAACAAAGGTGGTTCTGCCGTAGATTCTGCCATTGCGGCCATCGCCTGCGAAGGAGTTGTGAATAGCTACCACAGTGGAATCGGCGGTGCTAGCTTCATGACAGTCTACGACGAGAAAACTGGCAAAGCTGAATTTTTCAACTGTCGAGAAAGAGCTCCCCTTGCAGCGTGGGAGGACATGTTCAAGAACAAATCAAACGAAGCGATGCATGGTCCTTTAGCGATCGCAATTCCGGGCGAGGTCAAATGCATGAAAGAAGCTCATGCTCGATATGGAAGTCTTCCGTGGGCAGATCTCTTCCAACCATCCGTCGATCTCGCGAGAAATGGCTGGGAACTATGGAATTATACTTATTACGCGATGGAGGACAAGGCCGATTTTCTCCAGGGAGATTTCATCGAATGGGCGGGCAAGAACTGGTCGGGCAACTGGGAGCCGTATCTGGACAGCCAAGGAAAAATTAAGAAAGTCGGCGATCAAATTATAGATGAAGAACTTGCCAAAACACTGGAAATGATCCAAGATGAACCAGATTCTTTTTACAACGGGACGTTAGCGGATTTGATCATCGAAGATTTGACCGAACTTGGAGCGATTATAACGAAAGAAGATCTCGTTAATTATAAGGCGTTGATTGCTTCACCTCTAGAATCAACATTCGGCGATCTTCAATTTTTCTTCCCCAGGGCGCCCTCAAGCGGTCCGATTCTTCAATTAATGATGAACATCATCGAGGGCTACAATCTAACACCTAATGAGAGACTTGATCATTTGGCAAATCATCGGATCATCGAGTCGATGAAACATGGCTACGCTATTCGAACGGGTCTTGGTGATCCCGAGTTTTATCCATACGACCAAGCTGATCTTGAGAAGAAAATTTCAGGTACTCATCTTCAAGAATACTTTTCTTCGTAAAATCTAGATCCGGATTTTATCGCCGCTATTCGAGAAAATATAACATATCAAACTCACGAGATCGATTACTACAACCCGATTTTCCAGGGCAAAGATGACCACGGAACCCTTAGGTATTTTTTCATTCGGTTGTAAAACGAAAAAATTTCTAGTGTATCAACGCTTGACAAAACCGGCCAAGCAGTAGCAGTAACAACTACTGTCAACCTATATTTCGGCTCAAAGCTGCGAGGTCGCCGAACTGGCATAACTTTCAACGATGGAATGGATGATTTCTCAACAACTGGTTTTAATAATGATTTTGGAGTTCCACCAAGTCCGATGAATTTTGTAAAAGGGGGAAAAAGATGTGTCTCATCGATGGCTCCTACGATTGCTGTTGATAAAAACACAGGGAAGGCCAAGGTACAAGATAGTAAAAATGAGCAATGCTGACCATTCTAGATCGTTCTTGGCGCTGCGGGAGGAACGAAAATCACGACCGGAATCTATCAAGTGCTTTTGAACAAGCTTTGGTTTGGCTATTCCGGCTCCGATTCTGTTCGAAGACATCGATTCCACCACCAGCTCGACCCGAATGAAATCAACTGGTCAGATGCCGTGGATGGAATTGACGGACCTGGCTGGGAAGAAATGATTAAATCGCTCGAAAGAGATCATGGACACAAACTGCGGGAAAAGGGACGAATGTGGGCTAGTCCTGTTGTTCAAGCTATTTTCAGGTAAGCTCCTTCTTTTTGCAGAAATAAATTTTTCTTCAAGAAATTCCGACGAAATAATCGAAGCTGTTTCCGACTGGCGGCATGCTGGAGTCCCCGATGGCTCGTGAAAGTGAAAACTTTGTTCTTATAATAAAAAAATCAATATATCCAGTGCCTATTTTTATCTTCATCAATTGAGCCGCTTCAATTTTTTTTCTCATGAGAAATTTAACATTTTTTATACTTTTCCAAGAATCTTTTTGCACTGCGAATGAAAAAACATACCAATGCGGAGAATGCACTCGGTCCATTCTCACCACAACTGACGATGAAACCCAAGAAGAAGCAGCATTTGAAAGAGAATTGAACGCATCCATTTTTCGAAACTGCCCGCCAACTATTGTCTTTTGCCAAATTTGCTTCGTGAAAATGTCATTTCCGGAGACTCTTAATCAAACAGACACTCCGTTTATTTATGGAATGGGGTGTATAAAGGACAAGAATGGGGTCTTTAACATTGACTTGCTCAAAAATATCGTCAATATCTCCGCGATAACAATGCAGAAAAACCGCTCGGAAACGACCATTCTCGAAGGTAAAAAAGAATTTTTAGGTTTTTTCTCATTTTTTTTCAGAAATTCAACACATCAAGCAGCATACAAACATGGATTATGGCTACACAATCGGGCAGTCGAAAAAGGCAACACTGACAATATGCACGAGCGATTTCTGCAATTTAAAAAGACTAGGTCCAAAAGCCCTACCAGAACTTGAACAACTTGAGCTCGCTGCAATCAACCCGGTGGAATATGAAAATCTCGGACACAAGCAATCGTTTTTGAAAGAAAAGGAAATTTGCTTCAAAACTTCTCACTGCTCGAAGCTGATTTACCGCCCGATCTACTTTTGGAAGCAACGAGTAAGGATTTTTTCTGCAAAAAAGTCATTTTTGTTTTTAGAAAATGCTAGAATGGAAAGGAAAACGAGACGCGAAGCAACCAAATCGACCCTACTGCAATCACACAGGATTTTGTCCGCTCATTTAAAAATTTTCCTTCTGAAATTTTTTTACCAAATCCAATAAGCTTTCTCCATGCTCATCAATCAGCAAGAAATGAGACGAAAAACCACTTGGATTATGTCACGCTTTTTCTCGATGTAAGTCGCCCATTTTTTATAGATTTGATCTAATAACTTCCAGGACGTCAAATTAACACGTGACCCGCTCTCAAATATCAGTCAACTTGTTGCCGAAGGTATAAACTACATTTTCCATCATAAAATATTTCCTTCAGAAATTTTTTACAAATCGACCGGTTGCATCATGAATTTCGATGTTGGTCAAATCGCGGCAAAGTACCACCCTTCGCCAAAAAGCTCAGCTGACAAAATTACTTTTCAAGTGCTCCTCTTCTTTCTTTTTCTTATTGAACTTTGAATGTTTTATTTCAAGCTTAACTTTAATTTGCAGGGTATTTTCGAATGAGATCTTCCCAGAGAAGCATGTGTCGTCTTCTGAAATTCTCTTCCATAAAGTAATCTAAATAAATGATAGAATTTCAAAGGAAAAGTGGGAATAACCGTCTGGTCCATCAATAATCATAGAGTTCATTCCCGGTTGGGCTTTTGGCCAGCTCTCGCCAGTAGGAACTGCTGGTTCTCCTCGAGCAAATGCGCCAAGAATCGACATCATTTGATGACTCATCTCAATATCGCTTTCAGTTCCATTTCCAGAGTGCATCGGCCATCCAAAGTAGAACATGAGATCATCTCCGTGCCAGGGCTCATTCCAGTCTCCCTAAAATCGTTAAAGAAAAGAATGAAGTTGGTAACTTACAGGGACTCTGACAGGATCTTGAATGTCCTCGGAAGGATTGAATCGGAAATTCGCCATGTGGAAGTCAGTATTTGTCTGTCCTAGAGACCATCCGTATTCGAGAATATATCTAACATATGCAGTGTCCATGCCAACATAAATGTACGCAGATCGCCACATATCAGTTGAAGCGCTATCTGGGTCTCCGTTTTCGAGGTAGCCTTCTTCGAGTTCCTCCCAAAACTGAGGGCTATCTACGTCAACAGGAAGAGTGGCAGCGAAGACAGGGGCGAGAAGACGCTCAAAGCTCTCCTTTGTTCGGATACTTGCGGCTCCCATGGCAATTTCGCCAGTCGTGCAGGTGAGGAAGTGCTCGAAGCGGTCTAAGCGGCCAGGTTTGCCCATGTTTTCCTGAATAAAAGCTATTATTGAAGCATTTTTCAAAGGCTTACCTTTGTTGGGGGATCGAGTAAAAATTCGCCATCAATGACTGGAGACCAATTGAATTGAACTACGGGCTCTCGATCTGAAGCTGCGACCAGTTCCTCAGTCGTCTTCGTCTTCAAACACTCTAGAAATCTTCTCGAGCTGATGTTGAAGTCTGTCAGACAACGCGCGTGCTGAGCAAAACTTTGCGCCGTATCAACTGGATCCTCATTCCAAGTCATCAATTGGCCTGAAAATTATTGAATCGACTTTTGATTGAAGAAATTTTTACCAGAAACAACCCCGACTCGTTTGAATAAGGGGTTTTCAATCGTTCCCGACATTGGAGAAATTGCTTGGAATTTGACGGAAATTGCTCCTGCAGATTGACCAAAAATAGTGACATTGTCTGGATCACCGCCGAAATTGGCAATATTATCATGAACCCATTCAAGTGCCATATTTTGATCTCGGACTCCCATGTTTCCTAGAAAAAAAGGCTTGACCAAGACAATATAAGTTGTCTTACCGCTGATGACATTATCTTGCATGGACAAAAACCCAAAAGCCCCGAGTCTGTAGTTGAGAACAACAAGGACAACATCAGCAGTTGGGCAGAGATACTTTCCAGTGTACCAATCTGGATGCCAGTCGCCAGTAAAAGAGCCTCCGTGAATCCAAACAAGGACCGGTTTCTTGTCATTTTGATAGTCTTGACTAGCAGTGTACACATCGAGATACAGACAATCCTCGCTTGTTGGCAGTCCCCAGCTCTAGGATAGATGTAAAATAGACCTTTTGTCATTTGAACTTACATCGTCCTGTGCGCAAAGCGGCTTCTTCTTCTGCGTCTCTAGAACTGTCCATGGAGATGGCTTCTGAGGCGACTTGAATCTTAGATTCTCAACCGGTGGCTGAGCAAAGGGAATTCCCAAGTACTCGTCAACCTGTTTTCCTTGATAGTAATCACGGTTTCCGATGATTAAACCATCATTGATGCGAGTCTCTACCGACTCTGAAAGGGCAGAAGTGGCGAAAACAAGAGAAAGCTTCATTTCTTTCTCTTTCGCTGACTATCTTTAGGCGTTTTATAAAGAATCGAATGAACTCGGCATCTGCTAGCTTTCACAGAGAACAGAAGATTGCGAAAGAAAATGTAACAGAACTCTGAGAAAAAGAATATACTGAACATAGAACAGCAGCTTGATCAACCGTAAAAACCACTTGCTTGCCGTTAAAATGAAATATCCGGGAACAATTAAAATAGTAAGTTCATTGAAGCAGTTCAAAAATTTGAATATTCAAACGTCATATCTGAATTTTGTTAACTTCCATCATGAATAAATAAGTAAAAGTTTATTCAAATTCGCACATGGACAACTCCATTAAGTCTTTTTTTATAACTTTTAACAGCTTAATTTTACAAAATGAGAATTTAAACAAGAACCATGAGAATTTTCTCTCTTTTTTTGAAATGTCTTTTTGCATGGCATACAACCGTTGTTTATCAGCACTACCCAGATGTTTCAAAGAACTGGGCTGACGCAGTTAAATTTTGCAGAGAACTGGGAGGAGGTGCAGAGATAGCCACAATAATAGATAATACTCAATTTAACGAAGTAAGCCCTTTTTTATCATAAAAAAATATTCGCCTTAAGTTTCTAGGGCTCAATATTCCTCGGACATGGATTGGAGGAACGGATGCTGCTTCGGAGGGAGTTTGGGTGTCTGCTTGTGGAGGTGAGATTATACTGCACTATAGAAGCCTTTTCTTAATCATTGCAGGTACCATTATTGGGAAATGGCGGCCGAATCAACCAGACAACTCTGGAAACGAAGACTGCTTGGAAATGTACTACGGCTTGATGAATGACCAAAAATGCGGTCATACTAACAAAGTGACATGCCAATTTCCAGAAAACAATTCAAACAATTATATTCAAGTTATTGGTGTGACTGGTTATCAGACTACAATTGCCTGTCCTGCAAATGAAAATTACTCAAGGAATGGGATGAATATTCTTTCTCAAAATTTCAGGTTTTTCTGCCGTTTACGATTTCCGGAGAAAAGGAGTCATGAAAGATACATTTTCAGAAATGATATCTTCGACTTTTTTTTGAAATATTCAAATATATATTTATTGAAACTGAAAAAATATTGGTGTTAGGTAAAGGCTGGAAGATACAGAAAACTTTGAGAAGCAGGGTTTTTTAAAAAATAGATAATGAGTTTACAGAAAATAAGAAGAATATTGCACAATGCTTGATGAGATACCTTAGACTTTCAATGGCGTAAGAAATAATAAAATTTGAGAAGAGCTGAGAAAAAATCATCAAAAATTCAGACGCGGTTCCTTTACTGCCTAGTTTAAAATTCGCGAGGTCCATGTGTAGTTTGACGATTTTTCCTGGATCTTTTGAGTCTTCGCCCGAATCTTTTTCTACCACTGGTTTTTCACTATTCAGAAAAAATGATAAAAAAGGCATTTAATAAAACCAGTTCCTAAAGCTCTGATCTCATAAGCTCGTCGGATTTGATGGGCGACTCTATGAACGGGCATTCGTCCGATCATTCCGTGTCCCATGCCCGGTATCAGAACTGTTCTGATTCTTTGACCATCTCGATTTGTTGAGTTGTATCTACGAATAGCGTCGATACTCGCTCTCATCGCAAGGAAGGGATTGACTGTGTCGGCGATCATAATGGGAACCCGCATTATTGGAGCTGCAATAACAAATTTGCATCGTCTGGATAAAGATTTATAAAAGAAAAGAAAAAAAAAATCGACCTTTGTCTATCCTTCTTCCCCGGCAACAAGATACAGTTTCCAACTAGCAGTTCTCCTCCATGATTCAACTCGATCTGCGCTTGAAGCAAAGCCGGATCAGCCTTCGCTGCTTTCATGAATTCCTCCTCGGGATCGACATCTGTCCAACCGAAAGAGTTCGTCATCGGCATTATGACCGCGTCCCAGCGTTCCTCTTCGAAAAGAGGGCCGCATGCGATCTCTACTTCTGGGCACTCGCGGAATTCTTTCCGAAGCGCAGTGACCATTTGCGGGTCATCATCGCGAAGTTTAAATTGAACACGCGCGTCTTTGTAAAAAATTTAGGAAGCGTCAGAAAACTGAATAATTCTACCTGTATTTGGATGAACAGGAACCCCGGGTTTGACATATTTGATCTGCTTCTTTTCTAACTTGGAGCCAAGCTCTCCCTTCCCCGCAAAAATATCATCTTCATAGGGGTCCGATCCAGAATCTGATTCCGTCTCTTCTTCCTCTGATTCTTCGGACTCTTCCTCTTCAGATGATGACTCCTCAAGATTTTCAACGCGTCTTTGAAGTCGAGGAGTGTTGAATCCAGTCCCTTGGAGGGGCTCTTCGATCGAGGATTCTGATTTGAGAATCGGCCGTGGCTTCTCATCGGATTTCAGGGGCTCTTTTTTTGTTGTTCCGTCTGAGACTTCTACTTCAGCAGCGAAGCCCACGTGTTTTTGCTCCTGAGGAGGCTCTTCTTTCTTTGGCTGAAGAAAAAGTAAAAAAATGTCTATTATTGACTAAGATCTACCGGTTCTGGTTTGGGTTCCGGCGCTTGGGGCTTTTTCTTGAGCATTTCGCGCCTGTTTATTTCTCTGATATCATTTAACTCTGCTTGAATCAGTTCTTCTTCAGCAAATGCATCGAGAAGAGTAGACCCAAGCATCTTTTGAACATCATCCAAGCTTTTCCCTGGCGGCTCTTTCTTCTTTTCTACTGGAATTGATGAAACAAGCGAATCTGTGTCAGTAACAGTATCTTGAACTACGAGCGGAGGTTGTTGATCGCTTGAACCGTTGGCTTCCCAAGCCCATTTTCCTTCAACTGTGGATGAAGGAGGAGGTGGAAGTTCTTGCAGCTTTTCTTCGGTTTCGGTGATTGTATCAGATTTTTCCGGCTAGAAAGCATGGAACTGGAGATGGAGAGAAGATTAACATACCTTGCTAGGCGGGAGAGGCGTGAGAACATGCTCAAGCTTGTCGAGAGCGGCGATTTCGGCTTCTTCTTCGACTTTTTTGGGAATCTCTGCCCCAGATTTGAAGTTGACTCTCACTCCCTGAATCGTGGCTGAGTGAGAGTTGTCCGACTCCACGCCGGTGTGGTCCGATTCTTCGCCTAACAAAAGATTTTTTATAAATTACATTCAAATAAGTACTCACCAGAAGCTTCAACATTTGATTCTCGCTCAACTTCAGGAGGAGGGATGACGATTATTCGTTCATCTTCGTCAAGACCTCGAAGGACTCCGATATCGATTCCCATTTCAAGGGGATCTGCGGGCTGTTCTTGCTCTTTCTCTTCTTCAACTTCTGGATCAGCCATTCCAAGACGAGAAGAAAACTTGGAAACAACTGGGTCTCCTCGATTCGGTCTAGTTTTTTCGGAAGAAGCTTCTTCTTGTTTTTCTGGTTGAGCTTCTTGAGAAGTTTCTGCTTCTGGAGTTGATTGTTTTGGCTTTTTCGAGATCATTGACAATGCAGCTTCGAATGATATTTCAGGACGTTCTTCTGGAAGAGCAGAAGCGACTGGAGGGTCGGAAAAAGCCATTCTGGGAGCTTGAGTGCTTTGAGATTGGATGTTTTCTTGCTGACTTTCAACTGGCGCAGCTTCCTCTAACGCTGGCTCTTCGGTTGTTTCAATCTGTGGCTCAGATGGCGTAACGATTTCTGGCACTTCATTGTCGGCATTTTCTAGGCTGATCTCAATCTGGTCTTGTTCGCCTTCTTCAACTTCGATCTCTCCATTGCTTTCGCCTTCGCCTTCGCCTTCGCCTTCTTCTTCATCTTCTGAGCTCGTCCACTCAACAGGAGGTCCTGTCAGAGTTTTAACATTTGACTTGGAATTGATCTGTTCAGCTTCCTCTCTTGGTTCTTCGTTATTTGGCGTCTGAGAAGGACTTTC
The DNA here is from genome assembly GCF_907165135.1 of Oikopleura dioica. NCBI lineage: Eukaryota > Metazoa > Chordata > Appendicularia > Copelata > Oikopleuridae > Oikopleura > Oikopleura dioica. Next base: position 3,844,374 of record NC_137292.1, read on the forward strand.
ATCGATATCTTCAAGTGCTTGATTCGCAAGTCGACCCACAAACCCGCCGGTTTTTAGTCCCAAATTGGGCTTCAGCATCCCTCCCGTTCGTCTAGACATACTAAAATAGTATGACTATGAAAAGATGACTAGTTTAATTCATGTCTAATAAGTATTGGCACATGGATAAGCATAGATGGTAACTGCGGATTGAAATATTATAATAAAAAAGTTAGCACCACGATGCAAATAAAACTAAAAATAGGGAAAATTCGATCGAATAGAATATTCCAAATTGCGAAGAAAAAAGAAAGATGCTGGTATTGAAGAAAGTACTGAATAAATAATAATTTTCTAGGTACAGTAAAGGTCAGTTGAATACTGTAGAATCACAATGATAGGTTGTCATGTTGCACAGCGTTTAACGTTACAGTAGGTAAAACCACCACCATTTTTGGGAGTAATTGCATTGTAGGTAAAAAGTCTTTAGTCGCGTAATCGACCTTTTGAGTTGACTGCTCCAAGTTCGGACTTTGGATCAGGATAAAATGTGGACCAGTAGCTCTAAAAAGCATATTGACGATTGAAATTAAAAGAGGGTTAACCTTGGAGCAGTCGGGAAGAGGCGATGAAGAGCTAGTTGTGCAAGTAGAAGCGATCGTCCATCCTTTTGCAAGAATTTCATCCGTCCAAGCGTTCAGCTCATGAGAAACGAAGCTAGAATTCCGCGCAAGTTGAAGCTTGAATAATGAAGATTTATCTTCCGTAGGAACGCCTTCAATTATCTTCTCCCAGAGCTAGATTCATGATGAAATTGGCGCAATAGAAAGGTAAAGACAAACCCTGAGGTCTTTCTTTTTATTGTTCAGCTCTTTGGACCCGCCATTACTCCTAGCAGCGTCCGATGAATCGATGGGTTGCTGGCCAAACAAGCCAAGAGGTGATACTAGAATCTTTTAGCGAGAATGACGAGCGCGTTCTTTACCTGTGAAATGAGTTCTTGAGCCTTCGATAAACTTCATCGATCTAGTGCCGCGGACATAAACAGACACGGTCCAGACACCAGGTCTGAGGGGTAAGTTCAGCGCTAGCTTTTCGGCTGCTACGACTTCTCCGCCTACAGAAAATAAATAAAAAAATATTCTACAAGCACGATAAAGCACCACGTTAAAGGATCACCGATAAATGTTCAAAACTTACCAAGCTCTCCTTCACAATGAAAAGTAGACGTTTTCGCCCGTTTCTTTCGCTTTTCTTCATCTGTGTTAGAAAAAAATCTGGTTAGAACACATCGAGTTACGAGACAGAGGCAGAATGATGAATAATCAAGCCTATCGTTATACCTTCTGGAATGTCCATTTCAATTTGATCAGCTGGATGGCCTGATGGATCCTGGACGATGGCAATCGCATGAAATTTTTCTTGGACATTATGGAAGCGGAAAGAAGCGTGCATTGGAAGAAGGGTTGAGATCAGCCCTCCTGGGTCGCGGAAGACCAGTTCTTTAACATCCCATTTTGTCCCGATCTACGAAAATTACTATTTCACCTTTTCTAATTGACCAACCTGTATTGAAAGAGGGATTTCAGGCTCCTTTTCTTTCGCTTCTTCAATTTTCTTTACATAAATCTCCCTTGAATCGCCATTTTCCAGCTCATATTCCAGCACATAACCAACTTCGCTCCTCTTTCTTTCCATATAAATGTTAACATTTTTCAACTTCGCAGATTCATCGAGCTTGGCAAGGCGTTTCCAAGACTTAAAAATGCTGAGTTGACCGTCTCTTGTCGCGTCAGCTTTAGAGGAAGCGAAAAATTTTTCGGTTTCTTCTGCGTTGAAGATATTTTCCCAGTAGGAAGAAATTGAAGGGGTTCCAGCGCTGTATTCGCCGTATACATCGGCTTCTACTTTATGCACTGCCTCCTGAAGATATCATTAGGACTGAAAAAGGGAGTAGATGGATTTACCTGTGAGACGAATTCTTCGAACTTTCTCGCGAAGAAAATTGGCCTGGTTGTCTTCAATCGGGACAGATCTTTTGGCATAAAATCGTTAGGAGAGCAGCCGCACCAGTCGACAATCGCTTTGTACTGGCACTTACAGCCACTAGAATCCGTGAGCTTTGAACCTACGGGCAAAAACATACCGGGCTCGATTCCAATTTGTCACTCGTATGTTGTTGTCTACGTAGCTCTCGCACCAGTGAGTGTTTTGAACGGCAGTATGGAAGAAACTCTCCGCTGGGAGGAGGGTGTAGTTGAACCATGTTTTCAGCTGCTCTAAGTTTTCGTCCTTCGAAAAGACGAGCCACTCGGAAAACTCGCGGTTAAGCGCGATCCAGTCAGATCCACCGTCGATTTCGATGCCTAAAACGAAGATGAAAGGCTGAAAAGACTAATTTGATGCAAAAAAATAGACAGGAAATGGAGAGTTATTTTATGGCTTACTTCCGGCTTAAAATCTTCATAAACAAGGTTCATAGCTTCAACTATCACTTTACCCTGACGAAGTGAAAAGACGCCGATATGACACTAGAGAAAAACGATCAAATCGACGGGTAAAAATAACCACGACTTTATAGAATGAAACCTTTCACTCTTTTTAGTAAAAACCATACCAAGGACCATGACAAGGACCATGACAAGGACAATGACAAGGACCATGACAAGGACAAATATAATGGCAGCGACAAGAGCGGCAAGGACCATGACAAAGATCATGACAAGCATAGCAAGGACAAGGATGGAAAGGACCATGACAAGGATCACGACAAGGATGGAAAGCAGGGGTCGTCTTTTCAAAGCTATTTTGACTTTTGGGGTTTAACACAATAGTTGGAATTGGATTGGATCCAATCCAAAAAGAGCTCCTATCAAACAAACTCCCTGGTCAAGTTTGAAATTTAAAATCAAAACTCTGGAAATCATTTGCTCAGAATAAAATAATTCAAGAAATTATAAAAGGTTTATCTCTTTTCATTTGCTCAGGCATTAACAAACTCCTTTAATTTTCTTACCTATTGGCGTTTTTCGTTCAGAAATTCTGTACATGTGATTGTCGCACTCGAAGAAAACGCGATCTAAGCCCTGTTTCGTGATGAATTTTTCCGGCTCCCGACCATGCGATTTCATAAAGTTCTTGTCTCGGTACTTATACAAGAATTGAACTAGATCATCGTTGGATTTGACAGGAAAATCGGCGAAAGAAAGGTTGATGAAGAAGTCCCAATTGTACTGCTTTTCTACCATGTCCGTAAGGCCGCGAAAGATGGTAGTCAAGAGACTCGTTCCTCCCCAGATCGGTGTTTCTCTCCAATCAGCGAGATAGATATTTTCATATTCTAGCGTCAGTTTTTTCAGCTCCGAATGAAGCCAATGCGATCTGGAATCGACGTGGAAGTAAAGAATGTGGTCAGTATGGTAGATGTTTTTCACTAGTCGTTTAATCTGGCGAAGAGATCTTCCGTGGACGATTAAAAAGTAGCAGATGCGAATTTTTGCTTCAGGATTCCGGGTAGTCACGGCCGGGGCCTGGGCGACTTGGCGTTTTTTATGCGGACAGGTACGTTCGATTCTGGAAGGAAGGAGGAGACCGGCTTTGTGGTCGCAATAAGCTGAGAAAATTGATAGAAATGAGGCATTTTGAAGAATCTACCTTTCTGAACTTTTATTTTACACTCGTCAGAAGCTCGCTGAATCGCAGACTTGGCATCGTTGTGTGTTACTTCGCATAAATCCCTGTCAACTTTTAACAAGTTCTCCGGAGCTGGTTTCTCAATGATATTCACTCGCTTTTCCGGCTTCTTTTCAGCGGCGGGACTTTCTGTTGATCGAGGTTCTTTGGCCCGTTTGGATCGCTCATTTGGAGAGTTAGAATTCGAATTCGAGTTTGAGTTCGGATCGAGCTGGAAAAGAGCCCAAAGCTGCAACGAAATGAAAATGAGCACGAGGCCGAGAAGAAGCCGCCGCCAACGAAATCGCATGTCAAGTCATTTTTCTTGGATTTTCAATTGAGAGTTTTTTCTTTGTAAAAAGGGCTTTTATTCGCAGCGAATTAAAAATATAGCAACATGTACGTTTCTTTTGATAAAAGTGAAGACAAAATCAATTTTGAACTCTGATAAAGCTTTGGTTTCACCATAGTACTGAAAGATTAGAAAAATTGATGGTTTTTCTTCTATTTTTTACAAATATATAATTTCAATCGCGAAATTTATTCAACAACAACAAGAAATGAACGAATAGAAAGGATTGGAATTTGGCGACTCAGCGACGGACGGAAGTGGCATCGATTTGGGTGAGCTGGGGACAAGTGAGCATTACTTTCTTTCTGTACATTTGGTCCTTGTAGATTGGATTGCGCTCGAGGTAGACGGTTCGCAGTTGAGGCCGTTTGGTCTTTTACGGATAGAGATCTACTTCAAAGATGACCTAGAAAATGGACGATTTACGCCGATTATTTTACGATGAAAACAATCAAAGAAGTGGGCTTTTGGGGCGTTTGATTCTTATCAATTGACATAAATACACTTGTACTCGACACTCAATATCAAAAATTTTTAAATGAAATCATAAATCCATTTATTCGTTCTTGAGAATTGACCCACGAAAAGTTTTTTTGATCTTGCAGAAGAAATTCCTCACTGATTCAAAATCTGTATAATGCTCTGGGCCCTAAAGTGCGGAAGTCATTGAGGCAACTTGGACATCTTTAAAAAAGCGCGACATTTGAATTGTTTCGAATAAATCATGAAATGAAAATATTTCGATCCGTTCCAATTTCTCAACTTCTTTCCAATCCTCAATCTTGCAATCATTCATCCACAAGTCTTCAAGCTGATCCAACCCTTCAAGACCTCCAAGGGTCTTGATAGGATTGCCACTCAAATCGACGGTGTCTAGGTCCGTGTTTTTCTTCAAATTCTTGATTTCTGTTATTCCGTTGTGTGCAAGATGCAGGCTCGTTAAATTCGGAAGGCCCTCTAGTCCTTCAATCTCGAGGATTCGGCAGTTTTGAAGGTCGACAAGGGATAGTTCTGGGCAAACATGAAGGTTTTCCATTTTGGCGATTTTGTTCTTGCCAAGATAAAGCTCCTTCAGTCGAGTTGAAGACATACAAGAGACTTTTAAAGATGAGGATGCTCTTAAACTCAGTCCTGAAGACCCTGGATTGCTTCCAAGTTTTCTATTTTTCGAATTCGATTGGCACCAAGCTCAATCATCGTCAAATTCGTCAGAGTCTCGATGTTCTCAATCTTTGAAATTTTGTTTCCTGCCAAAAACAGTTTTCGCAGTTTCGTCAAGTTCTCGATATTTTCGATTTTTCTGATGTTATTATAACTTAAGAAACCTTTTAAAACTAATCTCCTGTTTTCTCAAACCTAAGATCCAAGATTTCAAGATTTACGAGAGTCTCGATTCCCTCAATTTTCTTGAGAATATTGTCGTAAAGATCAAGTTCCGTCAGCGTCGTCAGCATGCTCAGATTTTCCATTTTTCTGATAAGGTTGTTTCGCAAACTAGCGACATTCAATTACTCATAATCTCGCACCAGTTTTATCTTACCATAAACATTCAACTTGATGAAGTCCTTCTAGGCCCTGGATTGTGCCAAGACGCTCATGTTCCAGATTGACTTCGTAGTCATCAAGTGCTACACCGCATTCCGCAAGACTCCATTCCTCTATAACAGAAAGTTTAATGAACGGCTTGTGGTTTATTTCGCATTTGGTTCGATCATTGAGAAATATTGGTGAGATCTTAGGACTTCAATGAATTTTAGGGATTCTGAAAAATGAAGCGTAAAAAAGCTGCTCACTAGGAGGAGTAAGGTTCAAAACAAACGATACAAGCCGAAAATTTGATTCATTTTTCGATAAATAATATTTAAAATGTCCTGCGATTTCAGAAACAAATTGTTTTAAAAATTGATTGATAAATAACATATCATATATTGCTTTGTATAATAATAACAATGAACTAGTTTCTTGCTTATGATAATTTTACAATTATTAAGCTTTGAGAAAATCGTGAAAGTTTGTGCGTCTTACCTTTAGCCTCTCCTTTCTGCGTCTTCTCATCATCCTTATCCTCACCCAACTCAGGACTCGGCGGCCTCTGAACTACAGCTTTCTTCTCCTCAGCCTCATTAGCATCTCCTCCTCCCGATTTATTCACAGCAATTTCCTCTATCTTCTCGGCAACATCGGACATTGCCTTTTTCAACCCTTGAAAAAAATTCTCCATTGTTTTTGTTGAAAAAGATATTTTTATTGCTTTGTTGAGAAAATATATAAATTTGTTCTGTGAAATAGAAAAGGAAAAAAGAATAAGAAAAGAGGATGTTTTAGATGCAAAACGCACTTGGTGAATATTGAACAGTTTGGCTTCGAAGTCGCTAGGGACAGATTCATAATGAGGCGATTCACAAATCGCTTTCTTGCGACAAGAAAAACAGGCTACAGGAATGGAGTTATAAAAATAAACCAAATTGGTTTCAAGGTATAAAAATATTGACAAACTGCTTTTTCGAGGGTCATTTTTGGCGGGAAATCAAAAAGTTTTCTTTCAATTTAAAGCGTCAAAAGTGACCCTTTTCCTTTTTCTTCAATTCGCGCAAACAGCAGCTAGTTGTTTCTGAATCTTGTCTTCGTTTAGCTTTATCTGCTGTCTTGTGTTCATTATTTCATGTTCTCGTTGCTCTGTCTCGCGCTGGAAGCGGTTCAGTTGCGCGTAAAGCTGGTCCAAGTTCGCATGTTTCCGGCTGAGGTTGAATTTAAGTGATATAAAATGAAAAAGTGTCCTACTTTTGAGCTTCATTCAGTAAAGTCGTATTTTTTCTTAGTTCAGCGGACCATTGGTCGTATTCGGTTTGCATGGAGTCCAGATCTTCTTGGAATAGATCTAGGAAGATTCATTAGAATCGGGCATTTTGAGAGGATGGTAAATTTAAGGGGATTTGACCAGTCCTCTGCAGAATGTGTACAGATATAGGGCCTATATTATAGGCTCAAATTAATTGAATCAATAGAGGAGAGCCTCGAATTTGATCAGAGTTCTCGTTAAACTTCTTTTATTGAGGAATTTTTACCTAAGACATGCGCGACAGGAGGCAATTGAGCAGTGATAGCTTGTACGTCAGCCTTCATCTTTCCTATTTGCTTCTCAATTTTCTTTTGCTCTGCTTCGGAGATTTTATTCGTTTTATCCTACAACACTTTTATCCGAATGAAGATATAAACTTTTACTACCTTGACGTTGGCAGCCTTTGACATATTCTTGCTCGAGTCCATGATATCCTGAACTAGCGCGCCGTGATCCCTTTCGGCCACAACAGCGCCCTTGATAACGGAATTTTCGGCTTGTACTTCTTCGATCTCAATGTTGTCGTCTTCTTCATCATCATTATCACGAATCACTAGAATTATTTGTAATGGACTTTATTGTGACAAAAGAAAAGGATTATGCTGCATATTATTTGATTCACACTCTTTGCAGTAAGAAAACTCTTCCAGATAATGTAGATATTCATTTCAAAGGAACATTTTTCGAAGATGGAATGCGAAATCCATCGGTCAACTACTATTTATAAAATTCATGGAGCGACAGCTGTTTCTGAAACACCTGCTCAGGCCATCTGAATATAAAAGAAAAAAGAATTCTTTCTGATATTATCGTCCTCAACATCGAACCAAGTTTAGAAGATCGACCGGGAACATATAAAAACGGTTTTTCGAATGGATAGCCAACTTTTTTGAAATGAAAACCACGAATATTTTCTCCAAGTTTAAGAAAGTGTGATATATCGATTATCAATGATAATTCCGATTTGAAATAAAATGAATCACTAATGTGCTTAATTTCGCTTGTATTGAAAACAGTCGAATAAAAAATTCTCTAACTTCATTCCTCTGTTCTGGAATAATCACTTACCATTCGGATTAACCACTGGAGGACTTGTCGCTTCAGGAGGTGGCTGTGTTCTCCCCTTATTCGTCGGCCTGGCAGATCCCGGTCGCGCTCTGGAAGCACCCTTAGTTGTTGGTCGAGCTGGCTCTTCAACTTTTGGCGGTTTTGAGTGAGATGATCTCTTCTTTTCTTCTTTATCTGAAATCATCAAATATTGTTGAAAAATAGAGCGCTTGTTTTTCATTAGTAAAGGTAATTTCTACCAAAAGCGTTTCTATTCTAGCGTAAGCAATTTTCCTTCTATACTTAAAAATTGTGTAAAAAATCATTTCAAAACCGCTGATTCAGAGAAGAAAAGCCTCAAAAACCAGCGGTTTCGAAACTTGCGCGAGCTACACACCAGTCTCAGGCACAGGCGGAGGTCTGCGGCGTTCACCTTTCGCGCTAGTCGGCCTCGCTGGCCGAGATGAGCGTCTTTCTCCGCGTTCTTCGCCCCGTTCTTCAGCCTTCTTTCGCTCCTTCCGCTCGGCGCGTTCTTTTTCTTTTCGTTCAGCTCGTTCTTTTTCTACAAATTTCGTATTAATTTACCGCTGATCGATGTTTTTTTTCGAAAAATGTCAAAATTGTCGTAAGTTCCTTGCTCTAGGCAGCATTACTGAGTGTCTCCCCGTCAAAGAAGATATAGATACAATATTTAGATCGGTACTTAAATTGAGAGCGAACCTGTCTACTATCCGCATTTCGAAATAACAACTCACTTGATAAAGAAAATGTTTTTTGAAAATGAGAAAATCGTGGATTTCTATTTGTATTTTCTCGGCGGAAGAAGGAGAATCGGGCCGACTTTAGGAAGCTTTGATTGTTGGATTTTCTCTTCCATTCAAAATAGAGGGGAGAAAAGAGAAATAAATGAAAAGGTTGACTGGTTCAGCCTTGATGAAAAGAGAAATCCAGTGTTGGCTCCAGTTAGGATCATTGACCTCAAGCAAATGAAAAGCAAGAAAAAGGTATTTTAATTGTGTGAAATAAGAAACTAAACAACTTCAGCTTCAACAGTCTCTAATCTCTAATAATCGGATAAGAAGAATTCCCCCGCCAAAGAAGTTAGAAAGACACATGATGGACATTATCTTTCGTAAATCAATCATTAATATATATTAATGAATATATTCATCTGGTGACAGTAAATAAGTTCGAATCTTAACTTACTCCTGGCAGAAAAATATAAATGAACGATGGGAACTCTCACCCCCAAACCTCCAATAAAAGATTTCATCCAAAATGAACTCTCATTTTTGATTTACCTTTTCGAACCCGGCGTTCTTCTGAAGTCTCCCTTTTCTTTGACCTGTCCCTGTCTCTTCGCTCGCTTCTGTCTCTCCTATCCTTCGAATCTTTCTTTTCCTCCCTTGGCTTCGATTCCGACCGTTTCTCTGACTTCTTTTCGCGCTGTTTGGACTCGTCTCGTGGCTTCTTTTCTGCTTCTTTTTCTTTCGAAGATTTTGAGCTCTTTTTCTCGGCTTTTTCTGGATTTGCTGGTTTTCCACCGGCTTGAATCTGCGCGACAGCATCGTCAGAGCTCTTTTTGGTCAAAATCGCCATCGCGATTTCTTGCAGGAGTTTGTTGGTTTGTTCTGCTTCTTGTCCAGCTACGATTTTGGCAGCTTTGACATCTACGTTCTTGCCACTGACGAATGAAATACAGTCGATAACGAGCTGAAGGAACTTGAGTTTATCATTCTTATCCGTGATCGCTTTTCCGTCGAGGAGTTCTTTTGGGAATAAACCGGTGAAAAAGCCGGTTTTCTTCATAAGATTTGTGATGATGTCATGGAGGAATCGGAAAGGAGGACGGCTGAGCAGCTTTTCGCTGGAAACATTTTGAATAAAAAGCGTTAAAAAAGGTCTTTTTGACGTTTTTCTCAAACAACTTACGTTAGGGCAGGCTTTTGGATGATTTTGCCCAAGACTTGTTGCGTTTTTTCGACGAAATCGGCACCCATGCTATAATGAAGAGGTTCAATTGATTTGATTAGGTAAATGTTGATTTGTCGAATACAGACGCAAGACAGAAAAAGGATTCAAAGATTGTTCAAGACAGAAAGAAGGCGCTCAGCAGCTGATCCGGGAGTAATTTCTCTTCGTCGAAGAGCTCTATTTACTTCGGATAAATTATTCATGACTTTTGGGTTTTTCTTGAAAGAGTCGATCAGCGAGAATTCGATTTGCGACCACATTTGTTTTTCTCTTTCAGTAAGGGTCAATAAATATATTTTGAAGCTTTGACATTTCTTATCTAGAAACCATAAGACCTCGAAAAAATCGATGTTGATATTTGCCAACCGCAAAGTTAAACTGATAAATGAAATCTACTAGATAGAGCAATTTTAAATTCACCTTATTCTGTAATATTTCCAGTTTTCATTCATACCGTTAAAAATATTTGCAACATCAAAACACTTTCGAAAGTATTGAAAGATCGACAATAAAAGACCCAATCCTTTGCTTTATTCTTAACTCCTGAAGCTCTCCGGAATTGATCATCTCATGCCTAAACTCCTGTAACAGCTCCCAAAGGTCATCAATTCCAACATTATTGAGCGAAGAAATCCTCCTGACTCTCGGCCGCCAGCATTTATATTTAGGCGTCATGAATTTCAAAGCACTAGTGTACTCTGCCGCGATTCTGCGAACAGCAGGCTTCATGTCTCCGTCGTACTTGTTCACAGCGACGATGTCTACAAGTTCAACGATGCCCCTTTTTATTCCTTGAAGTTCGTCTCCAGCAGATGGTGGTAGAAGCAGGAGAAAGACATCTACCATATCGGCTACGGCAATTTCTGATTGACCAACTCCAACTGTTTCTATAACAAATCTTTGAATTTTGAACTCATAAGAAATTCTAGCAAAACATCCTTACCGATGATTATATTTTTATATCCAGCAGCCTCGCACAAAACAGCCGCTTCATGAGTATTTCTAGCAACTCCACCAAGCTCCCCTCCAGCTGGAGAAGGTCTGATAAAAGCTTCTGGCATCACTCCTAAATTTTGCATCCTCGTTTTGTCGCCCAAAAGACTGCCTCCAGTTCTAGAGCTACTAGGGTCTACTGCAAGAACAGCTTCACATGAATCGACAATCGTTTCAAATACCCATTCAAAAATCTTATGTTCAAAGATTTTTCGATCCAATTCCTAAATTACTTCCTTGATTGATAATATGCTGCCCGGCAGCTTCAATAAACGTCGATTTTCCCGCCCCAGGTGGCCCTGAAAGCCCAATACGAAAGGTCTTCGAAATGTCTTCCTCCACCACGCCATTCTGCAAAAGCCTAGTGAGAATTTCCTGCGCCATCGCTTTCTTTTGCGCATTTTTCGATTCAACAAGGGTGATGCTGGAACTCAAGGACGCGCGATTTCCGGCGACTATGAAAATTTAAGACCGTGGCTTCTTTTGATTATATTTGATTACCAATTCCAGAATAGAGTGAGTCAACTCTGGCAGATTGTTTCGAAGACAAAAGTCGTCTGCTTGCACAACGAATCATTTTTGAACGCGTTTTTGATAAGTCCGATTTCTTAAAGCTCGCATGTTTGAATGAAATAAGCTTTTAGTTTAGATATTTATTCGTTTTTCTGTTAATAAAATAGTGTTGTGCAGAAGTTTGTCAAACTTTTATAATAAAATTGAAGAACCGAAATTATGGTTTATCAAGGGACAGAAGCATTTTCGTGGTTTTGGCGATTGAATTTTCAACTTTCTTTTTGTAAGCGTCGGCAGTGGATCGCGTTTGCTCAAGTTCTTTTCGCGTCTTTAGACAGGTTAATTGACTGTGGCGACTTCAGATTTCTCTAGAGAATCATTTCTCAACCTTTTCCTGAGCAAGTTCTTTACAAATGCTGTCCTGCGCATCCTTCATTTCTTCGTATTTTATCCGAAGCTGCTGATTTTCTCCTTTTCTCGATTCAGATCGTCTTGAACTTTCTTGGAATTTGTGTCTTTTACTCCTTGTAGAGCTTTAAGAGCTCTCGAAAGGCGTTTATTGTCCGCCTGCAAGTCCTTAATTTGTTGCTGCTCTGCAAGCCGAGCTTCTTTTAATTCGTCAATGACGATTTCTTGCTCCAATAAACTGAAGAATTTTCTCAAAATGGGAGCCAGAAAACTAATCGAACCTGTTTTTCAGAGCTTTAATTTGATCTTCTTCATTTTCTTTTCCCATTTTTTCAAGCTCCAAATTGGCAACATCTCCCAAAAGATCCAACGGATTCGTACCTGCCTTCGAGTTTTTCTCCGTTGAATTTTGAGTTAAATTGATTGCCGCCCCGCTGTTCTTTCCCATTGTTTTGTAGGGATTGTCCCATTCGTACGGGTCCTCGCCATTATCGAATGGAATGAGTGGCATGAATACCCTGAATTTGTGATCAGAACCAAGTATTTTTTATTTATTTTGAGGTTATTTCTGGCTCTACTGATTGTACTCTATGTTGATGTTCTAGTGCAGCTAATACCTTGGGCCAAAATCACAATCCTCCAATGGCGGTGGAATCATGAGAAATCATTCTCCTTAACCATTTTTATTCAATTTAGGAGCTCTCTCGCAGACATTTTTAAACATATCTTACCCGTCGGATTTTCTGGATTTCTTCTTGTGATTCCGACTGCTTGATTGCGAAGTTGTTCTCTCTCTGGATCTTGCCCTTTGTGAAGACGTTGGTGAGCCTTCTACTTGAAGATCGATTGAAACATCATCGTTGAGCTCATCTTCGATACTTGCCCGATCTTCTTCGTCAGATGTTAACTCCAACAAGTCCAGAATCGATGAGTCTTGATTCCTCGGTGGGTTGTTTTTCTTGACAATTTTGACCTTCGGCCCCTTTTTTCTGAAAAGATTTTAAACGAGGGAAGGAAAGAAGAATCGCCTACTTGTTTTTGGTACCCTTCGGTCGACCTCGTTTCGATATTCTTCCATCGGAGCTTTTGGAAGCTTTCGCTTCCTTCGTTTTGGCGTTGAAACCAATTTTCGGCTTCTCCAGATTCCCATTTTGATCCTCACCGGGCCATGGATAGACGGGAATGTCCCCTACAGGTGGTTTTTTCGATGCTGGTCCGCGATAGATTTTTATCGAAAGGACATTTGTTTCACTGAATTCAAATATAAGATATTTAAAGAAGAGAGATCGCCTTACCGAAGCATTTCTAAGACGAGATTTTTCGAGTGCGTCTTCACATTCGTTCCGTTGACATGGGTGATGACATCGTAGAGCTCTAGTCCGCAATTGGCGGCGAGTGAGCCAGGCGTCAATCTCGTGACAACTGTTTCTCCGAAATTGTCTTTGATTGTGATTCCCCATCTTTGGTTAATGTCTTTTTTGGGTTTAGAGATAAGTTGTTTTCATTCAATTTTTTTTATCGAAATTCTCTAAAACCTTTCCTCGGCGGCACATGTTAACCTCCATTGTCTCAGCTCTCTAAACACACAGTTGTCGATATCCGAAAATAATTTCAAGAATTTCAAAGTTCGACTTTGAAAAAAAAGAGTTTATGTTACGCTATTTGGAAACACGCAATGCTGAGTAAATAGCATCGAGTTCAAATATTTGTCGTCGTTCAAAATCGTACTCAGCCGGTTTTGACGCTTTACGACATAGTTTAACGATGCTACTCAACGATCGTAAAAAGGGATAAAATCTGCTTTTTAATCATTTTTTCTAAGAAATTTCGTAACAAAACCTCAATTTTGACATCTTCAAGCTTGATATCCGCCATCGGAACCACTACTTTTCAACTGTTTGAATTTTAAAAGTAAAATTGCTTTTATATCGACCGATGATTTGTAATAACTTTTCGCAATAAAAAAGGATAAATCAAAAGCCCAGCTAGTCATTTTCCCTCTTTCCCTTTCTCTCTTTGAACATAAACCTGACTACGAGTTATCATCGTTGATCGCACCTGGAAAAATCAAGAAAAAACCAAAAAGACTATTTGAATTTCGTTTCGACGGGAGTTGGCCTTATGCCGATGCGGTGTCTTCAAATAAAAATGCTCGTTGTCTCTGAAACATCGGCTCAATTTGACCTTTGAGCTTTTTGGATGATACGATTTTTTTACCATTCTTGAGCGTTTTATTTAATAATGATGATTGAAATTTATTTTTTTTTTGGGACGCGTTTCGGTCTCAGTGGACCTTCGTCAGCCCTAAGTACAAATTTTAAATGAAAGTTCAAAAACAGGAAAAACAGTCTCTCACCTAGAGTGGACAATTTCGAATGAAGGCAGAGATTGAAAACATAAAAACATAATTCGCTTTCGCGGGCAGATGTAATGGAGCGCCAGAAGAAAGCGAATTACAAATGCTCCATTACAGAAATTTAACTTCAGCGAATTTGATCTGCTTATTCAAGCAAGGATCATTTAACTTGATCGAAAACGCTTCACAAAGGACACGGTCTTTGTAGTACGGTTGGTTGGAGATAACAGAAATAAAGTTCTTTTCGAAACAGAATTTGGTTTTGATTAACGCTCTCGATGTAGTAGGCTTGTATTTTGGAGTGTCTGGCTCACTAAGATATTTATCATATTCCTCTCTGAATTTTGGACACTTCAAAGAGTGGAAAAACATAGGACTACGATAACGTGGCTCAAAATGTTCACGAATTCTAGTTCCAAGCTGTCTTTTTGTCTCCCCCTGGTAATCCGTTTTCCCACATGGACATTGGAAATGGTACACCACTCCACTTTTCTGCTCAATTGGTACCGGGCGCTTCCAGGTTGGGTGCAAACATTGTTCTATTCTCACTGTTTTCCAACAAAGTCTCAGAAAGAACTTCGGGGTAACTTTTTTAAGAATAGCACGCATTTTGCCGCCAATACTGTCGCACCGGGGACCAGTAAAGCTTGCGCAAAAATTGTGAACTATTTCCCCTTCCACTTTTTTATCATTTTTGGGCTTCTCAAGGAGTTTTATTTTATCATCGACCAAACCTGGTGGATATCCATTGAGAATGAATTTCCTCTTGGCTTTTCGGAAACCTTCAGTTTTGGCCTCTTCGCAGGATGAAGCATTTTTCACCCTATGAAGATGCCCAACTAAGAGACTGATCTTTTGTGACTTAGGAGCTACATTTGTGCGAAAATTGGGAAGGAAATCCTTCGAGGATTTCTTTTCATAATGAAACATCTCAATTCCATTCTTATGAATTCTGAATTCAGTGTCTAAATATGCAAGTTTGCCATCAACCATCTCTTCCTTGGTAAATTGGATATTTTTGTGAAGTCTATTGGCCTTTTCAAAAATATACTGTATATCCGATTTTTGCACAATAAGGGCACAGTCGTCCACGTACCTCCGGATAAAAATGGCTCTACCTTCTCTTATCAATTGATCGAAAAACGGGGTCTCCAAAGTGTGCATGAAAATGTCTGCCAAAATAGGGGAAAGCTTCGACCCCATAGCTGATCCGTCTTTCTGTCTAAAGAATCCATCTGGCGTGCTAAAGCTTGTAAGCTTGAAAAGAACAGTATCTACTAAATTTTGAAAATCGGATCTTGCCGGGAACTCCGAAACATGTCCGTCTTCTAATTCCTCCGGACAAAAATATGACTGTGGGTTAGCATAAATAAGATCTACTACTATTTTGCTTATTTCTTTAATGGGAAGAGAAGGAAACATACTCTTTATGTCTAAAGAAATAATAGTATGTTTATCTAAATCAATTTTGTCACGAATTTTAAGAAAACTGTCTTTAAGCTCAGCAGTATTCTTTAAATTCGCTAAGTAATTCGCTTTCTTCTGGCGCTCCATTACATCTGCCCGCGAAAGCGAATTATGTTTTTATGTTTTCAATCTCTGCCTTCATTCGAAATTGTCCACTCTAGGTGAGAGACTGTTTTTCCTGTTTTTGAACTTTCATTTAAAATCTGTACTTAGGGCTGACGAAGGTCCACTGAGACCGAAACGCGTCCCAAAAAAAAAATAAATTTCAATCATCATTCATGAGAGGTCAACACCGACAAAGTTTTATTTAATAATTTATTAAATAGAAAGGTTTCAGAACTGAATTGACAGATAATCAATGGGTTGTCAGAGAATAAGCTAATTTGTAAGGCTAATAAATGATCATCATTGAGCGAAAGTTGAATAGAGCTGATAGAAATCTTCGAAGATCAGAAGAGAGGACCAAAAATCAAGGCAAGGTCGAGTGGAACTTCGAGAATTAGATGTGGATTAGGGAAACGAAGTTGTCAATGCCTTCTTTTCCCTTCAAAAAGTCGATTTCAATGAGGCACAAAGCGCCGACAAGTGTTGCTTCAGTAGAGCCGATGAGTTTGACGGCTGCTTTCATAGTGCCTCCGGTGGCGATCAGGTCGTCGATGAGGACGATTTTGTCTGAAAAAGTATAAAAACTTTTAGCCATTTAGGAATACTAATGCATATTATCGAAGTTTGTGAAAATAATATACCGAAATAGAGAATGTGACCGGTCTTTATCAATGATAGATGGAGACGAAAATCTGTATTTAAGTCAATGTAAAAGTCGTTCTGGTGTTTCATTGAGCTTACCAGTAGCTTCTAGAGACGCTTTCTCAATCTCAACCACATCAGTTCCGTATTCAAGCGTATATTCCTGTCGCACCACTTCCCCAGGGAGCTTGCCCTTTTTACGGATCGGGACAAAACCGACTCCTAATCTAGAAGCCACGGCCATCCCTGAAATCAACCGTTTAATCGTCCATTTCTTTTTCTAACTTGCCCATTAAAAATCCTCTCGATTCGAGGCCGACAAGCTTGGTGCATCCTGGGAACTTTTCCCTGATCGTTTCTTCCAACACATCTCCGAGAAGTTTCATTCTTTCCGGGTCGGAAAAGAGCGGCATGATATTTTTGAACACGATTCCTGGTTTCGGAAAATCGGGATGATCCGTCATACAGTCATTTAGCTGCTTTAGCTTTTCTTCCATTCTTGTTTTTACGAATTAAAAAGGTGGCCATGTTGTTTTCAATGATTGTTTTATTTTGTATTTGAAGCAAAAGCGTATTATTTGAACTTGATTTTTACAATTCAATATTGAAAATCTGCGCAAAGGTAAAAAAACGCTGGTTTAGTTATTAGGCGCTACTTTGAAGTTTTGAAGTTTCAGAATGCACAACTTGAAAGAAAGAAAAATTACGATTTGGAAAACGATTGTGAGTTAAAAAATGCTACAGGGTATAAATTTATGATCGTGATTCATGTGACCGTGAAAATGTGATAATGGCGAAGTTTTTTCCAGTTGACAGACGATTTGTGAAGTGATGAAAAAAGAATGAAAATAGGTTTTCGTCATTCTACATGTTTTATGCTGTCAATCTGGCGATGACATCTGCGTAATGTTCATTAAGCTGCTTTCTCTTCAACTAAAAGCAAATGTCAAAAAGGAAATAGAAGGCTCAAGAATTACCTTGAAAGCATCAGTAACGAGACCAGTGTCAGGAAGCCAGCCAGCCTCGAAGCTTCCATCGATGTGAACCTTGTTGGGAATTTCCAACTTTGACAAGCAAGCGGATTTAGCCGTGGCTTGAATCTCTTCCATCATCTTCTTCACGATTTTTTCATCGTTGCAGATTTCGACGAGATCGCCCTTGACGCCGATTTCATCCGCCCATTCTCGCACAACTGATAATGGAGTTAAAATGGAATAAGAGAGATGACTTCTACCTTTTTCGACAGGACAAGCGATGGCGATAGGCATGAGAATAGCGCCAGAGCCGTAGATGACAACATTTGCAATAGCGGCACTGGTTTTTAGGGCGGCTTCGACCTTTCCCAAAGCGACGTACTCACCGTGTCGCATTTTACTTTAATCGGGTTCACAACGAAATTACTCGATTAAATTCTATTCTAAGGAATCGATCCTGTAAAAATCGTGAAACCGTAACAAAGATCCTTCTTTCTGTCGATAATCTTGAGAGCGCCATCATGATCCCATTCTCCAATATCACCAGTTCGGAAATATCTCAATCCATCAATCTCGCAGTAATCCTCAGCTGTCTTTTCTGGCATCTTGAAATAGCCAGCGGTAACATGAGGGCCACCGATGAGAACTTCTCCTTGAGCGGGTTTGTTTTTGATGGTGTAATTGCCTTCTTCCCAGTCAATCAGTCGGATTTCAGCGCAACCAAGAGGGGGTCCAACTCGGCCATTAGAGGTATCGTACGCGTCCTGAAAACGGAGAATGTATCAATGAGAAATTGATGGTGTTCTTACCTGGACTGCTCCAGCGGCGCAAGTTTCAGTCAAGCCGTATCCGATGATCAAAGGACAGGACATGCAAATCGACATGAACTGCTGAGTCTTAGCTTCGACTGGAGCTCCACCAGCAATCATAGCTTTCAATCGACCACCGAGAAGATCTCTTGTCTTCTTGAAGACTAAAAAGCTCCATGAAAAAAGGGCTGTCAATGAAAAACGTACTGAGTCTGTTGAGGACAGGAGAGTCGCCACCGTTTTCAATTTGATCCAATTTGTAGTTGTAGGCGTAGTTGAAAATCGCTTGCTTGAGTGGAGAGCCCTGCTTTACAACTTGGTCGACATTCTTTCGAATTCGCTCCAAAATTTCAGGGACGGCGGCCATCAAGGTTGGTCGGAGAGCACGAGCGTCGCCCATGGTTCCGGTTTTGATCTTTGCGCTCTAGAATTTTGTTTGAAGAAGATTTAGGAGAAGACTCGAAGCTGACCTTGTCGGAGAGCGTGAGCGGGCTAGAATATCCAATTCTTGAGCCGTTAAGCAGGACGGTATTCTCCGCTGCGAGCTCAAGAACGTGAGCAAGAGGCAAATAACCAATGTAGACATCATCTTCGAAAGAAATGCCAGAAAGCTTGATTCGAGAAGTCAAGCCTCCAATTGCGGCGCAGAGGTTTCTGTGAAGAATCATGACGCCTTTAGCTTTTCCAGTCGTGCCAGAAGTGTACATAATAACGGCCAGATCGTCTCCCGTGACTTCTGGACCTTCGAAAGTTGAGGCATCAGTTAGTGAAAGGGCTCCAAAAGCTGTGATGGTTATGGAAGCGTCAAGGGATTCAAGAGCTTGGAAAATTGATAATTTAAAAGTTTTTTAAAAATCAGTTTTACCAGGGCAAGGCGCGTTGTTTTCATCTTTGCAGTTGATGATATGCTGGAGTTGTCCCTGCATAGCATCTGCTACGGGCTTGACACACTTGGAAAGAAGAGCGTTGGAAGAAACCAAGGCCTTCGCCTCCGATTCCTCAATAGCTTCAATAACTCGATCTTCTCCAAGCGAAGCGTAGACAGTAACTACAGTCAGGCCAGCGCGAAAAGCAGCATGGGCAGCGATCATCCACTCGGATCGAGTTTCCATGTAGAGGGCGACTTTATCGCCTTTCTTGAGCCCAAGAGCGGCGAAACCAGCAGCGGCATTGTTGACGAGCGTTTCCATTTCGGAAAAAGTCTTGAAGTGGTAGTCGCCGTAGGTGTTTTTCTTGAATGTTCGACCGTTTGGCTGGACTTCGTCGTCTTCGGAAAGAAGCTCTCGTCGGCCGATGGCGAGTCGGGCGCCGAATCTAGCAGTGGCAGCTCGGAAGGCGTCGACGAGATTGTCATGTTTCTGGTCAAAGTTGTGGATGAGCACGGTGTTTTCTACGGCTCGGCGGACAGCGGGCTTGATCTCCCGGGACTTCAGGCGGCGGTTCATGCTGAGCTTTTATCGGATACTTTTTATTCTCAAATTTTATATTGTTAGTTCGTTCCATTATTTTCGCCAGATGTGGCCACTGGGTGGCGATTCTTATCAAGACAGTATAAAACTCAATCATAACCTCAACCATTACAATAAATTTTAAAATGAAGCATTCACTGTTTTGTTTTTGAGTTCACTACCGTTGTCAAAATTAGAGATCACAGATCCTTTACCTAGACTTAATTAAAACTCTTCACAAAATATTGAATTCCAAATGCAAAAGATGAATCCGTGAGCTTGAAATTAGCTGTTTTTCTTCCCATGATTCTCTTGATATTAATAAAATAACGTCAAGCAAAAAAAACTTCAGTAGATCCATTCACTGTTACCCGAACAAAAGAAAAGGGAAAAGTTAATGAAAGTGAGACTACTGAAGCATCAATTTATCAAGATTTAGTATCCGTTCCTTGTAGCCAGCTCCGCTTACGACGAACCATGGAATGTAAGTGACGAATCCCCAAGCAAAAGCAATAAGGTCTGCTGTGTGATGGACGATCTCTCCTACAACTGTCATTTTTCGATTCTTTGTCTGAAAAAATGTGTTGGATAGCAAGAGAGCTCGAGAAAAATATGACCGAGCTGGTCATGTGACGACAATTTTGTCACCAGAACTTTTCAAAGACTCAGACAGACATTTTGTCTTTTCAGTCGTTATATTTCTGTTCAGATAACTGGCAGTGGAACTAAATGAAATTCGGATTATGTGGCGCTTTTTTCAATTATTTTACAAAGCACTTTTTTAATGAAAAAAATCTAAGCTTCCTGAAGAGCTGCTCGTTTAGCTGGTGGCTCATCGGATTCAGCAGCTTTCGTTTCATCCCCTTCCAGCTTGTGCTTCGCAACAGCGCTTTCGGGAAGATTGGTTGGAGCTGGAATTGCTCCAGAAACTGGCTTGTTCTCCTTTTCGGTAGGAGGAGTGGCTAGGGGAGAGCTCTCAGATGTTCCAGGTTCTCTAGAAAGATATTTTTAATAGAGGCATGGATGTCAAAAATGTGAGTAAATGAAAGATAAATGAGTGTGTTCATGCGCGTACTCATGCTCTTGGTTCTTTCCCAATTTAATTTTTCCTAACTGATAAGTAATCTGCTGATGGGGTAGGATATTCTTCTTCAGCAACAGTTCATCGAGCGCATCCTTGAAGTCTCTGAAGACCCTCTTGAACTGGATGCCACAGCCTCTGCATCGCTTGCAATCGAGCATGTAGATGTCGCCCGTCTTCATGATGCGCACTTCGAACTTGCTTTTGAGGCTTTCGAAGCGCCAGTACTTCTCAGGAATCTGCTCGTGGACGGTGTACTGAGAGAAGTGCTTGAGCATTTTCGCGATGATTTCTTTTTTCTTCGCCTTTTCAAACCAAACTCGCGTGATTCGAGGAACACGAATCTGGTCGCTCTCCAGCTCTTTTTTATCGCTCGATCCGGCGAGCATTTTCGATGAAATCCTGAAAAAACGGCTTGAAAGGTTATAAATAGGGAGGAGCGTACTCATCGAGGGGTTGGCTAACGCTCGGCGTGGAGTCTTGAGTGGAGCTTTGTATATCGTTGAATTTGACGATGTACTTGAATGTGCTCTCTTCTCCTTCTTTCTTGAATTCGTCGAATTCAGTCATGTTCTTTTCGTCGCCGAAATGTTTCAGCATCTCTGGCTGGCTAAAATCATCGTGCTAGAATCGGTAGAAAAGGGGAGATCGCTGTTTACCTGATTGATTTGTGCCCCAGAAACTCCTGAAATCTTTCTCCACGGAACATTTTAATGCGCTCTTGGAACTGATACTTGAACGCAATGTCCTCCTTGTGAGTTGTCGTTAGCCTGAAATAACAGTTTCAGTTCCATTCATGGACCATTCACTATTCTATTTCTTACCATTTCGGTCCATTGACTTCATCAGCGAGCCAGGAAATCTTGGGTCTATCGGCATCATTATGCGTGAGCATTTTGACGATCATTTTCATCGCTGAAATGGACATGTTTTGCCAACACGGATCTTCGGTGTAATTATGCCGGCGGAAATCGCGGTAATCTTCGTCTATCTCCTGATCGGCGATCGTCCATGGAAGCATACCGGAAAGCATCGCAACTGAAAAGAACGAATCAATTGAAAGAAACTCGAAACTTCTACACAGATTGTAGAGCACAGAAACAAGTCTTACCTAAACAAACGGCCATCGACCAAATATCCCCCCTCAGCGGGAAATAATGCCCATCAGGAACGAACAGCTCTGGCGCCATGTAACCCTCCGTCCCCTGACGATGTTCCCTAACAGAGAATGATCTTTCCGATCTGCCTTTGTTTATGCAGGCTGTGGCCGAGCCGAAGTCGATGATTTTCAATTGACCGTCTTTTTCAAGCTTTTCAAAAGAAAAAATACTACAAAATCGCGATCTCTGTCTCTATTTGAAAAGCTCATTTCTCGTGTAAGAAGCATGTTCTCTGGCTTGAGGTCTCGATGCGCGATTTGTTTTTTGTGAAGGAAATTCATCCCGCACACGAGCTGGGCGAAGTAAAACTTCGCCTGGGCTTCTGGCATGCCCACATCTGGCACAAGTTTATCAAATAATTCGCCACCTTCTGCGTATTCCATGAAGATGAACATTGCTTTCACCTCATGTTCGTATCTGAAAAATATGTCGAAGCCGAAGGGCGTAATAACTCACCGGCTGTTGATGTATCGAATGATGTTGACATGATCCTTGACAGCTCTGTGAATGTTCTTTTCTCGCGTGAGCATTTTCTTCTGATATTCAGTCATTGCGTCGCAATTGATGATTTTCACTGCGCATTTGATTTTGCTTTTGCGATTCAGGATCAGCCGAACATCGCCAAAAGCGCCTTTTTATGGTTGAAAATTCAGGAAAGAAATGAAGACGAACCAACATCAGGGTGGAACTTTCGGACCGGGCAAGTCGGGCAAAAAATCGGGCGGGCGGGCAAATCGGGCGGCGCAGGGCTCGATTTTACGAGGTAAAAATCGGGCAAAGTCGGGCAATCAGGCAAAAATCGGCGCCCGGAAATATAGTCGGCGCCCGGAAGAAAAAATGGCATCTAATGGGACATAAATACTGAAATTTTCATTAAAAACGTCCGGTTTCGGTTCTCCATGAGTGCCTTTCTTCCTTCGGGATACAAATTAATCCTGTTTCTTCAATAAATTTACAAATTTTTTGGATTGGGGGTTGCCAAAATTTCCGGGCAAAAGTCGGCGCCCGGGCAAATCGGGCGGGCAAAAAGCCGGGCGGCAATCGGGCGGCGCCGACAAAAAAATTCTAATCGGGCGGCCAAATTCAATTTTTTTGCCCGAACGTTCCACCCTGCCAACATCTGTATAAAATACTGTTAATATACAGTGTATACGAAAAGGAGAGTGCTTCATCGAAGCGCTGAAACTATGAACACAAATGTTAAAATAAAAATTACAAAAGTAATTACTAAAGTAAAGAAAACCTTTTTCAACCGATTCCTTCTCCTAACTTTCCAATAAAGTCCCAATCCTCCAGAAATGGAGTCGGAATCCCATCCTTTACCACGCCAAAAATGTCGTCCGCCTTCATTGTCTAAAACGAAAAGAAAGCTAAAATCTATTTCTATAAAATCAGGCGGTAATAGCAAGGTTTTCTACAGCAGGCATTTCGGAATCACTCTCATAATCAGCAAACTGATCTTCGTCGTAAATCACTCGTATCAGCAAGGAGCAACTGAACACGAGATTTTCTCAAGATCAACATGGAAATGGAAATATCTAGAAAAAAACTTGCAAAAGTCTAGAATCTCGTTCCTTGGGCAGGTCGCAACTTCTTCGCCAATTTTCAAGTCTTCCAAGCTGATTTCAAATTTATCTCCACAGGGACAAGGGTAAGTGTAGATTTCTAGCTCTTCGTCGAATTCCATATCTTCTATCTCTATTTCATCGTGGTACACCGTCATTCTGAGAAAAAATTGGTTTATAAGCGAAATGAAATTTTAGCAAAAAAACTTAAATATGTTTTCGCTTCTAGAGAAAAGCAGCTTGATAATTTTCTGCCTTCGTTTTCTCTTTTTATGATTATCCAAGCCATTTTTTGAAGCGGAGGTTTTTCGAGCGCGCGTGAGAAAATTGGTCGATCGAAGCGCGGAGGACTTTTTTGCTGGAAGCGAGCGAGAAGGAGGACGCGCCCTTCCCCACAACTTTGAGAGTCCAAGAATTTTTGAGATAACAACATAATGAAATGAATATTTTTATTTAAAAAGCGAGCAGAGGTAAATCAAACCATCTCTTCTGTAGATACTTCTTCTTGTGAGTGTGTAACAGTCTCTTCATTCGTTTGGCTTCTACTGGGACGAGAGGGCTAAAGATGGTCTATATTTCCTTTTGCCATAAATTATGGCCCATAATGATAAACCTGAAAACAAAGTGTTGTCGAAGCCAAAATGAGAAGGAGAAGGTTCAGGAAGATCAGCGAATGCTTCAATTTTTGAAAGGGCACTAAGAACTTCCAGTCACGACCAGAATTCCAGGGGGCTGACCGGACTGACCAGAGTGTAATATGGGCAACGTGAGGTGCTAAGTCCGAAAGAATGAGGCAAGTGCAGGTGGGTAGGATTAGACACCAAATGAAGACATGCGAGGAATATTGACATTGATTCTTCCGCTTCAGTCCGAAAGTTATGAAGATAGGCAAATTTATCCGTCTTATTCCAAAGGCCAAAATTAATGGTACCTAAGTTGAGAGTACAGTCTTTGAGGGTTAATTCTGATGAACTGGTGAATGCCGCAGTAGTCCTGAGCACCTTATTTGAATATAAGAGATACAGATAATTGTAGCTTCAATTATCACTGATAGTCTATCAGAGCCCTGAGGACCTCAAGTTCGGTGGGCCCGTTCCATCTCCGTGCATTCATGGTAGCGTGGTGTCTAATCCTCCTTCCTTGAAGCTTGTTCACCTGTATTCTTCCCGACTTAGCACCTTACATTGAACATATTACACTCTGGTCAGTACGGTCCACCCCAATTCCAGGAGGACCCGGTGACAGCAAAAATGATCAAACCATCAAAGATGATATTTCCGCAAAGAAGAAGGAGAAAGATCCCGGTCTAATTCATTTGTTAAATATTTGTTTCTTTGGCTTTTTACCAAAATATAGAAGACTTTCTTCTTGACGATCAAATTTTCTTCTTGAGCACTTTGTCGATAATAAGAAATAAAAATACTTGTTCCAAAGCCCGCAGAAATCATTCCGACAATGGCAGTAGCAATGTTTGAAACCATCAAAATTATTCGAGCGTTAAAAATTGCGAAATGGATGGATAAGTAACTTGGCCAAACAAGGCTGACTAAAATCAGTTCTCACTTTGACAACCCAAAAGAGTGGTACCTAATAGTAGAATCCATTCAAAAATCCATACCAACGCAAGGAACTCGCGAAAAACGCCCATTTTCTTGAGAAATCATAAAAAAAACTTAAAACAAGATATTCGTTTATTTATTTGAATGCTCTGAAAACCTTATTTTCTTATTTTATTTCATATTTTTCAGTTTGTCTGGAGTAACGTTGGAGTCGTTAAAGATAACGTATCCGTTATCAAAGGCACAGTTCATCGAAGCATGTACTTTAGCTTTAGCTTATTTTTCCCAGCTCAAATAAGTCTCCTGTCATGAAGATTTTTTATTATATTTGATAGGCAACTCAAATTGAAGAGCCTCGATTTCCTCTTTCCCGCCACCTTGAAATCACACTGTCTCATCTGCATTACATTTGTTAAAAAAAGCCCGCGCGTAATCATGAAGCATTGAGCGTTCCAATTATCCATTTTTCGCGGAAACTGCCCGCCGGCGTTCAATTTTAAACCCTTACGATTGAACTATTAAACTGCCACTGGGTCGAAACAATGCTGAGCAAAAAGAAGCTCAAAAGCATTATTTTGATTTTGGGCACTTGGGCGTTTTTGAATTTTTTGCATGAAGGAATAGTTTACAAATTAAAGGAGAGAAAGCTAAGGAAAGAAACAGAAGTTCAAAAAATCGATTCAAGCGAGAAGGAAAATAATGAAAAATCTACTGTTGTTTTATTTACCTACTATCGCTCCGGGAGTACATTTACTGGAGAATTATTTAATCAGCATCAAGGTAATGAAGATTCTGAGCTAGGCCTACTTGCGGATAACCCTAACCCTAACCCTAACCCTAACGGCTTTTTTTAATGAAGATTGATTTTTTTTTCTTTCAGATGTTTTTTATCTCTTCGAGCCACTCATCCTGGCTGGAATCGAGACAGGAGCAGAAGACGTCAAAAAAGAACTGCTGATGCGAATTTTCGACTGCGACTTGCCGAGATACAGCGACTACAGTTCTTCGAAATTGCCTTCTTACGTGAAGGATAGTTGTGGGAGGAAGAACTTTTGCTTTGCTCATGGAACAAAGGAATTTTGCAAAGAGCCGTTTTGCCCAAACGATTTCACGAAGGAAAGGAAAATGTGCTCAAGGGGACCGTGCAAAGGTTTGTTTTTACTTTTTGAGAAAATTGTTATTTGCGGTTTTTTAGCGTTTTCTCGTGATGGAGATTTGATTCAAGAAGCGAATCGAATTTGCCACTCGAAACCGGTCAAAGCGATCAAGACCATCAGAATAACGACGATTTCGCCGTTTCTTGAGTTTTTCAACGAATTCGACTTTTCGCAAAATTTCAAGTTTGTTCTTCTCATCAGGGATCCAAGAGGAATGCTCAACAGTAGACTTAGAATTTCAAGAGTTCAAAAACACGAGAAAGACAAGGTAAGGACCGAAATAATTTTCTCCTCACCGAATTCTAGGGCGCCGAAATATCGAAAAAAGTGATAAAAATATGCAATCAAATTGTCGAAAATATCAAGACCATCACCTCCAGTCACTTTATGCACTCACGAACGATCATTTTACGATACGAAGACGTAGCTTTGGACCCCAAAAACTATGCAAAGAAAATTTACGAAAAGTTCAACCTTGATTTCACCAAGAATATCGATTCTTGGATCGACGAAAATACCCATCTGGATGGAAAAACGTCAAAGATGAATTTTTACGATACACATAGGTACGGCAGGAGTCAATAGGGGGATCCTTACGTTATTTTAAGGGAATCTGCGAAAATAGCTTTTGACTGGCGAAACGCCCATTCAAACCGAAAAATGCCTTACGAGTTTCTTCAACCGCTTCAGACGGGATGTGCTGAAATGCTGAGCCTAACTGGCTACAACGTTTTTCTTCAAAGGAAGAAATGTATAACGATACTCTTCAACCGCTGGTGCCAAATGAAAGCATTGACTTTTTACTTCATCTGTAAATTATATTATTCAATTAAATATTTAAACAAATATTCGAATGAAAGACTGCATCATTTTCCCTCTTCAAGTGTCGTTGACGTGCGTATTGTAACGGCATCTTCTAAGATTTGCTTTTTCCTTTTCTCGTGCGTATAAAATGACCCTGACGGAGTGAACAGCTAGAAGTCTGCATAAAATGATACACGGGCAGAACTGCGTTGCCTTAGATATTGAAGGGGGTTCAGAAGACAAGCCAATACGTATTGGCATAGTTAATTGTAGGGGAAGAGTGATTCTCGACGAAGGTAAACATCATTATATTGACAGAGAATAAGGTGATCGATCAGAAAATGACGATGATGCTGTTTACTGCAATGTAATCTGACCAAGACTAGAAGCATTGGTTAAAGATGTCATCAAAGGTCGTTACGTGATCGGGCACAATATCAACTGTGATGAAAAATTTTTCGAGACGAAGAATTTCTTTTCGGGAAAGAAAATTGATACCGACAAGAACGGTTGGGCTCTAGGAGAAAGAAGACTGTCATCGAATAAATACGGTCATAATCCCGTCGAGGATGCACAACTTTAACTGAAACTGGCTGTAGGAGACTTACCTCTACCACTTTATAATTATACTTTTAAGATCGAACATGGTCTGATCATTCCTCCGAATCAAATGACTATATCAGCTGCCTTGGAAAAAATCGAAGAGAACAGAAGAGCCCATGAAAAAACTTATCGACTATAACTATCTACTGACAAAAATCAACATGATCATGATCCACAACTATTCAATTATTCTTCAGAGCGATTTCTCAAGTAACTGTATAAGTTTATTAGGACGTGTTTTTTTTTCATTATTGTAAGAATATTAAGGATTATTTTAAGAGTAAGGGTATAAAGATAGATAAATTAAAAGCAGGGCCTCTTCATGATATTTATACAATTTGCAGGGATTAAGTGCTTATACATAGGGATTTTGTTGTTTCGTTTATAGATTTTATTATTACTAGGAATAGGGACACAGTTTATTTAGAAGATAGAGAGCTTAATTTAGATATGGTTAGTAAAATAGATAAAATTTTAGCTACACTTAGGACTAGATTCTCTCAACACAAGGATTTTTTTTGTTGGGACGACGTTTTGCTTGACACAGATGTTTTTCTCGACAAAACGTCGAATTGCGTTGAGAGAATGAATGGCAGGATAAAGCAAGCATTGCAGGAATCAAGGAGGATCAGGGCAATCGACCGCATCAAGGTCATAATTAGTGAATTTTCATTAATTAATTTTGATTTTATGTGTAGTTTTAGGAATAAGAAGCGCCCCATTAGTGTTAGATCATTGAATCGTCATAAGCGATGTCTAAAGTTAATTCAATTATTTAGGTTTAGAGTAGGAAAGGATCCCAATTTTAGTAAAGTTGTAGATACTATCCTATATTCTAACAAGACGGAGTAGAGTTTACTAGGTAATCCACTCATTCATCCCATTTTTGACTTTTTTGGCTGTTTTTTGACTGTTTTGGCTGTTTTGACTGTTTCTGTTTTTATAAATTATTTTTCAAATAAATTTATTTATCAGAATATAATTAACAACTTACTCTTATAGGAGATGGTTGACTTCTTATTGTGACTTCAATTGTTGATGCGTTCCCTCCTCTAAGCTCAAGCAGCGTTTTCTTCACCAGGTTTTTCGAGCGCGCGTGAGAAAATTGGTCGATCGAAGCGCGGAGGACTTTTTTGCTGGAAGCGAGCGAGAAGGAGGACGCGCCCTTCCCCACAACTTTGAGAGTCCAAGAATTTTTGAGATAACAACATAATGAAATGAATATTTTTATTTAAAAAGCGAGCAGAGGTAAATCAAACCATCTCTTCTGTAGATACTTCTTCTTGTGAGTGTGTAACAGTCTCTTCATTCGTTTGGCTTCTACTGGGACGAGAGGGCTAAAGATGGTCTATATTTCCTTTTGCCATAAATTATGGCCCATAATGATAAACCTGAAAACAAAGTGTTGTCGAAGCCAAAATGAGAAGGAGAAGGTTCAGGAAGATCAGCGAATGCTTCAATTTTTGAAAGGGCACTAAGAACTTCCAGTCACGACCAGAATTCCAGGGGGCTGACCGGACTGACCAGAGTGTAATATGGGCAACGTGAGGTGCTAAGTCCGAAAGAATGAGGCAAGTGCAGGTGGGTAGGATTAGACACCAAATGAAGACATGCGAGGAATATTGACATTGATTCTTCCGCTTCAGTCCGAAAGTTATGAAGATAGGCAAATTTATCCGTCTTATTCCAAAGGCCAAAATTAATGGTACCTAAGTTGAGAGTACAGTCTTTGAGGGTTAATTCTGATGAACTGGTGAATGCCGCAGTAGTCCTGAGCACCTTATTTGAATATAAGAGATACAGATAATTGTAGCTTCAATTATCACTGATAGTCTATCAGAGCCCTGAGGACCTCAAGTTCGGTGGGCCCGTTCCATCTCCGTGCATTCATGGTAGCGTGGTGTCTAATCCTCCTTCCTTGAAGCTTGTTCACCTGTATTCTTCCCGACTTAGCACCTTACATTGAACATATTACACTCTGGTCAGTACGGTCCACCCCAATTCCAGGAGGACCCGGTGACAGCAAAAATGATCAAACCATCAAAGATGATATTTCCGCAAAGAAGAAGGAGAAAGATCCCGGTCTAATTCATTTGTTAAATATTTGTTTCTTTGGCTTTTTACCAAAATATAGAAGACTTTCTTCTTGACGATCAAATTTTCTTCTTGAGCACTTTGTCGATAATAAGAAATAAAAATACTTGTTCCAAAGCCCGCAGAAATCATTCCGACAATGGCAGTAGCAATGTTTGAAACCATCAAAATTATTCGAGCGTTAAAAATTGCGAAATGGATGGATAAGTAACTTGGCCAAACAAGGCTGACTAAAATCAGTTCTCACTTTGACAACCCAAAAGAGTGGTACCTAATAGTAGAATCCATTCAAAAATCCATACCAACGCAAGGAACTCGCGAAAAACGCCCATTTTCTTGAGAAATCATAAAAAAAACTTAAAACAAGATATTCGTTTATTTATTTGAATGCTCTGAAAACCTTATTTTCTTATTTTATTTCATATTTTTCAGTTTGTCTGGAGTAACGTTGGAGTCGTTAAAGATAACGTATCCGTTATCAAAGGCACAGTTCATCGAAGCATGTACTTTAGCTTTAGCTTATTTTTCCCAGCTCAAATAAGTCTCCTGTCATGAAGATTTTTTATTATATTTGATAGGCAACTCAAATTGAAGAGCCTCGATTTCCTCTTTCCCGCCACCTTGAAATCACACTGTCTCATCTGCATTACATTTGTTAAAAAAAGCCCGCGCGTAATCATGAAGCATTGAGCGTTCCAATTATCCATTTTTCGCGGAAACTGCCCGCCGGCGTTCAATTTTAAACCCTTACGATTGAACTATTAAACTGCCACTGGGTCGAAACAATGCTGAGCAAAAAGAAGCTCAAAAGCATTATTTTGATTTTGGGCACTTGGGCGTTTTTGAATTTTTTGCATGAAGGAATAGTTTACAAATTAAAGGAGAGAAAGCTAAGGAAAGAAACAGAAGTTCAAAAAATCGATTCAAGCGAGAAGGAAAATAATGAAAAATCTACTGTTGTTTTATTTACCTACTATCGCTCCGGGAGTACATTTACTGGAGAATTATTTAATCAGCATCAAGGTAATGAAGATTCTGAGCTAGGCCTACTTGCGGATAACCCTAACCCTAACCCTAACCCTAACGGCTTTTTTTAATGAAGATTGATTTTTTTTTCTTTCAGATGTTTTTTATCTCTTCGAGCCACTCATCCTGGCTGGAATCGAGACAGGAGCAGAAGACGTCAAAAAAGAACTGCTGATGCGAATTTTCGACTGCGACTTGCCGAGATACAGCGACTACAGTTCTTCGAAATTGCCTTCTTACGTGAAGGATAGTTGTGGGAGGAAGAACTTTTGCTTTGCTCATGGAACAAAGGAATTTTGCAAAGAGCCGTTTTGCCCAAACGATTTCACGAAGGAAAGGAAAATGTGCTCAAGGGGACCGTGCAAAGGTTTGTTTTTACTTTTTGAGAAAATTGTTATTTGCGGTTTTTTAGCGTTTTCTCGTGATGGAGATTTGATTCAAGAAGCGAATCGAATTTGCCACTCGAAACCGGTCAAAGCGATCAAGACCATCAGAATAACGACGATTTCGCCGTTTCTTGAGTTTTTCAACGAATTCGACTTTTCGCAAAATTTCAAGTTTGTTCTTCTCATCAGGGATCCAAGAGGAATGCTCAACAGTAGACTTAGAATTTCAAGAGTTCAAAAACACGAGAAAGACAAGGTAAGGACCGAAATAATTTTCTCCTCACCGAATTCTAGGGCGCCGAAATATCGAAAAAAGTGATAAAAATATGCAATCAAATTGTCGAAAATATCAAGACCATCACCTCCAGTCACTTTATGCACTCACGAACGATCATTTTACGATACGAAGACGTAGCTTTGGACCCCAAAAACTATGCAAAGAAAATTTACGAAAAGTTCAACCTTGATTTCACCAAGAATATCGATTCTTGGATCGACGAAAATACCCATCTGGATGGAAAAACGTCAAAGATGAATTTTTACGATACACATAGGTACGGCAGGAGTCAATAGGGGATCCTTACGTTATTTTAAGGGAATCTGCGAAAATAGCTTTTGACTGGCGAAACGCCCATTCAAACCGAAAAATGCCTTACGAGTTTCTTCAACCGCTTCAGACGGGATGTGCTGAAATGCTGAGCCTAACTGGCTACAACGTTTTTTCTTCAAAGGAAGAAATGTATAACGATACTCTTCAACCGCTGGTGCCAAATGAAAGCATTGACTTTTTACTTCATCTGTAAATTATATTATTCAATTAAATATTTAAACAAATATTCGAATGAAAGACTGCATCATTTTCCCTCTTCAAGTGTCGTTGACGTGCGTATTGTAACGGCATCTTCTAAGATTTGCTTTTTCCTTTTCTCGTGCGTATAAAATGACCCTGACGGAGTGAACAGCTAGAAGTCTGCATAAAATGATACACGGGCAGAACTGCGTTGCCTTAGATATTGAAGGGGTTCAGAAGACAAGCCAATACGTATTGGCATAGTTAATTGTAGGGGAAGAGTGATTCTCGACGAAGGTAAACATCATTATATTGACAGAGAATAAGGTGATCGATCAGAAAATGACGATGATGCTGTTTACTGCAATGTAATCTGACCAAGACTAGAAGCATTGGTTAAAGATGTCATCAAAGGTCGTTACGTGATCGGGCACAATATCAACTGTGATGAAAAATTTTTCGAGACGAAGAATTTCTTTTCGGGAAAGAAAATTGATACCGACAAGAACGGTTGGGCTCTAGGAGAAAGAAGACTGTCATCGAATAAATACGGTCATAATCCCGTCGAGGATGCACAACTTTAACTGAAACTGGCTGTAGGAGACTTACCTCTACCACTTTATAATTATACTTTTAAGATCGAACATGGTCTGATCATTCCTCCGAATCAAATGACTATATCAGCTGCCTTGGAAAAAATCGAAGAGAACAGAAGAGCCCATGAAAAAACTTATCGACTATAACTATCTACTGACAAAAATCAACATGATCATGATCCACAACTATTCAATTATTCTTCAGAGCGATTTCTCAAGTAACTGTATAAGTTTATTAGGACGTGTTTTTTTTTCATTATTGTAAGAATATTAAGGATTATTTTAAGAGTAAGGGTATAAAGATAGATAAATTAAAAGCAGGGCCTCTTCATGATATTTATACAATTTGCAGGGATTAAGTGCTTATACATAGGGATTTTGTTGTTTCGTTTATAGATTTTATTATTACTAGGAATAGGGACACAGTTTATTTAGAAGATAGAGAGCTTAATTTAGATATGGTTAGTAAAATAGATAAAATTTTAGCTACACTTAGGACTAGATTCTCTCAACACAAGGATTTTTTTTGTTGGGACGACGTTTTGCTTGACACAGATGTTTTTCTCGACAAAACGTCGAATTGCGTTGAGAGAATGAATGGCAGGATAAAGCAAGCATTGCAGGAATCAAGGAGGATCAGGGCAATCGACCGCATCAAGGTCATAATTAGTGAATTTTCATTAATTAATTTTGATTTTATGTGTAGTTTTAGGAATAAGAAGCGCCCCATTAGTGTTAGATCATTGAATCGTCATAAGCGATGTCTAAAGTTAATTCAATTATTTAGGTTTAGAGTAGGAAAGGATCCCAATTTTAGTAAAGTTGTAGATACTATCCTATATTCTAACAAGACGGAGTAGAGTTTACTAGGTAATCCACTCATTCATCCCATTTTTGACTTTTTTGGCTGTTTTTTGACTGTTTTGGCTGTTTTGACTGTTTCTGTTTTTATAAATTATTTTTCAAATAAATTTATTTATCAGAATATAATTAACAACTTACTCTTATAGGAGATGGTTGACTTCTTATTGTGACTTCAATTGTTGATGCGTTCCCTCCTCTAAGCTCAAGCAGCGTTTTCTTCACCTTGTTCGGAAAAAAGACGATTCCTTCGATCGTTTTCATCACTGTTCCGACACAGAGGCATTCCAAGCGTTTCACTTTTTCCAGGAGAAGAAGTTTTTAAAAATAAATTCTAGATACTCAAGTATTTTTTGTTGATTCTTGAGCAAAAAAAAATCCCACGAAAAGAATGGCCCGAAATGCGGTTTGGTGGGATTGAAAATCCCATGACAACCGAGGTGCCTGTCGTGGGATTTTGAAAAACCCACGACAGCATATTTCATTTCATGGGATTAAAAATCCCACGACAGACACTTCAGTGTTCGCAGGATTAAAATCCCACGAGACCGCATACCACCGATTTCTCGCTTGACTTGATTGTCTTATTTTATTGATTAAACAAGGTCCAAGAAAAAATGACATGTGTCGATTCAAATCTTAGCTTTAATATGCGCCTGGCGTTTGACAAATAATCAAAAAACGAGCATCTTTTAGAGACTTTTCAGCTCTTGAATATGTACGTTTTTGATCATGAACAGAACTTTGAAATGATTAGGTAAACTTGATGAAAAATGAGCTCTTTTTAGAGCTTATAAATCAGGGAGTATGGGTTAGGTGTCCGGTGGTTTTCTATACATATTCTGAACCGTCAGAGCCTCCTCTACAAGCTAATATAGTGGGCTTTCTCCAGAAGTGGGGAGAAGAAAAGTTACGACCCTCTAACCGAGATTGCCGAAATTTTGGGACTTTGGAAGGCCTAAAACCCCTCAGGGCATGAGCAAAACCCCCAAGTGTCAATAGTCAAAATGATCCCCAGCTTCTGAGGATTCTAAAGCTGTATTATACTCCCTGATTTATAAGCTCTAAAAAGAGCTCATTTTTCATCAAGTTTACCTAGAAATGATTCTTTCCGAATCTTTCATCAAACCAACTGTATTTCAGAGGATGACGGGTGCAAGCTTACGAATCTAGGGGGAGGAGTCGTCACAGAAGAGAAAGTCAAAAAAGGAACCAGGGAAATTCTGATTTCTTGCGAAAGCGGCAGTCCAAATATTTCAAAGCTCATCTGCAGAGATAATCAGTTGTTTTTGTCGAAAAAGGATAAGGAGCCAGTTTCGAGCGATATTGAAATCATATGCGGTAGGAATCACTTTTTCTTCAAAAATAATTTTCGTTTTAAAGGTTCTGGCTCGAGTAAAGCCTGTTCAACAATCAATGACTTTTCAAAGCTCTTCAAAAAAGTCCCCGAGGAAAATTTCCAAGTCCTCAATATCACTGAAACAGCAAGTGGATCAACTGCACAGCTAGAATGCAAACTAAGCGGATACAAGTACGAAGCCACCTGCCAACCATCGAAGAAAAAGCCAAAGGTCAAACTTGTCGGAAGCAAAGCTGAAAAGAAAAACTTCAATAATTGCAAATAAATGATCAATCTCAAAAATAAAGTCAAATATTGAAATGAGGCAAATAAGTCCAGTCTTTCCTTTCTTAATTTCCCTTCTAAAGAGCTGGGTCGTCAGACAAAGATACGCAAATCGAGCAAAGATGGATCGGTCGCAATCAGAGAGCCTCTTTACCGATTCTTCTGCGTCTTTTGAGGAGGTTCCAGTGCAACCAGAAGATGTTGAGGTACTCAAGAGGTAAAACAACGCCTTTGAAATCAAGGAAGAGACCACTGACCTTTCAGAAACCAACAGGAATCACGAGAGAAGATTAACTCAATCGAAGGTCTTCCCCATCATCTCCGAGATATTTTTCATACTGTTTCAAATCAGCATTTTGAAGCGAGAATCAATCAGTCGCAGCAAGCCGAGCGACTTTTGGTTCTAAATCGCCAAAATCAACAATTTTCGATCGAGAACCGAAAGTTGAAAACCGCTCTTGAGGAAACAAAGCAAAGCTTGGCGACAGCAACCGTCGATCGAGATCATTTTTCTCGACGAAAAGACGAGTACAAAGGTAACTTTCTCATGAGGCCCTTTTTTAAATTTTTCAAAGCGGAGCTGGCGAAGATGGAGAGAGAAGTTGATGAATACAAAGAAGAAGTCAACGCTACTTTCGAACAGCAAAACTTGAACCTTGAAGCCATGGAAGCCGACTTGATAAAATTCAAGGAGAAAGCCGAAAGACTGGAGCAAGAAAACAATAAACTCAATCGAAAAATCGCTCAATTCAATGCCCAAGTTGCTCAAATGCACAATCTGACCATTCAAGCAGACGATGATCTCTAATTCTGACTCCTGACCTTTCACAGTATTTACTTTTCCGCCCTTGTTAAGAAATCCTGGCTCTATTTCGCTGTAATAAAAAGAAATAAATTCAACATTGGATCGCGGTCTCGAGTTTATAAGATGTCATTCCTGATCTATAAAGAAACGGCTAAGCCCGCGAAAATTTGGAAAAAAAAAACAGTAAAATGGACCGATCAGAATCAGAGAGTTATTTGAGTGAGGCAGTTTTTGCTGGGGTTTCTACTGAGTCTGATGATATCGACCAGCTTGAGAGGTACCACATCAACTCGGTTGATGCATTTAAGGCCATTTAGCGATAAGAACCGGTCAAGAGAGCTGATTAATGCGATGGACAACACACCTTTTCGGAATATGTTTCAGATGCTTTCTGACTTTCAATTTCAATCAAGAATCGACATAGCAAAGCTATCCCAGGACAAAATCGTCTTATCCCAAAGAAATATTGAGCTAGAACGGCAGAACAGAAAGTTAAAAGAGCAACAACGAAATTCCGCTTCAAATCAGCAAATGGTCATTGAAAAACTAAAAAAAGACCTTGCTAGCCAGTCGGAAAAGGCAGAATACTTCAAGCATCAGACTGAATTGAAAAAAGAAGAAAACGCTCAGTTGAAGATCAAAGTCGCATCTGTTGAAGCAAATGCCAATCAAATGATCAATTACATTAATTCCATTCAAAAATCTAAAAAATAAATGACCAAACTATTTTGAAAAAGACATCATATGACCTCAAAATAAAAAAGAAAAGTGCCCACCCAAGCGACGCCAGAAAAATTGTCAGCCACATAATAATCGTAAATCATTAATCCTCATCAAAAAACACCTTTGGCCTCCTAGTAAAGCAGGTTCTGAGTTTTGCGTCAATAAGTAAATCACGGTTTGATTATTTATTTGTTTCGGGGAAGAATTTCAAACTCATGTCCGATTGATCGTCCATTTTCATCAGAGTATGTTTCGGAAGTGATCATTCGTACGATCGCTTTTTCTTTTGTGATTTTTACTGAGACGAAACCGCCATCTTCTTGCTTAGAGCTCTAGAAAGAAATGAGTTTTGTCGGTTTTGAGATTTTTACATTTTGATTCGCCCAATAATAGTAGCAGATAGCTTCTCCCATATCATTTCCTTGTTTCTCGAATTTTGGATGGCAGCCTGATCGAGTCGGAATATCCTGGCCCAAGTACTGCTCAAATAGCATTGTTTCTGTATCATAATGGGCTCCTGCTCCTGTGGTAATGTAATGCACAGACCCTGAAAACATAGAAGAGATTCTATAAGAGATCCTTCCCCTTACCTGGCAGCTCAAAGTCGAGACCTTCTGGTTGAATCTTTGGTGATCTCGTTGCATGTTCATGTGTATGCCGGTGCCCTTGAAAATACGCTTGAACTCCGTACTTCTCAAAAAGCGGGTCGAGATGACGGAAGAGCTGATAGTCCCAGATGCCACCAGTTTCGACAATTTGATAATGTCCCGCTGCGAACAGATAGTCAACATCGCCAGAACTCTCAAGCTCGTTTTCAACCCATTCCCAAGCCCATTCTACGAGCTCGGGAAAAAGTGGGTTCAGTCGTTTTAGCTCGCAGTCCAAGTTGTACGGGTTTTTGCAGTTTTGATCAGTCCGATCTGGGCCTGGTTTCTTGCTACTGTGAATGCCAGTAAGAGAAGTCGTCTCAATCATGATGATTTTGACCTTCGTATCATCGGACGTTGTGTATTCGATGGTGTAAAAGAGATCTGGAAAGGTCCATCTGCCAGAGCCATGAGCACTGTACTCAATCTGCGCCCATCCATTCCCTTTTCGATCCCCTTCAGTATCTGCCGGTAGCATCGCCCAATCATGATTTCCCAAAGTCGGGTACCAAGGAACCATCATTTCTTGCGAATCATAAACCAGCTCAAATGTCCGTTCCCATTGTCGATCCCGAATCGATTCGACCCCGTTGTGGTAGAAATTGTCTCCAAGAGGGATGATAAAAGATGGCTTACTGTAGAAAAACTCTAGAGGAAAGCACTTACAGGATTCTCAATTGCGTAGTCCATAAGAGCTCTAGCGCCATTTAGTTGAAGATTATTCGTGTAATAGGGCGCGGGAAGGCCTTTTTAAGGCTCTTTTTATGTTCTCATAAAACTTGGGAAGTGACTTTTTATCATAATTTCAAGAGCCCAAAACCTCCCCAGTCACCCATCACGACAAAATCCATTTCCTCCGTCGCAACATTTTTAACAATTCGAAAAGTCTCTCTTGTTAGTCCATCTGAGCTCGTGAAATTTCCAGAGGGCGGTATGACCTCTCCAAAGATCAAAGTGAGAAACGAAGTCTTCAGAATCATTTTCAACGACTAGACAACTGAGGAATTAAGATGGCAAGTTCAGAAAATAACATCTGATTCGGGTCTCATGATTTTCGCTGTTTTCTTCCTTGATTTCAAAGAGGACAGCTATTTTTAGAAGAAAAGGATTAATAATCAAAGAAATCAGCAGAGCATTTCGGCCATTAGTTGTCAAACATCAAGTCCAGCGCGTAAAAATGATTTACGCCGAAGAAGCTTGTCGTGTCATAAACCCGTGCTAAAAATAATTTAGCGCGATGCACATACATAGATCGTTTGTTTTAAACGATGCGCTTGATCCTTTTAGACCGTATAGTGGCAATAAGGACATGGATCGTGTTCTTTGTCGATAAAGATCGTACTCAAATGTGGTTTGATTTTTTTGTTTCTGGGGGAGAGACATTATCTTGTATCATGAAAAATTATTTTCATGAATGAAAATTTTTCGAATTTACTTTTGTAAAGAAGTCAAAATTCTTGCTTGTTTATTTTTCTTCTGAGTTTGTTGAACTTTCAGAATCCTGTTGTGGAATGTGGCAACAATAAGAAGGAAGCACCCTGTGTTTTTTCTAAGCTCAGCTGGCTTAGCGCTCGCTCCCATGGAATTTCTCGCTGTTACAAGTAAAGCGATACTGTCAATCGAACCTCGCACTCGGCTTTTCTTTTCAATCAGAATGCCTGACTGTCGGGGGAGTCTAGACAAAATGCAAAAAATGACCCAGTTTCGCAATTTTTTCTTCGATTTCTCCAAAAATGATCGTTTCCGGGGACCCAAATAACCCTCAAATAAACCGACCGGATCTATAATCAAAATATCATGAGCCTCTTAGGCGTCAAAGAAAAGGAAGAAACGACTTAGCTTGGTACTACGGCTGTCTACTTCCTCTGAGACCATCAATACTTCCGATAATACCTCCGTGGTTTCATCAGGTGCTGCAGCGAGTATATCTTGAAACAGAAACAGGTCTAGATGGTGATTTCCGACGAAGGATGTTTCTGACGCAAATAATATTTTGAACTTTGAAATTGAAAAATTCCAATTTTTCTTCAAGATTCACCCTGTCGACCTGGGGTAGACGAGATCAAGAGCTCGTTAGTGAAGGAGTTTTACTGTAGTCACTCGTGGATTATCGCGTCATCTGACGTTGTTGTGCGAATTCCACGTTTTCAGCCATGAGGGTTCAATACATATCAACCTTCATCACCTTTGTCGATCATCAATTTCCAAGCGTCAAAAATAAAGCACGAACCCACTGACAAAAATTATTTTTCAAAAAGTAGGGCCAAAAACTGGTAGCTTTTCTTTATATTTTTCTTTTCCATCGAACTTTATGGTCGATACTGAATTTGTAACGAATGTAACAAATGTAACGAATGTAACGAGTTTGCTGACAATGTAACGAAAACGGAGACATGTTGTTTTTTATTAGCTGATTCTAGAAACTTTTTCTAAAAAGCGATCTTGGGGAGTTTCACTTTCTACAATAATTTAACATATCCAAAAGAGCAAATACAATATTTTATTTCAAGAAAACAAAGAAATCAAATATTCAAAAATTGTATAAAATGACCAAATTTTGGTCAAAATTTTCGCATATTTTTGTTGATTCTAGTCGCCTCTTTCTTTATTTATATTTTTTTGATGCATTTTCTAGGAGATTCTTGATAGAAACGGCTAGAATAATTGAAAAACGAGACCTTTCATTCAAAAAATGAATCATACTTAACAAGTCCGAATAAAACTTCCATAAAGATTTGAATATAAAAAGGAGAACATACTCATAATTTGATGTCAGAATCGAACAACACTCAACAGAAAAGCCTGGCAAAGTCGCGAGGGCGCTCCAGAAGTACTTCCTGCGCGAGCGCTAATAGCTTCAATAATTACCCTCGCAGAAATTCCATTCTTGAGAAATAAATCAGAGCACGAAACATGAAAACTTTACTTTTTGCAATTTTACTTTTTGAGCAGATTTTGGCGGGCAGCGAAAAATGGAAGCGAGTTCCGAATACAGAAATTGAAGTCATGGATTTCGACGGTCTTTATGGAAAGAGAAAGGCCTGTGGAATTAATCCTGTAAAGAAAACCCCTCCCTGTAAGTCATTTTCTTCATTACAGCCAGTCGACTGTTTGTCAAACAAAGATGACTTTTGGGCTTGAAGGATTTTGAGCAGATTAAAAGCTAATCCGAGTCGTAACTTTGTGCTTTAGTATTTGCCGGTGAAATGCGCCAAGTTCATTGTCACATCTATTTCTGTCGCCAGTCGGATTTTGAAGATAAGCTGGAAAAATGGAAATGCACGAGTTGTGCGGAAAATACTCCTGAATGCAAGGTAAATAAAAGAAGGCTTTATGTTGTTTTTGGAAACCATAATTGTAGATTTGCCAAGATTAATATAAATTTTTAAAAATTCTACCTTCAGTGAATAACCAATCTCACGACCCTCATTTTTATAGCATCTGTTATCCATACCTCTCAGTATTTTTACCTAGGAGAATTTCATATTCTGAATATATATCAAAATCTTTTAGGACTATCAGCTCCGGCGTCAGCGCCGAAATCTTTCCAACTCATCCCAAGCCGATGATCCACGAGACCGCCGTCACATCGCCCGTCGTTCGCGAAAACTAGAATACCGTCGGATGAAGCGTCTGGCGCTGAAAAAGAAACGCACTGAAGAGCGCGATGCGATAAAGCGAAAACGTGCCGAAGAACGGGCTGCGCGACGACGTCAGAAGAAAATCCTACGGTCTGGCAAGAAAAAATCAGCCACACAAGAAGCTTGAAGATTGATGAGAATTCATTTGCTCGTGAGATTATACTTACATGTGAAATACTTGGCTAATGTATAAATTTAACTGAAGGATAAATTAAATTTTTATGAAAATGCTCTCATTTGCAGAATTTTACAGAGTGATACCTTTAATACTAAAATCGGATTTGTCGCTATACCTTGATAAGTAAGTCCTCTTTAAAAGAGCCCTCTTTTGTAATTTCGGAAGAAAGTAAAAAACGCGTTCAACCTTCCAAAAACACGCCACGGTTGATTTTTAAAGAGCTGGAATTAATTGTTTATGTCATGCTGACTTGACCGTTTTATTTTGATTTATGTTGGAGATCATCTGCGATGAAAGCTGAAAATGCTCAGGCAGAAATCAAAAAAATAATAACCGACCCAATCTGCGCAAATCCAGCTCATCCACTTGAACAACTGGCGGTCTAGTTTCGCGCTCCCAGGAACATAATTACCGGACACGCTCTCCGGCGCCCCCTGAGCTTTTCGTGATACAAATTAACGGTCCCGCCGAGATTAATTTATTCTGTTACTCTCGATTAGAGAAAAGATGATGGTCTCTGTTTTTGCAATTTTTGGACTCACAGCCGCTTTTCCAAAGAAATTAAGTAAGCTTCAGCAAATTTTTACTATAACTGACGGACTTTTTTAGGGTTCGAAGAGAACCAGCAGAAACTTAGCCCAGCTGACGATTGTGGTCACGTGGTCCTTAGAGAAAACAGCTCTTCTGGATTCATCGAGACCTCACACTATTTCATTCGAGAGGGGGAAGATAGATTGAAGTGCAAATGGGATGTAAAAACAAATTGCCACGGAGGACTTTTTAAATGGCGATTTGATCAGTTTGATACCAAAGGACGGGACAACGATAGTTTTGTACATGATCGAGAAACATTTTTTAATTTATCAGTATTTTCGGCTTCAAAAAAAATCATAAACAGATAAAAAAAATGGGTGTAGGGCGGCTTCGTTCGCAATTTGCGAACGCCGTTCGTAATCTTGCGAACGCCGTTCGCAACGAAAAAAAATCTTGTTGTGAGTGTGCGCTTTGCGCCTTTTCTGGTAGAGAACTCATTGGCTTGGCAGGATCAGTCTTTTTCTACCGCTGGGACACATTTTGAAAAAAGTTGTGAACGATTTTCGGCCAAAAATTTTTCGATTTTGCGAACGCCGTTCGTAATTTGCGAACGCCGTTCGCAAAATGGCCCTTGCGAACGAAGCCGCCCGCCACCCAAAAATCAGACTTATGGGAAGGGCTCTGGTTTTTTTTCTCGAGAATAACACAATTTTGACCTTAAAAAAGACCGATCAAACGAAGTCCTGTACGATTCTATCTTCGAGACTCAAAACTCGAAATCCCCAGCGACCTCAGAATCAGAATCATTTTGCGAATCTGA
This sequence comes from Oikopleura dioica, assembly GCF_907165135.1. Classification (NCBI taxonomy): domain Eukaryota; kingdom Metazoa; phylum Chordata; class Appendicularia; order Copelata; family Oikopleuridae; genus Oikopleura; species Oikopleura dioica. The sequence continues at coordinate 3,886,606 of NC_137292.1, forward strand.
TTTTGTCAACCTGCATTTCATCGAAAACAAAATTTACAACTTATGCTCTCAAAATGAAATCAAGGAAGAAAACACAACCGACCCGAGAGATTTTTCTAAATGGAAAGTCGCGTTTGGAAAGAGCTTCAAAATCGACTTTCAGACGAGCCATTTAGTCTATGGATTCAAGCTCTCGTGGGAATGTGTTTAATCCGCTCTCTTTTATAAAAAAAACTGTACAGATTCTTTTAATAAACTTAATTTATAAAGGTTTATTGATCGAGGTACCAGGCAATTCGATTTTTACGCATTTGGGTTTGATCTAGTTCCGTTTCCAGGCGATTCAGGGCGCGAGAATAGATTCCCGATTTGTCCGCTACTTCGTTATTGCTGTTGTTCATGTCTTAACAACAGTCAGATGCATGTTTCTGATTGAAATAAACCTGGCGATTGAAAAATAAACCGACTTCTTGATCTTCCTCTGTTCATTTCTGAGTTATCCGGCGGGACATCTTGCCTCGAGCGAATTTTTCCTGCGATCTTCGCCATTTCTTTCTGCGTATTTGGGCTTGAAATTGCTTCTTGCGTCGCGGTTTGAATCAAGGATCGCATCATCTTCGGACTGTTGGCGATCGTTCGTTGGATACTGGAAGCGACGGATGATGGAATTTTGCTTTGGCCGCTTTGTTTGTGCTTTCTTGTCGGTTTCTATGTGAAAGGCAATTGAAATCAACGAGAAAAAAGAGAAAAAACCTGAGGGCTAAGGCTTCCAACAGAGTTGATAAGGGTCGGTAAGCTGATTTTCCTCTCCGGAGTCGGCGTCGTTATAGGCGTAACAGATGGTGTTGAATTCTGAGAACCAAGACTTGCTCCACTAGAACCGACTGGAGGAACAGGCGACTTTTTCACCAGCATCGATCCGGTTCTAGAACTATATTTCAACTTGAAAGAAAAAGGAACTAACCGGAGAACAGGCTGTTTTCTCTTCGGATATTCTGGCAAGCTCATTTGACGAACAAAGGTCGGTGGGTGGCTTGAATTTTGAGGAAAGACCTTTGCAACGGGCTTCGGTTTCACCTAATTTGATGATGAAAAAATAGAATGGATTTGAATTGTTAGTTTCATGCAAAAAATTTAAGCGAAGCGAGCTATTTTAGACGTGGCTTTTAGCAAAATCTCGAGCGGAAATCGCATTTTACCATGGGCCGCTTAAATGATGGAACAAGAGCAGTTAGATTTTTGAAGCTCACTGGAGGAACTGTGCTCTTCAGGAAGATGGGGATTAAAAATGATGAAAGAATGGGGCGTACCTTTTCTTTTAGCTGACGATAAATTTCTGTCGACCCCCGTTTTTGTTTGTTTTCAACGGAAAGGCTCAAGTCATTAATGGAATTGCCGAGGGACGAAATTGAGTACGACGCTTGTTTTTGCGTCAAAATGCTTATAAATGGATTTATGTTTAGCGTTGCCAAAGGTTGAACCTGGTTTCAGGTGCTGTTGGTGATCGCTGAGGACCTCGTTTCAGCGGTGCTGGTTGAGAATGATGTCTGACCATTTTTCTCGGGTTGAAGGTCACGTGTCCGAGGGATTGAGTCGCAGTAAATCGACAATCCGGGTCCATTTTCAACATGCCCTCCATCAGCGCGAGCATGTTGTCTGCGATTACTCTTTGGTAGCGCTCTTTCAGACGACTTTGGGCGGGGAAGCGGATTTCGCGAAGATTGGCGCCGCGGAAAACGGGATTTTGTCTGAACTTGGCCATTTGATCTGGAGGGAGGGTGCCGAGGATTTTTTGGACGCAGACTAGTTGGTGGATCTCGTTGTCGCCGGGAAATAAGGGTTCGCCGTCGGAAAGCTCGCCAATGATACAACCAATCGACCAGACATCAACAGCTCGGCCGTACTTTGAACCAAGAAGAAGTTCTGGTGCACGGTACCATCTTGTGGCGACGTAATCTGTGTACCTACGGATAAACGAGAAAAAGAAAGAGAGAGAGACCAAAATACCTGGAGCTTTCACTACGAGCAGAAACAGGGCGAGCAAAACCAAAGTCACAAAGTTTTAGCTTTCCAGTAGTGGAGATTAGGAGATTTTCAGGCTTTATATCGCGATGGATGATGTCTCGAGCATGGCACTTTTTCAAGGTCACAAAAATACTTTCTTAGGAAAGCTAAGAAGATGCAATTCAGAATAGCCTATTCTGTAATCAATCCGGCCAAAACCGACCTCTTTTGATGATTCGAACGGAAAATTTTTCAATTTCCTATCTAGTGAATTTAAAATTTCAGGACCCTTCCCATGCAACAGCTTTAATCAATTGATGCGCGTAAGATTTCACTGTAGATTGGCTCATTCCTCTCGGATTTTCATTCAGAACTTCAAGCATATTTTTCTCCACGAATTCGAAGACAAGGAAGAGTTTTCTTTTCCTCTTGAAAAACTCCAACAACTAAAACCTTTCAGAACTAATCAAACAATCATCTCAGACCTGGACAATATTTTCTTGCCGTAAACTTCTCAAAACCCTCAGTTCTCGCATCGTCGTTCTTTTGACTTCTTCATTTTCTTCCGAATCCTTGAACTGCTTGATCGCAACGACTTCATTTGTCTCGCGGTTTCTCGCTTTCCAGACGATGCCATATGCACCTTCGCCTACTGTCTCCAGCATTTCGTATTTGTCTAGGCGGGTGCTCCGGCACTATGAGATTTAGTAGTCTCAATAGCCTATTTTGAATAAAGTACCGTCGGAGTGGGCACCATGTTTCACTCCAGCTTCTGTTTTCCTGGAAATTCTAGGAGGTTCTCAACTGAACTTTTGTTTCTTTTAAATCGTCAACAATCTTCGAATTTATCTCTATTCTCGAAAAATGAGGTCGTTCTTTTTTGTTTCTCTTCGAAAAAAATGCACAAGGGGTTTTCGCCTAAATCGTAAAGTACTGCGGCGCTAAGCCAAGTTGCTAATCGAGAGAGGGGAAAAATTGCGTGCCCAGCGGACGAGTCACTTGTCCCCTCGGGCGAGAGGTCGTCAGTCCTCGCAATTTTCGCGCTTCTTCGGTTCCGGTCGGTTCAAAATGGGCTAGGGTTAGGGTTAGAGTTAGGGGCAGCTCAAAAGAGCATTGGATTCATTGGTGAAAGGCCCAATCCTTCTGATTATTTATCATCGTCGATGAAAGAATTCAATGTCATTTATTTGTTCAAATTCGTAAGCTTTCCATCAAATCGCGCTAATCTTCCAGCGAGATCTTCCTCCGCGGCGGGAGAGTCCTCCGCGCTCGACTCCATGGGATCAGCCATAAAATGCCATTTTCCCCAAGATTTGAAACTTCTGAATTTTCTATTTTGCATAAACAAGCTTGAAGAGAAATAAAGAATAATTTTTAGAAAGTAAATGGCATGAGAAAATCAAGAACGAATGGGAACGAGTTTGCGAGGAAATGCTTTTGAGAAATCGTTCAAGGATGCCTTCAGGTATGATTATTACCGTATAAGAAAATTTCCTTTTCGTTGACTGGGTATGACGCTGGAATAAATTCAGAGGAAATTATATTACCGTCGGTTTCGTAAGGGTCGGTAGCTTTTATTTGCGAAAATTTATTGTAATTTATTTCAAATTTATTGTTCCGGTTCAAAAACCAATATGTGTGATGACGATTTTAATAAATTTCCTGTAAAATTTATTTAAAAAATAAATCTTCACGGTACTCGCGCCGCATATAAACGTTCAGTGGCTCACTTTGGGATCCGGCGTAGAGGACTGATTTTGGCACCATCCACTGTAAATTAACATGAGTTTAAAGGAGAATCTTTTTGTTTTGACCTTTTTATGCTAATATTTTTATTAATATATTCAATTTGAAATCGTCCGTCAAATTGTTTCGACTCATCGTTTTGAAATCGTAAATACCGCGGATTATATTGAAATTTTAAATTGAAAATTGCAAATTATCGCGAATTTCCGAAAATTTGAATTTGAATTATCAATTTTATGAAAATATCTCTTTCAGCGGCCCTGTTTAATTTATTCAATTTTGAAATTGGTTTATTTTTTCTGAAAAATTTATTCAGAAACGAGTTCGGAGATGAGCCAATTTTCAATTCCCGTTCGATGGTCAAAGTCACCTTTAAATTCGCCGAACTGATCAGAAAAGGTGAAAACTGCCGCGTAAACCCGCGTTTTTTACGTTTTTCTTTAGCCGCGATTCGCGATGAATTCGCAACTTTCGACGCCAACGACATTATTTCGGTCCTGGACGCGCATTCTAGCGTCATTCGCTACGTTTCTGTAATTATGCCGCGCCAGGATCGGACTTGCTTCAACACAGTAGATTTCAATTACCGCTGCGATTCGCTGCTTGCTGAGCTGTATCAGAATGAGATTTTTTATCCAGAAAAGATTCAAATGAAATGGAGAATGATTGTTAGAAACTTTGTCGAAATTAATGGAATTCAGGTAAAAGCTTGTTAAAGCTCGAAAGATAGTGCTTCCTGGCTGAAAATAAGGGCGCAGAAAAAGATAATTTTAAAAACGAAAATTATTCAGTTCTCGATTATTTACGATAGAAGATGGCTTTTCGCGATTTCTTTAATGAATTCGCTTTATAATTCTTCAAAAAGCGGAAACTGCGATTATTAGATCGCTTATAATCAAAATTCAAAATTTGACTTTCAAATTGAGTGGCTCTCAAACGGCCAAATGATGTGTTCGCTAGATCCGTCTGAAATAAAGAATTCCCGAATAATTAAAACGGTCGAAATCCGGGTCAGATAGCGGAATTATCCGATTCGAGAGCAATTCATGATGCCGAGGAGTCCAATTTTGAGTGGAATCGGCCAGATTTCAATTGCAATCGTCCATGAGCTGAATAATTTTCGAATAGACACTGCGTTGACAATCTGTTTTAGTACATTCGAAACGATCTGAATCAAAATGAGCAGCCGAAGCACACGATCGTAACGATCGACGAAATTCTCTGCGCACCATGCTTGAAAACGACCCAAAAGACATTCGACCATTTACCCGCTTTAATTGTGATCCTCTTCATGTGCCTTTTTATTTATACTGGACGGGCGCTTCTTCGTACTACAGAAGGTTGAACAAACTACAAAATAATTCTCTTGCTTCCAATTTCTCATTTATCACTTCATGAACTATCTTTACATCTGTAGCTTCTGAGATTCGACTGTACATACTTACATGCTATCATCATCGAGATTTTTACCATTCAGAAACTTCTTCTTTTGAAAATACATCCATTCTTTGCCAAATTAAGAGCCTCCCGAACAGAAAATCTCAAGAAAAATGGGCTAGGAAGCACCCTAAAATACTCCGAAAACAACTCTTTTTAGAGAAATCTCTGGACAATGGTCTTCGGAGTTTTAAATTCAGGAGAACCTCCGCCTCAAATTCCTCCGAAATTCTATGCAGGCGACCAGTTTCCATTTACAGAACTCTATGGCTTTGGCGCGACGAATCCGAGCAAATCTACTCATCTTGTCCTAAAAGAGTAAGTCTGTCTGGAGATATCTAGGGCTATTTTGATATCTAGAAGCTAGAAATTACCATTTCTCTCCGGCTTGTTATGGAATCATTGAATAAATTTGATGATGAAACCGGTGATAATTCCAGATTCCAAAATGCTCAAATAAAGGAATAAACTCGAATCCCATTTTCAGAATTCTCCAGGCGAAGGAACACCTTCCCCTAAATTGGTTCTCCGACATCTGGAGTTGTATCGCTTCGGATCGTTCTCTGTTGATTCTTCGTTTCCCGTCGCCAAGGAATTTCATCCTTGGGTTCACGTATGCAACGCTGGACTGGATCGTCGACAGACAATCATCGTTCGGAGAATATGGACATCTCTCGCCAATGCGACCCGTGGCGATTGTCGTTGTTGCGAGTTTGACGCACAAGCGCGATATAGGTAATACAACTAATCAACATATCACACGGAATGTAGACATAAACCGTTAATGATATACGTCAACAATTTTGAAATTTAGCGACTCTCATTAAAAAACGCCTCGAATACCTACCAATTTTCATCACCACCGCGGAAGATTTTCTTCACAAGACCGCTTCGAAATCTCTGCTTCTCGATTCCGTCGAGAAAATCATCATTCAAGACCCTGCCGAATTTCTTCATCTTGCACCGATTCATCAAGTTATCAAACAAGTTCAAAGCGCAGTCCAAACAACTGATGGAATTGGAATTGAAAGCCTCAATCTTTACCTCGACTCCACGCGCGCTTTTCCTGAGTTTTTACAGTACTTTAATGCGGACGACTCTCTGTACATAACCGACAATCTCGTGGAGTCCCACGCTCTTCAAGGGACGAAAATGGTCGTTTCCAATCATCCAGTCATTCCAAAAGTCGCGAAAGATGCGTTTTTCGGGAAAACTTTCCCGGTTGAAATGTCCGATTTTTCAAAATTCATCGCTGCGCCGAAGCTTTCTTCAATTTCCGTTACACAAATTCCTCCAAACAGCCTGTCCTTCTCTTCCATTCTTTCATCGTCCCTTTCCTGTCCATTCAATCATCGTGACAAAGTGACAATCGCCGTAACAATTCCTCCATTCCTCGAAGAAGGAAAGTCGATTGTTGGTTGGCAGAAGGTTCACGATCTATACCTTCAAATTATGCGCGAGTTTCCGGATCAAAAGCTCTTTCCTTCTGATGTGCTTGAAAAGTTCAGCAAGGTCAATCACTGCCCAATGATGATAAAAAGAGGTTTTTGTGATGCTCCTTTTTTCTGCAGGAGAAAAGCAGGAGGGAAGGGCCCCACTTATCACAATCATTTCCAACCTTCAGTCGACCAAACAGAAAAAGACGAAACTTACATCGTCACAAAAATCAACGATCTGAACGAAATCACTGCCATTGCCAGCTCAAGCGACCTGCCAAAACTTCTCAATCTCTCCCAGAAACTCAAAAGCATCATGCCAACCGACCAGAACGCGAAAAAATTCAACGTCGGAAAAGACTTCGGCATCGGGACGCTCGTTTCAGTAAGCCACATCTTCAACGGGCAAAAAATTAACGCAAGAGGAAGAGTTGAACAAGTGGACATCAAGAGGGATAGATTTCATAATCGCATTTGCGCGTTGCTTCTGCTTGATACTGAGGAGATTCTTGAAGTGAAAGATGATGATGTCGAAATTGCAGATGAAGAAGTTTTTGGACTGAAAGCTTTTCCGTTGATTTCCACGAAAATTATCATCCCAGGTTAGTGTTTGGCACAAAAACCCGTAAAAAAGCCACAGTCATGGTTCTGTTTACACCTAAAACTGGTTTTTAGGCATGAAAAAGGTCTCATTTGAGAAATCAAAGGAAGCATGTCTTTTCATGATGAAACTACTCGAGTACAAAAACGAAAAAGTAAAGCTCAAGAAAATCGGATCAATCGATAACGGCCGAGTGGTTTACGCAGAGGATGTGCTCTTCCGCAGTGGAATTTCACTTGTACTTCAACTTGTGGAAGAAGGATATGGAATGATCGATGAAAGGGACAAGAATCAAATTCTGCAGATGCTTCGGGTGAGCCTTGGCAAAGCATCTGTTGGAAAAATAGAGACGGGAACTGCCGAACAAATTCCTTTTTCGGAAATCAAGAAAGAAGTCTCCCCGCCAAATGAAGAGAAGACTGGCTTCTTTGATTTTCTAAATGATGATGGAAAAATGACACCAGAAGAACAAATGAACGAACTTCTTAGGACCTTACGTGAGAGAAGCAAAACGACTGAAGAGAAGACATCATTTGATGGAATGCTCGAAAAAGAGCTGCTGAGAGTCGACCAAAATGAGAGCAAAGATGAAGAAGAAAAAACTAACGAGGAGGAATCAGAGGAAATGTCCACTGAGACAAGAATGCTCTCGGAAGTAGTAGTCGAAGTGGAGACATTAAATTTAGAGGAAGAGGGACAAGAAGTCAGGGATTTTTTCGGTGCAAGTCCATCGAAAAATGATGAGCAACAAAGTAAAAAAGCGAATTCACAAGGAGAAATGTCCAATGAAGCACTGAATCAACCTGAAGAATCAAAAGAAATTATGCCAGTAGAGGAAGAAGGTCTTGAGAAATCATCATCATTCGAAGAGATCGAAGCGCCCCAGGATTCGCGCGATACGGCTCAATCTTCAGAGGAGGAAACAATCGAGCTGATTTCTTTGGAGCCTCGAGATCTACCCGTTGATATTGAAGATCTTATTCCGTTCTCGATATGTAAATTGAATTTTGCCAGTGTCACAATGGAAGGAGCTTTTTCCGCGGCTCTTTGCGACTTGTCAGACGCCGAAAAAAGTGTGATAAAAAGATTTGAAGAAATGGCGAAGCTCGGCGAGTTCTCCTCGATACTGGACATAGCGGTCGATCTTCAGACGATTCTTGAGGATGATGAAGAATACGAAAATCCTATAGTGAAGCACCTTTTTGTCCTTCTTAGCATCAGTTTGCCGAAATGGAAAATAAAGGATGAAGTGGTCTCTGGCTTTTATACTTACATGCTCTCGAGAACGAAAAGGTTGGACGCTCCGTTGCGGAAGAAAATACTCTTTGATCTTCGAGAAATCTATCGGGAAAAGCCGAATTCAATGCAGAAAAGATTCATTTGTGAAATTTTGAAAGGATTCGAAGTCTACGATTTCGTCAATCATGAAAACGAGCATTGGCAGCTTTTGCAGTCGTATCTTTGTGAAGAGCAATTTCCTGACTTTGAGTGTTTCTTCGAGCTCTGGAAAGTAGCCAGTGGCAGAAAGGATACGATAATTACGGCGGAGATTATAAGCTGTGTGAATAAAGTTTGTCTGCTTTTTGCGAACTTTGGTCGAGACTTCAGCGATGAGCAGAGAACCGGATTCGGAAAAGGTACATTTTTATCGAAAAAGAAACCCCTTCATAAATGATTTCAGGCTTTATCGAAGACTGGGTGCTTCCCGTCATCACTCAACTCCTCTCCCGACCTTCTCTCCCCGAAAGCATCACTCCGATCTACAAACACGTAATAATAGTAATGAAGGAAACTTTGAAACGCTGCTGCTTTGAGCCAGTCGTCGAATTACTTGTTCCAAAAATCGAGAAATTGAAAGAACTCAATCGTCAATTCTCCAATGCAGAAAGAAACAACGATTTTGCTTTGAAAAGTGAACAAGGACTCGGACTCAATGGGATCTTCGGCGCTGTGATAAAAAGTGCAGTTCAGGCGAAGAAGATGATCGGTTTTAGAAACATGTCTGGCGCGAGTCCGGATCCAAACTTGAGAGAAAGAGATGGAGGGAGAGCTCTGTCTCTCAAGTGGTTGGAGCATCGAGGCTGGATTCAGCTGAAAACAGATCTGCCAAGGGAAGTGGTGCAAATTGAGTCGTACGATTTCCAGCTGATAGATGCGAAGATCCTCAGAGTTTTTATCAGGGATTCGAAGGGTCAAAATTTTAGGAAGGTGTTGAAAATTTACGCTAAAAGACTTTATATGACTCTTGAATCAAACTTTTCACACCAGAAAGTCAAACGATCGAATTGCTAGAAGTAGTCAAGAATGTGCGAGTTGCACCAGTAAGTGCTCGAGTGCTCAAGTTCCGAATCAACAAGTTCAATCGAGATAAATGGGGAAAAGTGAGCTGGCTGAAGGGATCGTTCTTGAGCAGAGATATTGAAGGAGCTTGGTCAGGTAAAACAGCAGCTCTCCATTAGTGAATACATCTTTTTCAAAGATTTCGAGAATACTGATGACGAAGAAGAAGATCTCAATGATCAAGTCCCTCCAGACGACGAGGATGAATTTGATGAAATCGATGGAGATGTCTCCGAGTTGGACATAGTTGACTGATGTTCTATCGCTTTCAGGGACCTGTTTCATAACTGCCATTTTTGTTTCCAAATCACAGAAATAAAAGCATTCACGAAACAAAAAATGAAAATATGGCGAGTTTAAACCATCATATTTCTGAAAGCTTTACTGAAAGGGAATGATGTAACAGTGTTTGATCAGTATTTGCCCTAGAAACTGGTATATTCAAGATCGTAGTCGATCAACGATCGATTATTCCATAAATTATTTTTTTTACCTTTCAAGACAATTGTATAATAATTGTATTGATTCAAGCGCCTGAAGGAAGCCCTTCTCTCCAAAAAAATCTCAGCTGCTCTCTTACGCCTTCCGGATGTGACCTGTATAAAAATCGGAATCTTTAAGTGTCTTCATCATACCTAAACAATCGGCAAAAAAACGATGAAAATCTTCCTCCTTCTCATTCTTTTCTCCTCGACCGACGCTCGAAGGTCCCTTCTTCATTACAAAATCATGCGTCTGAGACGAAACCTTGCTCAATTTCATACAGACCCAGCTATACTCCGAACCAGACAGAATCAAATAGAAACTGTTGATTCTCCTCCATCGTTGGCGCAAATGTGGTTTTAAATATGTTTGACTTTTGCCTGTTTCATAAGAATATTAAAAACAGCTTCACACGTAAATGATCGTATTGAATGTTCTTTTCAAAACTAATAGCAGCGGGAAAAACCTGCCAAAGCATAAAAATCACCGACTGCACTTCACCTCTTCTGCAGCTCTCTCGCGCCTTCTGGGATCATATTTATAAATCGGGGTAATCAAGGCTGTCCTTCATAATCTAACAAAAACAAAAATGATGAAAAAATTTTTCTTGTTCTTTCTTTTCTTTTATTCCATCGATGCTCGACGACCTCGTCTTCATTACAAAATCATTCGGCTCCGACAAAACCTTGCTCAATTCCATGCAGACGAAAATTTGCTCGACCGAAAATATCAAGAAGAAAGTGTTGATTCCCCTCCGTCTTTCTCGCAAATGTGGTTTTAAACCTGTCTGTTTGATTAATAAAAAAGATAACTTTTCAAATAAACCATCGTGTCCAAATTTTCTTGGGAAAACTCGCAGTTGAGAGAAAGAACGAAAGAATGAAAATTGCCGCGTTTTTTGCCTCGTTTGTCTTTTCCGATAATTGCGGAGATTTCTGCGAAGTCGAGCATAATTCATGCGTTTCCAATGCTTTTTGCGATAATCTTGACTGCAATTCTCAGGTGCTCCGTCTTTTTCGATAAAAATGGCGAGTTTTAAGTGTTATCGCCAATTCGCAAATTGCTTGGACGAGTGTACAAACGACAAAACAATTTTGATTCTGAAAACTCACTCGGACCCAGTTTGGAATCATTCATTCAACTGGGGTGGACAAGCTACTGAAGTGGATTTCACGTTTGGCAGCGGATCCCAAGTTACGTATTCATGCTCACTGACTTTCAAAGACGAGTTTTTTGTATTCGGCGGGTTGAACAATTACCATCAGATCTCGAGGGTCGATGGATGCTCCCTCGGTTAGCATCTGTATTTTTTCGCTTAAAAAAGGCCTTTTCAGAGCAGACTGAAGATTTGCTTCCTTTCAGATTTGACAATGGAATTTGCACAGCTGATTTTTCACAAGTTTATTTATGCTTTGACTATGACGCAAAGTTTACCTGTCGAACATGGAGTGGTCAAGAGAAGGGTTCACATTTTTTCTTGTTTTTGATGACTGAATAACTAGTGATGAACTAAGAAGCAGAATGAATTTTGAACTCTTCTTAAAAGCAACGAATTCGGCCAACTCTCCGACTCTCAAGATGATCACTACATCGGAGGAGTCGACATTGTCGGAGGAGAGCTCGTCAGTTTTGGTGGAAAAGGAGTCGCAAGCACTGAAATCTACGACCGCGACTCTCGATCTTGGAGCTTCCTTGACAACATCGACGATGAAATTTCATATCTTTTCTACACCAGCTCCGTGGTCATCGACGGAGGAGCAGAAATGATCGTTTTTGGAGGCTACACGAATGAAGGCTTTACCTATCCGAAGAGTACAGATCTGACTTGGAGACTAAGAGTCGACTCATCCGGGCAATACATCTGGAGGCGAGGAGAGAGACTTCTTCAGCCCAGAGATTCTCATACAGCAATCAGGAACCAGGCGATGATCATTCTTTGAGGCGCTTCAATGCCGCCGCGGTCAAATGGGAATTTGCATGATTACATACACCGTAGATGTTAATGTAAGAATCTGATTCCTATCAAATGATTGGCATTAGTAAAAAGGTTATATAAATTTATATAATCAATTTGACGAGCTCAAATTGGAATTAACATGATTTCATACCCCGTTCCAAGATGTCTGTAAGAATCTTAGTCTTATACAATCATTTGAATTATTTATAAATTCATATAAATTGATGTAACGAAAAAAAATTTATGAAATCATATTGTATGAATTCGATTTCAAAAGTCATAGTCTTTTGAAAGGTCTGGCAATGACATCTTCTTGATTGGAGGAATGAATGATAAGGTCATCTCAAGAGAATACCATCTGTAAGTTCTATGTAAAGAATAACGTAAAAATATTTTTAAGGCCCTTTGAACGAATTTCCTTCGAGAAAATCGAAAATGAGTGGCAGACCGTGCAAAATCTAACCGAAGAAACGTACGGAACAATGGTCTGGTATCCTGCGTTGTTTTCTGTCGAACAAGATTTCTGTCAATATTGAAATAAAAATGAGTTTTGTCTTGCTTATTTGCGTTTCTTATCCGAACAGAAAATATTTGTCCAGCTTTAAGTTCTGAAAATATTGAATCTTAGATGCCTGTTTTAAATTCATAGATGCTGCTTTTATATCTTTTTCATTTTTCTAGCGGTGGTTCATTTAGTGAAGAGTACAATAGCTTCCCAGAGAGATTTTACAGAGACCCTTGCCCGGATTCGCGGCCGACTGATCTCTGCAATGCGCTTGATGAGTATGTTTGGCGAAAAGACGATGCTTGGGATTGGCACTTTGTCGAGACGACCAACCAATTCGAAGGTGTTACTGGTTATACCTACAAGATGTTCTCGCTAAAATGGCTTGATAATTCTTGGTGGGAGCACTATGCTGATGGTTCGCAAGTTTGGCGTCATCTTGTGACCATTTGGGTGCCCAAAGATCTTGATAGGAGTCAGAACCAAGCAATGTTAGCGATCGGGGGAGGAAATGACAGAAGTAGACCTGACTACAATGCAGTAGAGCAGCAAATGTCTCGATCTCTTGCAAGAAAAGGGCACTAGAATCGACTGTTACTGTCTTTGAATAAAAATATTTGAGCTCTTTCATAAAATGACAAAATCGATCGGAGTCTATATCAATGCCGTTCCTAACGGACCGATGAAATTCTACTAGTAAGAGTGATTTTTCGAAGAAAAAACCAAACTTTTTTAAGTGATTGGGTTGAAAAAAGAAATGCTGACAATATGGTCTCGTGGTCTTGGAGAATGTACATGGAGAACACTCATATTCCAGAGCTTCTTTGTTGGCTTCCGGTAAGAAGCGATTGTACGTATAAATGCATCGAAATTTGTAGATGACAAAGGCGGCTCTCCGGGCAATGGATATGGCCGAAATCATTGCAAAAGAAGAGTTTGAATACACCATCGAAAAATGGGCTGTTTCAGGCGGCTCAAAACGTGGCTGGACAACCTGGCTCGTCGGCTCTGTCGACCCAGAGCGCGTCAATTTGATCGTACCCGTCGTAGCGACTGTAGTTGACTACGGGAAAGTGATCCACGCCTGGCTTCGAAATCTTGGCGGCACAGCCCTTGCTCAACTTGAGTATTACCTCGACCAAGTTATTGAAAACATTGATCATCCAAATTTTGCGGATTTCGGCGACCCTATCATTTACAAAGAAAGATTGACGATGCCGAAGCTGGTCATTCCTGCGACGGCAGACTATTTCTTTCACATCGCAGATACCTGGGCATTTTTCGATCGACTTCCGGGAGAGACTTATTTGAGACTGTTGCCAAATGCTGAGCATTCGACTGCGATATCTGGGCTTTCTACTCAGCACTGGCTTCTGACACGGCTCATAAAGCTCTTCTTCATTTCACATCGAAAAACGGTTTTAGAGCCTCGAACAGACCTTTCGAAATCTAATGCTTGCACAAATGAAAAACTACTCGAAAACTCCAAAAATGAGCTGGACCCGATCTTCTGATCCCGAAAGAAAAACTGGAAAGATTGTCGTTACCGTTAGTTTTAAATGAGTAAAGATATGTTTTTACGACCATTTCAGACATCAGAAATGCCTGTGGAAATATTCGCCTGGGTGGGTGATACAAGGGCAAAGACGCGGAAGGATTGGCGAATTTTCGGAGTCCGGAATAACGAGAAGTTCACGAGCTCGGATGAAAATCTTCACATACCTTACCCAGAGGTTTGGGCTAAAGTTGCCATAGCTTGCCCTTTAATTGGTGCTATTTAGTACTCAAACTCAACATCGCGAAAGAACTATCCAGAGCTAGAAAAGCTCCTCGAAAATATCCCCTCATATTCTTCATTTCCAAACATCTCCATCCCCAACCCTTCAGTTGACCCGTTCGTAGATCCAGAAGACATCATCGTCGTGAAAAACGCTCAACTTCAAGGGAACTTCTGGCATAAACACGCTGTCATTCCTCTTGGAAACAACCAGTTTGAAATCGAGCTTCAAGAAGCGCCCGATGCAAATCGAGCGTTTTTCGTCGAGGTCCGATTTCCCGGTGTTGATGGAGTTGGGCATATTGAGCTCACGACGGAAGTTCAAATTATTCCAGGTTTGCTTTTTTGCTTTTGCATTTTCTTTATAATTATTTCTAGAGGCCTTTGCGTTCCCTGAGTGCCATGGATCAGAATGCGGTGCTCTTGGACTCGTCTAACAATCTTTAGAGATTGAATAAATAAATTTTGTCTGAAAGTCAATTTTCTTAGAGCGCAGAAATAAGAATTAAAAAGAATAAGAAATGATCACAACAAGAAGTCATCTTACTTGATTTCAACATTCAGATTCGTCTTCAGAATAATGAGAGGCTGACGCAGTCGGGAATTGCTTCTTCTTCATCGAATTTCGCGTAAAAAGGCCGGAGCTGATTTGAAAGATTGGAATTCTAGAGTCGATTACGGGCGGATCCCAGTCGAGCGAATTGATGATTTTTGTCTTTGATTCCCGGATTTCCCACGCTTCAAAAATGTCTATTTTGAAATTTCGAGCATTTTACCTGAATACTCTCGCATGTATTGTTCTCCGTGATCAATGTGCCTGTCTTGATATTTTTCACAGGCACTGGCCATATACACAGATGACACAAAGAGAAAGATCCCCATGAAGAGAAAATATACGATCAGGATGATCTCAACCTCCGACTGAAAATAATAAACAATCTGGATTGAAAAAAAAGCTATTTTTTCATACCTCAAAGTCATCCTTCTCCACAAAATAATCAAAGGGGACTTGAACTCTTTCAACTTCCAGCTCTACCAGGGGTTCGAAACCGGACGATTCAATGTAAAAATCTTGAATGTTATATTCCAACTTCATCTTTGTTTTTTCATTTCATTCTTTTCTGAAAAACAAAGACTGTCACGTTCTCAAAAAGCAATCAATTTCAAGGTAAAATACTGTCACGCTAATTCTCTTGCAATTACCGCCTAAAAATCGGCAGGTCAAGGGCAGAAAATACTAGAATTTGGCAGATCTCCCTTCTTGTCTCTCTAACTCGTATTGATCTTTTTCGACTGGACACAAGGTTTGACAGTTTTTGACCGACAAACTGGATAAATTTTTGATTGCATACATTACCGCCGAATGATCTTTCCAATTTGTGCTTTCAGGTTCAACAAGAAAATGCTGAATACTTGGAATTCTTGCCAATTTCTCCCTCAAAAAAGCTAGCTTACAAATTTATGCCTTTATTTACAGAATGATACATGTTTGAGAAGAAGTGCTACTGGGGGTATCTGTTCTTGGTGGCTGTATTGGCGGCTCTAGAATTTCCTCTTTTTTGTCTTCTTTGGGTTTCTCCGGGGCTTTTGAAGCCTTTGTCGGAGGCGGAAGTGGAATGTTTAGTATCATTGACAAGTCAGAAATAGACAGATTTGTGATTCCTTCCGAGTTGCTCTTTGCTATCAATTTTTCAATATCGCGGATTTTCTGTGAAGGACGAGCTTGAGTTTGTGGTGGTCGAGATTTGATGAAGTGTCGTTTGTGGGAAGAACATATTTCGAAACAAAGCGGTTCGGTTTCCAGCTTTTTGTATGACTCTTCTGTTATGACTCCCAAATCAACGGATAAATTGCTTGAAATGCGCTAGTTTTAAAATTGGATCTAGATCTGTACCTTTGAAATAATGGATTGAGGCCTGATTTAATTTTCGTCCTCAACTCGTTGCTCCCTAATAATCGCTATAAAAATGAAAGAAGAAAACCATACCGAGAAGAGAGTATTTGACGAAAGTCGAGTCAACAGAGCCAGGGAGACCTTTGGCAGATTTGATATCAACATGAACTGTCAACTCTGATCCAATAATTTTCTGCTTCGAACAGGCCGGCCAAATTTTCACATCCAAGTGGCCAATTTCTTGAGCTCTGAAATCAAATATCGGGAGTCTTTCTTATCCCGATTTAAACCAAAAAAATATCAAGCGAATTTTCTTGCTTGATTTCAACCGGTTCCTTCATGCTCAAGAAGAAAGCACAAACTGCTGAGAAAAACAGTCGCTACTCCCAAGGTGTTGTGTTCCAAGCTGGAGCAGTAAAATGGATCGAGTTCGTAAGGAGTCTCGCCTGCGAGGTTGTTTGTTTTTGTTCTGGATAATTCGAACATTTCTTGCATTTCGAACTTTCTGAAATCGAAATTTAGCTTTTCATAATTCATTAATTTTTAGCTTTGAAAAGTTTATTTTATAAAATTTTTCTGAATTATTGAGGGAGTACTGAAAAAAGAGCTTTAGCAAAAGTTCGGAGGCATGTTTACTCCCGCATCCATTTTTTATCAATTAAGATGTTCTTGAGTAAATACAAACTGTTTTCTCAAAATGGCAAACCTGCCAAAATACAGACGCCATGTTGAGCTGCGTATCTAGAGCAACAATGTGCCGAAAGAAACGTTGTTAGGGTCAGAGACATCCAGATTAAGGAGCGCATGAGGGCAAACAATTCCGACGCAATCAAAGATACTTGTCTCTTTTATCGAAAAAAATCATATTTTTGGAAGAAAAAATGACCCTGATGAGCAACTCAGTTATTATTTAATTGAGACATGTCACATGATTCAAAAACTACAAAAAAAATAAGCCTTGAATGCGTGTTTGAGTTGTCCAGGAAGTTAGAAAGAAAAGTGCGACACACCTGTTCATGAAGTTCTTTTCTCTCATGTAGAAAGGCGCCTTGTCTCCGGTGATAACTTGGACATAGATTTCTGGAATGCCTGATGATTCTCCACGAAGCTGGGGGCCAACGAGCACGATTTCAAATCTGACGTCTTTTTCCATTTGCTTAGCTTTTTGCAAGGTTCTCGAAACTCGAAATTTTTTATCCAAAATTGAGCATTCAGAAACCAGTGCCTAAGGAATTCGCTTCTTTGACATGTGGGAGAAGCTTAACAATATCCTCCCTGAGCATCAAGTCCTCAGCATTGAAATCAAACATCGAATTCGTCCCCAAAGAACTTTTCGCCGCATAACTTTCTTGCTCCAATCTTTGAATTTTTTGATCAAACGATTTTCTCATCTTCTCCATTTCTTTTTCGTTCTCAATCAATTGCGCCTCAAGCTTCTTTTTCGCCTCATCATCTGCTTTTGACTCTGTTTTCGACGAGTTATCCGACGATTTCTGACTTTTCGCCGAAGAATTTCCCATTTTCCCGCTCTTCTTTCAAACTCTCTGTGTTTTGAAAAATTCCAGAACTTGAAATGTTGATATCTCAGTTTTTTCGTATTTTCTATTGTCTTCTTAGTTCTTCAGTAGTTGTGTTTGAGTTTTGATTTTGTCCATTTTGTCAATTGAGACTACTCTTGAGCGCCCAGGCCGATTATCCGTTTTGAGGATTTACGAAGTTCCACTTTTGTTTGCTCGAGTTACTGAGATTATTTGCTGCAAATTATCCGGTTTCCACAATCGAAGATCTACCGTTTTTATTTGGAAGTAACGAAAACAGAAGGTAATCAAATATTTTAGCCTACTAAAAAGGGGGCGCTCTGCAGAAATCGCCGAATGTCGCCGAATGTCGCTTAATGTCGCCGAATGTCGCTGAATGTCGCTGAATGTCGCCGAATGTCGCCGAATGTCGCTGAATGTCGCCGAACGTCGCCGAATGTCACTGAATGTCGCCGAATGTCGCCAAATTTTGTAAGAAACTCCTTAGAAAAGAGTTTGATTATCTCAAATTCGACGTATTCAGAATACGGTATTCTGGTTTTTCAACAACAATCAAGAACTTAAAGCCGATTCGAAGAACTCAGGAGATAAAATGAGAAGCCTCCTGACAAGCTTTCTATGTTTAATAAACATCTGTTAGTCTCGCCCCTAATCCACGGTCTTTTTGTTTTATTTGCTCGTTTCCACGCAAGTTTCAAGCGCAAAATAGCATCGTTCATCGCGAACTTCCTTCGCCGGAATAATTATCGAAGTATTATCGTTTCAGCGCGGGGCAAAAGTAAAACGACAGCGCCGGAAACACTCGAATCGAATCTAGCAAATATTCCTAAATCAGCAAAGTGTCACAGCTCGAGTATTTACTGTCAGCATGCAAAACAGAGAGGAAAACACAGTTGCTACCAGTTTTCTTTTTCTTTTACGGGATGTTTTCGTAGCGGCTAAGGGTTAGGCCCTCGGGGCAGGATAAACCCTTACGACCCTTAATACAGTAGCTGATAGTGTTTGGAAAGGTTTATATGTATCGTGTCTCCTCGGCATTAAAACCAATTTAATCGGGAATCTGCCAATACAAGACCACTAAAAGCAATTCAATTTCTTTTTAAACGGATTTCAGAGAAACCCAGTTCACTCAGAAAATAAAAAAGATGAAGCCGCTGAATTTTTTCCTCTTTTTTATAAACGTTGCTTTTGCAAAATCAGCCGGACAACATGGCTATGATATGATGAATGATGAAAAGATGAATTCGAAAATGTTCGAGAAAAACTTGACACGGATTTTCGATCACGATTTTTTGTCCTTTTTTTCGAATTTTATGGAAAATCCGAGATCAGGCAAGGATGAAAATTCGCTACTTGAACAAGATGATCTTCAATCATTTGAATGGTGACGACTTGGGCTCAATCACTGGCCAATTTTTATGATTTCCGAAGCTTGCTTTAGTGCTCTCTTCCTTGATGGCAAAAGGGTTTCTTTATTTTTCTTTTTTATTCCGTTCTTCAACTTGCAGTCGAAAATAATCATGAAAATAAAAATTTATTCGTGCATTGTTCTCATGTCTTCTCGCTCAAGAATCGCTTGTTATGGGTTTATATCATTTTAATTATCCACATGACTTTAAAGAAAAGGTCCTTATCACAATAAATGGTTAACAATTTTCAAACCCATTCCTTCGATTGCTTTTGTGTTTGCTCGAGCCTGGTAGGTCATATCGTTAACGTAGGTTCCGAATGATTTGTAGTCCTGGAAAATTTTATTATAAGAGATTATGCGATAGATGTGAACACTAATGTCGAAAAACGCGATAATTCGATGAGCCCTACATTTAAAAATTTCTATTTTTTGACGGAATTAAAGATTATGGTCTTTTTAAAATACTTTCCTTTTGAAGAACCTTCAAGTTTCCATACAAGAAAGTCGACTTCTTGCCAATATCCAACGCTTCTTTTCGCATTTTCAAATCACTGAAAATAGGTGTCCTCATCAGCCGTTTTCACCTAACCCTAACCTGGCAAATTGCTCGTCCATTTTCTTGACGACAAGTTCCCGTTGCGCAAGAGTGATTGGCATATTTGCTGATTTTCTCTGTCAGAATTTCACTCAGAGTCCTTTTGATAAATGACTAACTTATCAACGGAAAAGTCTGCACCTTTGATATGAGAGACAGGTCAAATCGTTTGCAGCTCGTCAATTCGGTGTCATCGCCTCCGAGGGGGAAGCGGGCTTCTATTCTTGTCTTACTGTCACAAGCAGTAAAGAGTCCTTACTAAGGATGACTAATTGAACCTTTGAAAACTCAGAAGAACTAGAAAAAAGGCTCTTTATCAGTCCCCAGATTTGGAGACAAAAACCTTAACCGAAAGGTTTATTGCTGAGATGACATTAAAAAGGAGATAGAACAGAGGCAAAAGTGTCAACTTGACTAAACTCAGAAAAAGGCAAGTCCATCTGAACAGCATTTTAGACGACTCAAATGGAAAAAGAGAGCGAAAATGCAAATTTTCAAACTAGAATCAGGGTAATTCAAATGATATTCAATCACACGGAAATCAAATTTTGTGATAAACAATAAGCAATAATTAAAGTGCCTTGATTGCGACTGCATCGGTGTTTTGAGAAGAAAAGGGGAGAAGGCGTATCTTTTCCCCGAAGAAGTCTTGACAACGCGAAGCATTCATACTCAAGAAAGAGATGTAAAAAAGGAGAAATCATGGAAGAAAAAAGTGACTGAACAACTGAGCCTGGCGAAGCATGGAAGCTCAACTAACAAGCAGCTTCGCAGTTACGTATTTCTTGGCTCTTTATTTTGGATAACAGTCATTCTTATTGGTAATTCTTTTTCAAAATAAATTTTTCAATCAGATCTGCATTTAGCCAATATCAAATCTCTTGAAAAATCCCGAGGCGTCAAAACCTTCCTTACTTCGACTTGTCACCGCAATTACAAAAAATGCGTTCAAATAGCAAGCATGGACTTCTGTGGCTATTTGATGAAGCAATGTCATGAAACACAAGAGTTCATCCTTCCTGAGCCAGTTTCCATGATCGAAGCAACGAAAAAGAAGCTCGAAAGCTTTTCGTCCGAAGAAAATGAAGTGAATCTCCGCCGCTGCCAGAAGAAGCAGTTTTACGACCAAAAGGTCTGCCGCCATCTCTGTTCAAAAACGCTTGTTTTGGAATCAACGAGGAGGAATCCGATTTCGCCCTGTGAGCTGATTTGCTTTGAGCTGACTCGATCTTTTGATGCTTCTGGAGAGGTTTGCCCATTTCAAAAATATTGTAAAAATGGTTGCCCTTGTCCTTTTTACGAGTGTGAGAAAATACAGTCCCGGCAGACAATGATTCCTGTTTTCGATTTGCAGGAAAGAAGGGAAAAAGCGAGAGTCGGAAATATTGAATTAATTACTCGCCGGTGGGAAGATTTGAGGAGAGATAAATCGAAAAATTACGATTGGGAATTTCCGATTGTATTTTCCGATTTCAGTGAAAACAGTAAACAAATAAGAATAAATACTTCAGATTCATTATACGGTGATAATTTATACCACTATGAAAGTTTTTCTCAATTTCATTCATTATGATTACTTACTGAAGTTCTTAACCGGTAAATCACGAAAAACAAAAAAGTCAACCGGTGCGACTTTTCTCAATGGCGAGCACTACCTGGTCGATGCAATTGGTAATATGATGAAAGTGAAAGAAAATGGCGATGCACCGGTTTTTTTACCTAGTCAGCTAAAAAGCATGTAAGCTCAATAAAGCAAATGCTCAATGTATGTGCCATTTCAATCTTAATTTTTCAGAGGATTCTTTGTTTTCCACTTTGGATCGTCGATTGGAACTCATTTTATTGAGATTTTTCTTGAAGAAGATGAGAAAAAGATCTTTCCTGTCGTCGTTATTTGAAAACGGTCAACAGAGCATGATTCTTTGATACAATTCGTTGTTTTGACCACTTAAAAGTTCACCAACAGGAAGAGAGGATAAGTGCTACTACTACGCGCCAGAATACAACTTGGATCGTTTTGAGGAAGCGCAAGGATTTATTGCGAGCAAGCATTTCAACGCAAAAGTTTCTTCTATCAGCTTCAAAGGAGTGTTTAACTTGATGAGCGTCAAGCTTGGGGATCATTACATAAAGCTCTCGACGACCATTGCATTGAACAAAATAAGAAGGAGCGAAGAATTGGAGAAGGGGTGGAGGAAAAATGAGATTCACTTGCCAGCAGAATTCAGAGGCTTGGATCCTGTTCATATTATTCCTTTGAAAAGGGTTTAAGAGATTTCGCTGTTATAAAATTTTATTCACTTCAAACTCGAAAAAGACAGATTCAGGAAAGCTTCTTCTGATTCTTGTCACACGAAGCATTGCCCTCTCCAACACACTTTATTCAGTGTTGCTGGAAGCTGGGGGAAAATTTCTCACTCTCGGTAGCGAGTGGGTCGGGTCTCTTGTGAAATATGAGCAAGAGTCCATCTGTTACTCGGAATTGTTTGCCCGGGATGATCTGAACTACACCGACCATTTTGGCCATAACAACGACGAATGCGAGTATTTCGGAAACGGAATTATTTATGATGAGATGGTCTTTATTCAAAATTACGTTTTCGGCACCATTTTTCAAGTCGAATTCGATTTCGAAAAAGTCCAGCTCGAATTCTTTCAAAAGAACTTGACGGAGAAAATACACGTGACAAGCAATCCCTTCTTCGCTTTTCACGACGATGTTTTTCCCGCTTTCGCCAAGAACACAATCTTTCAACCAGAATTTTCACGCACGAGCTACTATCACAAAACAATCATTCCGGATAACTTCTTCTCTTCTCTTGAAGAGTTCAAGCATATCTCCACTCTTGAGTTGGAAATGGAAGGCAAAGAAAATTTCAATTTCATCTTACGCGCTCAAGATTCCAAAGAAACCAAGGTTTTTGAGCTGCAATTCTACGATGGAAAAGTTCTCATCCGCTCTGGAATTTTTCAAAATGGAACGGTTTGGTTCGAATCTGATTATTTTGTTGGGCGATTTATGTTCGAATCAGAGGGGGAAGAATCGGAGTTTCGGATCACTCTGCATCATTTGTTCAATTCTAGTGTTGTTGAACTTCTTGATAATCCAAAGAAATATGGTGGAAGAAAATCGAGAGTTGAAATAAGTGGGCTTGACAAAATCGAAGACAGGAGAGTCCGCGTTTTTAAAGTTGATCGCGAAGTGATGATTAAAAATATTATTTACTCCATTACCGATTTGAAATCAAGACAAATAAATGTTTTGCGTTCCGATACTTTTGACGAATACGCACCTTTTTCAATTTTACCTGCTGATGGATCTACAAATAGAAATTTCCGAATTAAAGCTCCTTTTGGCTATGCAGGAGATGCTTATTGGGAAGGCTCAAAACACGCGCTGGTAAGGGATCGACTCTATATTTTTGGAGGGCATCATGATGCGACTGTTGCAAAAGGGTGTATCACAAGTTCTGATTGGATAGTTGGCTGTGGTTCGTATAAAGTAAGATAAGACAATCAAGCAAGCCTTAAAATTATGTTTCAACAGATTGCTCGATTAGATGGATGCTTCTTTACGGAACTGAGTTTACAGCTTTCTTATGAGTACTCAGTTATTTTCGGAGGCCATGCTGCTTTAAGGATATAGCCGTTCTCAAGGCACTTTCGTAGCGCCGAAATGTGACGATAAAATTTTTTCATTTCAAGACAGGTCCTACCTAAAATTATGTCTAGAATTCGATTCTGATGTTTTTTAAAATTTTTTTCAAAGAAAATTTCTCTCTGGAGCGATTTGAAATCTTACGATCACTTTTTCTCGAAATTTTTCAATTAAATCGCTAAAACTAAACCGTGTCTTATTATAAATAACTGCTAATCTATCTTCCTAGGGCCTCGAAATTTCAAAACCCGAGCAAATTTTCATTCTAGCGTCTTCTTCTTTTTGGCTTTTCTTTTTCATAAATGCTGCGTTCAGGGCGCTCGACCAATCAGCGCGCTCTTTCACATGCGCGCCTCACCGCGCGATGGAGGAGGGCGCCCAGCGCAGCAAACCAGAGCGCTGTCTGACGCTTCGGCTTACTCAAGTAAGCCTCATAAAAATGGCTCTAGAATCATAAATAATTGGAATCTATTTAATTTTAGACCCTAGGAATGTAGTGAAAGGTCCAAATTTTTAATTTATCAAAAAAACTCGACTGATTTAATGGAAAATTCTCGAGAAAAAGTGATCGTAAGATTTAAAATTGGTCTAGAGAGAAATTTTTCCATTTAAAAAATAAAAAGAACACAAGAATCGGGTTTCTTAGGCAATTTTAGGTAGGGTTCCTTTTGAAATGAAAAAATTTTATCGTCCCCTTTTGGCGCTACGAAAGTGCCTTGAGAACGGCTATATCCTTAACTCTTGAAGGTGGCGATCAAGGTTCTCATGAAAAATTTGACGTTCAAAGTCAGTATAAAGAAATAAAGCTCGTTTTAGCTATTATTTGTTTTGGAAGACCAAAACCACCTAACCATTTGTCTGAGAAGGGGTACTGTGAAATATTCGACGAATTTACAGTAAAGAAGACATTTACCAAGATAAGACAAGTTACCGACAGCTCTCAATTGGCGCTTTACAACGGGCGTCCTACAGTGATCGGCGAATATGCAACTGAAGTGGAGACATATACAAAAAAAGGAAAATGGACTCGTTTGCCGAATCATCCGAGGTTGACCAGTAAAAAAAGTTTTTTATTAAATGTTAGAACGATTGCTTGTTTTTCTGCGATCGGGCTGCCTTCAGGAAGCCTTTTAACTATTAGTGGAGAGGATTATGAATCGCGGTACTATTCTAAAGAAATTTGGCGACTAAAGAATAACAAGTGGTCTTTGATGGGCTCTCTTTTATATGTAATTTAAACTTCTCTTTTTACCCTCTATATTTTTTATTTTTTAAGTCTGTAATTCAATCATCAGCAATATTAATGGACGATTCCGTCTTTGTTTTTCCTGGCTATTTCGATTACATGGACATTTATAATGGTCTTCTTGATCGGGGCTATTATCCTGTTCAAAAAGTCACTTTAGGAAGAGTTAGAATTGTTCAAAAATGTGCAAAATTCTCACATTTTATTTTGTTTCTGTTTTAATCCTCAATCAAGACTCAAATGAAAATTTCGTTTCAACGGAAATAATTACTGCTGGCAATGAGAATGGAGTCTTATATCCGATGGTATTTGAAACGCCTGTTGGTTATTGTAGTCTGTAGATTCTAAACCTTTTGAAGATGATATGAGCAAATAAAAGTCATCAATTTTAAGTTTTCCAATTTATTCAGAAATATGTTTCTTTAAATAGAATACAGATAAAGACAGGTAAACGAAAATAACTTTAGCTCGTAAATTTAAAAGAAGGATAACTGTGATCTAAAAGTAAAATGAAAAGCCAATGAAAATATTTCTAGGCGGCAATATTCATGTTCTTCATCCATTTCTGCAGCTCGATTCCTTCTTCCTTCGTTGGCTCCACCGAATTTCGGTCTTTCTCGTTAGCATATTTGGCCTTCATTTCCTCCAGTTCCTGTCGAAGAGAAGCGTTCGTCTTTTTCTCCTTCTCCAGTTGTTCCATCAAGCTTATTTCCGACTCACAAGCTTGCAGCTAAAAATCCATTTTTCCCTTCAAAAATCAGCTTCAATTCTACCTTTTTCTTCGTTGATTCCCGCGCGCCAAGAAGAGCGAATAGTTTCAGCTCTAGAATCTTGTCCTTCAGCAGCTTTTTCTGATCCTCGACGTTTTCTCGCGCCTTTTTGTACCTGTTTCTTTCTTCTTTGATTGTTTCGTTTTTAACCGAAAGCTGGGCGGTGACATCGATGAGTTTCTTTCGCATAAAAGTGTTGACTTCGCTCTCTTCCTCGAGTTTTTTGATCAGATCGGTTTCGCATTTCAAGGCGGCTTTCTTAATTTTACGATGAAAATTGAGCACCATTTTGAGTGTCATATTGTTTAATAAACCCTTTGGACTCACCTCTAAAGTCTTCACATGTTTGTCGAGCTTTGAAATGACTTCTTTGAGCTCTTTTATCGCAGCTGCGTGGTCCTTCTTCGTATCAGTGTAGAGCTTCTGGAAGTGGCGCATCATTTTGAGACAGCACTGAATGAAGATATTCCCTGTTTTCTGAAGATGCGCTAGTACCTTTTGATGCTGATCAATGATCGCGTTTTTACCGATGGATTTTTCTGCCAGAGTCATGCAA
Source organism: Oikopleura dioica (assembly GCF_907165135.1). Taxonomy (NCBI): domain Eukaryota; kingdom Metazoa; phylum Chordata; class Appendicularia; order Copelata; family Oikopleuridae; genus Oikopleura; species Oikopleura dioica. The sequence continues at coordinate 3,912,539 of NC_137292.1, forward strand.
TCGTCAATTGAACCAAGTGCCTTCTCGAGAATCGAAGTGATGAGGTCCTTTGACTCGGAATCTGGCACAGTATTGTTCACTCTTGCTGATCTGAGTTGAAAAACTGAAAGATTACGCTTTCTTCTCAATTTTGTCAACTCAGTTCCTAGTTCGAGGAATTCTTCCATCCTCTCTTTGTAAATTTCGATCGTATCTCTGAGGTTCTGCTCGTCCTGTTTCAATTGTTCCTTATGATCAAGATAGTCACTCTGCATTTTGTTTAAAGCCGCCTGCATCTTTCTTTCTTTTTCTCTCTTTTTTTCTCTAGCTGCGATAAAATAAAAATGAAGAAATGACGAAAGGTGAGAGAATCTTTTTAGCGGTTCTAGAAAAAATCTCAGAAGAAGAAACCTTTTGTGGTCCCGGAGATTCTAGAAATCAGGAGGCATTTTGAATGAATTGTTCGAGCTAACCGACTCTAGTCCTGACTTTATCAATAAACTTGCTCTTATTTATAAACACTTATTCATTAATTTGTTTTCGGAAGAAAAAGGTCAGTATTTTATTTAAGCATACAGAAAGTGCAAAATTATGGAAATGCATTTTTATAAATATAGATTTTTGAGCGGCGTAGTAATATTTTTGAGAATCATCGAGTGTTTATAGCGGCGCTGGAATTTGTATGTTGTTGCATAAATAACTCTTCATTGTGGAGCGAAATCTTTTCATACAGGGGACTCTAGAAATTCAGTTAAGAAATGGGGCAAAAAGGAGCCTCCTATTTAAGGATAAGCGTCTGTACGTACCTGCTTGATTCAAGTCCAATTTGAATCGAAAACTCTTTGGGTCGATGTACTCATCGTGAAGTACCAGAGTCGGTTGTTTTCTTACAGTAACGATGAGCTTGTAATCCGACTGTATAATCTCGAACGTCACTCCCGCTCGAATTCCGGAAAGAAGTGGCTCGTCGCAGGAAACCGACCAGGCGGCGTTGTCCAGCAGATGGCCGGGATAAGTTATCGAAGGCTGAGGGGAGAGATATTTCGCGAGAAAGCCGCGGGGGCCTATGCCGTGGCGGAAGCAGAAAGAAAGGTGGTCGAGGACGTCTTCGCGAGTGTAGTGCTGATGCTGCCTAAGGAGCAGGAATAATAAGGGGAAAATTGAGAGCTTTCTAGTACCTCGTCGTTCTAAGATATTTTTGCATGCTTCTCGCCATCGTTGGCCACAATTCTTCCGCGACTTCTCTGGCCGAGTGATTGCTGTTGATGTCTCGGTGGACAACGGTGAAGGCATCGTCGACGGCGCACTCAAGTCTTGAGCGGCGTTTTCTGATTCTTCGCTCTCGCTCCACCTAAAATTCATGATCAAAAAAGGAAAGAAGAGAAGGCCAACATCATGGAAGTATCGTTCATTCTGGCCAGCATCTCTTCTTCTAGCAGCGGCGGTTATGATCGCTTTTGCGTCTGCTTCTTCATCTAAAAGTCCTGATTAAGATTTTCTGTAGCCGCATGCGGCTTTTTTGGCCGAAAAACTTGATGAAAAAAGGCGAAAATAATCAATTTTTCATACCTGGATGATGATTTTCTCCCGTTTCGTCGATGTTGTAAACTTTGAAAGAGCTCGATCTGACCCTGTAGCTGCTTTTTGAGCGATACTGTAGCGCTGGATTGTACAGTGGAAAGTCTCGGTAGTATTTTTGAAGAACATAAGCGGCTGTAGCTTGAATAGAATTTGCCCCAGCGTTGTAATATCGTGTATCGCCATCTGTCGATCTATTTTTCGCGTTAAAACGACTGTAAATCGCTTGACCGTATCAAACCTGGTGACTTCTAGCAAGTAAACTGTATGTTTGCATCGCAGGTACAAAATCACCAGCCCGAGATAGTGAAGAAACAGGAGGACATCGACATAACAGCTGGTAAAGACGATGATGGGCGCGTAGTCCCACTGGTTCCAGTGAATCACTTTGAAAGCGTAGAAAAGCCAGAAGATTGAAATAACGGCGAAAGAAACTGCTGAAACGAGCAGGCGGTAGAGATTGATAGATGGTAGCCGCGCGATTCGCGTTTCTTTGAAAGGTTTCAGTTTCTATTCAAAAAAGTCGAGAAAGCCGCTTCTGGGATCAAATATAACAGTTATTTTATAGTTACTATAAAATCTTTCCTGAAGATAGATAAACTGCAGTAGCAAACATCAGAATCATCAGCTTCACCGCTATTGCTATTAGTTGCCCTTGAAAACCTAAAAAAAAACATGAATTTCTTGATCTGAAACGAACGAATTTACCAATATCGGTGAAGTTTTGAGAGATTGGCTCATAATCGCCCGGAATTTCCGTTTCAAAAAGCTGCGGGATGAATTTCGGCAGCGTCAGGAACAAAATCGGAGAAATGTAGACAAAAATCGTGAAGGTGACTGTCAAGAAGAACTGAAGCGAGCATCTGGAACAGGAACGCGTCGGAGCGGAGCGGTCGATTTGAAATTTTAGCAGGTCTTTGTTCGAAACGATGGAAGTGGCTTCCGATGTCGCAAATGTTTCATTTTCTCCGGGGTAACGAGAATCGGCCTCTTCATTTTCATTTTCTGGATTGAGGAGATTTTCGCAACTGTTTTCTTCAGATGCACTTTGATTTTCTCGATTTTTGGGCTTTCGGCGGGGCATTTCTTTTTCTTTCTTTCTCGAATTACATTTTTGAAATCTGAAAAGATGGAATTCTAATTCTAGCGCCAGGCGTTGCCTCAAATGCTCTTTTGTGGGTAAACACAGAGGTTAGTACAGACAAAAGGATAATTCAATACAGACTGACGTCATGGAGCTTTTCCATCACATTTCAGGGAAAGATAGCTGCATCTTCATTATTGAAATTTTAATCGTAATATCATTTTAGCAGAAATATATCTATTTCTTACTGAAAGGCTTTTCTTAAACTTTAACCCGAGGAATTTGTTTCATTTTTTTTATTTTCAATTGTTCTTCTTTTTCTTCATTCTGATTTTGTCTCTAGAAAAGCAGCGATAAGTGCAAAACACATCAATTTGAGAAATCTAACACGGCATTTCCCGCGGCCCTTGGCTGGCGGCGGAGGACTTTTCTTTCTTTGCGGTTCAAGCTCTCCCACCGCGCTTCGGAGGACTCTCTTCCGCTGCGTTAGCTCCTTAGTTGCTGGAAGAGCTTTTTCTTCGCCAAAATGTCATCGGTGGCGATGGTAATTTTGAGTATCCATACAGAACCGACGGGTTAGTTTTCTGTGCCGAAGATGTGAACGCAAATCATGTTGATTTTATCGAAGATGTAGTTGTAAATAATAGGCGGCTTAATGTAAGAGGAAGCGCTGCTTTTGTGCATGCTGACTATCCTACTCATCTTCAACGATTGTTATTTGGTGGTCAATTTAGCACAACGCATGTCTTATCGATAATCCCAAAAGAAGAAAATACCCTTGTACTTGAGCCACTCGTCGATCTTATTGAAGATGAACATGTGAAAGAAAAATGGATGATTCCAGCTTCTGCGAATGTCGATTATTATGGAAATCCTATTCTTGAATACGGAAAGAGCAAACACGAAGGCGTAACCTGTGCGGATTACACAATCTGTTCTGGGAGGAACTTTCTTATCGGAGGTGAAATTACCCGCAATACAAAGAGCAGATCTATTCTTGAGTGGACTGAAATAGGATTCTCTACCAGTAAGTCACCTTTCTATCGTTTATTTTTCGAAGAAATATATTAAAATAATTCGCCCTTATTTAAATAAATATGAAAAACGGTAAATTTCGAGTTTCAACAATATTTAAGTTCAATTTTATCTCATTTACGGTCGCGCAAATACCGCGGCAGTCAGTGGAGTGAACCATCTATGCAATGGAATATTTGTTATTGCTGGAGAAGGAAATACCCCTTTTGATACGGTTGACCCGTTCGGAAGAGTGACATCAACTGAATGCTTTGATGGACAGATTTCAACGATCATTCCAGAAATGGATATTTCGAACATTTTTTCTGGGCTACATCGACACACAGCTGTGATTGTCAGGAAAGATGATCAATCTGGAGATGATATTTATGTTCTAGGAGGTAGAATTCATGATACTCTTTGAGAAAATATTTTTAAAAGGGGTTGCAATGTCGAGAAATGGAGGAAGTGCCTCCTCGGTTGATAGAATTATTCGATTTCGAAATGATGAAAATCAATGGAATAATGCTGGACAGATGCTGAGAAAAATAGCTGGTCACAAATCATTTGCTTCTTATCCTCAATCTACTGGAGTCGATAGTTTTGGCTACTTCAACATTTTCACGATCGGTGGCGAAGGTGGCAATGATATTCCAATGCAAAGATGTGACGAGTACGGTTACTGCTATAAAGTCGAAACTGAAACTTTTGACAATCGAGTTGGAGCAAGTATCATGCTTTTCAACGCGAACGAATTTAATTTGAACTATCTTCCTCTCTACGAGGATCACTGTCCCTGAGTCTTTTCGAAAATCAATACAAATCAGAGTGATACAAAAATTTTCAATTAACGCAATTAGCCTCAACCTTCTTCAATTCGTTCAAAGCGATTTCAAAAAGAAGAAATGAAAGGCGCTCAGATTCTGTTTTTATTTTTCACTTCAATTTTCGCATATGAAAGAGAAAAAAGCAACACGGAACTCTTTTATGATCTCATGCAGGGTTACGACAAGAACATTCGCCCTTTCTATCTCCAGAAACCGGTGAAAGTCTCAATTGATATTTTCATGAATTCCTTTGGAAGTATCAAGGCTGATGATATGAGCTACGCAGTGAACTTGAATTTGCGCCAAAGATGGAATGATCCTCGACTTGATTTTAGCAAGTTGATTCGGGACAAAAGAGGTAAAAAAGAGCATTTGGCAGTTTTTTTGCGAAAAAATTTTTGCGAAATTATCTCTGCGAAAGTTTTTTTGTGAAACTTATTTTTGCAAAATTTTGATCAAAAATCTTCGTTGATTTCAATTTTTTCCATTACCAGAATCGATTCCCATTGATGCCTCGCTGCTGGACCGCTTGTGGATGCCCGACCTCATTTTCACTAATGAAAAATCGTCGCGTTTCCACAATGTGACCACTGAAAACAAATTGATGCGACTCTCCAAAAACGGCGATGTGTACACTTCTGTAAGTAGGTTCATATGGGATCATGGAGTTTCATATTTTGATAAGACAAGAATCAGTGTTGTGATGGCAAGTATGATGAGCTTGGAAAACTTTCCCATGGACTCGCAGACGTTATATGAAGGGGTCTTTTCAGTTCGAAGCAAAGAGGCTAAGAGGCCATTATCTCCTTTTCGCAGCATAGACCCGTTAAAAAGATGCAGCTAGAATGCTTCACGCGGCCGGATAAAGACATCCAGCTCGTCTGGTCGCCCCAAAATCCCTTCCAATTCAACGCGAATCTCTCCCTCCCCGATTTCGACTTCGGCTCGTGTTCGGAAAAGAAGCTTCAGCAAGATCTTTTCTGCCAAATTTTCAACACGCGATAAGACACGAAGAAAATAACTCTGACACGATGCGATAAGAGCTACGAGACGGGAACATACAGGTAAGCACATTCAAGAAGGAAGGACTTGCTCTTGAAATTCACGATGACGCAAAAGAATTGAAGAATTCTTTCGTAGTTGCATTGAAGCCAAGTTTCCACTCAAACGACTGCTTGGCTATTACATCATTGGTTTGTATGTTCCTACAGGCTTGGCTGTTGTTCTCTCTTATTTATGGTAAAAATCGACTGATTTTTCGGATCGAAAAGCCGCTTGCGGCTTCGAGCAAAAAAAAAGAAAGCCGCGCTTCGCGCGGCTAGGTTTGATTCTGACTCGAAGCCGCAAGCGGCTTCTCACTTACAGGATGTGATAACAATACTCAAAACTTTTGAGTCAAAACCATTTTTTACCAAAAACAGCTTTCTTTCTGGATCGATCCAAAAAATGCGCCCGCCAGAATCTGCATTGGAATATTCGCAAATTTGACGGTGAACAAAATGGTCGTTGCGGACAAAAACCTACCGGCCGTCTCATATATTAAAGGTGAGAATCAAGAAGAGGTTAAAGTCTGGAGAATAAAACAACCGAATTTGAAGCACTTGACATCTGGCTGTTCGCATGTCAGCTATTGACGTTTGTGGCTTTGGTAGAGTACGCCGTTGTGAATGTTCAGCTAAGGAAAGACCGCTTCAAATGAAGTAGATGGTTTATCTTTCATTGAAAAAGGGGATGAAGAGGGAATAAAAAGAGATGATCATTTATTGATCAAAAATATTCATTTTTAATTTTTTCTTTTTTGAAACTGAGTGAGGTTATGTCTGTGAATAAAAACCTGTCTGTATTGAGCAAAAAGTAGGATTGCCCTCATTAAAAAACAGACAGATTTAGCGCTTACATTTTCATTGAAAAAGTCGAAAAAAGAATGGAAGTCGAGGACCGCGCCAAAGCGAAAAAGCTGCAGGAAGAAGCTGATGAACGATGCCAACAAGAAGCGGAAGAGGAAGAACAGGGCCTGGATGATACGACGTTATGGCTCATGGACATGGTAATTTCCGGGTTGAGAGGGCCTTTCACTATTTTGATTTTTTAGGTCGGAGTTCGTCCCGAATCCACCCGTCGAAAAGCCACCCCGATTGTCTTTAAAATCACGGACGCTGAAAACATCGACCGAAAATTCAGAAAAATCTTTCCAGCTGCCTGTGGTCTATTCAACATCATCTACTGGGGATACTGCCTCAATCAAGACTAAAATACGCTGTTCAATAAACCTTTTATCGCAACTCGTGTTTATGTTTTACGTGTGTTACGTATTACGACTTGTGTCCGCTAATAACAATGTTAACAATAAAATAAATTTGCACGTTTTTCAAAGCTGTCATCCAAATGCTTCCTTTTCGCTATAAAGAATGTTACATACAGACGATTTTGGCTCCCTAGGGAAAAAGGGGTGGCAAAAAAGGAGAATCTGGATTAGAGGATCAAAGAAGAATCTTTCTATTCAGACCCAAAGCTTAAGGGGTACAACCTCTGATGATTCGTCATAAGCATTTTATAGGTACACCCTTATTTTTGATGAAAAGAAGAAGTAAGGGTGTGACCTTGTAAATTTTAATTGATAAAATTATTCCTTTTTAGGATAAGGAGATTGATGAAGGGATAAGAAAAAGAGTTTACGTCCGTCAATTTTTTTGTCTACTGTCTGACCTCCGGAGAAACGAAATCGCCGGGAGCTGTTCGGACGCGCCCTGGGTGGCACCCTTGACACAAGGTCAGCGGTGATCCGCACAGAATTGTTTTTCTAGTACGCGGCCCTGCCCTCGGGTCCGATACACAGAATCGCGTTATTTTTACGAAAATCAAAAATCATCAATGTAATATTTCCCCTCAAAATTTTTATAAAAAAAATTATCCTTCTGAAATCTCCAAAGGTCATTTTTCTTCCAACAGAAAAGCTCTCGAATTTAAGCACGGTAAATTAAAGGAAAATGAGCTTGACCTTGAGGGACCTTACGGTTCAAGAGGCATTTAGACGATTGCTGATCGTAAATCCGCCAAATAAACTTAACCCGACTAGACAAGGTTAAGCCTAGTTCATATTTCTTCAAAAAAGATATTCACATGTTGAAAGGCCGAATTGAGCATCAATTCAAGCTGCAAAAATGTTCATAATACCATTAAATAAATTTGGTACGGAATTTGCTCGTATACATAAATGGGTTAACTCAAGTCTTTTTTCGGGGAACCGAAAAGAATCCGATGATTTTGCCGAAATTTTGGACAAATTTCTCGACAAATCAAATGTCTGAATTCGATCGGCAGCCCAATCAGATTTCAGAAAATAATTGCTGCAAAAATTCAGATTTTTCGTCTCATTTTTCGTCGATTCGAGCCATCTACCCGGATTTCTCACGACCTAAAACGACATCCACCAATTCTATTTTCTTCAATTGAACCATCTCCTGAACCCTCTCACGTGGGTTAGAAGGGCGCGTTAACCCGCTGCCGCACGTTGAACTTGATTTGTGTGAGAATAGCGGGCGAGCGGGGTGCCGCGCGCTTTTTTTCTGTCAATTCCTTTCTTGGCCCGCTCTGGCGCCACCTGGCCCCATTTCGAGCTCGCGTCGCCAATTCAACGACTCGAAAAAAGAAACAAGCAGTAACAAAATTAGCGTCTTTCAAAGTCTTAGAGAAAATTCTGAAGCCAAAATTTATTTTCTTTTCGTTGAAAATTATTTTTTGAATCAGAGATTTGCCGATCGAATCTGCTTGGACAAAATCAACGACGAAAATTGACCGAAAATTATTAAGGGGACCCCCCGCGGAAATTAAAGAAGAAAAGTAGACAAGATCTGAACATCTAAACTGAAGGTAAGACACAATTTTGACACAAAAAATTTAATTTTTGCTTGACAAAAATAGGTGTGAAGGTTGGTTTCTATGGTTTTTATGGGGAACATAAAATTTTTTTTTGATTTTAAATATTTTAACGGATCAAATATTTTTCGAGAGGGACCTTTTTTAACGGATTTACACATCGAAATTTTCGATTCGAAAATAGGGTAAAAATTACTTTAAAAATTATTTGGTCGGCTGTTTTAAAATAATTTTAATAAATAATTTATTATTGATAATTATTATCAAATATTTGTATATTTTCAAGAAAAAAAATTGACTCTAGAATTTTTTTTATAATTTTTCTTTTGAATTTTAATTTTTGAATTGAACTCGGATAAATATTGCGAAGAAAAGCTGTTTTTACGCAAAAAGTTCAAAATCAAGATTATTCTGAATGGAAGCTCGAAATTGGAAAAATAAAGAATGGCGTTCTTGTTGAAACGACCGTCGGGCGCTCAACGAGGCGTCGGCTTTGAGTTTGTTTATCCAGTAAGACCGCATCCGCAGAACAACGAGAAAGCGAAAGAGAGCCACATAGATTATTAGTCTCAGCTCTTAGGTCTCTGGATCGACCCTATTTCTATTTTGCGGTTTCTTGAGAAAGGAATACTCAAAAAGAGCGCAAAGCAAACTTTTCATTTTCGTTCAATCGTGTTTTTTTGAAGAGAAAAATCGAAGAAAAAACGGTCAAAAAAGGTATTTTCTTAAACACAAAATGCTCGATTTAAGGGTGTCATTATCTTAAAATTTCGATTTTCGCAAAACCAATGGGTACCCCCTTAAAATGGAAGCAGTTTTGGTCGGATAATATTTCAATAAAAGCCGCCAAAAGTGCGGCTCTATTTTTGTTTCTCAAAGCCGCAAGCGGCTTTTCTATCATTTTTGAAAAATTATTCTTTGGCTTTTGTTTTGCTAGACTTTTGGTAGACATTTTGCATTGTATTTGTCTGTTGGTAGACAGTTGTTTACTTGCGGATTAAATACAGTACTTCCTTTAAGTACTTTTTCGCGTCATTGACACATTTAAACATCAGATTTTCGAGAAAAAGGAAGCGCGATTTTGAACTTTACAAGATCGGGAAGATCAACAAAGGTCAAAAATCAAGTGCACACCCTTAATTCCAAGAAGAAATCAAATATTCCAAAATCATTGCGATCTATCCATCTATTTGCAGAGTCTGAAATACAAAGAAAAAACAAATGTTTGAGAAATGAGAACATTAAATTTCTCTTTGCTTCCATCGTTCAGTGGAAGCCACAATTCGCACCTCGCGTAATCTCTCTTTTTAGTAGTTTTTTGCGCGTTGCGTTTTTTCTAGCATTCTCTTCTTTTCTACTATCACGCTCGAAAATCGCAACAGTCCAAAAAGGGAAAGTTGTGTCATAATCTCTCAAGAACAAGTTATAACTTATTGATCGTAATGAACAGTATTTTCTGTCATCGAAATCGAATTTGACCGCAAACAAGAGAATTGTTTGATAAACTTTCGTTCCTCAACTGAAAAAGAAAATGTTTTCGGTCAAATATTCTATCGCACTATTTTTACCGGGTTGATTCTTGGCTTTTTTTTTAAATTTTCTGCAAAACTTAAGAGAATAACTCCCTTATCTTGCATTTCTTTTTTTTTGTGAAAGAAATGAGGCATATAGTTACCGGTTTCACTCAGTCTGATACTTCCATGCTCTTTGCAAATCAGAAACCAATATTTTTGGTGGCAGCCAATCAGAAACGAACCTTACCTCTTAATCTTACTTTTACGGTAAGGGCCTTACTCCACCAAATAATTCTCCCGTTTTTTTCAAACTCAAAATCGAAATTGATGTCTCCTAAATTCTAACTCCTTAATTAGGTATTGTTCCCACTCAAATCTCCAAATTCATTTCACCGCGAAGGCACCCCTGTTTTCCTTGTCTAACTTATCTTCCCCAACCGATTGGCAGTACATTTCCATCTATCTGTAATAGAAGTGTTGTTTTCACCTGCACTCTGAATATTAAGATCTCACGCGAGCCCAGAGCCTCGGTACACAAGCATACAAGCATGTGGTCTGTATGTACAATTAATTTTTCAGGGAACGAATTGTTTTCATCAAACTTTCAGCGCTCTTTCTTAGCAATTGCTCTTTCTCCTTTTTGAGAACGAAGCGTCAAAGATAAATTATTCAATTTTTTTTCTTGAAATGAAAAAAAAAAGAATATTTGCCTAATGGAAGTGATCTTGAGTACTTCTATTGTAGACTTATTATTGTAAAATATTCTCAAGTTCTAATTTAAGAAGCTGATACCCTTAATCAACATTTTTCATTAGGTTTGGGTTCGGATTAAGACAAGGGTTCTCATAAGGGTAAGGGTTAGGATCAGGGTTCGACCGAAATTCTGGTCAAATTTTAGACCAATCAGATCTCTTCATTTTGCTGGTAGGCCAATCAGATTTCATGAAAAAGGGATTTTTTTCATTTTCTTTGTCAGGGTTAGGGTTAGGTTTTGACCAAATTTTGGTCGAATTTTAGACCAATCAGATTTCCTCAATTTGCTGGTAGGCCAATCAGATTTCATGAAAAAAAGAGATTTTCTTCCCATTTTCTTTAACTGAAAAATCCGTATCTCAAAAAAATGACCTCCCGTATTCTCACATGACCGTATCGCGCATAATCAAACATCCTATCACATGAGCCACTTAATTGACAATATTAGCTCTTCATTCAAAAACGGACTCGTTCACCAGAGTTCAAGATCATTTATCGCTTATTTTCAACTGTCAAATTTGGAGATTCAATTTCCTTTAGAGAACCGCAAGATTTTACTTTATAGCAAGCCGGGATGATTTTTTTTATTTCTAGCGGCGAATAATAAAACACTCAATTTTACGAGAATAATGATAATAAAAAGCTCAGCGGTAATCTTCGGAGAAATTAATGAATTTATCATGTTGTTGCTCTAAATAAGCGAAAAAAAGAAAGAGCGATCAAAGTTGATTGGATAAGTTTTTGGATTATTTGAAAGAGTAGACCTTTTCTTTGGCAAAAGAGGCTTGGATTAAAAGCATCGAATTTCAAGTTTTTTGAGATTCAAGGTCAGCTAAAGCCCGTCAAAGCTCGACGCCGATCTCATTTATTCTAACAATCGATTATCTTTCAAATAATGCTTTGTCTCTCAGTCAACTAAAATAATGAAAAAATACGGGATCGCCAATCTCGAATGGCGGCTCGAATCCTGAAAAAAATGTGACGAAAATTTTGAATTTTCTGAAATCTGATTGGCCTATGGGCCCAATGCGAAAATCTGATTTGTCAAAAATTTATTTTAAATTTTGCGTTCAGAGGAAATTGATTTCAGTTTTGGGTGTCATCTTATGACCTTAAATTAGGCTCTCCCTATGTTAAATATTAAGGGTGTCAAATCGTAAAGCGCAATTTTAGCTTTCTTTCTTTTCGATCTTTATGAAATTGAAAATTAAAAAATCACGAGATATTTAATAAAATCTGGTGTTTTCTCGACATTTGTCGTTTCGGAATTGTTGGTATAAGAAGAGATTGAATCTTTAGAAATATCATTGCGTCCGCTCTATTTTCACAACATATCGTCGGTGAAGCTCAAATATCCAAAAACATTTGCAAATATTAATTATGCGCTTCAGAGTTTTTGAAACAAACAGAAAAGATATTCTTTATTCTCCGCCTTTTTTTCTGTGTTTTTGGGCAAAATATAATCATCTTTTTCAAAATACCGAAAATGCTCAGAAAAGAATCTGAAATCGGCTTTTCGAAAATGGCCTGTTATGGCCTAGTATAATAAACTTACTTGAACAAAGGCGTGGTCTTTTAAAGAGGGAAAAGTCGATGATTTCTGAGCTTAGATCGAACCAAAGCGCTGTTATTTTACGACGGGACCGCGCGGGGCACCGTAAAAGGCATAAAATAGTTCTTGACAATGGTCAGCACAGAGCATTTTTTGACAGATTCGAATCATCCAAGAGAGAATAAGATTATACCGTTTCACATTTTCCTTTTTCATTTTCCGTTTACATCGTCAGAAGTTATAATAATAAGTTAAACAAATAGAGAATCTTATCTTTATCTTAATTTTTTCTGAAGTGATACCCTTATTTTTTCATGAAGAAAAATGATTTCTCAGAAATCATATTATATTTTTACATTTTCTTGGGAAAAATTAATTTTCCTTGAATCTGATTGGCCTACAAGCCGTATACGGGCATCTGATTGGTGTAAAATTCAAGTTCAAATTTTGAAATTAACAATTGAAATTAAACGACAACATTTCAAAAACGAAATCGAGAAAAAAATAACAAGATATGGATAATAGGGATAAGAAAATAATCCAACAGTCATAAATCCTTAAAAAACGTATGAAAGCAATAAAATCAGTCCAAAGTCGTCATCAATTTAATGAATTCAACGATTTGGCATTAGATTTCTCCAAATATTGTATTTTGCCAGATTCCAGAAAACACGTGACTTGCCCGAGAAAAGTGCAATGACGGCACTTTCAGTTGGAAAAGGAGAGCGAGTGCCCGTCTCAGCAGGGATCAGACTCTGCGAGAGGCTCTCGAGCAACAGATGTTCTTTTCAATATTTGAAAACCATCAAGAAAAATAGCGCGCTTTAAACGCCAGGCCCATACAACCACATACAAGTTCAGAGACATTCCCAATCCACAGAAATAATATCCAGAGAAAATAGACTCTCAGAAAATCCGGTTAAAATGGAATAAAGGCAGCGTTCAGTCCTTGAAAAAGAGCCAATTTCGACTAAAAAAGCCGCAAACACCGGTTTTTTGGGTTAAAAGAGTAAAAAAAAGCCAAGAATAGAGCATTTCTAGCCAAAAATTAGAAAAAATTTTTCTTGACTCTAAAATTTACGCTTTTTTTGTCCAAAAATTGGCCAAAATGAGACTTTTATAGACGAAAATTTTCAGTTGAAACCAACTCTACCAAAGTAACAAGGATTTCCTGTTATAAACAAGTAGAAAAACACATGTTAGCCAGTATAAAATAAACCCAAAAGTGGTCCAACCTTTCCTTTTTCACGAAACAAAAAGCCATTTTTTGGCATTTACGTATTTTTTTTGTTGAATACCTTTTTTACGAGCAAGCCTAATCATTACATAATCCAGTCTATTTCCCAAGTGCTTTTCTACAGGTAGTTATTACTCCTATTGTATCCTGTAACTTCTTGAGAATTCGACCATCTGCCCTTACTCGGCAATTTTCTAACTCTTCATTTTTTTCAGAAAAAAACCGGCAAGAAAAACAAATTCAATTCAAAAGCGAGAATAGAAGCGGCGAAAAATGAGCAATGGAACGGCAAAATTAAAATTTGGCGAAATAAAGAAGCTGCAGAAGATTCTGGACAAGAGCCACGAAATCCACGGAAAAGGGAATTTCCCGACCATCGAGGTGGAACCTACAGCGTTAATTAAGGTAATGGCATTTTTCGGCATCGTTAAAATTGCTGAGTACCGCGATCCTTGTGTTTTTGACGCGACAATAAACCTAAATTATGACAACGGGCAAGATTAATCTTGTCTATAATTCATTCTTTCTTTTACTTTTATTTTCAAGTAGAAAGATTAATTTTTAAGGGTCTTTCTCTTAGGCCGTTTTCGAAAGAATTTTCAATTAAAAGAATTGCACCTGTACGAATCGACAGAAAATCCGACAAAAAGTTCGAATTTTCGCCTCAATTTTTATCTCGAATCTGATTGGCCGACCGGCTGAATGTGGACATTTGATTGGTCAAAAATTTGACGCAATCTTCGGTCAAAATTTACGCATTTTTTGGTCAAAATTATCGCGTTTTTTTTCCATTCAAATCTTCAGTTACCCTTTTCACTTATTCTTTCATTTAGTAAATAATGTAATTAAGGATATTCATGCAAAACTGGGAGAAGCTGGCATCACGGTGGCGCACGTCAAACTGAACGGCTCCTGCGCATCGCACATCATCAGCCACGGTAATAACCGTTATTAATCCAGAAATAGGGGAACAGCTCGCATTCGACTTTGGATTGCGACCAGACTCATTTATATTCACTCGCTTTTCACTGCGCTTATTAGTACTGCTTTCAACTTTCTCGAATCAGGAAACAAGCGATTAGTTTTTGGATCAGCTCCCAAGCTCTCCCAAACCGCTTTCGTTCTCGGTAAAAAACTAAAAGATGTTTTAAGACGACGATATCGGCTTCAAGGACATTGACATAATTTTCAATTTGGCATCCACTATCGATCACCCCGCCCGGGACCGATTGAACGAATCGACCACCTGTCGAACCATCAAGAAACGTAAAAGGACGAAAGAAGAGGAGCAGCGATGGACAACAGTCCGGGTAAGAAAAGAACCCTTCAACTCCACCCTTTTCTAATTGATCTCCCGCGACCGCGAAATAATCGTTGACTTTTAACTTTCAATTTATTCCACGAGGCATTTTTCCAAATTCTCCAAAACTGCCCGGAAGTGGCATTTTTTGTCTTTAATGCTTCTGTTTAGGATACGGTGATGAGTGTGCTTTTGTCGTATTTGCCAAAGGATATTCGCCGCGATCGCCTGACGACGGACATTATGGTATCGGCATACGTCAACAAACTCATCAAAATCTCTAATGAAACCGACAAATGGTCATTGATATCGCTGTCGAATGAAAATGGTGAGTTAAAAGAAGAATAGACACCAAAAATAAACCTTTCTTCAGACATTCGTAAATTACCATAGTGACACCCTTAAGGAAAAAGAACGATTGGGTTTAAACTTAAATTGGGAAACCTAAAAATCGATTTTCGGAGTCAAAATTGTAAATTTCTAAAAAAGTTTAAACATCCCAATTCTTCAAAAACCGATTGCTATTTTTCCTTGCGCCCGAGAATCTAGTCATTTTCGCCGCCTCTTGTTATTTTGAACAAACAAGAGACAAGTTCAATCAACTCCTCAGTCCTTTCAGACCAGAGGGTTTTATTGGCCCAAGAATATATTTCTCGCGAACATTGTCTTTTGATATTTGAACCGCCACTAGCGGTTTTTAGGGCACATGAAAATGGGGTTGAAAATTGCGTTTTTCTTCAATTTTTGATAAAATTGTTTAGGGAGAAATTTGGAACTGAAATTTGTGGAATCAATGAGGAGGCAATTCGAATTTTCCGTCGACAGGTATTTCCTACAGTCCTTCTTTATTGTGAACTGGAATTCTAGCTTTCAAATCACGTTGGATTCGTATTTAACCTACACGTCTGTCACCGACAAAATGGACGCGAGTTTCTTTCCTCTCATCGAAGTCGAGTCCGTTTTTGGTTCTTTCGAAGAAGCAAGGTACGTTTTTCATCCCTTTTTGACCCATAAGATGGGTTCAAGTTGAATTGAGAGCTTCCAATCTATTGCAAAACCACTTTGCTAACACAAAGTCTGGGCAAAGTTTTCTGTGTATTGAATTTAATTCAAGAGCAGCTAGAATCAAGATCGACCATCGATCAAGTTGTTTCTGTCTCAAGTTTATGGCGCAGTTTCTTAGCCCCAAAGATCCGGACAAAGCTTTTCTTTTGAGTCAGGGTCAACCCTTTTTTATTGACATTTCGCGGTCAGGGCGAAAACAATTCACCCTCGTCAGGCTGGTGGAAGCGCTGATTCCGCGCTCCATTGAAATTATTTTTTGATTTTCTTGATTTTCAATTAATCATCGCCATGGCTCAAATAACTAACTTTTTCTCCTTTCAGAAGTCACTTAATAAACCGAAAAATTGTCACCCGATCGCCCGAAGAAATCCGCGGCGGCGGTCTGCTCAGATACTGTAATCTCCTCACCCGCGACTTCACCGTGGAAGAACCTGCTGATGTTCAAAAGCTCCAGTCAATTGTAAGATCGAATTATTCAAATTGGCGCTAGAATTGGCTTTTTTAGATGTGCTCGCGGTTTTTCATCGATTTCCCGGAAATTGAAACGCAAACCAGGAAGATTAAAAGCTATCTTGCCGCGCATTTCAACAGTGATGATGAACTGTCTCTAAGGTAAGCCAGAACTAGGCGGTTTTCAACCTCAAATGGAACCTGTTCTTGAGTCCTTATCACCATGCTCACTATGGTCTTATCAACTTAATTAGGTTCAACTTCATGCTGAGCTTGCAGGCGGTCGTCAACGATAGCACAATTTGTTTGATGTCGCAAGAACGCCAGGAAGTCCTTAATCTTATCATGAGTCTAGCTCAGCAGGTAATAAAACGCTTACTCTTCTCCCTCTTCATTTTTTTCTAGACGCTTTCGGACATTCTTATTCAAGAAGGCTTCACAGTTCAATTTCCGATTCCCGAGCCACCGCAATACGTTCCCGTTTCGACCCACGTGATCGCTCACGTGACAACTCAGGATGTGGCGGAACTTGTCTCGGATCCATCTTCTTCTGGCTTGTCGAGCATCAACTCAGATGACCTCGATCTTGTGAATGATCTTTCGCGCCCGTGCTCAATTTCATCCGTCACTTCTGAATCTTCAGGAATCGTCATGTCGGCAAGCTACTCGAATTACTCTTCTCCATCTCCTGTCGAGGTAAATTCCCATGTTGATACTGATGGCATAATTTTCAAAGTAGAAGGGATGGGTATGGCCCATACCGTATGGGTTCTATCAACCAATCAGAGGCCAGAGAGCTTAAAGAACCCCATACCCCCCATCTTTCACCTTTTGCCTATCTTCCTCCTTATGCTTCAATTTCTCCTAACCCTAACCCCTATTTCAGGAAAAACAAAAGCTCTTATCAGAAGAATGCTCCGCCGAAGTCAGTCCAAAAGTCCAAATCTCCGAAAAAATGACCTGTCCAGCTAGTAGTCAAAGTCAAACTCGCCCAGTCCAAGTCGCACCAGCGATCAGTCAAAACTAATTAACCCAAAATGTCTAAAATGTCAAGAAAAAAAAGTCTACTAGTTCGATTCTTTTTATTTAACCCATCAAAACTGCTGCTGCACTTTTTTCTTTAAAAAACAATTGAATGTCAAATATTTCAAAAACGAAAATAATCATAATTTAAAAGTTACTGTTGCGTGCCCACATTTCTTACTGTACAAATCAACTTTCTTTTTTCTCCTTTTCTTTTTTCAACCTTTCTTTTCTCTATATAAATACTGTAAAAATGACAAATAACTAACTTATTTAAAAAATGCTCCTTAACCATCTTTTTGGTGCCACAAAAACATAGATGCAGTTTCTCTAACCCACTTTCTCTCAATCTGTATTTTTATTTTCCAAAAATGTTCAATGTTGCATGAAAAATGAAAAATGAAAATATTACTTTTTTTTTTATTTTTCTTCAACTCGAGCTGTAGCGTTCAGAAAGTTCCCCAAGTTCAAAAATGAAACACATGAAACTTTGCGATTTTGAATTGTAAAGAAACATTGTGAAGAAAATCTAACTTACTTTTTATCAATTATTAACTTATTCTCGCCAAACAACAACCTTATGAATATACTTTTATTTAATACAGTTTTCGCTAGAAAAAAAACTCTGTAAAAACAAAACTGGCCCTGAATGTTGCTAAATAAACTACATAACTTGAATTATTCTCATGCTTATTATTGAATAATATTTTATTAATAAATAATGTTTGGGAAAATTATTCCAAGAAAGAGAAAAAGAAACATACATGATACAAAACAGAAAATTAAACAGACAAATTTCAAGTTGGTCATTCCTTCAGGTTTGTCTTTTTCGTCTTTTTTGTCAATTTCGTTTTTCTCCTCATCAAGAATTTCCTTCGGCAAAAACTGACTTTGTTCACAAGTCGAAGAATTGATTTTTCCGACCCGAGTCATCATGTGATCTTTATTTTTGCAATCTTGGGCTTTTTCGGCAAGTTTTTCATTTGCGTCTTTCAGTTGAGAAATTGTTGCCTTTTGCTTCTCACTCTCGATCGTCATTATTATGATCTTTTCTTCGAACGCTGAAATCGTCAAGTTTTGATTTTCTGCTTGATTTTGAAGTTCTTCAACTTTTTGAACTAATTCGTCGTTTTTAGTTTTTATCTCGAACTGCTCCTTTTTCTGATTCATCAATTCTGTCTTGTAAAATTGCAATTCGTTTTCGATCATCATTGAAATCTCTGATTTTGAAATGCCTAAATAAATAGTCTCAAATCGGCTGAATTTTCAGTCAAAGATGTCCGAAAAGGGAAGCGATCCCTTAAAATAAGATTTAAAAACAAATACCTTGAACATTTTGTGGGACTGTATCTTTTTCTTTTTCATAAGAAATGAAGCTCTCAGAGTATTGTGACGACTTTACCGACATCTCTTGGCTCGTATATCTCCTGGTCAAACGAGGCGAGAGAAAGTTTCTCTTGTTGCATTTACGATTTTTTGTATTTGCTTTTATGACTGGTTCTCTGAATAATTAACCTGCTGAATCACAGAAAATTTTGACTTGCTTGATTCTCTTTAAGTCCTTATCATCTGAAATTCTCTTTTACCGTCATCAAGTGTTTCTTGTATGGTTTATTCACAACATTTGATTTTTGATTTTAATGAGTAAATGAAATTGTGAGCAGAAAAATTACTAAACCTCTTATTTTTATTACGCCGACCTTATGTTATCAATTCTGAAAGTTAAATAATCTACCTTTTGATATAAAATGCTCAAAAGAACTATGAAAACAATCAGGGACACGATCAGTGAAAGAGCAAGAACAAGACAGATAATTGAATATTTGAGACCGTGGAAGTCACGGTTTCTAAAGCAGCTTTTTAGGCACAGCATCAACTTGTTGGACATCTTGGATGGTTTTTCAGTCTCAAGCTCGTCTTTCTGATCATCGAGAGCTCCTGCCGCGATCAGCCCAATCTCTTCCTGAGGAACACAGATCGCAACGTTATTTGGTTTCTTCGAATATTGGAGATTAATCGCTTCTTCAGTCAGTTTCTCATTTTTCTCCTCTAACTGCGTGATCTTTGATTGTTGATATTCGTTCTCAGTCGTCATCACTTCAATGTTCTCTTCGAAGGAAGCAATCGTTAGCCGTTGAGTGTCCACCTGATTTTCTAAATCGCCAATGGTCTTCGTCATACTAGCGATAGTCTGTGTCTGCTCGTATTGGTTTTTCTCGAAATTCACGAGCTTCGTAATGTAGAATTGTAACTCACTGTCGATCATCTTTGAGATATCAGACTTGCGAAAGCCAATCGCTTAAAAATAATATATTAATAAAGACACTTGTGATGCAGAATCTGAAAGAATTTGACTCCCAAAAGTTAATGTTGAAATTACCTTCAAGATTTTTGGAGACTCTATCTTTCTCTTTTTCGTAAGAAACAAGACTCTCAGTGAAGTGCGAAGTTCTCGTTGACATTGTTGTGATCGCGAATCTGCCGATTCCCTTATTTGGAGATTCGCCTCGTGCACCTGCTGTTCATAACTTTCGCCGGCGCAAGCCTCGTTTTCTGTTCACTCTTTAACTTGAAAACTAGCCTAATATACGCTTTTATAAAAACCGCGGATAATTGCTCTCCAATTCTCTTGCAAGGCAAATCGTTACCACAACATACTGTTACCAGGAAAAATCGACCCCACGGTCCTACAACACCCATTCCCAGCCAGCCATCTAGAGAAGCTAATTTGGGAAGAAAATCATCTTGGTGGACCAATTCGCCGAGAGGAAAACGCAAGTTGTGGTTTCAGCCAATCACGTGGATTAATCCTGAGCGGGAATCAAACCCTTCACGGAGGTCACTCAGCAATTTCGAAACCTATCGAAATTGAAATCTGAGTGCACCAATAAGGTAACGCCATTCAAAAGAGTCACCTAACTGCTTTTCGCCATGTCGCTCGAAACTCTCAAATGGATCCGAGAAACGATCGCTGAGCTAGATGAAGAAATAACGGCGCTCAATTCGCCAAATTCAGCAGCCACAAAAGAGAAAAAAGAATTACAGAAGAAACTCAAGGCAAAGCTGGACATCGCCATCGACGGGATCAAAGTGGAAGGTAACGAGTTAACAAGAGAGCAGGCAAGTGCGATCAAATCCGCGGAAAATGCCCTGAACGAATTAACATACAGCGGGCGAGATTTCGATGAAACATCGGTGTTCACTTCCAAAGTAACACAAATTTACGAAATTTATATCGCCGATGACCCAAAATTGCACGAAATCTTCGCGTCAAAGGTTAAGCTGCGCTTCAGCCCTTCAATTTACTCGCGGCTTAAAAACGCAACAAAATCGACGAAAACTTGGATTGAGCTGCGCGAGTGGTTAAATTTAACATACGATTCGGGATTATCAGCGCTGCAACTCTTAACAAGAGTAATGGAAACGCAATTCGACGAAAATTCACCGTGGAAAAAGTACGCGCAGGACATAGAAGATCGTATGGAGCCGGCTAAAGCCGCTATTTGCGCTCAAATCCGCCGAACCAAAATGAAAAAGAACCCGGGCACACAAGAAAACGACGATAGTAATGCTCCAACCGCGGATGACATATTCGACTTCGTTTCTGCGAGCATTATCGCGGGGCGATTGAAAGTCACGAAACCTTCGGTGCATGCACACATGGCCAATGAATGGGCTCAAATCTCAGATGCTCAAACAATCGCGACAAAAGTCGAATTCCTGATTTCTCAAACAACCAATCAGGGCGGATCAGTATTTTTCGCACGCCAGAGCCAGAAACCAAAGTCAAAAATGCCAATATGCAAATATTTTGCCGCGGGGAACTGCAGAGTCAAAAACTGCAGATTTCGTCACGAGAAACCTAAACGACAAGAAGACCGCGGTAAGAAGACCAACACTTTCGTTGCTCAAGCAAATGAAGAAGAACGTCTACCAGAGGAAAATGAAGCGTCGGTTTTTCTATAAATGCTGGTAATGAGTGCGAATTATCAGCATGCTTATCGTGCAGCACAAATATCACTAATTCTTTCTTCAACACAAAAATTACGCTTATGATGAATGGATTTACACTAAAAGTCACTGCATTGGTCGACAGCGGATCTGACAAATGTATTTTGCCAATGCATCTCCTTCCATCGTCACTTCACAAGTTTATCGAGCCAACTTCAATGGAATTCCGCGGATGTGGAAGAATAAAATCAATTGGTAGGATATCCGCAATAGTGAAAGCTCACCAATCAAATTACAAATTCCGCGGTGTATGCTTTTACATCGTGAGAGAAGGTTTGCCGGCAATCCTCGGCAAAGATTTTATCATAGGACACTCAAGCAGCGAGCACGGAAACTTCAAAATCGCCGGTTATGGAATGGAAATAATGATTCACTCTGGCCGAAGGGTCCTATTCCCTTGGTCAGAAGTCAACGCGCTGTTTAGGATGGAAGTCAGCAAATTAACGACGCAGCAAAAGGTGGAACTACTGGAGAAAACGAAAGAACTAAAACTCGACAACACTATCTTCAAAGGTGAAAATTTCGAACGATTCATCAACATCCTCTTCCGAAAGCAAAAGTTTTCAAAGGGCCAAACGATAAAGTAGGCCTGTTTTCGGAGCAAGTGAGGATCCCGACAATCCCTGGATTAACGAAAAGCGCTCGACCGCGGCCAATAGCCAAACATCTGCAACCGAAAGTAGATGGTAAGATGGAAACGATGCTCAATGGGAAGATAATCGAGGAGTGCCCCGACGGAAAGGGTTTTCACAGTCCACTAGTCATTGTCCCTAAAAAAGACGACGATATAAGAGTATGCTCCGATTTCAAGTCCGGGCTTAACCAGTGCCTCACAGAGGAGACGGACATCTGGAACGTGCCAAATATAGATTGTTTGTTTGCGGACATTGAGACTGGAAACCACATCTTCTCTGACATTGATATAAACGCGGCATATTGGAACATGGAAATCCACCCAGACGACCGACATAAAACGAATTTTTATTATAAGGACAAGCTGTATCAGTACATCAGAATGCCGTTTGGAATGAAACACAGCGGCGACGCATTTTGCAAATGTGTCGCAAAAATGCTAGGGACGGTGAAGCTACAAAACAACTTCAAAAGCTATGTGGATGATATATTGCTACATAGCCGTGACGAAGAAACGCATCTTCAGGTCTTGGAGCAGGTTTTGGATGCCTGCGAAAAATTCGGCGTCAAGCTGGGGGGAAAAAAGTGCAATTTCGGCCGGCGATCAACAAAATTCATGGGCCGACAAATTTCCGCGGAAGGGATAAGCATCCCAGAAGAAAACATGAAAGCAATAAAGGAATTGCAGCCACCGCGGAACAGGAAGGAATTAATGTCAGTCCTCGGAACCCTTGGTTGGTGGAAAAGCTGGATCTCATGCAACGTTGGTGACCGAGTGGCCATCAACTCATTCAGCTCAATCGTCAAAGAAATGTCTGTGCTGAACAGGCAAAATAAACCATTTCAGTGGAATGACGACGCTCAAGCGAGCTTCGATAACGCAAAAAGGATCTTGGCAAGTAATAAGGTATTTAGTCTCCTGATTTTTCTCG
Source organism: Oikopleura dioica (assembly GCF_907165135.1). NCBI lineage: Eukaryota > Metazoa > Chordata > Appendicularia > Copelata > Oikopleuridae > Oikopleura > Oikopleura dioica. The sequence goes on from NC_137292.1 coordinate 3,935,367, forward strand.
ACCATTTGTGGTCGTTTGCGATGCATCCAAAGTGGCTATTGGAGGAGCCATTATGCAAAAATTCGGCAACAAACAAAAACTGATCGCCGTTTATTCGAAAACACTGTCGTCAACAGAATCGAAATGGTCAACGACGGAACGAGAAGCTTTCGCACTATTGATGACAATCGAGAAATTTTCATATTATTTGGAGGGAAAGCCATTCTTATGCCTCACCGATCACAAAGCTTTATGCGCCTTGGACAAGAAAATAATGGCAAACGACAAGCTCCAAAGATGGCAAGATCGACTCAGTAAGTTTCGATTTACAATTCAGTACATTAAAGGACAAGACAATTGCCTGGCAGATATATTGTCACGACCGTGGCACAAAGTCTGTGCGAAAAACGAAAACCAAGCGACGAACTGGCAGGAAAATTCTACAATCCGGCCGGAGAGAGCGACCTCATAATTTATATCCCGTCATGGTGCGGTGGTGAAAGTTTACCACAGAAAATGCTCCTCGAAAACAAAGAAGTCGCCGCGGAAATTTATGCTTTAAAATCAGCTGCCACAGGAGTTCTGAGCGAAAACGTACCTATCCTGGAGCTGCGGATAATTGAAAATGCTCAATCAGAAGATAAACTCATAGGTACAGTAAAAACTTTGTAGAAAACAAAATATCCGCGGAAAAATGGCAAGTCCCAGATAGTCTTTACGGCATAGAATCATACAAACGCTGGTCGAAAAATTGGAAATCCATCCGGAGAGTAAAGCCTTGACGATCAACTGGGGGGAAAAGAAGTGCCTTGTGCTTCCCAAAAGCCTTATTCCTCACTATTTAAAAGCTGCTCATCACAAAGCGCACACCGGAGTTGATCGAACAAGGGAATTGCTATCATGGTCGTGGTGGCCCGACCAATTGGACGATATCCGCGGATTTGTCTCAAGTTGCGACATTTGCCTGAAAAGAAAAGGCCAGGACATGCAGAAAGGTAAACCAGATATGCAGACCCTTTACCGTGCCAAGCGACCATGGGAAATCATTTATGTCGACTTTATACAACTCGAGCGATCGAAAACCGGTAAATCATACGCATTAACCATTATGGATGGATACAGTCGTTTCTTGTCAGTTTATCCGACTGCGAGGTGCCGAGCAAGTGACGCTGCTCGCCAAATTATGCGTCACATTCTATTGTACGATTTCCCGAAGATTATCAGCAGCGACCAAGGTAAACATTTCCGAAATGAAATGCTGAGTGAGCTTTGTCATTTGCTTGGAGTCAAGCAGAATTTACATGTTCCTTATCGCCCGGAAAGTACTGGATGCCTAGAGCGATCGCACCGTGTTCTCAAAAATGCGTTATATGGAATCGCCTTGGAACGAAATCTGTGTTGGGAATTAGTTCTACCATCAGTGGTGAGTACTATGAATAAATGCAAAAATGTGGCAACGCGCGTCTCGCCATTCGAAATTATTTACGGAAGAAAACCTTCGTTCGACGGAATACAAATGGCCGAAAACCCATCCGCGGATTCTCCAAAAACGTACGCCACTGAAATAGCCGCGACCCTAAGCCGCGTCCACAAGCTCGTCGATTTAGCTCAATCGGAAGCAGACCTCGTCGCTAAAAATAAGGGAAAATCTATAATTGAACCAATAACGATAACCAAAGGCGACAGAGTTCTGCTAAAAAGACCCATGTCCGCGGAAACGAAGGAGAGCAAGGGCGCTTGGAATGGACCCTTTGAAGTGGTGGACACTAATGGCGTTATAGTTCGACTGGACATTAGTGGAAAGCTCAGTTGGGTACACCGACATCACTGTATTCTCTACAAGGACCGTCCACAGCACCTGGACCCGGATTATTGCGGCCAAAATCAACCCGAGAACCCCGTTGTTAAGAAACGACCCGACGCTGAACCGGCCTCATCGTTCACCGAAAGATATCCGCGGCGCGCCCGGAAAAAGACTGTACCTTTCCAAGCAAGATCATAACAAATCATTTATTATCACTATTTGATCAGAAAAGACAACGAGGAGGCTTCAAGTCGACGAACCCGCTCTCGTCACCAACTTGGACTCTGCGTCGGTCAACCTTCACGCCAGTCGAATCTGGGGGATGTTGTGATCGCGAATCTGCCGATTCCCTTATTTGGAGATTCGCCTCGTGCACCTGCTGTTCATAACTTTCGCCGGCGCAAGCCTCGTTTTCTGTTCACTCTTTAACTTGAAAACTAGCCTAATATACGCTTTTATAAAAACCGCGGATAATTGCTCTCCAATTCTCTTGCAAGGCAAATCGTTACCACAACAACATCTCAAAAAAATTTCCTTTTTCTCGCGGATATGCTTCTTCAGAACCTGTTATACAATTATGAATTCACCACATTCGACAAAGTGCCGCCGTAATACGTACTATTTAATGACTTATGAGTAGGTTTCAGACTAATTGCCCAGGTATTTCATTTACATCGGAAGTGTTCGCTGACCTTTACCATGAAAAATAACAATTATTCTAGCTTATGGGGAGCCTTTTTCTGAATAAAAAATACAAATCAGGAGTAAGCGTTTCCTCAATCACGAAAAACGGAAGTTAAAAAATACTCACTCGCCTTCAAATTATGATTTTACAATGGCTTTCCCTTTTATTTACGAGAAAAGATGCGAAACCGGCTGAACCGGGGCCAAGAGAATTTGGAAAGATCTGGAATTTTCAGTGGAAATTTTCATTGAATAGGGATGAGAAATTTATTGGCAATAAATTATTCCTAAAAAATTGAGTTTTTCAATGATCATTCCTCTTTTTGCCAACAATAACAAAAGAACCTACGATTCCAGAACCAGTTATTACGGTGGGACCAAAAATCGAGAATCAAAAAGAAACTACTCCTCCTCCTCTTGCTACTCCTCCGCCTGTATTTTCGCCCGGTTTCTACCGCGGCTCCCAGAAAGCCTTCCCGTCATTTCCTGGTTGCAAGCGGCCCTGTTCGGGTGTCGGGGAATGTGCAGCGCATATTTGTGATGGGTACTGTTGTAAGAGAGACACGCAGGCATGTCCGGAACAGGCCCGTGCTCTTGTAGGAAACGGATCAATCTTTGTTTCTAGTTTTTAAAGTACAAGTTAACTAATTTTGATTGAATAACAGTGAAGTGTGTTATCAATATTTTGATCTCAACGGAAAGAAGGAACAACATATGAGTGTATTACGTGGTTTGGGAAAAGGCTTAAGAGATTTATGATGTTTTTTGACTTAGCGAGCAACCAATCTGAAAGCCTTTGAAAAGCGATCGCTCTGAAATGCCTGCTCCAGAGCTGACCTTTGTTCTTGGCCCAAAATCAAAACCATCTTGGGCAGAAGAGTCTGAGTCCTCTTCTAATGTTGCTGAAATCATAGAAGACTCCTGCGCCTGCTCCGTTGAAGACCTTCCCTCTGAAGCTGGACAAATGAAAGCCGAGTGCACCAGCTCTAGAAATGAGGGCGAATGCAAATGTTCATTTTCTTGCAAAAATTCTCCAGAAGCAAAGACAACTGTGGCGACCTGCAAGCTGACTCATTCGAGAGTTGGTGTTTCGCGATATTTGAACCTTGAATCAGAAACGGAACTGGTGCTTGATCAAATTTATGATTTCGACAAAAACAGCTCGATGGAAAAATTTGTCAGAGCGGAAAGACTGCAAAAGGCGGATTATATCTGGCAATATCCCAAGCTCGGCTTTATGGTAGGACATTCATCTGTAGAGATCGGCGTAAAAGGCGATTTCTAGTGCGATGAATTGGACTGCAAAATGCGAATTACTAGCAATCTTCCTGAATTCCGATCAAAAACGAGTTTTGTTGATTCTGACACTCCAAAGGCAGCCGCGACAAAGAACCCTGTTTTGTCAGAAGAACAAGGTTGGTACTTGACGTTTTCTGATGAGTTCAACAAAAAAGAGCTCAACAAGCTGAAATGGAGCGGGGTAGATCATCATCGAGGCTTTTTTGACGGAAAATCTGTGGGTCGTTACAGGCATTGTTTTTCATTTCCTCTTCCTTGATCTCACTAACAATGAAAATACAAAAACAGCTGGTACTGGCGCGAGAGAAATCTCAATTTTCGAGCTGGAAAGCTCTCCCTCGGCTTCGAACACGACTGGACAATGCATGATAAAATTGGTACTCCAGTTCTTTCCTCCGCCCATATCAATTCCGACTGCAAGTTTGCGCAGCAATACGGCTTTTTCGAAGCTCGAATCAAAGTTGTCTATCCAGAGGGCCGGCAATCTGCATTCTGGTTGAATTCGAATTACGTTAGAAGCTCTAGAATTGAAGGAAAATGAATGAAATTAAGGGAACGCTGGGAAAAGGCAATACTTTTGAAAATTTTGTACCAACTGGAAATGCGTCAAAAGGTGAGTTGCACCGAAAAACCGTCCTCCATGATTTCAGGCGCTGAGATCGACATTATGGAGGCGAACTATAAAACTGACGCGTACACAACCAACATTCACTGGGACGGATACCATGAGCATCATAAAACTTCTTTCGGAAAAGTGTGGACTTGGAATGACCAGGGAAAACGAACCCTTCTCACTGATCCGATAAAATATCACAACTTCGGGCTCAAATGGACTCCTGATGCTATTGGTAATGAATATAGTAAAGATAGTTGAGGTTCTTATTTTAAGAATTCTACTACGACGGGAAAAAGAAAAGAAGAGTGACTGATAAAAACGCGATTCCGCACACGCCGCTGTATGTAATTTTGTCAGGGGGAATTTTCGACTCAACCTGGAGCGATGGAGAAATCAAGGCTGCTGAGTTTCCGGATTATATGCTTGTAGGAACGAGTTTAAAAAAAGGGACCGGAGTTGATGATTGATTTTTCGACTCGTTGAAAGATTGGGTTCGGGTTTACCAGCATCCCGATTTCGAAGATGCTGTCGATCATAATAATCTTTAAAAACTATAAATTGTCATTTTTATCGAGTTTTCTTTTTTTATTCTGAAATTAACATGTTATAAAAGTTCAGATGAGAATAAAACCAGCATCATCAAACGAACGCTTCTTTTGTTTTTCTTTCCGCCACTTTTTGCCATTTTCCGTTCACTTTCACGCGTTTGATCGTGAAATTCTTCTCTAGAAGAATTTTATTCTTCTTCTTCTCTTTTTCTCTCTCCTCTTCCCTCTTCTTCGCTAATTTTTCTCGATGACGTCCATCTCGGATTGCGAGAATGCAAATTTTCAACCAGCCCCACAAAGCCAAGACCACAGAGCACAGACCACCCATCAGAAACATAAAGAGACAAAACCAAAGAAGCCATACGTAAACAAAAATAAGGTCCAAATCCAATTAAAAATTATTACCAAAACTACGAAAAAATCACTCGCGGAGGAATCATTTGAGAGACCTCGGAGACCTCTTGCTCTGAACCTCCCACCTCGAGCTGCCATTCCATTTATAAGAAGAAAAAATTTTATAACTTTCATCCTTTCGCTGCTCCACTCGTTTACGTTAGTTATCAAAGCCGCGTTCTCAGCCTCTCCAGCGATTTTGAATGACGAATGATTGGATTGAAGAAATGGAAAAAAGAAATTCTAATTGGGAGATTTTTTATTTGCTTTTTCTTATTACGTAACACTGCTTAATTTTAGGTTTAAATGCTCTGACAAAGCGATTTCAAAGAAAAAGCTTAAGGGGGTAGAAACAGCTTTTTTCGAAAAAAGGCGATTTTTGACTGGCTCTACAGACGAGAGAATCTTAGATTGTCAAAATTTCTCTTCGGGTTCGGACTGATACATCTTAGATCTAGAAACATCTCACTTGAAATTTATTTAAGTCATCCAATTATTGAGTAAGCGGGCTCGGAAGCAACTCATCTCTCCGAAATTCCCGATTTTCGCCAATTTTCAAACTCGAATAACTCGAGTCACGTTATAGCTAAACAAGTTTGATTCATATTTTTGTGAAGTTCAACCCCTTTTCTAGGAGCATTTACGAGTAAATTCCCTTAAAATAAGTAAATTTTATGTTTTCTTTTATGCGGCTACAGTCCTAAATCGAGAGAGCTGTTTCTACCCCCTTAAGGGTACCTGGGTCGAGATGGCCATCTTTGAGGGTAAATTACTATCCTCAATTCTTAACGAAAAAGCTCCTCAATAGCTCATTCAACAGATCTATCCTAGATCTCGGATCGTGACAGAGCAGTTTTTTCGATTTCAAAAATTTTTTTCAGAAAAAATGCCCTCAAAGTTGGCGTCTCGGCCTAAAATGGCCAACTTTGACGCTAAATTCAGGCGAAATTTTTCATACAAACATTTTTTTTCTTTATGGATACATAAAGTCTAAAGCCTCCTCTTCAATCGTGACAGAACAGATATTTGGATTTCAAAGATTTTTTTAACAAAATTTTCAGAAGATTGGTCTAATCTTCACAAATTCCGCATTTTTGCTCTGTAAGCTTCCATTTTCCCCGGTTTTGAACTGAATTTAATTTTCTTGGGAAATTTTAAGCTTCACTACGATGTTAACCAGGCCATAAGCTTTCATTTAAGCCCATAATCAGCAAAATTGGAGATGAAAAATTTTTCGTCAAAACTTGAGGCACTAGCATTTCCAATAGATTTTATACTTTACAGTGGTTTTTGACCGTGAAAACGTTTAGATAGCCATAGGGTCATTATAGAGTTTTTTGTTCCTCAGAACCTGAAGAATTCGATTCTTTGGTCAGAAAATGGTTTAAGGGGGTACCCAAACTCGACCTAGGGGTAAAAATAGGTTAAGGGGGTAGAACTAGGTTTTTCGAAAAAAGCCGATTCTAGACCGGCGCTCAAAGCCAGGAGAGCTTAGATTTTAAAATTCTCTCTTTGGCTGAAGATAGAACAAACCTAGATCTAACAACATTTTTCTTAATTTTTTTTTTCGTCAACATATTTTGGCGTTAGAGAGCGAAACTTCGACCCACCTCTTCGAAAGTTGAAATTTTTGCATATTCGCGTCCTCGAATTTCTCGAGTCACGTGACTACCCAAAATTTTTAAATCTCATTTTAAGATTATTTAACCCTTTATCTAGCAACATTTTTGAGGAAATTGCGTAATCATAAGTAAAAAAAGGTTTTTGTTATTAAAAGGTGCCTCCCAAAAATCACGATTTCTCGAAAAATCAAGTTCTACCCCCTTAATGCAGCAATAATGCTCGCGATTATTTTTATTGACCAGCTAAAGGAATATTCTCTCCGGACTCGTCTTCTTTCTCGTCGGTTTTATCAACGCTGCACCAGCAGCAACAGGCGATAAGAACGAAGACAGCAGCTATTCCAGCAATCCATTCCTAGAAATTTTTAACAATCATTTTCATTTGGGAGTCATAATTTACCCAAAATTCGGCGATAAAATAACCCGAACCGTTACCACCAGATCTTCCTCTTCCTCCTCGGCTACCTCCACCTCCTCTTCCTCCTTTGGCCGCCACAAAGTTCTGCGTAATAAAAAGAATGAAAATTTGAATGCTTTTTGTATTTTTTCTCATATTTGAATTCTCCTGTTTTTGATGGAAAAAGAAAGCTTCAGTTGACCGAGAAAATGAGTTTATACGGTATATTTGTTTGAAATCCCAAGGGTCAATAATAGACCGTCTATTAGGCGGTACTTTCAAATTCGTGCTTATTCATCAACTCATCCCTCTCTTCGAAAAGAACGTGAAATGATAGATGAGAAGCTCGTCAAAAAAGATCGAAGAATTTTGAAAAAATTATAATAAATTTATTTATTCACAAATTTGAAAAAAGTCGTTTTTTTATAAATTGGCTTCAAGAAGCATCTTGTTCCTCATTTTTCTTTCGTTGCTCTTTTCAGTAATTTCTATGACTCGTTTGATATTCGCGCATTTTCGACCGAGTCGCAAGAGTTTTTGGTTTTTTCGGCAAGACCCGTAGATGTGCTCGAAATAGTCGCCCAAGTTTTGGCAGAGTGAATCGATGTCGCTGATGTTCAAATCGCAGTTCGACCCAACCAACGACTAAAATAAGCAATTATTCACAAATGAAGATGATCTTACTTTATCCGGATTGACGAAATCCTTCAAGCACTCCCTCTCGTTCTCCGTCTCTTTCGCCGCTCTAGAACCATGCGCTGCATAAACTGCTTTGACCCGAACAGCCCACTTCTTCATCCTCGATCTGGCGGTCTTGTTGATTCTCCTCTTGATCGCGCCTTTGTGAAGATGCTGCTTTGTATATCGCGGGAGATCAGTTTCGAAAGCCTTGTCGATTGCCGCTAGAATTCCAGCGTTCAGTTGTGGGTTGGAACATTTGTCGTCGAATGTGTCATCGCATTCCCATTCAAGAGAGAAGCCGGATGAGTGGATTTGCTCGTCGGAGAGGAAGTTGATTTCCATTGTTGGGTAGGAGACTCGATTCCAGAGAAGATAGCCCAAAGACTGAACGACTATTTAGCCAATAAGATTCAAGAATAAAACACATAAAAAAGCTGAATCTATTCACTTTTCTCATTTTGGCGCTAGAAACATACCCTTGGGTTTCCGGCGTGTTTTCCATTGTCAACATAAACGTAGTCGTCGAAATCGCCCGTGATGAACTCCTCTCCTGGATGCCCCGGCTCCCTATCCGTGTCCCACTGGCACAGTCGCGGCGTTTTCTCACCTGTACTCTTGTCGCCGTAAAATACCTGAACATGATCAAAAGAGCACATCCACCACTTGACATTGTCCGACTCTTCCTGATTCTGATAATACTGCTCGTAATAATAGTCATTTTCATAAGTATCAGTATCATCTTCAATTGAGAAGGAAGTGAAGCGCCATTTCAGGGCTGAGCAGGAGGAGTCGATCTTCCAAGTGCACCTGAAATTTTCAGTAAGATAAGAGCTTTCATAGCAAAACAAGACTTCCAACCATCGTCCTGATTTTCGACCAGAAAAAAGCCAAATAAAAAATTTTGTTTGAAATTTTGAAATTCTAGCTTTACTTGGTATTCATCGGGTAGGGATTTTTTGTAGTGACTCTTCCAGCTGTTGAGTCTTCGTTGATTTCAACCTTTCCGCATCTTTTTGGCTTTGAAAGAGGCTCCAGGATGAAATCATTTTTCATAATATCACCTAAAAAGAGTCTTATTTCTTGGACACCATAATGATCATTAGTGTAAGAGGAGGCGGTAGATCGAAATCTATCTTCATTGAGAAATGATACTAACACTTTATTGAGACTACAATCCAAAGACTCATCAGTTTTCCTACCTATAAAATCTCTTTCATCAGTTGGTTCTCCCATTCTTCCGAGACTGATCGTCTTATTCGGCCTCGCGTCGGCATGACTGTACAAAATTGTATACAAAAATATCTTCATCTTAGTATCTTTAGTTCCCAAAAAAGGATGAAATTCAAATCTGTCAGCAACGACTTTTTGAATTTTCGACTAAAATTTTTTTTGATAAATCTTCTTTTTGGCTGCGACTTATATAGACGTGAGGATAAACCTAGCGGCGGCTTAGCTAGAGCGATTCTAGCGTCAAAAATTCGCGAATCCACAGTGCGAAATCGGCGGTTTGTAAGGGCAATCCGTTTTGAAAAGGCAGAAATTCAATTCATATGTTGAAAACTCGCACACGTGGAGTGATAAAAAGAAACCGCTAAAACGGAAATTCGGAAATTCAATAAATGTTTCTTGACCAACTTTCTTTAAAAAGTTGCATCTCTAGCCGGAATTTTTCCGGAAAATCGGAAATTCGAGAAAATGGCGAGAAGGAAAAGAAAAAAGGATGAATTTTAAGAAATGTTCAAGACAGATTCGTTCATTTCCGGCCTAAGGAGACAAAAAAAGACGATTTTCTTCGTTTTTTTTTGTAGAAAGACGCCCTTATTTTTTACGATTTCTGTAAAAAGAGACCTTTCTTAGCCCCCTAAAACGTTAATTATGAAATTTTGAAGGAAACAAGGGCCCAAATATATATTGTTATCCTCTTACCACGCAAGGGTGGCGAATTAAAAATTTTAACCGACAATGATCCTTCCGTTTTTGCATAAAAATCATCTTCACAACCTAAAATTGGACTCAAAAAGCAGCTTAGGAAGCTAGAAAAGAAGATTTACAACGAATTCAGGCCAAATTTGATCATTTCCGTTCAACAAAAAAAAAACATGGCAAAGGTTTTCAGAGTCTGTGCTGAAAAATACAGTATTTACTTTGCGATAAGAAAGAAGTCCAATTTGCCCCAACTACCGCCAAGAATTTGACTTTGAGACTCTGTGTGAGAAATCCCTGTGTTTGAATAATTGCTGGATTATTTGCACTGTGGGGGATTTTGAAGACCGAGTGATAACTATCGCCATCTCCCGCCGAGGCGAAGGCGATCTCAACAAGACAATAAACTGTTGAAATGGCGACGATTGGAGGGCAAATTCGTGGAAGTAGTTTCAAACTGATTTGGTGCTATATCCGGGTCTCGGCTCGAAAACCTGAGTCAGGGTCTGTTTTCCGGCTTATTTTACAAAAAAAGCCGCTACGAGGCTTTTCATGAAAGATTTCTCAGACCCTGACTCAGGCTTCTACACAGGTAACTGTGCAAAGATCCGAGAATTTTGCCTTTGAAAATTTATTGGATAAAATTTTCACACGTTAGCAAAACTTATTTCCAAAAGCGTATAAAATCTGAGCATACTAACGGGCAGCAGGTGCATAATTTGGTAACTTGCGCAATCAATTATCAAATGAACGGGTAAGCCACCATGGTAATTCGCGGTCCAGACCGGTTACCCTTCTTTTCTTTTAGTAGCAAGAAGGAAGTGTACAATATACATTGCATAAACAAACTAAATCTCAGTTTCAGAGGAAACGAAAAAATGAAAGATTGAACTTGAAGTTGGATCATCAAATGAGGCCCGAAATGCGAATTTTTGTTTAAAATTATTCGGTAGAACCGCTAAGGACTGGTTAACAAGATCCTTGACAATTTGGCGACCCAAATTGAACCTGAAAGAAGTTGTCTGCGATTTTCGAGTCAAAAATGTAAATCGAGAATGTCGTTTTTCCAAAAAGTTAATATGGTGACACCCTTATTTTCTTTTGCCAAAGGATAGGTTAGACCCTAAACTAGCTCCAAAAGAAATTTGATTCTGAAATTTCGACTCGAAAAAATACTGCTAGAATTTTCTGGGAAAGAGTAGTGTGAATTAACTACTGTATTTACATTATTACGACTGTCGCCAAATCTCAATCTGCTTCATTTCCGATCTAATCGAATTATCCGAAACGGTAGAATACGCATCTTCAGCTCGCTGCACCTGGCTCAGGTACCCACAGTTATGGTGACCCTAAAATTTTCGCGCGATTTTACGATAGCGAGCGCGATAAGAAACGACTGGGATCAGATTTTGGGCTTTATCCGAGAAAAGGTCGAATAAGGGGATCCGGTGCTTATTTTTGCAACTGTAGAAGGGAATCGACTGTAACTCAGAAAACTCTAGTGTATTGAAATTAGCTGAAGATCATTCTCATCGAAATATTTTCGAAATTTCACCGAAAGTTTTTTCGAAATTTTACCGAAAATTTTTTCGAAATTTCACTGAAAATTTTTTCGAAATTTTACCGAAAATTTTTTCGAAATTTTACCGAATAGTTTATCGAAATTTCGCCGAAAATTTTTTCGAAATTTCACCGAAAATTTTTTCTTAGATGAAAAAGCCTCAAGCGGCTTTTCGACTATGAATCCTTCTTTTAGTGTTTTCAAAGCTCAAAAATCATCAAATGAATTCAAGGGCCACTTTTATTCTTTTTCCTTTTTCAGAGAAAATTCTAGGAACTAAAATGCATCGACAAAAACTGAATCGAGATAAGAGAAGTCCGTGATGATCAAAAGCGTTTCAGGTCGGCGCCGCGGGGCAAGGTCAAAGGTCGCACACCTTGCGCGGCGCATCAAAACCCCGCTTACTAGCAAGGTTGAAATCAATTTGTACTTTTTCGGTTTTCTTTTGCTTTTGACACTAGCATAATGATGCCCTAGTTTTATAGTTTTTGATCTTGGCTCTTTTGAGTTTTAAATTCTTTGAAATAAATATGTTCAAATAAAATTTTATGAATACTTCGAATATACAGTCAAAAAAGGAGGGAGAAGACACCTGATCGCGGAAAGGGATGGATTTCCCCCAGTTGACTAGGGATTTTCTCCGAAGCAGACGCCACAAGTGCAAACTTCTGACAAGCCCGCATGATTTCAGGATTTGCACCTCCCGGAGAATTTTCTTTGATTACAGACTTCCTTTTTTCAATTGCAAATAACTATCACGAGAACTCTCTTAAATCTTTGTCAAAAGAAGAAAAAGATGATTAGATTTCAAAATGACATTTTTCTTGCATTCATACTTTCTTTATTCTAATTAATAATTAGTTATTATGCTTCGTTAAAATAAAATTGTGCGATTTTCATTTAAAAAAAGCATTATTTATTCGGTTCTGAAGAAAAAAATGATAATTTGAGAGTTGAAATGGCTAAAACCAGTTTTTAGGATGATCTTTTTACAAGTAGTTCGATTATCTCAGCATACACTATATTTTATGATTCATATTTTAGAAATTATGAATCTAAGAATAAATATTCGTAGTCAATAAAAATGTAGACGCTTATCGTATTAACAAATCTTTCCCCCACTTACCTTAGTGCACCTCCCTTCTTTCCAATCATCCTTCGCAATCTTTTCCCTCCAAGATGGCGCTGTGCCCCGCGCCGTGCCCAGAGGCGCGCTCCGAACTTGATAAAACTCAACCCTGAGCTTCTTGTCAGCATAACCTCAATTCACAATCCAACCATCAAAACAGAATAAAAACCTCAAAGTCAAAAACAATTTTTCAAAAAAACTCCACAGATACTCGAAAAACAGAAAAAATGCAGTATCAACAAGCACAGAGATATCCTCAGCCACACTCAGCTCAAGGCTACGGCCCAGAGATGAGCTTCAGAGAGAACTTTCGATCTATGCCAGCTAAAGGTAAGCTTCAGTCACTTTTCAATCCTCTTCTTGAATAAGATTTTTCAAGGAAAACTTTTTAAAAAAGCTGCTAGCGGCTTTTGAGTCAAAATTTTCTTCTAAAATTGAAGCTTATCAAAAAAGATTTTTTTGATTTCATTTTTTATCGTTCAAAATTTCGATCCATCTAACCCGATTTTTCAGCTCACATCGAGATCATCCCTTGCAAAGTCTGCGGCGACCGCTCCTCCGGAATCCACTACGGCATCATCACCTGCGAAGGCTGCAAAGGCTTCTTCCGCCGATCGCAGCAGAACAACGCCCGATACAACTGCCCTCGCACCGGAAATTGCGTCGTCGACAGAACCAACCGCAACCGCTGCCAAGCCTGCCGACTGAAGAAGTGCCTCGCCCTTGGCATGTCCCGAGACGCTGTCAAGTTCGGCCGAATGAGCAAGAAGCAACGAGATCAGCTGTACATGGAAGTTGTCAAGCACCAAAACGCCGAGGCTCAGCAGACTCCAATGCCAGACTACTCCAATGTTCCACAGCTCCAGATGCCTTACTCAGCTTCTCAAGGTAAAATAAAAAAAAATCAGCTTAAAAGAATTAAATCAGGAAAAAACCTAACCTTCTTATTCAGGCTCTTACCCAGCTCACCAGGCACACGCTCACGCTCAAATGGCTCAAGCTCACCAAATGGCTCAACTTCAAGCTTACCAGCAAGCCCAGCAACTCGCCGCCGCCCAGGGCCGATACTACCCAACTCCCACTCCTTCCTACCCGTCCCAGGCCGAGCTCGACGAACTCGTCAAGGACATCACCGCCGCTTTCGCCTCCTCCACCGAATTCGATCGACGTGAGATTTATGCTCTTTGCCAGGGATCTGTTTACACTGACAGCGAAATTGAGCACTACCAGGAACTCGCAGAGGTAAGACTCAAAGTCGATTTTAAGTAAAAAAAGGAAAAGCCGCTTGCGGCTTTTTCAATCTAAAGTTTATCCTCAAAAGCTTCCCTTTAAAATTTTCTAACCCTTCTTTTTCCAGGACGAGATGTGGGGCCTTTGGGCAAATACCCAAGTCGACACCCTCTTCCGCTGCTTGGAATTCGCCCGCGGCATCGGCGCCTTCAACTCGCTCGAGGAAGCCGACAAACTCAACCTCCTCCGATCCGGCGCGCTGGAGATGATCCTCGTCCGGATGAGCCGCGAGATCAACCTCGGAAACATGACTGCGATTTGGAACAAGAAGTTCGCCCCTGCCGCCATGTTCAACGCACTTGGTAAGCAAAGAAAAGAGTACTATCGACCCAGTTACAAATTCCCATCGAGCTTCAAGGGCGATTCCGATCTCGGTGGGCGTTCGCGACTCTATTATACAATATTGACTCAGGCTCCAGCCGAGATTTTCCACCGCACCGCGAGATTTTTATCATCGCCAAGGGAGGGCCGATTAGGGCGATTCCCAGAAAATTTCAAATTTATCAAAAGTCACCCGCTTCTTTCAAACACAAAATTGGTCCTTTTCCCAATCCTCAGAAAACCTCAAGAAAAAAACTTGACTTTCATTCTTGATTTCTAACCCTCCATTTTAGGCTGCGAAAAACTCATCGCTTCAATGTACGACGCTGCCGCAAATCTCGCCCGCCTCGCACTTTCTGATGACGAGTTGGCTCTCTTCTCCGCTGCGGTCCTCCTCTCATCCAGTAAGTCCCCACAAAGCCAACCAAGAGCTCTATTAACGCACCATCTAGATCGACGCGGACTCGTCGAAACCCACAAAATCGCCGAAAAGCAAACCCTGATCATCGCAGCTCTTCGATCGAAGCTCATGCAGCGCGGACAGAATCCCTTCCCCGTTGTTCAAAAGGTAAAACAAACTCGAAATCAAGGAAGACACTTTCGTCAAAAGAAAAACTCTCAAAATATTTTATCAACTTCTTCATTTCAGATCTCCGAGATTCTCCCCGAAATGGCTCGAATCAACCAACTTCATGCCCAGCAACTCTCTTCCCTCAAACTCGAGCACCCAACTCTAGAACTTCCTTCAATCTACACCGAGTTGTTTCTCCTCGAGCACGCCTCCGCCACCACCATCGCCGAGCTCACCAAGGTCACTCCCTCCGCCACCCCAGAAGCCCCAGAAGACTTCACTCCTCACACCATCTTCGCGGACTTGGGCGACCTCTCTGCTCAGCCCGGCAGCCACGTGACCTTCGAGAACCTCGCCCATCTGGCATCGGCATATGTCGGCGGACAGTTCGAGTTGGCCGAGATAACTGTAAGTTGAATTGAAAATATCGGTGGATAGATTTTTAACACTTGCTTTTTTAGTCCACTGGGTCAGGCAATAACGACTCGGACTACTCCAGCTGCAACTTGGCGAACTCGACTGGAATCGCTTCTTCTGACTCTGATTCCGGAACTCAAAGGTAGAAATGGCACATTTTATTCAGTATCTCATCCTTTCTTTCTAGCCCCGAGCGAAAGTACTCCACCGAGGACGAGCTCAACATCAAAACCGACTTCGACACCGACAGCACCAAGCTCTTCCACAGCTTAGAGACACTTTGCCAGTCGATCAACCCGGTAAGACCTCAACTTTTATTTACAAAATTCTAACTCTATCTTCTCAGTACACTCAGCAATAATGCTGCAATCCAACACGCGCTTCCAGTTAATTCAAATCCGCTCTTCAACTTTATTTTCTTCAACAGGATTGTTCCTGAAAAAAACTCTCTTTCGTTGTAAATTTTATCCTATTTTTGTACATACAATCACTGCCTGTAAATATCACAATAAAATTATAAAACAAAATCTCAGTCATGTGTTTTTTTCGACTTGTTTAGCCTCAGGACTGTTGCGCCTCGATTTAATGTGTCGATCTAATTCTTGCATACTAAGCATAAAATTCAGTCTTTAATCAAATTAAGTGATTGATTTTCTTCGTGCGGCCTCAGTGAATTTGCCAAGTCCCACCTCAATATTCGAAGATCAAGAAAAATGAGAGACAACTTGATACTCCTGCCATGTTACGCCATTTTTCACCCTGTGCAAGCTAAAGGTGGACCAAGGTGGACCAGGGTGGACGTGGAGGAAAGGGTGGAAAAATGGGGGTTAAGTGGGGCCTTTGGAGAATGGGTAATTACGAGTTGTAAATTATTCGTGAGTATTTAAGGAACCTGTTTAAAATGCCCTCAGGGTACGAAATCACCCCTCACTATCAATAGTCAAAATGATCCCCAGCTTCTGGGCTTTCTAAATCTGTATTATATGCCCACCCTACTAAGCTAGAAAAAAAGCTCAATTATTAGTGATTTCCCCTACAGATGACGAAGAAGACGACAAAAAAGACGATCAATCGGATGAAAAAATCTATGGTACTTTTGCAGAGCCTCAATAAAAATAAATTCTTTCCGATCGAAGACTTCATTTTCTTTTGCTTATCAAAGATTTGCTTATTCTATATTCGCTGTTATTTTGGCCTAGAAGACATGGAAGAAGAAAAAATGAGAGGTTCTCTAAAAATCACTGTATCTTTACTTCTCTACGTTGACTTTGTTCAAGCGAAAAGAGGACGAGGAGGAGGAAGAGGTGGAAATGGGACTTTTATATTTGTTGGAGATTTTGAAGGATGGGTAATTCACAGTTGAACTTAATTGCTGACACTTTTCTTCGTATAGGAAAGTGTTTTCTTTGTTTTGGCTACCTTGATTGTTGCTTGTTTGTTCAAATGTTGCTGGGATTGCTACGTCTCTGGTCTCGCAGACAACAAGGAAGAAGACGGAAAAGAACCCGAAGAATCGGCAGAAAATATTTTGCTGGAAGATCAATAAAGACTTTCAAATTGACCGCCAAAATGACGTTCTTGGAAAAAATTCCTTCTTCGAATAAAATTAATTACTATTACAATATTGCCAATTCTGCATAAAAATTCTTCGCCAAGCCTCGCTAAACCTGCAAAGCCGCGCGTCTTTGTACAAAAATCAACGAAAAATGAGATATTCTTTCAAGATCATTTCATTTTTCCTCTTCTTCAGTTTCGTTCAAGCAAAAGGAGGCCGAGGAGGAGGAAGAGGTGGAAAAGGTGCTATTCAACTTGCAGGAGCTCTCGAAGGATGGGTAATTCACAGTTGAAGTTTATTGCTGACGCTTTTTTATAAATAGGAAGATGTTTTCTTTGTCGTGGGTATTCTGAGTCTTGCTTGCTGTCTGCAATGCTGTTGGTATGGCTGCCTGAGTCTTGCAGAGGGAGTTTTGAAAAGTCTCGCAGAAAATAAAGAAGAAGGCGGACAAGGAGACGAAGAATCGGGGGAAAATATTTTGCTGGAAGATCAATAAAGACTTTTAAATTTGCCGCCAAAATTTAATTCTTGCACTCTCTGCAGAAAATTTCTTCTCTAAGACCCACAGGCTATGAATGAATAAAGAGGAATCGTGACCAAGAAAACTTGAAAAATCGATTTAGAATGAGAAATTCCAGCAAAATACTATTGCGACTATTTCTGCTTTTTCATTCAATTCATGCTACAGACTACAGAAGAGTGGATGCAAGAAAAGAAAGCTTATTCGGCCTCGGCGAAAATATGGCGTGGGTAAAGGAAAAGAAAGTTTGGTCATTTCTCTAAATTCTTTTATAAGGATGGTTTGATTATGGTTGCAATCATTTTGACAAGTGCGTGCTGCTGTCAGTGCTGCTGCTATGTTTGTGGTTTTCTAGTGGCTATTTTTGGCGACGAGGAAGAAAACGAAAACTCAGGAGAAAATATTCCGTTTACTGCTTGATAAAAAAATTAAACCAAATAAAAGTCTATTAATAAAATGATGAGTGAACCATCGATGATGATAATTTACATTTTTGGAAAGTCGGGTGTGCCCTTTATCGACTTAGAGGCGTCAACCTGGAAAAAGAGATATAAAATCAGAAATCTCAAGCTCTAAACTTCATCATCTGAAAATCAACGATGGCCGAAGCAAATCCAGAGCTAGTTTGTGCTTATAAAAATATCCTCAAAAATATCGGAGAGGATCCAGAAAGAGAAGGGCTCTTGAAAACCCCGGCGAGAGCGGCAAAAGCGATGGACTTTTTCACAAAGGGGTACAAAGAAGACATAAACGACATTCTCAACGGGGCGATTTTCACCGAGAAAAACGATGAAATGGTGATTGTCCGGGACATCCGACTCTACAGCCTTTGCGAGCATCATCTCGTCCCATTTTTCGGAAAAGCGCATGTTGGATACATTCCAAATGGGAAGATTATTGGTCTCAGGTGAGTTACTTTTTATGACTTGTTATTCTGATTGATTTTTTCGTGTTCAGCAAAATCGCCAGAATCGTCGACCATTTTGCCCGAAGACTTCAAGTTCAAGAGCGATTGACTCGTCAAATTGCTGAAACTCTTGAAAAAGCACTGAATACTAGTGGAGTCGCAGTCATGATCGAATGCGAGTAAGCCAAGAAAATATCTATATCAGACCCCTGCTCGATTGTATAATTATCTATTGAGAATTTATTTAAATCAATCATTTCAAAGGCATATGTGTATGACAATGCGCGGCGTGGAAAAAGAAGGCTCAAGTACAGTGACGTCCTGTATGCTCGGCTGCATCAGAGAGGACCAAAAATCTCGGCAAGAGTTTCTTTCACTTGTCAAACACAGATAACCACTTTTGTTTCCCAATTTTTTCTTTCTTTTGCTGGAAAAAAAAGTCTATTAATCGACCAAAACCAACTTTTTTCTTGATGAATGAGCATAAATTTACCAAATATGATTTCAAAAAGCAGCATTTTCTTTCTCTTCTGGACTTTTCTTCTCCCATTCGAGCACTTGAGATGTATCACGTGACGGTGAGAAGGCGCGGCTGTTCTGAGATCCTGGCGGAAGCGATGACCGGAAAGCACTTTTCACATATTTACAACTTGGCACAAAAACACAAAAAGTACTTCCAGACAGCAAATAAATCAAAAAATCAAAAACAACTCTTTCAGAATAGATAAAAATTCATTGACCAACAAATGATTATTTTTCTAAGCATTTTGATAAGTTTAACCAAAGCAGAGACACAAGAAAGAAGCCAGAAGGATGAGTGTCTTGATGGATTTAAAAAAGGGCCTTTTGGAAATTGCGAGAAAATGACCAAATGCGAGAAAAATGGTCAAGGTAAAAAGTACACTCCGAAATACTTCCTACTTTGATTTTCTAGTCTGCCAATGGAAATGCGAAGAAACGGAAATCGGAGCTCGATGCATTTGTCCACCCGGATATTGGCAGTTTCAAGACACTTGCCATGACGAAAATGAATGTTTTGGCCGCTCTCCTTGTGGCGAAAAAAGTTCCAACTGCTTGAATCTTCATGGCCGAAGCGAATGCCTACCTGAACTAGAGTGCCCTGATGATTTCAGGCTTATTTCTTACTCTCGAAATTCATGTGAGAAACCTCTCTTTTTGCCTCCAACTGTTTTTTTCCTTTTAAGATCCTGCAGGATGCGAGCAGATACAAGGAACGGGCAAAAATTGCACTGACGAATTTTTCTGTCAATTTTGGTATGTTTCTTTCTTATTTTAAATTCTCCATTTTCAGGCGAATTCGACAACAATCAGGGGAACTTCTCAACTATCCTTCTCCGCGAGACCAACTGGTTGCTCGAGTTGAATCCTCTGAAACATTTGGTCGGGGATCAAGATACAGGTAGAGTTTTTCTCGTTGATTTTTTCCGAGCATTTGTAGCTACGAAATTTTGGAAGTTGTTGATCGAGATGGAAACCAAGCATATGATTCCGCAGCGATTTTCATCAAACAAAGAAGTGAGAGAGTCGGTCGGGCGGAGATTCACTTTCTTGGTAAACCAGCTTTCGAGGTATGAACTGAGCGGAATTCTGGGGGCAATTTATATTCAGGGCCCGGGAGTTTCAAGGCGAATAAAGCTGAAATACACCGGCAGCAAACTCTACCGAGGGATCAGCAAAACAATGCGAGTGGAGCTCATTGAGATACTCGTTTATGTCTCCGAATTCGATTTTTGAACTCTTTTCCACTTTCTTTTTCTTTCAATAAAGTTCAACATTCGACCGGGCATAAAATTTCTGTATAATTGAATCAATGAGAGATGAAATTATGGTTTTCATAGGAATTTATTGAAGGAAAGCGTTCCACATGAGCATAGTGAATCGAGCAAGCTCGACCATGGAAGCAGAGAACGGATCGTCGTCGGTCTGAGATTGGGCCCAGGCGGCGGTGACAGCAGCAACATGCTCAGCGTTTGGCTGCCAGCCGTACTCGGAGAGCATCTCCTGCATCGCCAATCGCCAGGCTCGGAGTTCCTGGAAAAAAATAAAGGGAGAAGAAATTAATGCTACATACAGCGCTGTCCATCAGTCCATTTTCATCAGCGTCGAAAGCTTCCAAAACGACAAGGGAGTCGATCGCAGCAAAAGCAGATTGAGCGTATCGCCACTCGTCCCAGGAGAGATCATTGCTCTCGTCTTGATCGACGTAGTACCAGTACTAAAGCGGATAGAAAGGAAAGAAAAAGGGAAATAAACGCACCTTAGCGACGATGCCAGCGCCTTGGTCGAATCCAGAGTTGGAGGTGCCCAAGTATTCGGAGATTCGCTTACCACAGCTCTTGAATTCCGGGATGGAGATGACATCATCGCCGTTCTCGTTGCAGAAATTCCAGGCTGGCTCGAAGAAGCTAAATATCAGATTGATTCTGTCCATTCTTTGATAAGAATAGTTCTTACCTTTGTGGCTGAGCATTCACAGCAGATGAGAAATCCCCCCAGTTGCTCTCTGTGAATTGAAAGACCTCAACAGCCTTTTCCCACCAGGTATTGACCAGCCATTGTTCGGTGGCACCGGCAGCGGCGAAACTGGTCAAACCGAGAAGTCCAGAGGCAAGCTTCATTTTTCAAAAAGAAAGTTTTTATGACAGGAGTTCTCTCCAAGTGAAGAAAAAGGAGCGGCCGGCATGATTTTATAGGAAACTCAGGTTGTTTATTTGCTTCCAGAAGCTTCTGAGCAAACTTTTGGTAGATTCAATAAACTCGTTGAACTTGGTCCTAAGTACAGAACTCCAGGGTACAAACTCCTCTGACCGTTTCGAATGTGATTTATCAAATTCTGTCCAGAATTGTCTTTATTCTGTTCTGTTCGTTATCTGACCCTTTGGGGAAAATAGAAGAAAAATCGAAATTCTCATGATTATTTATTTGTTAAAACATGCTTTTCTGAATATAGGACAGGCAGGAAGATAAAATGCAAGCGAAGTTATAAATAGAAATTATTCTTTCGGGTTGTTGATGATTCCGAGGAAGAGATTCGTATCTGTAGCTCTGTCTGTAATGGCAAACACAAACGGTCTATCGATTGTTACTTCGGTGAGGGAGGAGAATCGGCCACCCCGAGCTGATGGAGCAATTCCGTTCTAGAGAATTTTTTAAGGGGGTTCATTTTCGGAAAAAATTTACCTTCAAAACTGCTCCGATTTGCAGTCCAGCTGATGCTCCTTCAATATCCCATCGTAATCGGTTTTCTTGGAAGACCTGAGAAAAAATCATTTCATTGTTATTTGCGTTTATCTTACAGTTGAGACGGAGAGTCCTTGTTGATCAGTGATTCTTGAAAAATCAGCGATGAGTGGCTGCGAAATTGTGGTCATGCCCAGGTCGAAGTAGGATTTGGTGAGATCGGTTTTCGTTGTTGTTGAAACTTAATTATTGACATTGGTCACTTTGACGCGCTTTTTTAGGAGTTTATTTTTGATGAAATTTGTTGATTTCCTATCAATATGTCAATACGGAAAAAGTCGGGCATGAATTTCAGGGGTAAAAATTATGGTGCTTTACGGAAAAGTGAGATTACCTTTAGGAAGCTTCAGGAAGACCTCGTCCAACTTGCCATCGACCAAGTGTCGCCAATACGGGAGCCACATTCCGGACATTGTCATAATCGCATGAAGTGGCAATTGATCGTTGGGGACGATGATATTCAGCTGGATATTCGGGTCTTCCATCGGCAACGTAAGCATTGTTGGCACGAAATCATCGTTGATGCAGTCCTCGTAATCGGGGTAGTCGTTGCAGTTGAGAATGAAGGGTAGAGCTGTTTGAGTCTGCATCATTTCAACGGCAGTTCTTGAGCCGTCGGGGAGATAAAATGGCGCCATTTGAACTCGCTCATCGAATTTTACCGCCCATTTGGAGTTGAAATCCATTGAGGACAAGAAAAGCATGCTTGTTGATTCGTCAAGGCTGCCTTCTGGAAGGGTTGAACCAGCCCGACCAGGTCCAGCTGACCATTGGTTGATGATTGCCCGAGAAAGCTCGGGGCTTTCCGCGAAATCGACCTTGAAAACGTTCGATTTTGTCGACTGAATTCGGCGGGCAAAGTAAGCGGTAGCAGGGAAGCTGGAATCGAGGAAGAGAGCATTACGCATGGTGATGTTGTCGATGCATTGGAAGCGGTCGGAGAGGTATTCGATGGCTTCGATGATGCCGGACTCGGGGAGTTTCAGGGCTTCTTCGATTTCAGCCTGAAGAGAAAATTCGTTTTTTTTTAGTCAAATCAAGCATTTTATTCGATGAAGAGTTGGGCATAAACTTACCTTTGTTTGTCCATCAGCTCCTTCATGCAACAATCCGAGTTGAACCACCATCGTCACAGGGGAAACCATAACATTCTACAACGAGTAGAGCTCGCTCTCCATCGCGAGTTCTTGGGCCAATTTCGGACCAATTATGTTAGAAATATGCGAAAATGTGGAAATAACTGGGGCCATGCTCTGATCCAAGTCGCATCTTTTGGGACTCTCTTCGACGTAGCCAAAGCGGGATCGTTCGTCCTTTTCATATTTTTGGCCGAAGCAAGTGGCGAAAAGCAAATTTGAAATTTTCATATTGACCGATTTTTTTGTTTTTTTTTTCTCTTGAATTTGACGCTTGGCGGAGATAATAGAGAGACGTGTGGACTTTTTTAAAGCTTTCTCTTTTTCTGCCAAGGGATTTGAAAAGCGGGCACAGAAGGGGACGGGGGATGAATAAGACGTAAGGAGCCCCCTCAATCCCTTTCTTGAGAGTCACCATGCCTCCAGGCGCTTCTGACGCCATTCCACGAAGATGTGGATATTTTTAATCCTGCTCAAGTGCAATATCTAACATAAAAAGAAACGTCCTCTTCTGAGCGAAGCACTTAATCTGTTTTTCATTAGAATATTACCGGTAGCATTACCGACTGTTTGTTTTGTCGCCGTCTATAATCAAAACGTGCTTTTGGCCAAGATTACCACTAAGCCTTTTTATTTGAACGAGCAATTTGAGCCAAGTAATAGTTCAAAGACAAAGACAAACGTTTTAAAATTTTATAACGTCGAAGAGCGCTTTATCTAATCGCAGAAAAATTACGAGATTTTTGTTTCAGAAAAGTATCGTGTTATTTTTCAGTAACAAAAATTGAGCTGTTTGACGAGATCGGGGGAGATCCTTAAATGCTGAGCGGGCAAGATTGATACCCTTTTTTCATCAAAATGCTTTTTATGTATCTCAGTATTGCAAATTTTGCCATATTTTCGCTGAGCTGACCTGCGTGAAAAACTCTCTGAGCTTAGCTGGCATATTTCGGAGCTCACTGAGCTGAGCTGAGCTGAGCTGCCCTTTTTCAGAGGTCATTGAGCTGAGCTGAGCTAGGCAGACCCTAATTAGAGCTGAGCTGAGCTGGGTGAGCTGAACTGAGCTATTTTAAACTCAATTTTTAGTAGTAAAATTGTATTGAAATCATTGAGATGAGCTGAGCTCAGTGAAACTTATCTGAGCTGAGCTTATCAGAACAGATCATTTTTGAAAATAATTGAGCTGAGCTGAGCTGAGCTGAGTGATAATTGTCTAAGTTGAGCTGAGCAGATCAGATCATTTACGAATATCACTCAGCTGAGCTGAGCTGAGCGACCGCTCAGCTCACTCAACCAGCTCAGCTTAATCAGCTCAACAAATTTGCAACTCTGATGTTTCTTAGAAATGCCCTGTTGTTTATGTAACGTGTATTCAAAAACAAACCAATTTGATCTGTCCATAAATCTGACCAAAATCCGCTGCAATAAAAAAAGCTTCACCTCAAATCGCCCAACTTCTAAAAATTGTGCAACAAGTTCAATTTTGAAGGAAAAAGAGGCGGAGCGAAAAACTGTTGCCAAGGGAGGATAACTGAGCTTTCCAGGTGCGAGAATCGGTTTCTCCTTTCCTGGCCAAGGATGAAGGCGCTCAGACAGTGATCATACAAGTCTTAGTCTTGGACTTATTTTGACCGACTTAGATTTCCCGCAGGCTCGTTAGACAGTTAGATGTTGTTTTAAGAAAACCTGCTTGGTTATCAATCAAATCAAATTATCCACTAGAACTCTCAGCCGAGATGAGCTCAATCAAAACTTCCGGATTATAACCATCGCGAGTTCTCTGATTGAAATCATCTCGTTTACAAGAAATATGCGAAAAAATTCTATCCAGAAAAAAAAAGAAATTTCTTTGAACAAAATTTATTTCATCAAACACCGGTGAATCGAACTGATTTGCGCTAGTACTCTGTATTCGTGCATGGACAGGACAACATGCTCTTCAAAATCCAGTCGTCATCAACATTGACACCTCCAACGAGTGTCATCAGATTTGCATCGAACATCATTCCGCTCACGAAATTCGCATCTTTTTTGAATAGAACTCTCCAAAGATAGCCCGTCTCATTGTCGAGGCTCTCGACTTGCTCAATCGGATGACCCAAGGAGACCCATGAAACTCGAACATCGAATTCGATCACGAGGAAATCTCGATCAGACCAGTTCAGGCCATTCAAACTTTTTCAGGTTCAAGATAGACTCATTGAAAAGACAACTCATAAAAAATTTGAACCCTTCCTGTAATTTGCGCGAATCCGGAAGCAGTTTCGGCAAGTCCAAGAGTTTTCAAAGAAGATTTGATTTGTTGTCAAAGCTGTGCATTCTGGATCCTTATTTCGCTCGCACAGGCTTGCCCCCGAGGTCGTTGTTGTCGAACTCGATGTCGTTGAAAGTGTTGTTGTCGTTGCAGTTGTCGTTGTCGTCGTTGTTGATGTGGTGCTAGTTGTTGTCGTTCCAAATTCTTCATCAAAAATGCAGGAAAGATCCTTATGGATACCGGGAATGTATCGGACCTGGATATTCGGCAGAGAATCATACGTAGCTCCGGTCATTTTGACGATGAATTTCTTTCGCTCACCAGCCAAAACGGTATCAGAGGAAGTATACGTTGAAATTCGTTGAGTCTCGGAAGTCGTAACGTTTGTTTCCCAGGACTCGATTGCGAGAGATGCTGGAGGATCTTCAGCAAACCAGAGGACAGCAGTCTACTTTTAGGCTTTATTTTTTAAGATAGAAGGCGTAAGAGAAGCTGTATCGCCAAAAAATTCTAAAGCCCTGATCCATTCGTCTAAATCCATTCCAGGCTCGATTCTGACTCTGAGAATAAATCCGTCGTCCCATTGATAAATCGTGCTTCGAGCGAAAAACTGATTGTTTTTGTACATTCTTTGGCATGCTGGAGCACAACTAAACTATAATAAAAGACTGTTCTCATAAAAACTCTACTAGAAAGGGTTGACTGGCTTCCAATTGCCACTTTGCTTGCATCTAATCTCGATGACGTTTTTTTGGTTTTTGTACTCTTCAAGGTGACCTTCTGCCGCTACGGGATCTTCTTCCTTGATAATCATATCGTATCCATCATCGCAGGAGATCCAGCACTTTGAGTAAAGCTGACCATCGTGACCGCCAGCGGTGCAACCATCGTTTCCAGCATCGATTGCTTCTTGTGTCAATTTGATCACAGCTCTTTTGACGGTTCAATGATTAAGTCAAGCATAACAAGAGTTTTTGCTTATTTGTTGAGCCGAGTCCTATCCCAAGTTTCTTGCCAAGGAGGACAAGTAATCTGAGCATAAGCCAGTCCCAAAGAGCCTTAAATATATTATCTCTCAATAAAAAAAAATAATAATACCGATGGAAAAGAGCCTCATCCTTTTCTCTGTTGTCGAAAAATCAGACTGATCAGAATTCGAAAAATAGAAATCGCCGGTAAATGTTCCGAGTCACCACGAACCGCCTGATAGAAATCAGCGTCACTAGTTTTCATCAATTTGTGATGACCACCCATCAAGTTCGTGATTTGAAGGTTATTTTTGATGACCTCAATAGAAAAAATCTTTTTTTTTTCTAGTGATTTTTCGTTAAATAATTGAATCAACTCTGTTCCCCGAAAAAATGGGATTTTTGAAACGCGGCCACGTCAACATGGAATTGTTTCAAATTAACAAAACCACGCTCTGAATAAAAGTTCTTCATATTGAATTTTCCTCGTGCATGAATTCGAAATTTGAGCGTTGAAAAATTTGTTTACGCGGCGAATTTTCCACATTTTGAAAATTCCGCTGCTTGAAAAAATTCGATAACGATGATTGAAAAGAAAATAAGGCGAATCAAGAATTTTAGAAGAAACTCAAGAAACCAGGTCATCTTGAACTTCGCGTTATCAATCGATTTTTGCAGAAAAAGAAACCTCAAGAGAGTCCAATGCACCTGAAACCAGTCTGATAGACAAGGTGCAGCTCGCAGCGGGTAGGATCATGCGAAAAGGTCTCAACTTGCGGTTCGTGCTTTTCAAAAATCAGAGAATTAATACCAGTTTTGAACAACGAAAACCAGTCTCACTGAAATTCAAAACAGAATTAATCCCTATTACAAATATATTTGGGAGGGGTTCAGCTCGGGTTAACATTTCTCAAAAAAATTAAATTTTAACGTAGATACGCGAATGTACAGTAAATTTTCTTGTCGAATATTCATCGTGACATTCACATAATCAATCAAATATAGACTACCTCGAAACTAAGGGTGTCTTAAAGATAAATCGAAATTTTGTCAAAATCATTGTGGCAAAGAATAAAAATCTTCTTGGAAGAAATTCTGTCTAAGACTTGTTTGTTTTGATTATACTTAAATCAAGTTTGTAAGTTAGAAGTGTACCTGAAATTCAACAGAATTTGTGAAAATTAATTAAACAAGAAGAAAAACCCCGTGACCGCAGATTGCGCGAATAGTGCGCCGCGCGCCCTCTCGCGCGCCCTCTGAGTATTCCGGACTCATTTATAAATGAAACCGGATCAACTGAAAAGTACTGAAACTGGTACATCAGTTTGAGATAGAGTCTTCCTTACAAACTTTCACAATGAAAGCAACTTTTCTTATTTTTTCGTTGGCTGAAGGGCTCAAATTGAATGGAGGTGCTGATATTAGAGGTAAAATACACTTCTTTTTACATTCAAAAAGTATTGTTGATCACTAAAAACTCAGGGATAATTATTAAGATAAAAAGAACGGAAAACCGTAATACTCTTTCCAGTTGTTTTGTTTATAAATTTTCAAAATCCGATATCGGACTCGGTAAAAGATTCACAAAATTTATCACTGTGTGTAGCGAGCAATAGATAATTCTACTAAATGAGGTACTCATAGGGAGTCTACCGGGTACTTCAAATTAAGCTGCCAGAAATGACTTCTCCGATGATTCTATTAACGGTTTCTCTTATTATCCGTTCGTTTCAGAAGAACTCCCTCGTGACCGCTATATTATCCTTTCGATTGATAAGCCCTTGATATCTTTCTTCTCAAAGAAAGATGATCATAAACTGTTTATTACCCCAATCCCAGCAAGAGTTGTGTAATCCTCACTTTTTTCTTAGTACGCTCAAACACGCGGACAACGCGGCAAATGGAATCCTTGGCGGCTGACATGTTCAACAAGCAACTCGGGTCGAGCAGCTTCACGGCGGATAGTTGGACCGACGCGTTCATGGAGTACGGCTGCTACTGCAACAAACTCGTCCAAGGAGGAGGGCACCTGCCGGGTGTTGATGCATCGGATATCAATTATGACAAGCATGAGAGTCTTTGCATGGGTAAGTTAGTTCACAAAAAATGATAATAAGGGCATCTGTTCGAGAAATAAGGGTATCTATTAGACAATTCCACGAGCCATAAACTTGGGTTTGCGTAAACAAGGGGGTAAAGCTTGTCTTTGATTGGTTGACGCAGAAAATACTGCCTTCTGATTGGCTGATAAACTGATAAATTGACTTCAAAGTGAACTTGTTCCGATTTCACATTGTCGATAGTAATGAAAGTCCAGCTTAGATTGATCCCCTAAGTCAAATATACTCATTTTAACTGAACCCAACAGTAATCTCCTGGATTCGTTTTTGATCTTTTAAGCGGTCGACTTATTTTTCCACCGGAAAGAACACGATCTATATACGGTTTAAAGAAAAGGATTACATCTCAGCTGTCTTAGAAGTTCCATTTAAAAAAATTTGAAACAAAATCCAAAGTCCGCGTAAAAACCATCAGCTGTTGCCAATTTTCCGCGCATTTTCCCCACGTTTTGACGCGCTTTTTCAGACCTCTATGCTTGCTACAAGTGCATCAACATCGACTACGATCACAATGGAACATACGCCGCGACAGTAATGGAGTACACTGCCGAAGTCACTGCTGATGGCGAATACACATGTCGTAAGTTCAAAGCCCCTGGGTCAGCCCAAAAGCTTATTTTGAATTCTAGTCGACCCCGAAAATGACAGCGACAATCATCTGGACAACTGCCCTCTTGATGTTTGCCGATGCGACAAAATGTTTGCCGAAAAAATTCTTGAAAATTATAGAAGATGTAAAAATGGAGAAACTGAATTTTGCCTGAAAGATCAGTTTCAACACGCGAACGGTTAGTTTCCGACAAAAGAGCTCATCTTCAAAATTGTTTCAAGGTTTCAGCGGTGACCAATGCGAAGATGTTGGGGAAAAGAAAGAAAAGCACGATTCTTGCTGCGGACGTTACCCGAACAGGAAGCCGATGACGACGATGAAAGAATGTTGCGATAATAGAATCGTCGATTATGGAACTTGCTGATTTACTGGTTTGCCGAAGCAAAACTGGGGAAAATAATTTGCCAAATATTATTCTGTAAATTTGAAATAAAAGATATAACACTGATCCTATTTCTGTTTCGGGCCGAAACTTTCGGCTGGTGGAAAAGGTCATGCTATCATCAGGTCCGCCGACCTCACTTGTTGAGGTTAACGCAATCAAACAAAAATATGTGCTGATTCAGCAGTAAATTTTATTAATGGCGAAGCTCGGTAAAAATTTTGAGCTGTGAACCGTCATTTCTAAAAATGAGTATCTTAGGAAAGGTTGCAGATTAATCGAAGTTTCCAGAAATCTTTTATATTTTTGGCTTATATAAATGAGTGAGAGTATTTGAGAATATGATTGTAACACTATTCAAGGATTAAAGAGATTATCTTGGTTTCTTTTAGCACTTGTCGAGCTCTTTCTTTTTCAGGTAATGAAAATGATCTTAGTGCTTACCTCAGGCACTTTCTTGGTCTTCAAACAAGTCTATTCAATGATTCTTTCAAAATTTCAGGAGTTGCTTTCGGCTTTCCTTTCATCGAATACGAGCTCAAAGCTCAAGGAGTTTTCTACGAAATCGAATGTGCCAACCAAACCGGCGATGTTTGGGGTCCAGAGAAAACTCTATGCAACGACGCATTGAAATTATACAATACTCTTTTCACTGTTGCAACGGTCTTCAGCATGGCTGGCGCTGTTTGCGTCGGATTCATTCTCGACAAGCTTGGAATGTTCTGGACCAGAATGATTTATTGTTCCATAACGACTCTAGGTAAAGTGGGTAGAAAATATTCTTATCAAAACATTTTAAGGTTATATGATGATGGCTCTCTACAGCGTGAATGAGCTCCTGATATTTCCTGGGCTTACATTTTTGGGCTGGTCAGGAATCGCTCTTCTAGTGCTTAATAATATAGGCGCTTCTTTTATGGGAAAGTACGCGGGAGTGTCGATTATTATCTTTTCGGGTACTCTGGATGCTTCTAGTGCGACATTTTTGATGACCAGCAAATTGACAAATACATTCGGAAAGGATCGATTTTGTCGACGCCATAATTCTTAAAACAGCTCTATCCTTCAAAGATCTTTCAACAATGCTTGCATTTTTGGCAATTTCTTCGATAATTATTCATTTTCGAACTATCTTTATGATGCCTTCCGGACTCCCGGACAAAGAATGGGCACAATCGGAACTTTTTAACTCAACGATTGCATCAAAATTTTGCAAAGAAACCATGAAAGCTTCGATTAAAAATCGAAAATCGGAAGAAAAGGAAGAGGAAAAACAATGCAAGCCGAAAATTCCTCTGAAAAAAAGTTTCATGCGTCCAAGTTTTTTGGCTTTTTTGGTCGTTTACGTGATATATAATACTCGAGTTAAAGCTATTCAAGGTAAAAGATGACACTTCTTTCATTTGATTCATCATTTATGCCTTGAAGGATGGATCTATCCTTGGATGGAATGGTCGTACGCAAAGGTTCCGGGCTCCTCTTCGGAACAGATAGACTCTCACGTCGGCCACCTTCTCGAAATCTATGGATTCTTGCTTTTTGCATCTCCAGTCTTTGCTGCTCTACCTGAACTTTTTAGCTGGATTGCAAGCAAAATAAGAAAAAACGGATTTCTGAATGCAGATATGATTTCGTTAACGATTATAATGGTCTATTCTTCTGTTTCTTGCGCGGTTTGTTCTGCACAAATGACTTATCGAGTGCGCATTTTAAAAGATAGCAATATCCTTATTTCTATTTATAGGCGATAGATTTGGATGATAATGCTAATGCATATGCGCTTATTGTCATCTTTTCGATAGCGAAGACGATTGTTTACGCCGCCCCTAATATGGTAAAGCTTATTTCTCCGCTCTTTTTTTATTCGATCCTAGTTCTTGTTCTACATGTTTCCCGCTGAGCATTTCGGTCCTCTATATGGACTTCTCACCGCTCCTACACTCGTCACCATGTGGTTAATGGACCCACTCTTTCGACTAATTCTCGGCGACTCAGATAGCCTCGCCGATGCCGATTTTTCACCAGTTTCAATCGGCTTTGCAGTTATTTGCGGACTCTGTTTGCTTCAGGTCGTTTTACCGAAAATCGGCCTTATTTCAGCGGCGAAAAAGATTAGCAAAGAAAAAAAGATGGAAACACAACGCGATAATCGAATTGAAAACTAAGATTTTTAACAACAACATGCAATAATCAAAAACTAGTGTGAATATTTTACCAAAAGAAATACCCTTTAGGGACCACCCGCAGCGAGTTTGCGCGGCTTTTTAATAGCGCAAGACTTTTTTAGCGCGTGCTTTTTATGTTTGTCTTCTTGACATGTGGTTTCTTCATGAGACAGTTTTATTTGTCGTTTTAACGAATCCGTAAATCGTAAAAAAATCACGCCACCTTTTCGCAAACTATTTAGAGTTCAAACTTTAGATTACTTTCAAATTAACAATTGTCCTATTTTGATAATTTGATAAGTGAACTTCTGCTTTAAAAATCATCGCAAAAATGAAGCTTTAATTCCATTCGAATCTACAACAACTGCTCAATCTTCTCTTTGATATATGACTAAATATTCAACAATAAAGTGTCTCTACCATAAAATAAAGAATTAAATATAATAGTTCATATTTTCATAGTTAGGTTTAGTTTTAGCTGAGTGCTCCAATGATAAAACAAAAATCTTTTATATTTTTTTTCAACGTTTATTAAAAATGAGATATGAATTTAAAGCAGGATTAGTTCTGGAGATTCAGAGCGTCAAAAATGTGGAAAAAGTTGTTTGAGAGCAAAGGCTAGCGCATGCAACATGAGTCGTGTCACATGATGAAGGAGAAGACCAGCCTTTTAGTAAGGATTAAATCTTTGGTGAAGCATTTCCCTCTGTTTCGCAGCGAAGGCAGACCTTCTTCGCGAACGTGAAGGTCGAGAAACGATACGGAACTCGCCCATCCTCGGGATCGTTCGATAGAACCCTGGTCGACCAATATTCAGCGCATTGTTCATCCGATTTTGGTACAAGCCGTCAGAGAAAGCAAACGCTAGAAGAGAGAAAAATGATAGTTTCATTTTCTATTTTGGATTCAAATTTTATTCTGAGAAAATCTCCAGAAGGCGTGATATTTATAGAAATCCAAGTCGTAAAACGTAGTGTGAAAAATACCAGTTACTCACTTATGCTTAGCGTTTTACCAAAAGTAACTTCCGAAATCTGCCACTCAAAGATTTCCTCCCTTCTCAGGTGTGTCTTGAACGAAAAATATTCTCTAGAATCATGACTCTTCTGAGTAAGTTTGAAGAAATCTCTTGCAATCATGACTCATAACCGCCATAGTCTTAAATTTATTTTCGGAAAATTTCCTTTTTTGGCTTGATTTCTTCCCTTTTTATCATTTCAAAGGGCATTGGGCCATGCAAGAATTTTCTGCGCCGCCTGGAGTACTCGCCCGGCGGCGCAATACAAGGTGTAAATCAGTTAAAGCATTATTTTTCTTTAAAATGTCCCTAGTATTCGAGCTTTTTGGCTTTATCGGAATTTGCTGGTTAGCATTTATAGTCAATTGCCAACTTGAAATTTATGGCTTCAAAAGAGCGCTTCACGAAAGAGAAATGGAGCTTCATGGGTTTTCTTGTGAAGAGATAAGGATGGAAGGAGCGGACACGATTTCGATTTCTTCTGATGGGCTTGCGTTCATGACGTCTGGGTTGAAATATCCGCCGCTCGACTCGCCACCTGCTGATGGAGGGGTTTTTATGCGTTAGTTCTTTGAAATAAGAGATTGACAATTAACGAAGTTTCAGTGGATTTGACGACAGACGACCTTGATCCCAAAAAAGTCGACATCATGGCCCCCTTCGATCCCTACAAATTAAACCCGCATGGAATCCGCGTCTACGAGCCCGGAGACGGACGAATCCTAGTCTACATCTCGAACCACGGACTTGGACTTGACAAAGTCGAGAAATTCGAATACTCAGTCACGAAGAATCAGCTAAAATGGATCAACTCTTTCAAGCAGAAGAAGGAATTCTACTCGCTGAATGATATCGAGATGATTGCTGAGGATGACTTTTTCTTCGTTAACGACCAAGTAAGTAAAGCTCCTTACTTGTACTCATGTGAAAATACGTATAAAAGGTCAAGACAAATGCTTTGACATGTAACATTTCCACTTAGAAGCTTCAGGAAGAACATGTTTTTTTAGTACTTTTCGACTCGTCAGCGATTCTTGCGCTTTTTGGAATACCACTCATTTATCCGACTCGGCTCGCTTGGCTACTGTAACAAAGGCAACTGCCAGCTGGCAACCAAGCACAATCTTGGCTACCCGTCTGGACTTTCCATCCGAACAACGACCGACGAAAACGGCAAGTTTCGAAAAGAACTAATCGTCGTGGAAAAACGCGCGTTTCGAGCTTCAATTTATCATTTGGATCCATCCAACGGCTTTGTTTTTTCCCACACGATTCCGTTGCCCGCGAATATTGACAATATTTTCAACGACGGGGAGGATATTTATTTTGCAGGATCGCCGAGGGGATCGAATGGGGATGATTTGGTAGAAGTGATCAAATTGAACAAGAAAAATGAACTGGAGACGATTATCTCCACGACTCTAATTAAGGGTATGTGAACTTATTAGACAAGCGCTTAGAATTATTGAATAATATAAAACCTATAATTACGAATAAACCATGTTTTTAGGAGTCACAAGTTATGCTCATTTCGAAGACAAAATACTTTTTGGAACCCAAAACAGCAATCTTCTTGTATGCACACGTGATTAGTAAAATTGAATTAAAAGCTGTAAAATAAAAAAAATAATAACAAACTTTTTTGCTGACTTCAAAATCGGAAAGAGTTCATTTATCGCAAGAAATATTAAATTGGATGAATACGGGATAAAATTTTGTATCTCGAAATTGCGCAAAGAACTTGTGAAAATTTACATCTGTCGGCCCGGCAACAAGAATGAATTGCGGGAAAAGAGCAGTTGCAGAGAAAAATTACGATGAAGCTCACAGCGGCAATTTTGTCGCTCGCTCGGGCGGATCTTTGGCCGGCAAAGTGGAATCCTTCCGCCTCTCCATCGACCTGTGGCGCTGATGATGCTGGAGATCCGGATATCGGCGGAGCCTGTATGGAGGGCACTGATTGTTGCTTCGTTTGCCCAGATCCTGGCAAAAAAGAATACCGAGTTCCACTAATTGAATGCGGGGACAAATTCGCTCCCAACGGATGCGCTGGTCAAAATGAACAAGGATGCACTTGCACCGCTATGACTTTCGAGGAACAGATCGAACTCTTCTCAGGAAAGGGTTTATTTACATGAGAATAAAATACCGGTATCTCAGCAGTAAAGCCCAACATACGGATCGATCCATTTATTCGAAGCGGTTTCTTCCTTGATTTCAGTTTGTCCTTCTTCTCTCGAGATTGGCGATGAAAGAACATCGTTTATGTAAAATATATAAAAAAGAAAAAAGTTCATTTTTTGATTTTTTCGGTCAATGAGCATTTCACGCTGAATTTGAAAAGAAAAAATTTTCAAATTCGGCGACCTTTTTAATTCTCGCGAATTTAAGTTTTCAAGTGACCCGCTGATAAGATTTCTTATTCCATATTCATTTCCTCTTTCTTTCGAAACGTGTCCCTCAGAACCTTTTCAAAAGCGGACTACATCTTTGACGATGATCTTCGCGTCGACCCAAGTCCCCTGAACGACTGCAAGCAAACAGCAACTCACGACTGTGACACTCTCGGCGGCCATGTTGATTCAACCAAGACCTGTGCTTCTGCCATGGCTAACAGCGTCCAGAACAAGGACGCCCGACCCAACGATGGAAAGAGAAACATCATGCAGACAAACGACGGCTTTGCCACTCTCGCTGGAGCGCACCAGCACATGACCTACCACATCGAAGAGCCGCTCAAGGATCAGGTTGGAATTTCCATCGAGCAGATTTTCAATGATGTCTGCACTACTGGAAGCTCAGGGGACATAAAAAACTGTCTTGCTCTTCAAGTTGAATTGAACAAAGTCCAAGTTCGAATCGACGGCCAATTCGCTGCCCTTGACAATGTTCTCGAAGATCTTGAAAACAGAAACAACGCTCTTCTTTCCCTCCTTGCTAAGTTGGAAACAGAGGAAGTCGACAAGTGCCCTAACCGAGTCTGCCAGTGCGAGCCAGGATACTACTGGGATCCCGATCAAGTCAAATGCGTGAAATGCATCGGTGTCATCGTCGATGGAGTTTGCGAGGAATGCCCGAAGGATGAGTTCTTTGATCCCGAGGTTGGGAAGTGTACCAGCTGCCGTCATGGATACGAACCCATTTGGATCAATTTCCCAGATGGACCCCAATGCCACCCAGAGCATATCGGAGACCACGATGAGTGCTGCCGCGAATGTGATCCCGAGGAAGAAGATTGGAATCCCGTCTTCGGTCGATGTATGCCAAAGATCCGGGAGGCCTTTGGAACTGGAGTCGTCCTCCTTGTTGGCGGAAACGACATTTATCAGGAAACAACTGATGCAATCGTTTTCTGTCCTGGTGCAGTTGACGAAGATGACATGGAATTCGTCGGAGATGTCATTGATAACCAAGCCTACAAGTCAACCATGAAAGCTCATTCCGCCACTTTTAACCCCTTCTACTACAATCAGACTGGATTGAACAATGCCTACTCAAGATTGGTCTTTGGTGGTATTGGCTCAGAAGAGGTCGTCAGAGCTTTTGTCGATTCAGAGTACCAAGGAAATAACCAAGGTCTTGCCGAACGACCATTGGCCGCTTATCTCCTCGAAGAAGGAGAAGAAGTAGACCCAGATATGTGGCACATTCCATCAAACGTCCAGCCTCGACAAAATGGCGAGTCGGGAACCATTACTGAAGTCGGTAAGAAACGACATCGAGGAATTTCCTGTCGACCTGATACCGCTTGTTTCCCCGACAACTTCCTCATCGGCGGTCAAATCGATGGATCTCACGCTTCTCGAGCTCTTTACAGATGGGATATCCGCGGCTTTGTTGACAAGGATCCTGATGCGTCGAATGGTCACATGGTCGCATGGGACGCTGCTCCGCCACTGATCGAAGGAAGACGAGATTTTGCCGCAGTAGCCTTGGGAAGAAATGATCGATTCTGCAAAATGATTCTCGTCTGTGGAGGAGAAGGGTCCAAACCCACTTCAGACCCGACTCCGAACTATTTGAAAACTTGTGAATGCTTGACAGCAGTCAACGGCGAAAATGAATGGGTGAAGTTTGCGCATGACCTGCCTTACCCAGTAAGAGAATTTTAAAGACTTTTAAATGACCTGACTTTCTAGACTATTGGATCAGAGCTCGTTGCTGTCCTCTCTCTCCCGACTGAAGATAACCCCGACGCTCCTATCGAAGAAGACATCTACCACCTCGGCGGTGATCAAGTCCGAAATTCTGGCCCCGTCCCCACCAATCTCATTCGAAAGCTCACTGATTCTGGCTGGCAAGATATCGCTACGATGCACCACGCTCGAGGATTCCACCGCTCCTGGGTCAGCTACGGATGGGATGCCGTCCCGAGTTATGAGTTGCCTCTGATTTTCTCTGTCGGAGGCGATGGAACCTCAGTCATGGAATTAGAGGTTTTCGACGTCAACTCTCGCTACAGGAATGCTCTCGAATTTCAGGCTTTACGCACGATAATTGATAAGAATTTGATTCGAAAACACAAAAAGTGATCCATTGGAAGATGAAGCTACTTTCGATCAGCGATTCGATTTCGACATCATGGAATTCGGCAACTGTCAGTTCGACCTCGACCAGCTTCCATTCTACAATGATCCCTGCGCAGACTCTGAATACTGTATTGCGTAAATAAATAGCATTTGTCCGCAAACATGCATTCTTCTTCGATTTTTTATATAAAAAAAAACTGATGATGATGATGTTGCTCAATTTTTTTGTTTTTTACCCCTTTGTTGATTTATGGTCAAATGAACTCGTTCAAACAGTCCTGTTTACGACCTTGAAAGTGTTTTTATCGGGAAACGCCCCTTGCATTTTCCTTTCTCCCCTATTTATTGTGCATTAAGTCTCGTGCATTGAACATCACTTAGAATTTCAAAATGACAAATGAAAATTTTTCGGATGATGAGGATGAGTTTTTATCCGCTGATGAATGTGAGCATGATCTTCGAATTCGAGAGCGGGTCGAATTACTCCCTTTTAAGGAAAATCAAGTGGAAATTAACCGAAATCCAATGATTATTCAAAATTTTGCCAAGAACATCTATGTATGTAACGAACAACTTTACAAAGATAACCAACAATACCGGACCCTCTTTAACGGCGATTTTTGTCGCCTCTGCTCTCACTTCTGCAGCATCGTCTTATGTTACTAGTAACATTGCGAACGGGAAAATAGGTGAGTCTCTAGCTCATAAGATTGGGAACTTATATATTTATTTCAGAACTCTTGGAGAAAGTGATCGATGACTTAACCCTCATGAACAGTAAGACAAAGAGTTCGCTATTTGTGAGTCGCAACATCTTTGTTTAGCAAATCTACTCGAAGAATTGCGGGAGAGTTCTCAAGCTATCGCTCGGCTCACGCTTCAAAATAGTTTGTTCTTTCAATCTTTGAATATTATGATAATCGTATTATCATATCATTTAACTAACGTTTATGATGGATTCTAGATAAACGTTTCTATTTAATAAATTTTATTTACAAGACCGACTGATGGAGAAAGTTGAGAAACTATCGAAGAAGAAAACGATCGGGCTTGGTAAAATTCTCGCCGGCCTTATTGCCGGAAAACTTGTAACTTGCGTTATTTGAATCAAGATGCAGATCTTCCTGTTCATATGAAGAATTCTTCCAGTCAATAAAAATTTATTTGTTTCTTTATCAAACCGAAAATTGGAGAACATCTGTATTTTCTATAAACACCCTCATCCGAATATCTCTCCCCAGATCATCAAAGCAAGTTCCATATCGTGCCCCGCGGGCGTTTCTCTCAGTCGTACTAAGAATAGCCTTTCATTTCTCTTTCTATTTTCTAATCATGTCTTTCCACCCGTTTTCGTAGAAAGAGAAATGCTAAGAAAACTCTACCACAACCTCACTCCAATAGGATGGTTTCTCGCCTTCATTACCAGTTTCTGTTGGAGAACAACTCTTCCGGAAGATTCAAAAGCATAAAACCAAAAGAAAAGCTTCTTCTTGTCTTTCCGATAATTCCGACAATTGAAAACTATGAAATGGTCAACGAGCAATTTTGCGGCCTCCTTCGCGAAAAATACGGACAAATCGGCAACGACCTCGGCATTGAAATCAAAACGCTGTTTATTACTGAAGGAACAACAATCACCCAACAAGCAGCGAGAAAAGACTGGAATGTAATCAACAAAATAAGCAGTACAATTGGAATCAAAATGGCCTACGCACCCGATCATATTTTTAACTTTTATCGAGACTTGAAAATTCAAGAAGATCCGCTCGACTTGCTTCGTTTTTTGCCCAAAAAAAGGATCGATTCAAACATTCTGCTTCTCAAATCCGCCAAGATGTCAATGGAGAAAGAGAATATCAAACTGCTGATGGATTCGATTAAGTCATCAGGAGTCGTTTGCGTCAGAAACTGCGGAAGACCAGAAGCCCTTGGACTCGACCCTCTTTCGCTCGAAAAACTCCGAGCGAAACTACCAGTCGTCAAGCCACAATTCCAGCCCAGCGAAACTCGCTACCTTCTGAAAGAATTCCTGACCGCAGCGAAAAAGTTTTTGACCCGCTCTCACAAGATCATTCCTCTCTCTTCCGCCGTTACAGTCATCGCGAACGAAAGGGCCCAATTCGGCTCGTATTACAAGCACGAGATGCCGGAATATATTCAGGCGTCAAATTTGACCTACTGGATGATTTCGGATGAGCTTGCTCCGCAATACAAGAAGAATGTCCCGAAAAAGGAAAACATTGGGTTCCTCTTTTTGCCGGAAAATATTTCGAAGACAAAATGCAACGAGGCTGAAAGCGAATTCGTCTATTTGATCAAAACAGGATTGGATATATAAGACTTTCTTCTTTTTCACTCTTTTTTTTCATTTCAAATGATGATCGTAAGGAATTTGAAAGCGAAAAAAGCTCTGCCATCTTTCTTTAATTTCATTTATCTCCTCGACGAAGTGGCTAAATCAGTTGGTAATAATAATTAATTGATAAAACTTAATAATATCCTGCTGAACTTACCGGTAATCATCATTGATAAATTTTTCTAAATCATTTTGATTTTCTGGAGAAGATTCTTGAATCAAATTAAATATTGTTCCAAAAGACCTACCAGTAAGCTTTATGATCTCTAAAAGCTGGCAATATGAAGACGAAATCATAAATACAGTAAATGTCGCAAAAAACCTCATTCAATTATTTGGACTACAGTCGACATCTACAGTAGATGATCTACCCTTTTTATACGCGATAAAACCGCTCGATGAAATGTAAATGATGAAATGATCAATCAAGAAATCATTTTATTCGCTCATCACCTTAATGCAAAATTGTTCAAAACCGTTCGAGAATAATGTCTATTCGAAAAATGTACCATTATGTACCATTAACGTCAAGGGCTAGTCAAGTTGGAATATTCTTATTTTGGACAGAAGGTTTTTATCTACATTAAAATCTGTTCTTAATTTTAGAATCCCTATTTGATCCTCATAAATTATTTTTTTTAATGGAAGAAAAAATTCAACGTTTGATCGTTTTCTTTATTATTTTTCTGCCGAAAACCTGTCATCAACGCGATGCGAAGTCGAAAATTATCCAAAAAAAGCGAGAAACGAAGTAATGGAGCGATTCGCAACCCGGCGAATGTTCAAATCCGATGAATCGTTCAAGGCCAAAAATTATTTTTTCATACTCGGATCTGACTCTGATGGATCTGCTTTTAGAGACGACAGTTTTCTCCGCGAAGAAGCTGAAAAATATCAAGACATTGTCATTGCCGATTTCGTCGACACTTACAACAACCTTCCGACCAAAACTCAGAGCATGTATGATTTCGCTACGACTTACTGTAGCGATTCTGTTCTCTATTTCGTCTTTCACGATTCGGATACAATCATCGACAGTCGCGAACTAGAGCATCGAATGACCAAAAAAGTCAGCTGGGAAAGATTGAGCACATCGTCTAAGAGGACGATAACAGGTCTCTCATCTCTCAAGGACAATTTGGATGTAAAGACAGATTTCCAAATTCCTTTCCTGAGAAATATTTCGGAAGAAGAAGACGGCCATGGAGTTGTTCACGAAGCTTTGGGAAACGAGAAGGGCCAAATCTTCTGTCTAAGGTAAATTTTATGAATCA
Source organism: Oikopleura dioica (assembly GCF_907165135.1). Taxonomy (NCBI): domain Eukaryota; kingdom Metazoa; phylum Chordata; class Appendicularia; order Copelata; family Oikopleuridae; genus Oikopleura; species Oikopleura dioica. The sequence continues at coordinate 3,975,657 of NC_137292.1, forward strand.
CGAAAACTCTTCAATACTTCCATTAAGGCCGACAGGATGGAATCACAACGCGAAAAACACGGAAAAATACAACATCACGCAATCAGAATACCCACCCTTATTTCGTCTTCCCGAGTACTGTAATGGCCAGGGAGCGATTTTAAACAGAATTGCTCTCGAAAAAATCCACCAAGTTTCGAAAGTTACCGAAATGGGCAGCTTCAGAATCGAAGACATTTACTTCACTGGCATTTTGCGGGCCAAAGCGGGTATTCAAGTGCCGGAGCGAGTTTTGAGCTTTGACTCGGAGAAGATTTCTTCAAGAGGAAATTTGATGCATACGTTGCTGCTCTTTGCAAAGCATAATTCAAAAGATGCATTTAGTGGAACTAGCCCTGTTCTTCAAGGAATGGTTTTGAGATTAGTACGCTAGGGTTGACAAAATTTTTCGAGGAAAAAGGGATTCTGGTCTCTTATTGGGCGACGAAAAATACACTGACATCTGATTGGCTCAGGGGACCCGGCCCCCACACTCCGAGTTGTCTGCCAACCCTAGTCATCAAGCCTCTTTTCGTGTAAGATCATTCTCAAAAACCAATAAAAGACGATAAACTCATTTACGCAGCCGCATCAGGATTTTTCCCTCAAGTGCTCATGAAACGAAAAGCGACAGAAGACTTTGAAACGGACCTCAAAGTCGGAGATATCGAATCAGTTCTTGGAAATCAACGAGATGCGCTAGAAAAACGACTTGAGTGGTTCTATGAGCAAGAGAGAAAGAATAAAAACTTGCATCTTAAAATTCTCGACTGATTCTTTCTGAAACATATTTAAGATGACAACTGCCCAGATTTTGAATCTAATAAAAGAAAAATTATGATCCTGACTAAATATCAACTTCTTTCCGGTTACGCATGAAGAGCTTAATCTTACCCTTCATTTTTTGAATCAGAAATCATTTTCTTATGTTATTTTCCTGTAATTTTAGCGATATAGTCAAATTGAATCGTATCATTATTCGAGAGTTCGAATTTTCCATTCAACAGAAATTCAAAAAAAAAGAATAGAGGAAGTCAAATAAAGCCCTTTTTAAAAGCTTTTTTTAAATAAATTCTTTGCCAAAAGAGAATGCTTTTGAAGTCTATTCTACCATCTTTTGCTTTGGGAGCATCTGTAGCAGACTATCTCGGGGAGAACAAGCCAGTTGCGATCATTGATGAATTCGAAGTTCAAGGCGATCAAATTGAGACATTTCTAAATCTTCACTTTTCTATCTTTGACGAGGGCTACCAAAAGGACTCTGGATTTATCAAGTAAGAACAGAACATCTTTTTCATTAAAAATTCTTTGCAAGAAATGATGAGTTTGTTGATATGTCGTCCGACTTTGAGGCCGAGAAGATGTGTACAGTTGTTCTCATGAGCTACTGGAACAATGAAAAAGCAGCTGAAGAGGCAAGAGCTGATACGAAGCTTGAAAATGAATTCAATAATGCGGTAAATCTCCATTTCCTAAATTTTTTTAATCTCATAAATGACTATCAGCTCGAAAAAATGGGAATATCATCAAAAGTAAATGGTCAATATCCGAGAAATATGATTTTCTCCATCATCGGACCTCCAGCGTAATATCTTTTCAACTCAAGAATCACCTTAAAATAAACCATTAGCGAGAGTGGATCACCAACTCAATCAAGGGAGATCCTCTTTGAAGATGCTTTTTCATCAAATGCTTGGAAAACGAGTGCTTATCCTTACAAGATTCCCGGTAATTTGATGCAGCAATACATCGATCTTGAGTCTGAGTATTGGGGAACTTTCAATGGCGGCTTTTCCTTCTATCAGAGGTTTTTGCTTTGAGAGAGAACTCCAACAATTTTTTTTCAAGAAATTCTGAGTTCGTCTCAAACGATTGCGATTTGACTTCGCCAAACGAGTGCTATTATTTAAATCTGAACTTTTGGTCAGATCGAGAGGAAGTCAGCAATATCAATGGAGTACGTCCCTTTATCGAGAAGATCAATATAATGAAAATTTAAGACGGAAGTAGGCGAAGTTAACGCAGCTTTCAACAAAGCAGCAGCGGAAAGAAACATCACTTTTGAATACGTTGGCCCTTTTCCAGGAGCAGGAACCGATGGTCTCGCAAATTTGAATGGAAGAAAGACTGAAGATCCTCGTGAAAACGATACTTCTCAAACAATCGCGTCAATGAGCCTCCTACTTTTAACACTGTTATTTTCTTGATTATTTATTTTCTCTAAATCTGGCATAATCAGAAATGAACTTTGTCATATTCGTGAAATTCTAGTTTTGTGGATCCATAATGATCTTGCAGGCTTTGCCGGACAAAAGCGCATCGTAGGCGGTTTTGAAGTCGGACAGGGGGACTCGATGAGAGACAGTCATTTCTATTGAGGTTTAATGAAAAGGAAGATGATAGTGATGACAGACCTGGTTGAACCTTTCCACTTTCGATCAATTTTTCGCACTCCTCCCAAGTGTGGAAAATCTTTCTTCCGTGGACGCTGTGAATCTCCAAGCTCTTGAAAATCAGATCGGGCAGGGGATCCTCAAACGTCACTGCCGACTTAGGCAGGCCAACGAGGCCGAGTTTCCCGCCTTTTCGCATGTATTTCAGACATTTTGACAGGGTCGGAGCATGCCCAGAAATTTCGCAGATTCGGGGAATTCCCTCGCCATTTGTTGCTTTCATGATGGTTTCGTGGAGGTCTTCTTTTGTCACATCAATCACTAGAATCAGTTTTAAAGGAGCAAATAAATAAATAAATAAAAAAGAAGGTGTGGACCCTTATGCTTTGAATTATGTAACTATCAAAGGGTATATTTACGAAGTACTTCTATTTGGGTCAGAGGACCAAAATCTCTACTCCTTGATGTTTGTTTTTATGGCCTCTATTTGTCGAAATTTGTTGCACTCAGAAGAGACAGTACTTGAATAAATCACAGTCCACGTCTAGAAAATGAGCTTTTTCGGGACTTGCAGTTTGCGAAAAATTATAAAAGCAGCACTTTTGAGCATTTTTGCTGTTTCGGCGCTTTTTGGAATAGCCCTAGCAGCTGGAGTTACAACAGTGAAAATAACAGAGGATAAAACTAAACCCGAAGAGATAACTACTTCTATTCCGGGCTTTCCGGACGGACCAGAAGGAGTCGATTTTGCCTGTAACGGCAGCGCTAGAATCCCGATAGATAATATTCTTTGGGAGAGAAATGATCTTTACCAAGGAGAAAACTCAGGCAAAAATCGATTCTTTCCGACAAATCGTCTTAATTTCTTTTAGATTATGCCGATTGGTGCATTTTCATCCCGTCTGCTCCTCGATCCCGACTTCCATACAAAGCCCAATGCGCTCTATACGATGCTTTACCCATTTCAATCCACGACGATCTCACTCAAAAATCCTTTGAAATCGCAAAATCAGACATCGATGATATTCAAATCATCCAATTTGGCGGCGAAACAAATCGAAGAGGGGAGTTTTCCTGGTTCGACGGAACGTAAGAAAAACTTTTTAAGAATCGTTTTCATATTTCAAGTTTAGAAAGATTGATTTTATGGAAAGTGAACTCGCAAGCGGAACTGGCGAACTCTACCTTGACTCTGCCGGATGGGAGGTCAAATCTGTCATGCGAAATGTCTCCGCTCACTTTGCCTGCTACGTTGATCAAAAAGCTCTTACTACAGTTACAAGTACTGCTTCCTCCGCTTCTACGAGCTCATCCAGTCGACCAACTTTGTCCCCAACAACGACGACATCGAAAACGACTACCACACCGCTGCTAACAACAACGACAACAGAGGAAATCACGTTAGGATGGAGCTATTGCGATTCAGGTACCGTAGACTCTTCTGATTGTTGATCGAAAAGTCAATAAAATCAAATTCCAGACGCTGACAAAACAAAAATTCTTTGGACAACAACGCCCATTTACGATGGTGCAAGTGATCAGTTCAAAGACTGGTGTGTTTACATTCCGAGAGAGTCTCGTCAATCTGGACTATCAGTAGACGAGCATTGCGAGCAGTTTTTCGGATCTGGTTTATCAATTCATGACCAAAACTTGCAAAATTCCATCGAAAGAGGTAAACGAACCTATATGTAAATTTTGATAATTTTTAGTTTTTCGGGAATTTTCTGAAGTTTCTGTAATTTCTGTTGGCGGCAAAAAAGACGCAAGAAATGAAGACTTCTACTGGCAAGATAACAGGTAATTTGAAAACAAAGACAAAATTCGAGATAAAATTTAGCGATGTGGATTACAAGAAGCGAGAACTGAATGGATTGACTGTTGGAACCGGAGAACTGGTTTACGCAAGAGCGAACTTTCAAAACGGAAATTGGGAGCTCACAAAAAATGAAAATACATTGAGCCATTCTCATTTTGCTTGCTATCAGAAGATTCCGGAAAAAGAAGGCTCCGCTGAAATCATAGAAGACTACTTTCAACCACTTTTTTGAAAAAAAATCCGTTTTTTTTTTGTAAATAAAAAAAGACTTTTTCAAATCATTTTTTACCTCTATCCGCGCCCATTTTCTCCGCCAACTCCAATTTATCAGCAATCACATCCGCCGCATAAATCTTCTTAGCTCCCATTCCTCGGGCACACGCAATCGCCAGCAATCCTACCGGGCCGCATCCGATTACGAGAAGGTCCTGGCCAACAATGTCGATTCGCTCTAGAATATTGTGGGCGACACCCATCGGTTCAATCAGACAAGCTTGTTCGTCGGTGATGGATGAGTTGATTGGGTAGAGGTACTTGGAGCTGACATTTGACAGCTCAGAGCAGCCACCCTTAATCCAAAGATATTCAACTGGGAAAAAGGCTCCTTTACCTGAGTAGTTCCTTTTCCATGCCCATATTGCTTCATCTTATTGCAAATATCACCCCTTCCTGCATCACACATGCAACAATTTTCGCAGTAAAAATGGTTCTCCACCGCTACTCGCTGCCTGATTTTATGAGTCGCTTCCGGGCCGCATTTGACCACGATTCCGACGGCTTCATGACCAGGGATGAAAGGCAAAGATGCGATCGTTCTAGCTACATCATTCCATTTCCACAAGTTTATGTCTGATCCACAGACCGAAACAGCCGTTACTTTTATTTGGCATTCGTCTTGAAAAATATTTTGACTCTATTGCTTTCGCTTATTTATTTAAAAATTGATATAAGAAGATATTTTCGAAAACCTCCAACAGGCTCATCAATGGGACAATTTTCGTCGAATTCAAATCCCTCAGCTGGGTCTCTTTTGATTAACGCTCTCATTTTTATTGCTTTGATTTTCTTACTTATTGACCCCAGAACCGAGTCCGTGATTGTTTGCCAAGGGCAAATGCAACTACGCCTACAGATAATTATTAAATAAGACCTCCGATAGAAGCAATACCCCCGTCAACCCTTTCACGATCAATCCAAACACAGAAGGAGCAGTTGCTCTTAGGTCAATGATGATGATTAATTTTATTTCCTGCCTGAAAAAGTAGAGCCTCTGATTTGGCTTCATTATATCCAGATGCTTCATTTTATCCAAAGCTTCATCCTATCCAATTACTTCATTTCATCCAAATTTTTTTTTGGATAAAATGATGCCTTTGTATAAAATGAAGCTTTTGGATAAAATGAAGCCAATTTTCAAAAAAATCAGAATTTGGATAAAATGAAGCATATGGATAAAATGAAGACAAAATGTTATCGGAAAAATCTGTGGATATAATGAAGCTTTTGGATAAAATGAATCTTTGGATAGAATGAAGCGATGGATGAAATGAAGCAATTGGATAAAATGAAAACTTCATTTTGAATTTCATAAACTGTTGACTCAATAAAGCGTTAGAATGAAAGGAAGCTCTTGATAAGAAAAATCAGTTTTTGAAAAAAAAAAATATAATCCATACTTCATAGCGGCGTTATTAAAAATGACTTTTTTATTGAAAGTTAGATCCTGAGTCAGGCTTTTTACACAGAAAGCTTTCATAACTCACGAACTATTGAAGTCATTTTCGTTTTAAAAAATTCATTTTAGCGACAATTCTTCTTCATCAAACGACCTTAACATCGGATCATCGGATTTCCACGGTTGCGAATGCAAAAACACGCAGTCCTATTACGACATTCGGTTACGCACCAATCGAGCTACAGTAACAGACTGCAGTTACAGAGGGCCAAAGTAACCGAAAAGTAGATTTCATCATCTGTCTCTTCGTTTTTGGCTATTTCTTGCAGAAACAATCTCCATGCTGATGAGCACTTCGATCCAGATCGTTTCATTCTGTATTTTTCAATAGAAAAGTCTTATTTGATGAAACAATAAATAGTAACGTCTTCGTTGTTTATTAATAAAATTCGCTAATAACAGCACATACTATCAATTTGAACATAATCATAAAAAATTTTATTGAATTCAAGCAAGTAATCTAAAGCCAAAAAGTCTCTAGATGAAAAAATTATGAGACGTCGTGGCGCTCAGACTGTAAGACTGCGAGACTATAAAAATTAGCAAAAAGTCTCTAGATGGTAATTTATTTCTGATGCACGATCAGAAAAGATGTGAAAAGAGAAAAATGCTGTCTCAGGTCAGTGTCTATATCCAAACGAATCCGAAAATTCCAAAAATATTTTTTCCGGGAATCGTCCGAGTGGGACGCGGACTTTTGGTGTAAAAGGGCCTTTTCTTGTAAATTTGAAAAACACTTTATACGCCAAAATAACATTCCTTATTTATTTTTTCGAGGTGGATGATTCTTTTATCGTCATTATTGAGCGTTGAAAATAATTTTTTCAAGAAAAAATCAGAATTCGGAATTTTTAAAAATTTGTTTTTTCCATAAAATTGTTCCTGGAGTTTCTTAATGATTAATTAACGTATGAGATGACGTAAAACATGCTTAACTTTTGTTGAAGATAATTTCGTTACGTCTCTCTAGAAAAAAATCCTTCAAATTAACAAGAAAAGGCAATTCTATAATAAATTCTTGTAAAGGGGACGGAGAGGGGGGTCGACGAGAATTTTCAGGGTTGATCGTTATTTCGCTTATAAAGATAATTCTTGGTGATAAAATATAAGATGACAATATAGGGACTCCCGGAATATGTCGCGAATGTCGCGAATGTCGCAAATGTCGCAAATGTCGCGAATGTCGAAGCAAAAAATAAAATTGAAAACAAAGACATTCTAGAAAATAAGAATTTCCGAATCCCTCGGAACAGTAGGGGCGTGAAAACAGATGTGTAACCTGCCAAATCAAGGAGTTTCCTACCAGTTAACCCGCGGAGCGGGCACTTACTTACGATGGTTTCAATATTTCAATATTTCTCGTTTTTACGAAGTTCTACCATATTTTATGACTATTTTCGATAATTCGGCAATTTTGTTATTTTATCTACCGTGGGCGAGAGATATCACGACGGAGTCTGAGGGCCCGGGCCGGGGTTTTGAATATTTCGCGCACATTCAAGTATTTTCCCATGCCTAATGGAGGACTTTTATCTGGTGGAAGACCCAATTGATGGAAGATAGGTCTAACCTAGACTCTTTAAGATTATTTAATCTTTAACTTATAAATAGATAAAAATTTTAAAAAATCTTGATCATGTGACTCTTGGAGGACCCCTGGAGGACCTTTTCTGGTGGAAGACCGGCCTTCCTGGAAGACCCTTAAAATTCAGCCCCGTTCCATGATTTTTAAATTTAAGGGCTTGACGGCCCTTCGGGCCGTCTCAGCCCCGTTCCATGATTTTTAAATTTAAGGGGCTTGACGGCCCTTCGGGCCGTCTCAGCCCCGTTCCATGATTTTTAAATTTAAGGGGCTTGACGGCCCTTCGGGCCGTCTCAGCCCCGTTCCATGATTTTTAAATTTAAAATGCTTGACGGCCCTTCGGGCCGTCTCAGCCCCGTTCCATGATTTTTAAATTTAAGGGGCTTGACGGCCCTTCGGGCCGTCTCAGCCCCGTTCCATGATTTTTAAATTTAAGGGGCTTGACGGCCCTTCGGGCCGTCTCAGCCCCGTTCCATGATTTTTAAATTTAAGGGGCTTGACAATGGCTGGGAACTCCGAGGTGATCAATCTCAGTCCCCAACCCCGCCCACACCCATCGTCTTTAAAATTCAAATTGATCAAGTTTTCAATTATGTTATGGTTTTGAATATATTTTTTAATTTAAAGATTTTCTTTGATTATTATTTACAAATTATTATTATTTAGTTTATTTATTATTAAAACAAAATCAAAGTTATAAAAATTGAAGGAAGAAGAAGTTTCTAAGGTCAATTATTGAGAGAGGTGAATTGTGAAAAATGTTTCTAGACGGGGGGTTGTTGTTGTTCTTCGCGGAGGACCCACTCCCACGTGGCGCAAGATGCGCGCCAAAAAGAGCAAAAAGATTGGGACGAGAAAAACACGCGCAAATGCCCCAATCTATTTCGCTCTCCGTCGTGAAATCTCTCGCCCTCGGTAGAACAATTGCTGTTTTTCGAAATTGCGACATTCGCGACATGGAAGATTTATATTATAAATATATGTAAATATAAATATAAATAAATATAAATATAAATATATGTATAATATTTTTATATTATACATTAACTAAAAATGTGCTGGGGTCCGGATGTGTATATATAGCATAAAGTAAAAGGCCAATTTCAATAAGGAATCCAAATTCAAAATCCTAACCCCCCATGTATTCATGCTCGTTGGAAAGAGCGTAAAAAGTTACGTCAGAAAAAAATATTTCTGGTGAAGAGCTATCTTTTTCGGAAAAAATTTTGAAAAAATCGGAAGAAAAATTTTTTTCTAGAGTTGGATATTTCGTATTAAACTCTACCTCGGGTAGGTCAAGGCGATCATTTTCGTGTATTAAACTCAAATTTTCCATTTGTGGAAAAAAAATGAGAGGGGAACCAAGGTTTTGGACTTTTGGAACTTCAATCACCCGCCATGACGTCATTGCTGATGACTCAGCCTCTAGAAATATTTTTTTCTGACGTAACTTTTTACGCTCTTTCCAACGAGCATGAATACATGGGGGGTTAGGATTTTGAATTTGGATTCCTTATTGAAATTGGCCAAAGCTAACCCACGCTCATTTGGGGACCGTATATCGGGCCAGGTGTTCACACCAGACTATTTTCAGGAAAGCTCACCCACGCTCATTTGGGGACCGTATATCGGGCCAGGTGTTCACACCGGACTATTTTCAGAAAAGCTTACCCACGCTCATTTGGGGACCGTATATCGGGCCAGGTGTTCACACCGGACTATTTTCAGAAAAGCTCACCCACGCTCATACACCCTTAAGAATAAGACAAGATAAATTTTATAAGATAAATTTCAAGTTTTCAGCCATCAATAGACTCCTGCGAACCAAAAAACGGTTGGTGTCACGAATCGACAAAAATCCCGACAAAATTTTGCGTGGAAATTCTCAACCAATCAGCAGCCTTGATCCGTCGAATCCTGTTGTCGACACGATGCCGAGCCGTAAGCGGAAAAGACCGGTTTCTTTTGCAAACTGATGTATTCATGCCTGTTTTTTATCGAAAAAATATAATTGAAATATTTTAATTTATATCTTTTGATGTTTCTTTTGTTGAAATTTCTTACTTTTATTTTAAACAGACAAAAAACAAGGACAACAAGCAAAAATGTTTATTTTAAGTAGACTCTAGTATAGTCAGAAAATATTCTTGATTTTAAAAATTCATCGTCGAGTTCGCAAGGTACATTATTATCGAAAGTTAGTGTTAGGATCGGTATTTCGAAGCTTTTTGCTCGTGCCCGGGAGTGAGCAAATGAAGAAAATGAGGAATTTCTGAGTTTGCGAAAATATGTGAACAAATACGTAAGGACCCGTTGTTTGCGGAATAATAAACGCCTCTGATGCCTCGTTTTACTAGCTGCACTTGTTTAATTAGACAAAAAGAAATTCAATAGATTCGTTCGGTATCGGGCGAGAATTCAATTAAAAACTTGAAGAATTACTGAGTGGGGGTCGAGTAGAATATCAAAAATAAAGACAAGTTAAACTGTTTTTTCACCTGAAAAATATCGCTTCATTTTATCCATTTGACTCATTTTATCCAAGAACTTCATTTTATACAAAGCATCATTTTATCCATTTGCTTCATTTTATCCACTTTTTTAAACGTTAAAATACTAGCTTCATTTTATCCATTGACTTCATTTTATCCAAGTCGTCATCTTATCCAATAACTTCATTAGATACAAATGCTTCATTTTATCCATTTTCTGAATTTTTTGAAAAATGGGCTTCATTTTATCCAAAAGCTTCATTATATACAAAAGCATCATTCTATCCAAAAAAAAATTTGGATTAAATGAAGTAATTGGATAAATTGAAGCTTTGGATAGAATGAAGGTCTTGGATATAATGAAGCCGAATCCACGATCAATCCAAACACAGAAGGAGCAGTTGCTCTTAGGTCAATGATGATGATTAATTTGATTTCCTGCCTGAAAAAGTAGAGCCTCTAGTTTTTCTGTTTTATTAAAAATGGGTTTCCTTGACTATTTTAAAGAGACTCTGTCCAACTGCATCAACAGGGATGCGGAGAAATGGATCGAAGAGAATTATCAAGACGTCTCAATTGATAAAATCCTAAAAGTACAATTTTCAATTCGGCTAGCTGCGCTTGCTTATTATTCCAATGTAAAAAGTGTTAATATCTTATCCAATTCATTCTGTTTTAAGCATTTTGCCTGCCTCGACAGTGTTTCTCTAGAAAAGAACAAAAATGATTTTTCCAAACTTTTGCCTGAAAAAATGATTGGGACTGAACTCGATAAGGCATTGGATCAAAAATCTTCAATTATGCCATTGGCATAATGCCAATGGCCCATTGCAAATCGCGTCGATTTTCTGTATTTTGAATCCGGTTTCAGTCATCTATGATTTCACTGCTAAAGAGATTCGAAATTTTCGACTTCGAAGCTATTCGAGACGACAGAACCGGTTCCGATGCCATCTTAATCTTCGCAAAAGACAAGCCTGTCGATAATGTTGAGGGAAAAACCTATGCCATTGTCACCGTCTGCGGGACATTCGAGCTGCAAGACGTCTGGCAAGACATCAAGATCTCCCAAGTTCAGTTTGAAGAAACAGAAGCTCGCGCACACAGCGGATTTTATGAATGCTTCCAAGCTCTGAAGCCGGGAGTTGAAAGCTTTCTTGATAAAACTGTCGCTGAAAAAACGGTCGACGAAATTTTGATTGTTGGGCATTCACTTGGTGGCGCAGTCGCCTCTCTTCTCGGAGCATCGCTAGGATTGGCTTAGATTTTTACAATTTTTAATTTTTTAACATTTTTTTAAATTGATATAAAATCAAAACCAAAATTTGAGCACCGAAGTATGAAGGGGAAAATTTCCGAGTAGTGAGTGTTGGTGCTCCGAAAATCGGAAATAAGGCTCTGCAAGACTTGTTCAAAGAAAGGTTCAATCATACCGTTCTATTTGAATATGCATTAGTTGTATTTGAAGAGTGAAGAAGCATGTGCGAGTCCGACTAACGAGCGATCTTATAGTGAGAATGCCAAATCTTCTGTATTGGTTCAGGAAAGCCTTTTTTTGAATTGACGAAAGAAAACCTTCTTCAGAAATTCAGGCGAAGACCACGACCCGACTGACTTCCCCATTTTTGACGAGTCCGACTTTCCCATCGGAAGTCATTTTACTCATCGTGTTTACGTCGGGCTGGAAAAAAATAAAGAAATTATTTTTAAGAAAAAGTTCGGAAACGCTGTTCAAAAGGCTCAAAAATATCTGCAAGCTCAATAAAACAGGAAATAGATGACAAGAACAATCAGTAATTGACCTTTATAATCAGAATCAAAGAAAAAGAAAAAAGTGAACTGAAATGATCAAAAACAGAAGCAGTTTCGAAGCGGATGAATGATCCGATGAATTCGAGAAAATGACGATTTCCCCTTGAATTTCCCTCAAATCAACGTCATCCAACAGAAATGCAGATACTTTTATGCTTTTTGAATATTTTTCCAAATTTTCGTCCCCTATGAAGATGGCTTTCCGGGTCGTCAACAGCTCTTTATTCCCTGAGAAGGATTAGTTGAATAAGCTTTACTGCAAAATTTACCAATTTGATTCTGGCAATCAGATTTTGCCTGGCAAAAGATCTCGTCATTTTTGCTGCACGCTCCAACAGATACTTCGAAAATGACTGTTTTCGAATTGGCGAAGGAAAAACTTTTCAGAATAATCGTTTTTGCTTCCTCATCAATTGTGACAATTTCTTCAACTTCTTGCAGTGCGCATCCGTTTTCAATTAAGGAAACGGAGCTTGATAAATCGCCAGAACTTGCGGTAAGGGATTCAATTCGATAGTCGAGAGAGTCGACGAGTTTTTCCGGCTTGATAAGCATAAGTTGACCAAGATTCAAGTTTTTAAAGTTCGAATGATCGCAGGCACCAGTGATTTCAAGAGAGCAGATTTGAAGGTCGAAAAATGATCTTGATTGAGAGGAATTTGACGAGACCGTGATTGCAGTTGTGTCCAGCGCGATTGTTGAGTTCAACAGGTCCCCGTTCTTTAATATTTTTTATGCGTTTAGTGGTATTCAGCGATGGCTCGTGGAGAAACTCATTAACCCTGCTTTTTCGACTCAATAGCCACGCCCGTCGGTAACGTAGCGTGTGGTAACTCATGATCATTTCTTAGTTACCTCATGTCAGGGGCCATAAATATATTGATGGGGTAAAAAACAAAGCCTTTAAAATCAAAATTGATAAAAAAAATACCTGGAAACTGCATTCAAATTCTAATGCAGCAGTTTCTTCCTTTTCTTTTAATTTTGAATATTCTCCAGTCTCATTGACATATAAATGTTCTATCAAGGCATTTAACTTCCATCGATAGCTAAATCTGTCCCAAAAACCAGGCTGCACTTCCAAGTACGATCCGCACTCTTCGAACGGCAGAATAATTCCATCTTCGGTGAAATATTCAGCGCAATTTTGAAGAGAAAAAGTTGTGGAATTGTCAAACTCGCCGAAAAATTGGACCGATAAATAATTGCTTCCGAATTGAAAATTATAACAACGCGGATTTAATGATATTCTGAATTCATCTTGCCCGCATTCAAGTTCGAAGATGTCTTCTCTTTCACAAGGAATATATTCTTGAGTTATAGTCGCAAGAGTCGATGTTTGCGACGAAAATACTGGTTTGAAAAGGAGGCTCTCGATAAAAACAAGTATTTTCATGGTTTTTAAAAAAGCAAAGATGAAGAGAAAACCGAGACGGAAAATATGATCAATCATTATAATCGTAAAATTAAGCCGATCCCAAAGGAATGAGCTTATTCAACTCCTTGTCTATTGACATAAAACCAGCAGAAACCAGCAAAAATCAGCAGGCTACTCTCGTAGAGCCCGGTTCGAAATCGTACTTATGAGCGAGTGAACTGGAACGATACCTATTGACCCTGTCTTTTCCAGCTGTTGGTGACGCCCGTTATTAAGGATATAGCCTGTAAAATTCAACTTTCGTAGCGGCTAAACGCGAGGTCGGATCTTTTTCATTTCAAAAACAATCCTACCTAAAAATGCACGAAAAACTCAATTCTGGTATATTTTTTAAAATTTTCACCTAAATTTTTCTCTCTAGAGCGACTTGAAATCTTACGATCACGATTTCTCAAAATTTTTCCACTAATTCGCTAAAACTAAACCGTGTTCTCTGTTGTCATAATGCTAAGCTAGAAAATTGAGGGAATAAAATTCTCAAACTCGGTCATATTTTCATTCTAGTATTCTCCTCTTTCTTGCTCTTGCTTTTCTTCCCTGCGCGCTTTATCGCGTGTAGCCAATCAGAGCGCTCGCAAAAACACGCACGCTCTCCCGGAAAAGAGGAGGCGAGAGAGCGAGCACCGAGCGCAACGCTTTTTATAGCTTCTGCGCGCTGAGTTAGCCTCATGGAAAAGGCTGTAAAATCGGTTTCTTTCGGAATTAGAGAAAACTAAACCGTCAATTTTGTAGATAAAGGTCTAAAGAACCTATCTATCGAAAAAACTCGACCGATTTAGTGAAAAATTTTCGAGGAATCGCGATCGTAAGATTTCAAATCGCTCTAGAGAGAAAAATTCAAGTAAAAATTTTTAAAAAAGTACCAAAATTGAATTCTTCGTCCATTTTTAGGTAGGATTGTACTTGAAATGAAAAAGATCCGACCTCGCGTTTAGCCGCTACGAAAGTTGAATTTTACAGGCTATATCCTTAATCCTGGTCACAAATTCTTCGATACTAAGTTTACTAAATCAGAACTCAGTTCATCAAACTAAATAAAGAAAAATATTGATTTTTTCATTATGAGCAAGAAGTAAGTTTAAGGGGGAGTATCACGCTTTTTTGAAAGTCGGTATTTTAATAATCTGTCTCGAGATTCTTGTAGCTTAGGCCTTGACTAACAAAAAATATATTGAATTTTTTTCTTATTTTTCAGAAAAAGTACCCTAAAAATGACATTTAAAGTTGTTTACTCGCGCCTAGTGAAATTTTCCCGCGACATTCTGGATGAATTTCTTTTGCCCAGAGTCGTTTATTTCTTCATTTTTATGAATATTTTCAATCAGAGATAAATGTTTTCACAAGAAAATAGCAAAAAATAACCTATTCGTCACTTTTCACTGCTGATTGATTTCATGAAAATCTGCATTTTTGGAACCACTTCCTCAGACAAAAATTTTGTTAAGAATTTTTTGAGTTTTCAAATTTTCCTTCAAAACAGCCCTAGAGAAGGGGATGAACTTTCTAAAACCAGGAGCGACTTTATGATCGAACGTTAATTTCTTAGAAAAATTTCAATCCTCCGACAGGCCAAAATCGAGATTTTGTGAAGACGGGACTCAGTCTCAGCTCTCTACTGCGAAAACTGCTTGAGTAAATGAGAATCCGAGAAAAACAGCCCTAGATATTGGTCATATCTAACTACTCGAGGAAGGATTTATTGGATACCTAAGGTTCTCTGGAAATGAGAGCAAATCTCCGACCCCCCTTTAGCAGAAAATGCGTGATACTCCCCCTTAAGTTATTATTATATAAATATCTTTTATATTTTCTTAATAATACTTTTTTATCAATTTAGGTCGCATTTCAAAAGGAGATCCGAGCCCATCAAGATGAGCTCAAGGAGCACCCGGTTTACGAAAGCATCGATAGCCTAAAAGGCCTTCGACAATTTATGCGATTCCATGTCTTCTCAGTTTGGGGAAACATGAGTCTTGTGAAACGACTTCAAAGGGATCTTCTTTGTATGAATACTCCGTGGACTCCACCAAAGACAAAACAAACGGCTTCGATCATTAATCAGGTAAAAAAATGATTATTGTCGTTTAGGTATAACGACTCCTTATTTTCAGTTGACTCCTGGAGAAGATTCAGCTTACGAGCTTTACGTAAAAGCTATGAACGAAATCGGATCAGGAAGGTTTAATTGTCCTAGATAGAATATTTTCAAAATTAACAAATATATTGAACCAGTGGAAAGACTCTACCGAAGTCACTAAACTTGTTTCGATGATCGAGCGGGGCCAATCTTACGAAAACGCGCTAAACTCTCATCAATCCGTTTTCGGCGATACGATCCCAGAAGCAATCTACGATCAGCTCCGCGAGACCTTGCGAATCGCCGAGAAGGGAAGCACTCATGAAGCGATGGCAGCACTTCTCTACAGCGAAGAAGAAGGGCTGACGATTCTCTTCCAGGACTTCCTCGACAACAAAATTTTTTCAAACGGAAAAAAATCAAACTCGCTTCATATTTATCTCCAGAAATACATGCATCTTGATCAAGAAAACTACCGTCAACATGCTGTTGCTGCCGTTAGGTTCGAAAGACAAGGAGATAAATGAAATAAAGATAATTTTTTTTCAGCGAAATTTGCGGCAAGGACGAGAAAAAGTGGAGTGAAGCGACAGCTGCGGCGAAAAGCGCGATTGAGATGAAAATTCACTTTTATGGCGAGATTTTGGAAAATCTGCCAAAGGTCGAGAAATGGCAGCAACAAGGCGCGGATAACCCTGCAATGAAAAGGTCAAAATGAGAAGAGAATATTTTATCTTATTTTTGATTAAAGGATGCAAATGGTCCAGTTCTGGAATATGTTCGCGAATCCAAATATGTTCGATGAGTAGACTCGATGATTATATTAGTTTATTGCTTCTTTACTTACCTGACCTTAAAGGCTACCTATCAAATAAATAATAGACAATTCTCGTTCTCAAATCCATCTCATTGCAAAACGTGTGAAAAAACCCAAATAACCGGCAAAAAAATTCCCAGACAAGTCTTAGATCAAACATAATTCTATTCTGTCTATCAAAAATGACCGCCCTTGCACCCCGCTCCCGCTGAGAAAACCGATTATAATTACACTCCCAGTCTTGCATAAGTAATCATCTGCGCCTTTATAACCGATCTCGTCGCTCCACTCCTCATCCAGTTTTTGAAAGAACCAAAAAGTAAAAAAAACAAAAATGAAACTTTTCAAGTTTTTTTCCGTCGCCGGCTTCGCTGCTGCTCAATCGTCTCCTTGCACCTTGATCACTGCAACTTGCGATCACGAGGGCTTTCATGTTGTCCTCAGTGACACCTGCCGATCGACCGACTACTCAGGCGTGACTGTCAATGAGGTTTATGCTTCCGGATGGACTCAGAACTCCACTCTCCCAGGTACGTCACTAATCAACAGAAAAATATGAAATTTTTCGAGTCAAAATTGAATCCCCTTTTCAGTCTATGGCGCTCCAAGTGAAGCTCCATCAATGTGCCGCTTTTCCGTCGACCCCGCTGAATCGACACAGTACCTGATGGATTTCTCCTTCCTCGAGTGCGGCACTGACTACCCCGACTCCACCTCAACCGATTTGGTCTACCGGAACACCATCCAAGCGAATGAGTACTACTCCGACATGCTCATGGGCGCCAAGATCCGCTACATGATCACGTGCACTGGCGATCGAGTCGCCGAAGTGACCAGTCAGACTGGCGACATCACCGCTGAAACCGAGTTGGTGACGACTGATAATCAGAACAAGCCCGCCAGCTGGGTCGACAACATTATCTCGATGAAATTTTACAACGATGCAGGTTACTCCGCGGAGATGTCTGGCTCTACCAACGTCGTTCCCTTCGGCCACAACGTCTACACCTCCATCGAGCTCGACAACACCTGGGCCGACATCAACGTCAGAACCACCAAATGCTGGGCAACTGAGTCCTCTGACTCAGCGTCGTCCCCTTCTTTTACGATCTTCGAGAACTCCTGCCCAACTCTTCAGTGGGTCAATGTTGATGACTCGACAAATGGAGCTTCGGAAATTTCTCGATTCGACTTTAGATCGTTCAGATACCCCGGAAGCAATCAGATCCATCTTCATTGCGAGGTCTACATCTGCCACGACGACGCCACCGATGTCTGCACCGTAACTTGCCCCTCCTCCCGCCGTCGAAGACGACAAGCCGACTTCGATTCCGACTTAACCACCCTCGCAAATGGCACCATTATCCAGGACAACGGTCTTCCAGGTACTTTTGAGTTGCACATAAAAATTATCTTCATATATTTTTTTGTGAAAAGCTCACAAGAGACGCTCCGCTCGCTCGAACTCGCACCACCGCTCGAAAAGCCCTTCAACAAATGAATTATTATTTTTAGCTCCTAAGATTCTCTCTGCTACAATTGATGTTACCGACTTGGAAACTCCCGTCGAAGCTCAACGGTAACGCTAGCAACCACTTATTTTTTAACCGTTTTCTAAGGGTCCAAAACAAGGTCGATCGACTTTCAGAGCTGCTTGGAACAACCCGTTCGGAATTTTCCAAGCTCGCCCGAGTCATCAAGAAACTCCAGTCAGATGTCAATACCCTCTGAAAATCTGGAAGAAAATAGCCGAAAACGTCCCCTTCTCGAACTTTATCCTCTAGAACAATTATCGCTGTTGTCTCGTCCTACCAATCTGAATGTTAATAAAATAATCAACAAAAAAAAAACTGCCGGCTTGATAAAATTGACTTTTTGCACGTGACCTTACTAAGGGTATCGATCAAACTATGATACATGTTCTTTATTATATCAGATAACTTTTCATTTCAAAATCTTGGCAATTCGATTGGCTCTCCTTCTTCTTCCGGATGAAGTCTTCTTAGATGCTGCTCCATGGTGTCTTTTCGAAAGTGCGTGTGCGAGCAGAGACTACATTTCCATCGAGAAATGTGATGCTGCAGATGGTGTTGGTAGTCGCGCTTGAGATTTTCTTTATTGCTGAGTCCGTAGTTTTCAGAATTGATGAGCAAGTGGGGGCAGATTTTACATCTGAAGTTTCCATCGCCTTTCCCACGTTTTGGGACAGTCTCGATGTTGCGAATATGAGAAATGAGAAAGCCGACGTCTTCTTCTGTAACCTGGTCAACCTGGATTCAAAAATGATGATCAAAAATAGAAGATGGAAAGTTACCATTTGGCTGTTTGTCAACGCCTCGATTATTTCGTTGACGCGGTTTTGATTGTCAACAGCGGAGTTGCAAGGTGCTCCATAAAAGTCCAAAAATGTTCGAAATTGCTCTTCGTCAACTTCGACTAGGCTTTCGGAAAACGGTCGTTTCAGCTTGATTTTTCGGCCACTGGAAAGGATAAATAAGATCATATGTAAAAAAAAAAGATTTTGTGTCATTTTGTTCGAATATTTTTCTTACTTTTTTGAGGCACTGATGACGGCATGTAAAAATGGGTCAATCGAAGATTCATCCCTTTTCTTCGACTCTGGTTTTTCCGGAAATTCCTCCTTATCGTCTGGTTTTTCGAAGAACTGTTGGAGTAAGGATCCCCCTTCCAATTGCTGAAGCTCAGCATCAAGAGCAGAATCGTCTGGTTTTTCATCGAAAAGTCCTGAAAACAGACATAAGATAATATTATAAGATAGTTGTTATCAAATAAAGAATATTTTAAATAAATACCGTATCTTACCGTTCAACTGAAGCTCTAACTGAAAAGTATCAAGTTCATCCATATTTTTATCTTTCGTTTTTTTTTGATAAGTTTTACTTTCTAGCTCTTCTGACTCAAGACATAACAAGAGGCGTACTTTAAAAAGCAGCGAAACGATCTCGTTAAATTTTCCTAGCGAAGGAATCGCGGGTTTCCGCCGCGGTAAGAATGCATAATCCAAATAGAAATTAGTGTTTGATCAAACAGTGACAGAATTATGAGACAGAGTTTCCGAACTCTCTTTTTTTTCCCGTCATCGCGACGCCGTCGAAATAATTATTTCTTATTTCTATTTTAAATGGATATTTACCAAACATGATAAATCAATTTGTCCTTCTCGTTTTACGATCGAAAAAGTTTAATAATCCACTTTCGTAAAAATAAAATAAATTTGATTTTTTCGTAAACGATTCAGATAAAAAAAGGGAAAACTGACAAACAAAAAGTTCTAGTTACGCCCCTGCCTTTTCAAAAAGAAAGTTCACAATGGCAATTTTTAACGAATGAGTCGCCTCTCTTATTTATTACGGAGAGTCGAGGATTGCCGATGTTGTGCAGGGGATTTGTCATGTATTGACTATCTCATGAATTGAATCGCGCTAACAATATGTAGGCATATAAATTATATGATAAAATCTTTATTAAATCAGATAATTTTTCATCTCAAAATCTTGGCAGTTCGATAAGCCATCCTTCTCCTTGATGGATTCTTCGAAGATGTTGCTCCATGGTGTGTCTTTGAAAGTGCGTGTGCGGGCAGTGACTACATTTCCATCGAGAAATGTGGTGCTGCAAATGGTGTTGGTAGTGTCGCTTGAGGCGTTCTTTACTGCTGAGTCCGTAGCTTATAGAATTATCGAACAAGTGTGGGCAGATTTTACACATGAAGTTTCCATCGCCTTTTCCACGCCTAGGAACAGTCTCGATATTACGAACGTTCGCAACGAGGAAGCTGATGTCGTCGTCCGAAACCTGGTCCGCCTGAATTCTAAGATAATGATCAAGCGATGAGGTTAATGATTACCATATTGATATTTGTAAGATCGTCGATTATTTTTTTGACGCGATTTGGATTCTCAGCCACTGAGTTGCCATTGGTTCTAGGAAAGCCCCAAAATAGTCGAAATAGTTCCTCCTCATTTTCGAGAAGGTCTAAAATAATTTTTATTTAATTTTATTTCTAAGAAAGAGCTCTTTTTACCAGCCATCATTTATCGAATGGATCTCGTGGAAAAAAAATTATAATTCTAATTTTGAGAAAATGAAATTGATATAGCGGCAATAAAAACAAAAAGTTCTACGCCCTAGTATTTTTAAAGACCGTAATACAATGACAATTTTTAACGAATGAGTCGCCTCTTTATTTTATGATTTGTTCATTTTGCAAATTTTCCGAAGTTTTGGATGATTTCTCGCCAGAGTTGGGGAGGCGTATGGAGGGAGAAGGTGACGGTGGAGATTCGAGGATTGCTGATGTTTTGCAGGGCATTTGTCATGTTTTGAATTTTGTCCACGCTCAACTAAAATGGATTGTATTGAAACCAGTTCCTTTATTTTTGACCCGGTCGTTACCTTGACGCCAATTGATTTTTCTCGTTTATGACTTCGATCTCGCTTATCTGTTGTTTCCAAATGCATGTCAAAGTGCCTTAAAATTAAGCTCAGATTATAAACGAAAGCTTGAAATACTTTTCTCCGTATTTGTTAATTCGAATTGGCGAAAAACCCTTCACTTTGACCAAGCAATCTGGAAGATCAACTTCAGCGTACGAGTTGGACTTCATCATCGGTGGAATTGGCTGGTCGAGAAGGCCTCCCATCTTTTGCTTCGGGAGTTTGATAACATATTTTGGGCTTTTATTTTTTCCTGCGCCGAAGTTCTCGATCTTGATGAAAATTTAAAGGAAGCTGACAAATGGCACCACCTTGAATGAATCTGATGTTGTAGCACCAAAAACATTGTCCATTGCCGCAATTTGAAGGTTGATCTCATTAACTGCGGCACTGATGTCTTCCTGGCTCTTGTTCAGACTCGATCGACTGAAGATTTTATTGCATAAATTCTTTTTTTATCAGATTAAACCTGTTGATTCTTTTAATCGCGACCAACTCTTGTTGCGCTTCTTTTTTGATCATCTTCTTTTTCTTCTGTCTTTCTTGCAATTCCTTGAGCTCATTCTTCGGATCGACTTCTTCGGCTATTTCTTCGTCGCTTCCGGAGGATGGCGCAAAGCTGCTGGTTGAAAGAAAGCTGTGGTCATTTCGGGTCATTTGCTGCTTTCCATAAAAACTGCCTTCTGTTTCGAGTTTTCGGCCAAGAGGGGATTTTGCCCGTCTCGATCCTAGTAAAAAATAAAACGAGAAAGAAAAGCGCTGATACCAGGAGTGCTGAGCAAATCAGGAGTAAGAAGGCGATCAGCATTGATTTGTGGTGAAAGGCGACGGGCTGCAACAGGTGAACGGCCACGTGACTGAGTTCTAGATGCGACGGATGATTTTCGTGAACCAGGTCTTCTCATGACTCACAGGACAGAACAATATAAAATCAAAATTGTATTTACATTTTTCATTTTTTTCAAATTTATATTCTAACTCAACACCAATCGTTTAAGTAAAATATAATAGGTTTACTTTTACCATTTAGTTATGGTTTTTGAATCATTTCCTTGGAGATCTAGATCTAGAACGTATTGTCGGGTTGTGGGGGGTACTCATGGTCACGTGAGTCTCCATTTGCTCAGGATCGTAAAGAGCAAGCCCTCGAACTCGAGTTTCTGTTGGAATCATCATCATGTCCTTATTTTCGGATAAAAAAGAAGAAGAAAAAAGAACGATCTGATTACCGGGAGGACAATATGGGAATTCATGGCTGGACAGTTCTCTCTTTCGGAAATCAAGGGCGCGACAGGAGATCAAAAAAGTGTTGGCCTTGCGGTTCTAGCCACGGAGCGAAAGGAAAAGTTTTTGATACGAAGGGCGCTTATCACTTAACCCAAGCACTTGTTGATCTTCAGGCGTCAAGGCCAAGTATTTTTTTGAAATATAAATCAAGCGCTTATCAGTTCTCATAAATTTTTAACTATGGATCGTCTTAGACAAATAATTGCCACTTTTAAAAAAATTTTAAGGGCGTCTAGAAGTTGCCAGAAAAATATTTGATTAAAGCATTAAGTCATGCAATGATCATCTTTATGTCAATAAGATTTTCAAAAATATAAAAAACCACAAGAAAAAACGAAGAAATTCAAAATGTCAGAAACGGAAATTCAACAAATGCAGAAATCTTTAACCCTTATCTTGAAGAAACTAGAGCTGGCAGAAAAAGAAAGAAACGATTTGAAAGAAGAAAATAAAGTCATGAAAGAATCGAGCGAAAAATTGACGGAAAAATATTTGGAAATCGAAGGTAAGTTATTTTTTGAAAAATTTTATTTGAATGCCGGTAGAGAGGCATTTTTTGATGACTTGTGTAATTTGGCGCACTATAAAATACAGCAATGAAACCGGTTGATTCTTAAATAGAATAACTTCAATAATGAGTTTTTTAGGAAACCAGTCGATTCTGCAGAAAAAGAAGCAAATAGACGATGAATCAACCAAAAAGATCGAACTGCTTTTCAAGAAAATCGACTGGATACACAATACTTACAACAGCAAATTTCAGTATTTTTATTAGCGAAACGAGAAGCAAGACAGGGCGATTGCGTCGCTGGAGAAGAAAAACAAGCAATTTGCGAGACGAATAAAAGACCTTGAGGAAGCTCTTGCTATGATGAAAAAGAAATTCTCCCGATGGGAAAAGTTTCAAATCAAAAAAATTTAGTTCGAACGAAAAAACTGAAACGAAGAATGAAGCTATTGATAAATTGTACAGTGTCTGAAAGAATTAAAGAAGCGCATGATCAAATCTCATCCATACGTTTTTTCATTTGATTATGACGGCCATAAGCTCAGCAAATAGCCCGTGGTTGGCTTCGATACTGTTTTCAATAAACCAAAGTTGCGCATCTATCAGTTTATTTGTCAATTAATTGCAGCCTTGTTATTTAAATTCCAATGTCAAGAATTCATAAATATTTGATCATTGAAGATTTTCGCGTAAGCCGCGGTTTAGCTCTCGAAAAGCTCAGAATCTGAATGTTAAAAATACTGATCGAACTGTCCCGGAATGAAGTCAACAGTAATTGGAGTTTTTCTTTTTGCTTCAGCTCTAGGAGTTATGATCTTTTTTATTCAGCGTTTCGATCAAAAACCTATCACAATAACAAAAGAGGACGGAAAAGGTGAGATATCAACTAAGCTTGTTTAGTTTAAAATCTTTATTCTTAAAGATTTTCGACTGAAACAACATAGACCAAGCTTTCTAGATATTCTACGAAGATCTTTCTCTCTCTGCCTAAATTATGATCATCCAACTCACAACTTGTGAGTCAAAATTCCAACTAAATGTTTGTGAAAGAAGTTTTAAACTGTATTCATCATTCAGTTTTTTTTTTGTCAAAAAGAGAAAGCGATTGATACAGATTTTTGTTTGTTTATTTTTCAATTGATTTTTCCGGTTTATTTTCTTGGACTTCTTGCAATTTTCTTCGGGCCAGTTGGATTTCCAGCCACAAAATCATATTCGCAGTCATAATTGTATCTGAACACGAAATCTTCCGGGCACATGTTCCATTCATCCTCCGCCTTCAGCACAATCGTCTCGAATTTCTTCGACTCGACAAAAGAAGGTTCTCGCCCAAGAATCCAGAACTGAGTGTTTGTATGAGTCGCATTTAGGCGATAACAGTTCATTCCAGCGGCGTACTCGTCATAGTCAGTGTCAAGGACCCCTGAATATTTAATCATAAGAGCTTTTTTGCGGTGAAAACTTGGGTAAGCCATCAAAATTACGGATTCAAGTTGCCTCAGCAAAACTGTCAGGGGATCAGTCGTGTCAAAATGATGAAAAGAATTTTGGTAGCAATTTTTCTTTTTTGTTTTTCTCAAGGAAGAGTCGTTGGTCCTGATGGGTGGCAGCCTCTTCGGCTACGATCCTACGAAAATTCGGAAGAAGAACCCCAAGGTATGTTTCTTTGGATTTAACTGATAAAAGGCGATATATTTTCATAAAAAGATCACTTTTTTAACCTTTTTTTAAGATTTTTTAATGAGAGAAGATCATGGAAACTTTTTCGATATTATTCGAAAGTCACTATCCCTGTGCGTTAACGACGACCACCTATACCACTGGTAGAACAGACTATGATAGGCTTCACCGTTACACTGTCTTCTACTTACAGTAATTTGGATAATACGGTGCGTCTTCGGGCGTGTATTCATCAATAAAATCGACAAATAGCAAGTTGGGCGCTGTTCGTTCAAAATCTTGATACGCATAGCCAGTTGTCCATGTTTTCGCCCAGAGCCCGTCTTTTGTTGGGTTGATCGAAGTGTTATTCACGTCGATGCGGGACTTTTCGGCGTCGAAATCGTAGAAAAGCTCGATGCATTTTCCGTCCGATCCGTCTGGCTCATTTGGCAAATATCGCTCTAGAATTGGGCTTATGTTTATTTAACGATGAAAAACGGGCTAGGAAAATTCAGGCAGAGAACAAAATTCTAGAGCCCCTTTTCCTGGATACCCCGCAAGATTCCACCAAATGCCCGAAAACGCTTCCGCATTGAAATTTTCTATTATCGGCGGAACTAGACAGTCCTCCGTTGTAGTCCTTGCTAGCGCAACTCCGACAAATCCTGCGACTCTCAACATTCTTATCAATAATTATTACGAGAAGTCGATTTTCAAAGTTTTTGTATGGATTGTTACGATTGTCGAGCGTAAGAGATGAACTGAGTTTCGAAAGTCGACAAATGTCAGGGGTCATTTATTCATTTTCGCGTGACATTTTCAACACAGTAAGAAAAAACTTCTATCCGATTCGCTTCACGATCTTCTTCACAGTGCCAGTAGCCTTGTCATAGATTCGTCGGACGATTCTCTTAACTTCATTTTCTTCTTCTTCTCCCTCATCTTCCTCAATTTTTTCAATCTCTTGGATTTCCTGAACGTCCAGAAGCATCGCTCGTTGATTTTGCAGGATCTTAAAAGGTGTTAGTTTTTACTCTGATTTTTCCCATACTTGAATGAGATTCAATGTCGTTGTTGTTGCTTTTGCTGTTGTTGTGGTGGTGGTCGTTGTCGTTGTTGTTTTGGGACAATCGACCGCATGTGGCCAGTTGCAGATTTGGAGCTTCGGGTCAAAAACTGTTCCGCTTGGGCAGTTTTTGATGAATGTTCTTCCATGGGCGCAATGGTAGAATTTATTGCATTCTGCGTGCGGGAACATGCCTTTTACTGATTTCGATATTTTTCAATAGAAATAAATTTTTAAATAATGAACCAGTCCTGAACCCTTCGAGCTGCAAAAATTATCTGCACTGATTCCAGCAATGATAAATGTCTAAAATGTTGACTGTGAATTGTCATTAAAAGAAATGCTTACCGAAAATAATCTCATTTCTCTTATTTTTTTCTTGTTTGACTCGTTTTAACATAGACGGTTGGTTTTTATAGAAAGCGACACTTTGAATTTTAAGTGTCTCTCCAAGAAAATAAAGTACTTCGAATTTCGTAAAAATTCGAATTCAAGACAGTGGAAAATAAATCAGTAGAAAGAGTTTATTTCTAAAAATCTCTTGTTGTTTGTAGAAAAAGACAAGTCTGACGTTTCATCAACGCCGACTTGAGTCGTTTAAGAAGTAAGAATATGTACAGAACTGCAGCGCATAAAAAGCTGGAATCGGACTTTTTAGATGTTCCAATCGGGCGGGCACTCTCCAATGTTGGCCAAAAAGTATTCTTTCTTTGTAGGGTTGCAGCATTGCTTCACGGCGTCGTGATAGATTTTCCTAGAAAAAAACATAATTAACGAAGGGTAGACCCTTAGTTTGACTCACTTAGGTCCCGTAGAAGGCCCGCAGCATTTTGCATCATCATCGTGCAAATACATTTCCGTCGTCTTGTCCCCTCTTCCCATGAAGTTGAATCCATCTCCAGCCACTCCCATCGGTCTGAAAACTGGTAACGCCAAATCAACCCGAAAAGAACAACCTCATTCGGGGCTCGCTATTGAAAGAGAGCTTTGGTTTGTGATGGCATTTTGAGAGGTCGTGATTTTCGCTGGAGAATTGAGAATCGTAAAAAGGCAGGGCTTGTTTCAGCTCTTCAGCGAACTAAAAATTTCTCTAGAATTTGAAAAAATAGGAAAATTTGGCTCAAAAATACAAAGAAAAAGAATAATTACGACAAAAATTAAGGTGAAATTTTAGACCTATTAGATAACCGTACTCGCCCGCTAGACCAATCAGATCTCACAAAAAATCTTCCCAAAGAATCGAATTTTTTGCATTATGCCGATCTTTTTGTCTGATACCTGTTTATCACATTCGCATAAATGTCTGTTACAACTCTTCACTGGATTCATACAGTAAGGCTGATCGGACAAAAAGCCCAATTTATAGAGCGCATTTGGTCCCTCCAAATTGCACTCGCTTCCGTCCTCAATCTGCACGCATCTTTGACAGTCTTTGTAATTTTTGCACGCTTGGTCGATCGGATCGACCGCGGCACCGTGTCCTGGAGTGGCGAGGCCTTTTGGGTCGAGCAAATTGCAGTTGCATCCGTAGGACAAATACTGGTCCGCGGAGGTTTCCGGAATGTAGTACTCTAAAAGGTCGGCTAGGTTAGGATACTTAAGTTTGAAGTCGATCGCGGTAGAAGTGACGAACATCGACGAAGCCGCATCTGGTTGATGAAAAAGAGCGAGGGAAAATGTCAGCAGGTCTAAAAATGGATAAAATCTAAGTTGGAGAAGAAATCTTACCTCTCATATTGAAATCTCTTGACGAAAAAGCGGGAAAAGGATGCGAAATATCGGACGAAAAATGAATCGGAAAGTGAGTGAAATCGAGCCGCGCGCTCTGATTTATCATGATTTTCCAAGGTGCGCCACCTAGAGCGCATCGAGCGATTTTCGCGCGCTCGCTCTTCTGCGGATTTTTCAATGAATTAAAAATATATTTGGAATAAAAAAATGATCCATAAAATTACTAGATTCTTGACTCTAGGATTTTCTTAGGTAACAAACACACATGTTCCTAAAATTGCCGATTTAAGAAAAATGCATAATTTCTATTTTCTTCGATATTTGGCCTCTCTCTTTTAATTTTTTCAAGAAGCAACTCAAAAATAATATGCTGTTGAGTTAATTCGTGATCTAAAATATTTAACTTTTTCAAAATATGTGAAAATTAGAAGTTATTTTAATCAGGTCACGTGTTTTCGCTGAAAATTATGCTTCGAAAGGATCTAAAAGTGGCCCGAACTTGAACATTCGCTACGCTTTGATATCGTTTTAATATCTTAGCAAAATCATGTTTTTAAGTCAGCAGATTTGCCCCTTTTTCGAGAAAGAACCTTCGGAAAGCACGTATTGAGCTGGCTTAGATTTGATCCCGAATAAACGTTTAAACGGATTTGCGCTCAAAAGTCCTCAAACAACAAGATTAATTCAGGGAAGAATCATCAAAAGGGCTTTTTGACTAGGTCGTAATTTCCCACCGATTTTGGAAAGAGATGCGATCCAGAACTGACGAAAACGTGCTCTTTATCACGCCACTCTTGTTTTCGAAAAGAAGTGGCTATCTTCTTGATACCGCAGTCACTCGCCAAAAAAGGGTCTAGGATAGCAAGTGAACCAGACCGATCTTTGTATTTTTCTTTTGAAAAATTAATTTCTAAAAAAAAAATTTTTGAAAATATTTTTTGTTTTTAATTTTTTTATTAAAAAAAAACCTCGAAAAAACAGACAAAACCAATTTTTGGAAATGAATTTTTGGATAACCAATAAGATTGCTGTATTTGGCCGACCGGCCAATGAAAACCCTTTCCATAAAAATCTGTTCCAAAAATTTGTTCTACCCGAAAAACCCTAACCCTAACCAAAAGTTCAAATTCATTGCCCGCTTTCTCGAGCTCTAGAAAATGCAATTTAAATATTTGAATCGTGCTAATGACGAAATTAGCGAGGAGCACTTTTTCTTCCATTCATTTTGTCTGATCCTCTTACCGCGCCGACCTCGTTCTCCACACACGTAATTACGTTTATTTGAAAAAGATAATTGACGCAGTGATGAGCCTTTTTCAGGAAGCAACGTTGAAATTAGTGCGTTATTGAATAAATTGAAAAGAAAAATTTTCTTGAAAAAAAAATGCGGTAACTTCTTTGAGTCGAAAAAAATCTGTTTTTTGAAAAAACTTCTTCAGAAAAAATATCCTTTTTTCTAAACCACATTTTGAATCAATAAAAGAGCGTGGAAAAATTGTAAATCTAAATTTAATTGAGCAAAAATGGCAATTTCCCGGTCTTCCTCGCCGCGACTATTTTGGCAAAAGTGATAAGGAATTCTAATGTCGGCTGGGAGCGACGTTTTGAGGTTCAATGAAGCTTCAAGGCTCCGCTAAAGTGACTGGCTTTTGACAAGGGCGAAATTTTAGGGAGCCGCGGAGGATTTGAATTGAGAAGGTACCGGCTTCGTTTTTTCACGTTTTGAGTTTTAAAGGGTACTATCTTCGATTTCCTGAAAAGTCAAAGTCAATTTTATTATAAAAAGAAAGGAATCAAAAGAGTTGGTTGAGCCAGTCCAAAAATCGGTAAGCCGAGTTTGTCGCTGTCGGTCGAACTGTTCTTCGAATCCAATTGTAGGTTCCCTTGAAAGCAGCAGAAGAATACACCCCGGGAAATCCTTCCGAAGCGCAGCCATTTCCCCACGAAACCACTCCGACAAGCGACGCCCGTCCGTTTATTGCGCAAATCAGTGGCCCGCCAGAATCACCCTGGCAAGAGTCGACGCCTCCATCCGTCAAGCCATCGTCATTGTTGTCGAGTTTTCCGGCGCATATCATTTCCGATTTGAGATCGCTTGCTCCATAGTTCGAATTTTCAATGCAGTAATCTTTCTCCATCACTGTAACGTGAGCTTGTTTGAGCTTGTTGGAGACTGTTCCAGAAGACTGAGTGTTTCCCCAACCGGCGATCCAGCAATCTGATCCTTGTTGAGGCAGATGGTCGGTAAGGCAAGCGATTTTGACGCTTTCATCGGGGTCTGAAGCGATGATGTCTCCGGAGAGTTTTACCAAGCAAACATCGTAGCGTAGATTTGAAGCTCTTTTCAATGGTTTTTTTTTCTATTTTTTCGTACCTTACTTTTTACGATTTTGTTCAAAAACCTTTCCGATATCTTGGATGTTTGATGATTTTCGACGATCGAAGGGTAAATTCTCTAGAATCGACGGAATTCTGTGAAAGATCGCCAAAAGTAGCATCGATCGAATTCGCCCCGTCACAGCAATGAGCAGCGCTAGAAAAGTATGAAACGAAAATCTTCGGGATTCTCTTACGTCAAAATCCAGTTATTGTCGATGATAGTCCCTCCACAGAGAGCTTGTCCTGCGTCAGTTTCAACAGTCAATCTCGTTATAAAAGGCCATTGATTGTTCTTAGCGTTGATTCCTCCGACAATTTTCGTAACATTTACTTTTGGCAAAGTCTTTCTCTCGAAGTTCAACTCGTGGCTGCATGTTTCAAGGTTCGGAAGATTGTCCAAATTTGTCCGAAAACAGGCCTGAGCCAAGCCGATGAGGAAAAATCTGATCATTTCGGGAGCAAATGAAAAGTACGGTGGCTTTTGTACTTCTGCGAATGTTGATCCGGAAGTGCTAAGAATCGAGACAGTAAGAGTAAAGCGACAAGATGGAATCGGAAACACAAAAAGTGATGTTTGCTGACAACCGTAATAATTGAAAAGCTGATTTTGAAATAAATGACGAACTTAGGGAAGACAAGTTTATTGAAATCCCACTCAGAAGTGTCCAAAACGACTCAAATCGTCTCCACAGCAAATTATTCGTATGAATGAATTTTCAATAAAAATCATTTTTGAAGTGTTACTCAATAAGTTCTACCAACTCAAATCCCCTCAAAAACCCTCTCAGCTGGCGCTCATCCCCCATTCAAGAATATTTGCTTTATAAAGTGACATTTTAATCTCTTTTGCGCAAAAACGGATTAAACCTGCTTGCCTAGACAAATTATTTTCTTAAACTTCTCAGCTAAAATTTACCACCTAGCTTTTTTTTTCTAAAATGGAACTTTTGAATGAAAAAATGCCGGTTTTTTTTCTGATGTGATAATAAAAAAGGATGCCTCTTTTGATGAAAAAGTGGAAACGGAATTTTTTGTTTTGGGAATTTTTCACTATCGGCGCTCTTGTTGAATAACCCTTGACGATAGTTTTGTTTATAAAGCAGATGCACGTTGTTTTCAACCTCTAAAAAGGGATGATTGCTTTGATTTGGGAATTTTGAGGTTAAACGCGATCGGTGAAAAACCGGATCTGGAGCGTGTTTCTTCGACTTTTAAGAAATTGCCTTATCGCAATGAGGCAAGTGAGTGAAGAATTTAATTTCGTAGTGGCTGGATTGGATCAGCCCGAAATATGCAGAAGTGATTTTCAAGAGGCGGCGATTGCAAAGCTGGAGAACAGAGCACCGTGTCGATGCCAGTGTAAATAACATTAACGGATCTGCTTATTTGGGACACATGCTCACTGATAGATGCGCAGTTAGAAAAATGATTTTGAAGGAATTTTATTCCACAGAAAATTACGTGAAGGACCAAAGCGATCGACCGTCCGTATTTCCTGACAAGGAGATATAACGATCATTATTGGGTTTATACCAACCTTAATAAAAACTTAAATAGATAAAAATAAAGAAAAATTACCCCTCTGACTATTATCAGCAGGTCGGATTCTGTAGTAACATCTGTTGTTTTCCTATTTTTTGTTTAAGTTTTTTGATAAATATAATATTATCAATTAGAGATAAGTTAATTAGAAATATATAGCTTAAAATTTATCTTACACATCTTTCAAAGTCGAAAAACCATATGTATCCAAAATTTGCATCGCTATCGCGCCTTTTGTGATATATTCTACTTTGATTATCATCTTAAAGATAATTAAAAAAATAAGAGCTTTATGATTGCGGTACTTTTGTTTTAGGCAGCAACACAATTTCTTGCGTTGTTACATCCGTGGGTTTCAATTATATAATGATGCTTTTCTTCTGAAGCAATAAAAGAAATAGCATGAGAGTTTGAATTCGTCACCATGTATTTTTTGTCATAACCATCAAGACCACATTTAGCATATTTCTAAATGAAAATAATTTGTTAATAATATGTCGAATAACAAACAATACATTTGTAACTGCAGCTTTTTTTTAAACCCGATTGATGGTGACCTGCAGTTTGGCTTACCATCATGTTCCAGAAAACAAATTTTCCCATTACTACAGTCTTTTTCAAAACAAGGATTGTCCGATTGACAAAATCGACCATATAAAAATTCTCCCTTACATAAACATTTAAATGAACTACCATCAACCTGTTATTGAGATCCATTTTGACAGTCAATATTATGACAAGGATCATACTGACAATTTGCCCCTGAGTATCCTGATGGACATTGGCAGGTGTACGAATTTTCAGAAACTGGAGTACATGAGCCACCATTTTCACAAGGATTAGTATCGCAGATAGAATTTTCGCAATTTATACCATAGTATCCATTTTTACAAGAACAAGAATAACCATGAGCAGTTAAGATGCAACTTCCTTCGTTTTCGCATGGATTTTCAGTGCACAAATGTGTAGAACAATCTGTCTCTGCATGATACCCTGGCCTGCAGTCACAGATATAACCAGCACCATCAATCGAACAGATACCTCCATTGAAACACGGATGGGAGCTGCAAGGAGTTTCGCCACATTCTCTTCCAGAATAACCTTCCGGACAATCGCACTGATAAGTTCCATCTTCTATCTTGCATGTTCCCCCATGCAAACAAGGCTCGTCAGTGCATGGAGTTTCTTCACAGAAAGTACCGGAATAACCCGGTTGACAAGAGCATTCAAAACTAGCATCGATAATAATGCAAATTCCTTGATTTTGACATACAACACTTGAACATGGTCTTATCTCGCAAGTCTCGCCTGAAAATCCGGGAGGACAAGCGCAAGAAAAGTCACTTGACGGGCCATCATCGGTAAAAGTACAAATTCCGTCGTTTTCACAAGGAACTGAAGAACAAGGATTTAGTTCGCAGGTCGGCCCATCGAACCCGGGCTAGCATGAGCAGATGAAAGAACCTTCGTTAACAGTGCATTCTCCTCCATTTTTGCAAGGATTGTTAGTGCATGGAGTAATATCGCAAGTGTCGCCATCATATCCATCAGGACATCGGCAATAAAAATCATTCGATGAGCCATCCTCTTCATAATCACATATTCCTCCATTTAAACAAGGGTCATTTGAGCATGGATTTATCTCGCAATTTGTCCCAGAGAATCCGTTTCGACAAGCACAAATATATGAGCTACCAAATATGTTACAAGTTCCTCCATGTTGACAAGGTTCGTTTGAACAAGGCGTTGATTCACAGTTTAATCCGTAATAACCATCAAAGCAATGACATTGAAACAATCCGTTATTTTCGAAGCTGCAGTTTCCATAATGACACGGATTTGATGAGCAAGGAGTTATTTCGCAATTTATCCCCGAGAAACCTCTTTGACAATTGCATTTGAATGAGCTCCCAACAACTTCGCAAACACCATCATGATGGCAAGTCTCATTCGAACAAGGATCGTTTTTGCAAAATTCACCAAAATATCCATAAGGGCATTTACATTTAAATGAATCGCCGTTACCGGAGTTTTCGCATATATTTTTTGACCAGCTGGTTGTGATTCCGGTTCGTCGCGGTTCATGCCCGGAAATAGGTCAAAATGTAGAAATATGTATATCAAATGAATTCATTTTCAAGAGCGAATCTTTTTAACATATTCAGAAGTTCAACCGCCCGGTTATAATTGCGGTTCATGGTGGTTCATGGTGGTTCATGGTGGTTCAAGCGCAGAAATGAACTAAATAGCAGCAATATGTATATCAAATTGAAACTTATATTAAGTACATTCTTAAAATCATTGAATAAGCCCGAATCAGTGTAAATAACATTAACGGATCTACTGAATATACACGCATTTTGATCGTCGAGCAGTTAGGTTTTTTCCATTAACCGCATAACATTTTATTACATATATTTTGTAATAGCGAAATCAACTGAAAAAAATAGTAGTTTATAAAAGTAATTTATATTTTAATAGATTCGTTGTTTTATTCCGGGGACGCGTTTCGGCACAACAATTCGCTATCGCGGCAGGTGAATGGAGCGCCAGAGACAGCGAATTTTTATTTTCTGTTTTCAACCAGCGTTTTCATTCGAAATTGTCCACTCTTAGTTGAGAGTACTCTTCCTTTTTCTGAGCTGCAAAATTAATTTCTGTACTAGGGAAGATGAGGGCACTTTTGTGCCGAAACGCGTTCCCGGAATAAAACAACGAACCTTTTATTATGAGAACTATAAGACAATTAATATTTTGACAGTCAAAAAAAGAAAAATTAAATGCCAGAAAAATACCAAAGAGCTTTGTTGTCATCATTTTCTGATAAACGAATATCGCTTTCACCATACCAACCTTCAAAAAGAAAAATTAAAGATCAAAATTTTATCAACTATCATTCAGTAATTGTAAGCGTTGCGTGCCTAAGCCTGCAACCCGGATTTTTTGATCCCTTGTTAATTTTAAAACAGTTAAGTTTATTGTTATAAAATGAAAAAAAAAGAAATAAAAAATCCGGCCTTTTAAACTTTGGCGGGCAAGGATTAGATGTCTTACTTCTCACAGAATTATCAGCTGGTCTTATGAAGTAATAGCAACGCCTCGAGTCCTATAAAATTATAATGATTAATTTGTTGAATTTTCTACTGAAATAGGTGGAAAGTGTTATTGATATCATTTTACTTACGCAATCAGAAAGATCGAAATGCCAGATGTATTCAAAATCGGTTTCATGTAAAACATTATCAAGAATATTATGATAAACATAGCTCTCATTCTCATCTTAAATATCTTTTAATTTTAATGATAAAATAATTTTACTTTTTTTATATGTTGCAACGCATCTATCGTCTCCACCACATCCATGAGTTTTGATGATGTACTCATGTTTGTTCTCTGTTGCAACAAAAATAACCTCATGAAAATATAACTTCGTCATCATATAACTGTCATTATTCGAAGACCACCAGCAAACAGCATTTTTCTTAGAATTAAAATTTTGTTTGAAAAGATTTGCTCAAAACTGATACATACCTTGGTAGCCTTATTGTAAAAGCCAATATCAGGATCAACACATTTTGCAATATCATATCTATCAAGAAAGCAAATTTTATCTCCTTCACAATTTTTTTCAAAGCAAGGATTATCAGACTGACATTCTGAACCGTACCATCCATTTTCGCAAAAACATTCACGTTTATAATCTTCAACCGAGCAAGATTGATGATGATCATTACAAACGTAGCCTTCGCAAGGGTGGGTTCCGCAGTGATGTCCAGAAAAATCGCCCAAGCAAGTGCAAGAAAATCCTGACTGGGTTTTTGCGGGTTGACAAGTTCCGTCGTTATCACATGGATTCGGATCACAAATATATTCTTCGCAAGTTTCTCCAGAATATCCAAGGAGACAGTCACATTGAAATTCTTTCGATGACCCGTCTTCTGTGAATCTGCAAACTCCATCATTTTGGCAAGGATTGGAAGAACATGGTGTTGTTTCACAAGTTGGCCCTTCAAAGCCATTTTGGCAATAACAAATAAACGAATCTCCGTTAATTGAACATTCTCCTCCATGTTTGCATGGATTGCCTGAGCAAGGTGTTTTTCTGCAAAAAGTTCCCGAAAAACCACTCGGACATGAACAAACATAGTCCGAGCCCATGATTTCGCATGTGGAATCATTTTCGCAGAGATTATTCGTGCAAGGAGTGATTTCACATCGGTTACCGTCGTAATAATCAGGACAAATGCATGTGAAAGAATTTGATGACCCATCTTCAGAAAAATACAGGTTCCACCATTTTCACAGGAATCTGTAGAGCAGGGAGTAATATCGCAAATGATCCCCTCAAACCCATCTTGACAAGTGCACAAGAAGGAATCTCCGCTAACAGCGCATTCTCCTCCATGTTTGCAGGGATTCTCCGTACATGGTGTTATCTCACAAGTGTCTCCAGAAAAACCTGGCTGGCATTCGCAATTAAACATGCTCCCATCAACCTCGCAAATTCCATCATTTTCACAAGGTTCCGTAAAACAAGGATCTTCTTGGCAAAATTCTCCAGAATATCCATTTGGGCACTTACACTTGTATGAATCGCCGCTTATCAAGCATTTGCCAGAGTTTTCGCAAAGATGCTCATCGCAGGGAGTCACTTCGCAATTCGTTCCTGAATAGCCTGGACGACAATCGCATTTATAAGAGCTTTGATTGACTGAGCAAACTCCTCCATGATAGCATGGTTGAGAAGAACACGGAGTGAATTCGCACAACTTGCCATAGTAACCTTCAGGACATTGACATTGATAAGAACTTCCATCGATTGAACAAACACCATCATGTTCACAAATGATTCCATCACATGGGTCATACTCACAGCGTTCACCTTTGTACCCATAAGGGCATTTGCACGAAAAAGAGCTTCCATGAATAGAACATTTTCCGCCATTTTCACATTTATCAAAGCAAGGATCGTTTTCACAATGCTCTCCAGAATAGCCATAAGGGCATCTACAGAGAAAAGAATTACCTTCTATTTTGCATTTTCCGCCATTTTTGCAAGGATTTGAGTCACAAGGGGTTATTTCACAGTTTTCTCCAGAAAAGCCAGTTTTGCAAGAACATTCATACAAATTTTCAGAATCATTTTCGCACCCACAACTTTTCAGACACTCTTTAAATTATTTATAACCTTTACTCGATAAAAAGCTTACTTTCGTATTCTCCGGCACAAATGGATAGACAATAATCAGTCTCACATAAGGGTCGGCATGAAATAAGATCATTACGACAACGGTTATTACAATCGCTCGCCTCGCAAAAACTTTCAGACGAGCAAGTCCCATTGAACAAGCATGGATTTTCATCGCATGGGCTGATTTTTGGTGGAGAAGTCGTGCTGGATTGAGGAGTTGTTTTCGATTGACTCTTCTCTTTTACATCCCCGTAGATAAAAGGAAATCCGATTGCAATTACAGTCAGAATAATTGTCACTAACGAAGTCAATATAAAAAAAAACTTCACGAAATTTCAATTCTATCTTGAATATTTTTGTCTCTGCCTTTTTACCTGTAGTGAAAGAAATCGCAAGTTTTTGGTGCTTCATTTCAAGAAAAATTCTTCTTTTTCATAGCAGTGTAATCTAAGAGAAAACGGAAGTTTTGGATTGAGTTCTTTGAGTTCTATTTGTGAACTCATTTCATTTCATAAACAAGATAAGAATATATCTTGACTTTTGTTGACATATCTTCAAGAAGAAGACAACGACATGAGCTGCAAAATGTTTTATCGAGATGAAGAACCGTTATCAAAATTATTGTCTCTCGATCTCTGACAAACTGTTTGGTTAACAAGACTCTGCTCAAAACTAGAATTTTCCAGATTTGGATGCCCGTGCTAGACTGAGATGATGACGCGAATGATTGTTGGGAACAATTTAATTCGATTTAAATTATTTACAGAGAGAAAGGGCAAAAATGATCAAAAGATTGATTCAAAAATACAGTATTTTAAATACTGTATGTATTATCCATTATTACAATTTTTCTCATTGCATAAAGCTCCACAGTGGCCCGGATTGCATGTGCATGTGAACTCTCCGTTATCTTTAACGTCGCACTGGCCATTACCCTTGGCTTCACATTTAGTGGGACTCTTATTGTCGCATGGAGTAATTTCGCAAAAATCACCAGCAAAATAATCCAGACACTCGCATTCATACGTACTTCCAGTTATTTGACAGTCAGCACCGTACAGACATTTATTTTCAGAACAAGGTGTTAAGTCGCAAGTGTCTCCAGAATATCCTTCTGGACAAGAACAAGTGAAGCCATCGCCACCGAGAACGCAGGTGGCTCCATTAAGGCAGTTGTGATCATCGCATGGTGTTTTTTCGCAATTTTCCCCCGAGTATCCATTTTTACAAGTGCATTGATAATTTGGGGATGAGCCATCTTCTGAATAATGGCATGTCCCGCCATATTGACATGGTCCTGGAGAACAAGGGGTTTGATAACATTCGTTTCCGGAAAACCCATCTTTGCACTCGCAATGATATTTTCCGTCTTGAATTGTGCAAATTCCCCCGTGATCACAAGGCTCGCCTGTGCATGGAGATATTTGACAAAATTGTCCAGAAAATGGATCAGCACAATCGCATCGATATCCCGAACCGACATCTGTACACGTAAAGTCATTCTTGCAATCATTATTTGAGCAAGGAGTTATTTCACAATGGACGCCTGAATATCCCTCGAGACAGTCGCATTCATAAAAATTAGCAGATCGGTCATCTAATACTCGACATGATCCACCATTTTCACAGGTGATATCGTCACAAGAAGTTTCTTCACAAAATTCACCAGAGTAGCCATCAAGGCAAATGCATTCAAAGTTGCTTGATAATCCCTTTTCGTCGAACTGACATGTTCCGCCATTATCACAAGTGATGTCTTCACAGGGAGTTTTTTCACAAAACTGACCATCAAATCCGCTCATACAGGCGCATATAAAGGTGCTACCAGTGACGGAGCAACTTCCTCCGTGTAAACAATCGACAGAAGAACAAGGTGTTTTCTCGCAATGCTCCCCATAATAGCCATCAGGGCAAGCGCAGTTGTACGTTCCGTTATTGAAGAAAAAACAAGTTCCTTCGTGAAAACATGGACTTGTTGTGCAAGGTGTCGTTTCGCAGTTGTCGCCGGTGAATCCCGTATTACAATTACAAGTATAACTCGGAAGATCAACGATGCAACTCCCGTGATTGTTACAAAGTTTGCGGTCTCCTTCATGACAAGGGTCATTTTCGCAAAAATTTCCAGAATAGCCAGGGTCGCAAATGCACTTATTTTCATTTCCAACGATTTCACAATGGCCATTTTCGCAAATGTCGGGTTTTCTACAGCCAGTAATTTGACAATGCTCGCCAGTTAAACCAACTGGACACTCACACTGATATGATCCTTCAGGCGGCAGTTGACATTCTCCTCCATTTTCACAGGGATTGGTATCACATGGTGTTATTTGACAAAGATCTCCATCGTATCCATCAAGACAAACACAACTGAATAAGTCACCATCAACCGTGCAAGATCCTCCATTAGCGCACGGACTTTGTGTACAAGGCGTTATTTGACAATCATCGCCGAAGAATCCGCTATCACATTGACATTCATAACTGTGTTCTTTAACAAGACATACTCCATGACCATTGCAATCGTTTTCCACTCCGTCTTTGTGACAGGGATCATGCTCACAATCTTTCCCGGTAAATCTGTTTCTGCAAGTGCAATAATATTCGTTTTCGCCGTCGGCAGAACAGGTTCCATTATTTCCACAGGGCTCATCCTTGCATGGATCAAAAGACTCAAAAGTGAAAGATACTGAAAATGGCCGAGTTTAATTGGAATAATAATTTCGTGATTTATATAATTTTAGAGCGATAGATAAATTATATTTGTGCGTTGTAATTTCAAGATTTTTTTTGTTGATTCAAATTTTATTTAGCGAACATCAGCCATTTTCAGTACCTTGGCGGAAGTTGTAGTTGGACTCGTCGTTGTTATCGATGAAGTTGTCGCAGCAGTTGTCTTAATCGAAGTAGTAAGCGTGGTTAAAGTGATTGTTGTTGTTGTAGATAGCGTCATTGTTGGCGTTGTTGATGTTGTTGTGCTTATTGTTGTTTTGGATTGCGTCGTTGTTTGGGTTGTTGATATTGTTGTGCTTGTTGTTGTAGTGATTGTTGTTGTTATCATCATGTTCGTCGTTGTAGAAGTTCTCGTTGAAGTTGCCTTGGTGGTGGTCGCTGTCATTCTTGTTGTTGTTGTAATAATTGCAGAAAGAGTTGTACTTATTATTGGTCTTGTAAAAGTCGTTTTTATTGCAATCGATGTTGTCGTTGATCTCGTGCTTGGAGCGATAGTTGAAATTGAAGAAAAAGTTGTTGCTAGAGACAACGTTGTTATTTTAGTCGTAGTTGTTGACGTTGTTGTGGTTATCATAATTGTCGATGTCGACGACACAGATGTAGTTGTTATTGAGGGAGATGTTGCTTGTGTTGTTGAATCTGGGGTTATTGATGTACTGGTGAGTGAATTTGTCGGAGTTACTGAAAATCTTTTATGATTTCAGTAAAAATTAAAGGTTGACCTGGGCTTTTCGTTGTTGATGTCGAAGATATTGATGAAACAGTAGAAATTGTCGGTAAAGTAGAAGAAGATAAAGCTGTTGTCGATATTGTCGAATGAGCAGAAGATGAAGATGTTGAATGTGCTGAAGTTGACAGCGTATTTGTCAAAATTGTTGAAGAGGTCGTTGTTATTGTTGACGGATTTAACGGACTTGACGTGCTTGTG
Organism: Oikopleura dioica; assembly: GCF_907165135.1. Lineage (NCBI taxonomy): Eukaryota > Metazoa > Chordata > Appendicularia > Copelata > Oikopleuridae > Oikopleura > Oikopleura dioica. The sequence goes on from NC_137292.1 coordinate 4,015,322, forward strand.
GTTGAAAGCGATTTTGAAGTTCTACTCGTTGTTGAAAAAGACGAAGTAGGGCTATTTGCTTCTATTGTACTTGTTGAAAGCACCGATGGAAAAATAGGCATAGGGACTGGTGAGAAAATAGGATTTGTTGAAACTGTTGAAGAAGGTGATAAGGTTGTGCTTGATGACGATGATGACGTTCCGGTATTTTCGCAAAGATTTCCGTAAAAGCCATCTGTGCACTGACATGTAAATGAGCCATTTTTCAATGTACACGTTGCTCCATTTTCGCAAGGCAGCGAGTCACAAGGCGTTATTGCGCATCTGTATCCGGAAAAACCAGCCATACAGGAACACTCATACGTAGCGTCACAAGAACAGGCTGTTATACAATCTTAAAACGGAATTGTTTTGTAATATTTCTTTATTTTGAACCTTCATGTTGATCATCGCAAATGGTGAGGCAATATTCAGTCTCGCATTTTAGCCAACACTTTGATTTCTCATTTTTACAAAAGCTCATACATTCTGTAAGGGTACAGTCTTCGTATTTTAAGGAGCAAGTGCCATCATACAGGCATGGATTAGGATTGCAAGGGCTGATTTCTGGCTCAGAAGTCGTCGTTGATGAGGGAGTTGTTTTAAGATTGTTCTTTTTTTGGTCGATTTTTCGATAAATAAAAGGAAATCCAACAGCAATAACAGTAAGAATTATCGTTACTAAAAGAAATTTTATGTCTTGATTTCATTTTTCAAGATAAAAAGATATTGGAAACCTGTTGTAAAAGAGATAACAAGCTTTTGATGCCTCATTTATTCAATTAACCCTGATTTTCCTCTCTTTTTCATCGTTGTCTCCAAAAAAATATTTCTCGAAAAAGAGTGTTTTATCAAGCAGCAAATCCTGTCACTTTGTTTATGATATTCTTCCGATTGATATGTTTGATCATTTTGCTGCATAGAAGACGACCCTGGAACTTGCGCTTATCTCAGGGATATCTTAGTTTATTTATGATTATTTCGAGATTGTTCAAATAAAGACTAATTTTTCTGCGTTCTTTTTTGAACCAGAAAAAATGATGACCTGGTGATCTTCAAAACAGAGGTTTTCCGATATGCTGTTGATCTTCAGAGCAAATTATTCTGATTTATCATCAAAATAAGATTTGATAGTTTACTTTATTTTTTCTGGAAAAAAAATCAACAAAGAAAACTTGATTTTTAAATATTTTATTTTCTTGAAAATATCGCAGGCTCAAAATATGAGTAAAGAACTTAGACAGTTAAAAAATCTGTTCAAACATTCACAATATTGGAGTAGTAAATTGTTCTCGGGCGGTAATGTCCAGAGAATCGTGGCTGGTTAGCAACAACTCGGTTGTATCGGTCTCCAGAGTAAAATCGTCGACCGGAAATGAATCGGGCTGAGCAGATCTGAGCGAGAATGGCGAGGATGAAGAGAAAGTTCATTTTGTTATTTTTTAGATAATTTGTCTTTTTTTATCAAGATGAGGATTGAGAGGCGAAGACGCGCTTATATATTTTCAAAAGAAGCACTGATTCGTGGTAGAAGGGAGCCATCCTCCTTGATTTAGGAGTCTTTGAGTTTCCATTCTTGATTTCGTAGCACGAAATGACGCCGAAAGAACATCATCGAACGTAGAGAGGGGTTATCATTCGAGCCTTTGATTCGAGCCATCCAATATCTCTAGAATCAAGGGTAGTGGTTAGGGTTAGGGACTTGGAACTCTCAAGGGGCCTTCGCTCGAATGATAACCTTTTACTACCCCATCGAATTTAGAGCAAATTACTGTAGTTATTAATACCATTTTTTCCTTTGATACTATCAAATTGATACTGTGGATAGAGTTCCAGATGATCGAGGGACAAATTAGCTGATATCTTCACAAAAGTTTTCTTATTGCTTTTTTATTGTTCAAAAATTCCGAAAAACTGTCACGGTGAAATCTGACGATTTTTGAGCTTCTTCGCCAGCGAGGAGGCTTGCAATTAGTCTGGCACGCCTTGTTTTGAAGTCTAAAAAACATGTTCTAGAGATTTTTTAAGGAAAATAGAGGCTCGAAGGTAGAGAAAGTTGGCCACTTTCCCAAATGAATTTCTCTATAAAATCAGGCGCGGAGCGCATCCTAGGCCCAAGGATGCTTAGTTCAGAAGAAAAAATTATTTTTCCCGAAATAAAGTTGAGTTCTGGCCATTAGAAATTTCTAAGGAATTTTGCGAAAAATCTCTAGAACGTGTTTTTGAGACTTCAAAACAAGGCGTGCCAGACTAATTGCATACTTCCGCCAGCGAGCTGCTTTTCGAAGTTCAGTGTTACAAAAATTCGATTCTAGCGATTAACTTCCAAGAAGACAGGTCGCTGTCAAAATTTCAGCAGCAAAATATTTTTCTCATTCCATCTTAGCGTCAAATCTTTATTCATCGGAGCTTTTGTTATTTTTTGAAGTTCATTTTTCAATCTTTATCAAGAAAAAAAAACAAGGTACATGCTCCTGAGCTGCTTTTTGCTGATAGCTTTTGTTTTTATCATTGAGTAAAGAAGTCTGCATGACAAAAAAAGCAAAAAATGTTTTTTTTGGTTTCATTTTTATTACTATGGATTCTTAGCAATGCCGAAATCTGAAGCAGAGAAAAAGTGACGATTCAGACATTGACGATTGTTGGGTAGTAGATTCGGTTGTAGTAGTGTCCTGAAAATCGAGGCTTGTCGGCGAAAACTCGGTTGTAGCGAGCTCCATCAAATCTTCGGCCGGAAATGAATCGGGCTGAGCAGAGTTGAGCGACAATGACGAGGAAGAGGAGGAAGTTCATTTTCTTGAGTTTGAAATAGAGGTTTTTTTTATTATTTATATTATTGGTCTTTTTAGAAAGATGAAGAATTGGGGAGAGGAGGTGATTTTATATTTCTTGCCGAAGCACTGATTTTCGCGTACAAAGGACATTTCCTCCTTCGTCGATCAGTCCCCAGTCTTGATTCTTTGCGAAACGGAATCCCTTGACTCAGATTTAATTTATTCATTTTTTGGTCTAGTCGATGTCTTGTTGTTACGAATAGATCAAAGGCAGATTCTTCTTGCAAATGAGGATGAGAATTTTGATGAAGAAAATTCTCCCTCATTATTGATGAAAACTATTGTTGAAACTGCTCGAGGCAATGTTTCCAATTCTTTATCGCCGAAAGCTTTCTGTTAGTGAATAAAGTCCGTGTTATGTGTTATCACCAAAAACACTTAAAATGCGAAACTCGCGAACCCTCCGACCGTGCCCGCGAGCGCCCCCCTTGATTAGGTAAAGTAATGCCGTGTGTAGCCTTCGACTTTTTTTGGTGCTCTCACGATCGCTAAATTCGGAGATATAATAACTAGTTCAACAAAAAGCTCATTAAAATCAGGGCATTTTTTTATTTAATAGATGCAGAAGATAGAAAAGTAAAAAGAGACTTTGAAGAAACAAGAAAAATGATAAAGAGATCCATCTTTGTCGAGTTTTTGACGGCGCTGGCGATAGGGTAAGTCGACCTGGAACTTATGCAATCTGTAGACATTTTTTTACGATAAAGTCGGTCGATTTTCTGACCTGAGTCGAAGTATTTTTTACGCATTTGATGATTTTTCCATCAAAATTCATCTTTTGTTTAGATATGTTGTCGGTCAAATTCTCTCATTCACGCTTCTCAAAGATGCTACTTGTTTAACAAGGCAAGGATTTATTATTTTTTTAAGATTTTATTTATTATATTATGAGAATTTTTTATGTATCTTATTCTCATGCTCTTAATAAATATATATTTTCTCTAAAAATAAAAATCCTTTGAAACAGTCGTTTTCTTTCCTCCGAGCCCTTAGGCGACGCTTCCCGCCTGCCTGTAATTGGCGAAGAAGTCAAGAACTCCAGTGCAAGTGGCGCGGGGTCAAATTCCAAATCTGACCATGTGAAGCAAAAAGTTCACAAGCGCCCGAAACGAAGAATTTTCATCGCCATTCATTCCACCCCAGAATATCTCAAAACCCGAGGCCAGGCAATTAAAGACAGTTGGTTGCAAGAAATAGACGAAAGAATCGCAACTGTAAGATTTATTTCTGCCCCCTTGGAGGGCTTCCCGACTTTTACACTGCCAGATGTGAACGATTACGATTACCCGCCCCAGAAGAAGTCTTTCAAGGATCAGGGATAAAATTCAGAAGGAAAGAAAACCGCTTTCCGGGTCGATTTAATGTTGAGAAAAATAACCCTAACCCTAACCCTAACCTAACCCTAACCTAACCCTAACCCTAACTGCTGTTTTTAAATCCTCATAAAAACGGCGCTTCTGATTGTAAGACGGCTTTTGTAAACCCGCAATCTTGTTTCTCTCCTGACAAGATTATCGTTCCGGCAGATCTCAGATTCCTGTCGAAATTTTTCAAATCTGAGAGGCGCAAATGACAGTCCAATTATCCAAAGTTTCCACTTGCGCAAAGCCTAAAATTGCCAAAATATCAAGTTTTCTGCGTACGAAAGGTTAACCCTGTATGAATCATATCTCATCCCTTACCAAGCTCTTGGCGTATTTCGCAAGCATTGCTGATAAATACGATTGGTTCATCAGAGTCGATGATGATTTGCACATGCAGTTTGATCACTTGATAAAGTTTTTGTCGAAACTGGATCCGGACGAGCCGCACTACATTGGAGGAACTGGATTCGGAAGAGATGCAGATGATTACATTCCTCATGGCACGGCGTTTTGCATGGGCGGTAGTGGGGTTTTATTTTCCCATGCGCTTATTACGAAGCTAAGGCCGTATTTGACCACCTGCATTAAGGTAATTGAAAGCTAGGATCGACAAGCCCCACCCGACACCCGATCGAAAACCGACGTTTTTGTCGGGTTTTTGTTGGATTCAATTTATTTGATTTAACTTCAGTGTTGTGAAAACCCGACGAGAACCCGACAAAGACCCGATAAAAACCCGAAAAATACCCGACAAAAACCCGAAAAAAATCCTACAAAAACCCGATAAAAAACCCGACAAAAACCCGACAAAAACCCGATCGGAAAAATCAGAGCTCAAGAAAATCCGATGAAAACCCGATCCGGATTTCGGGGGCATTTGTCGATCCTAGATTGAAAGCTTTAAAAATATTGAATTAAATGGCTTCTTGTTAAAATATGCCCAAAAAAGCCTCTCAAACTTAGAAAAAAGCTTGCTGAAATACTGTTTTTTACTCAAATTCCTTATCTTTTGCCGGGGACGCACAAAGAAATGCTGATAGCATTCTTGCTCCCATTATGGCTCGGGGCCAAAATTAGGACTTTCCCAAAATACTTGTTTTGGGTGAAAGGGAATGAAAAGCGCGTCCTGAGAAGCGGGCGCGCCGCTGTTATCTAGACAAGTTGTCCCACCGCACATTTGTACCTAGCGATGTCCCGATTAAGGGTCGCTGCGGTGGATAATTTTCGGAATAGAATAATATTATATGAGGGAGATAGTGTTTTCACAACGATTCGATGCGCTCGTCTTTCCAAATTTGAAGAAATTCTGAAATGTCAGTGTATGAAATTGAACCCTTCGAATTTGAATAATTCGAAATTCTGACAGCTGTGACATTTATTTGAGACCTAATTACAGCTCTAGAATTTAATGACCGAGCATGAAGACGTCGAAGTCGGCCGCTGCATTTGGACCCACCTGAACATCGACTGTACTAAATCCTATGAAACGAATGAGCTCCTCCATCAAAATTGGAAGAGCCATGTGGCGGCGGGAGAAATTGGATACAAAAATGACATTGACGCGGAACTGGATCTCGACGAAAAAGTGCTTCATAGCTCGATTACGCTTCATGCAATTAAAAATCCAGTCTCGCAGATAAGGGTCAGAATGAGGATTTTGCGACACAGGAATGGTTTCGTTATTGAAAAATATGGTCAACAAGAAAACCATAATATCGACTTTAATGATTGTGTACATAATTTTTTTAGATTGGCAACCATTGAATATAAACCATCAGTCCATATGACTAATCGATTCCAATCTTTATGATATTGAACAAGTGTTGAGCAGCAAACGAAACCAAAAAAGGGCAAAACAATTATACGGACGAACTCAGTCGATACGTGAGCATATGCGAGATCTCGGCTCTATACGTATCAAATCTAACTTCGAAAGAAAAAGTTTAGACGGCTGCATTTGGTCATTTATTCACAATCTCGAAACACGATGGACCGTAACTGATTTTACTCTTGGCCCGATTCCGCATTTTCAAGTTCATAAGCCCTGGCTGGGCATGTTGAACAATATCCACGAGGAATACAAGCACATGTTACTGAGCCATCAACTCTATCAATGTATCAATTCGTGAGTCCATTTAAAAAGGCTTGATAATAATTTTTTTTAGAGACAGAATCGCGTTTCTCCGCTCCCGATCATACAAAAACCAATGGGAACCGCAACTATTCTCTCGAAAATTCTCCGACTCAGTTTTCGTCCACGAGCAAATGCTCCTCCATGATCTCGTCCGACAAGATCCACGAACAGTCACTTTTATCGTCCCCCTCTTTGGTCGTCTAGACAACTTCAAGCGCTTCGCCGGCGTCTACGGACAAATTCTCGAAACGGATCAAAATGTTAATCTCATCGTCTCGCTGTCTGGGGAAGAAAGTGAACGGGATGATATAACACACATCCTGAGGGACACAGTCGGTGCGGAAAACATGGTGGACAAGACAATGGTGGTCTTCTGCGACATTCCGTTTCGGAAAGCGAATTGCCTTCAAAACGCAATCAACGAGCTAGGAATCGGGTCGAGGAAATCGTTGTTGATTCCGAGCCAAGTGCGTCAATCGCATTGTTGTAGGAATCAGGAGCGCATGACTCATTTCAAATTTGAAAATCGTCGCTGATCTTTTGGTTCTTATTTTTTATAGTATTGGTATGATAATAATGACGCCTGGAAAAATAAGAAAAAGAAATACTTATTTTTTCGATTTCTCGTCTTTTGAAGCACTTGAAAATTTGCCGGGCTAAATTTTGAGCACCTTTGTTATGGTCTTCAAAATTTTAGAATGATAGAAGGCCTAACCCGATAAAAGGAGATGATGATTTGTTCTTCGTCTACGATGTTGATCTAGTCGTCGATGTCGAATTCATCGAGAGGATAAGAAACATCGCCCAGAGTCATGTTTACTTCCCAGTGATTACGAGCCAGTATGAAATTGCCAAGGAGAAGGAGCCAAAGATATCTGGAAACGATGGCTTCTGGAGAGAATGGGGCGTCGGACCAGTTGCGATGACAAAGGAACGGGCTGTATTTTGATCATGAATTTTCCATATTTTGGAATCACGAAAGAGAATATCATCAAATTTCGTTGATCAATCTAAAAGCCTATGGAAACAGCAACTGTACAACCAAACTGCCGGCTACAATCAAACAATTTCCGGCTGGGGCAACGAAGACACCGAGTTATACGAAAGCGTCATCGAGCGGAGACTCCCATTCATCCGCGCTCGTGACGAAGGCATCTTTCATCCCTGGCACGACAAGAACTGCCATGGACTCTCGAAGGAAACAGGGCAGTACCGTGCCTGTGTCAATGTCAAGAAGGATCATGTCATGGGAATAATGGATCTGGCGAAGAGATATTTGAAAAATGAAAGCACTCTTTCTTTCTTAGAACTTGATGAATAAATTATTGACACGGTGCTAGTTTGAAGCATAGATTTTAGTTTTGGAGGTGGAAAACGATACTAAAGAAGACTGAGCATGGTTTCCTTTGAATGTAAAAAAAAGTCTGCAGAATTATTTCCAGTCGTTTCCGTTTCATTCCAGCCAAACCAGTCGTCTGGGAAAGAGACTTTCTTGTCGAAAAATGCCTCTCCTTTTCCGCACATTCACCAGGAGAAAAACAGGGAGAAAAAAGCACTGGATTTTACGGATTTCGAATGTCTATGTCACTTGCTTGCGCAAGCATCCCCCAACTTTCGTTCTCTACTCTTCCTTTGGACAGAAAAACAAATTCCGGAAAGCTTGAGAAACGTCTCAATGCCAAGACTGCTTCAAAATAGCAAAGCGCAATGCTGTTTATTAAGCCAATTTTGATTTGATAATGATGAACGAATTAACCATTTTTTCAGTTTTCAGAAGTCAGAAGGTCAGAAACTAGTTGTCATCCTGACTCCCCGTTGTGCGTCTTTTCTTCTCGGCAAGCGTATCGCTAAGTAGACGTCCCAACGGGCCCCACTTTAGAAATTTATCAGGAAATAATTACTCCCCGCTTTCCAGAGCTTTTATGAGGCCCAGGAGGACAGATTCCCGCTCAGCTGAGATTTTCGTCTTCTGAATGATCAGTCGCTTATTTTTCAAAGAGAAGAAAATGCTCGTTTTTGGCCTCTTTTCGATTTTTACTTTTGGAGTTACTAAAGGAGAAGTAGAGATTGAAAAATTTCTTAATTTTTCGAGCTCGTCGGAGAGCTCTGAGGATTATTCGGAGGTTTCTGATGCTTCTAGCGAAAGTTCAAGTGATGAACCAGAGGAAAAAGGTAGGCTTTGAGCTCCAGAGATAGATTTTGGACATGTTTTTTAAGGAATCCGGCCGGATAAGACTTCTGATGACGAAACAATAATCGTCAAGTCAGGATATTGCCGAAAATGCGAGCGCTACGGGGGCGTTTGTATTGAAGACAATGTCGATTCATCTTTTGACAGCGCTTCGGATGATGAAGATCAGGCAAAGAGGATGATCTGTTCGTGCAAGTTCATGGACTGCGACCCGGAGTTTCTCGACGAGGCTGTTTCCCGACCTGTTTGCGATCAGGAATGGATCATTCAAGAGCTTTTTGTAGGAAAGGACATGAAAAGAATGAAATTTGATCAGAAAATGATCTCATGAAAGAATCGAGTAAAATACGAGTCATTGTGTCTTTTCAAACTCACTCGTTGTACGAAACAAGAAAATCTCAAGCAAACTCCTTGCAGAGGAAAACCAGCTAGAATCGTTGTTTACTCAAAGGTACATTTCTTTTTCATTATGTAAAATAGCATTTTTTGAAGACTGATGAAGACTACATTTCTTCCTACTCTGAAAACCCGCTGGATTTTTACGAAACAGAAGATTACGAAGAAGTGATTCTTCCAAAACCAACATCAACCAAGTCGACAACTACCACTCAAAAATCCTCAACAATCGAAGCTGAAATTTTGACAACAAAAGAAGTCGATCCTGGAATTTCGGAAAAAGACAGAACAACGGCTTTGATCATCGGAATCGTCGAAGGACTTGCATTTGTAACACTCGTTGCTGTTCTTACAGTCAGGTATTATTGGTCCTTTTTTGCTGTTATAATCATAATTTTGAGCTGTTATCTCGCCCAACAAGCGAAAATAAATCGCCATGAGCCGCTTGATTCTGTCGAAACTGCACCACTTACTCAGGTTCGTTGACAATTCAGGGCCCTTCTCTTGACAAGAAACAGTTCCTTTACAATCAATTCTAGCCTGACAAGAAGCTGACAAAAATCTCAACAATTGATTCCTCCATTTGATTCTCTCAAAATGCCTGTACTGAAAAATCCTCGTTAAAACTGACAAATAAAGATTTTCATGTATTTTCGTGATTTATTATTTTTGATGAAGAAAAACGGCAAGATTACAAATTTTGAATCGAAAAAGAAGTGAAGATTTGATAGCTTTTTAGGCAGTTAAATAAGAAGAAACATCGACATAATTTTTCAATGAAGTGAAAATCCTTCGTCGATTACAGGTGCGGTCCCTGTAGTAGACCCGTCCGCAAAGTGGATTTTCTGATGAGGTTTTGGTCGGAACAAGTACTCGTGATATTTTTCCTCGGCTGTCTGTGGCTGTGGTCTTAAAATTCAAAATTACAGTAGCTGTCTAAATCAATCGGAAAAGAAAAAATCATGCTTGTAAGAGAGGCTCTGTAACAAAAGCTTTTAAGAGCTTCTGTATCGATTGTGGACAGTCCATTATGCTTAAAATAATAAAGAGCTTTTCCTTGCGTAAACTAAGACTGGAGAAATTATATTAATTAATCACGAGCAGGAAAGACGTTTCGCATATCGAAATGTAAGAGAGTCAGAGTGATCGTTATTTTTCAAGATTTTCGAAGGACTTTTCTGATCGTTTCAGAAAAAAGAGGCGCTGTTCATTTGGATTTATCACCTAACTGTAAAATCAAAACTCGCTGTTTTTTTAACAAGGCTTAAGGATATAGCCTGTAAAATTCAACTTTCGTAGCGGCTAAACGCGAGGTCGGATCTTTTCATTTCAAGTACAATCCTACCTAAAAATGGACGGAGAATTCAATTTGAGTACTTTTTTAAAAATTTTTACTTGAATTTTTCTCTCTAGAGCGATTTGAAATCTTACGATCGCGATTCCTCAAAAATTTTTCACTAAATCGGTCGAGTTTTTTCGATAGATAGGTTCTTTAGACCTTTATCTACAAAATTGACGGTTTAGTTTTCTCTAAGTCCGAAAGAAACCGATTTTACAGCCATTTCCATGAGGCTAACTCAGCGAGCAGAAGCTATGAAAAGCGCTGCGCTCGGTGCTCGCTCTCTCGCCTCCTCTTTTCCGGGAGAGCGTGCGTGTTTTTGCGAGCGCTCTGATTGGCTACACGCGATAAAGCGCGCAGGGAAGAAAAGCAAGAGCAAGAAAGAGGAGAATACTAGAATGAAAATTTGACCGAGTTTGAGAATTTTTTTCCCTCAATTTTCTAGCTTAGCATCATGAAAACAGAGAACACGGTTCAGTTTTAGCAAATTAGTGGAAAAATTTTGAGAAATCGCGATCGTAAGATTTCAAGTCGCTCTAGAGAGAAAAATTTAGGTGAAAATTTTAAAAAATATACCACAATTGAGTTTTTCGTGCATTTTTAGGTAGGATTGCTTTTGAAATGAAAAAGATCCGACCTCGCGTTTAGCCGCTACGAAAGTTGAATTTTACAGGCTATATCCTTAAAAAGGATTTACACTCTTTCTAGATATATTTCAGAAAAAAAAAGAGCAAAAGAATTATTTGAAAATGATTTGCTGAAGCCACGCCGAATTTTGGCTAAAGAGTGATATTGAGAATTTATGAAGAAAAATGAAGAGGACTTTAATAAAATTATTGGACTCGTGATAGTCTTCCTTGTTTTATTCTTGGTTGGATTTGTTGCGATCAGGAATGCATTGAAATTCAAAAATGAAGACAGTATTGACATTGTATACTGTATTGTTGAACATTTTTTCAACGCAAAAAAGTATAGTTCAATTTATTCTGCCTATCTGCTTGATTGGATGTCCAGCTCTTATTTATTACTTAAAATCACGCGAATAAATGAAAAATGACATGCTTACTTGATGACTGTTATTTGAGGTCTGTAGTTTGACGACTGTGGATCGCCAGATAGTTCGGCAGAGTGCAGGTAGATAGGTTGATGTGATGATTTTGTGATGACGCGAATGATAGCTGAAATTGGATTAACTTTCAAAAGAAAAATAAAAACCATAAAAGATACAAAAATAATTTTTTATAACTATTTTTTAATAATAATTTAATTGAGATTAACACTTGAAACCCAACAAAGATTCTAGATTATTCAATAGATAACGTTAAAAAGGTGGCCTATTTCAAACTCAACTTACGCTTTTGCTCAGGAGCATGGAGAATCTTCTGCCCATTCTGTTTTGTATGATATTGACTCTGATGAAGCATCAATTCTTTTTCACTTCTGAAAAGCCCGAGACAGGTGCTGCAAGAAATTAAATCATCAGACGCTCTCGTAAAAACGGCTGGGTCGACAGGAGCTGGAGGTTCAGCAACACTCTTTTCATGCACATTCTTTTCGTGCTCCTTGACTTGAGCATGGCTTCGAAATTTCTTGTTGCAAAGTTTGCACTAGAAAAAGTTTTCGGCTAAAAACGAAAGGGGGCTTTACCTGGGGGACATTTCGCTGAGGTCTTTTCACTGGTTTCGGATGTTCGTCGACCTCTTCTTCAGAGCCAGAATTCTCGTGACTCTGGTTCGTTTCGTTGTCTTCTTTTTTCGGATCATCAGAGCTCGACTTTGAACACTTTTCCATCTTGAAACGTATTTTTGGCACGACTTCTGAATCTCGAATTCCCTCCCTGAAACAGACGATTTTCTATTCGATATTCAGAGCGACTTACTCTTGACTATCAGAACTCATGATCGGATCGATCTCGACATGATGAATAGCGATTCCATGGACGATGCTCTGTCCAAACTCCTGAAATGTCCGGCCGCAAAGTGGACACGTAAAAGGCTTCTCTCCTTTGTGGGTGTCTTGATGTTTGGCGAGCTCCTTAGTCGTTTGAAAAATTTCGCCGCAGAAGACGCACTCGAAATCGTCCATTGGAATCATTTTCTTTGAATCCACTTCTTTCATTTGTTTCCGAGAGCACATCAATGGTGAAATATCCTTAAAAATAAAAAAAATTCCGACCCTAGAAACCGATTTCTACACGAGAACGATCTTAAGGATCTCCCGTTGCTATTTATTTGAGACCGCGATCATTCAAGAAAATTGTATTGGCGAAGTCTACCCTCGAATTTTTTGATGTTAGGCAAAACAAAAAAGTAGCGGTTCAATAAAAAAATGAATTATGTTTCTACTAAAAATCCGCTCTTTCAAGCAAGAAAAAGTTCAGAAGAACTTACTTTTCCATGAATTGAGCTTCCATGATTGACGAGATTATTCATCGACTTTCCCGTGACGCCACATTCCGGACAATACAGCGGTCTCTTCTTACAGTGACGATAATAAATATGCCGCGCCAAATTGGGCTTTGTCGTCAACTTGAAGCTGCAGATTTCGCAGCTGTACAGACTTTTCTCCATTTCGAAAAATACAAGAATTTATTTTATTTTTTTCTGGGACTCTCTCTTTTCATTTCTTTTTTTTTTCTCTGTCGCGATCGATCGCTGGTCGAGAAAAAAAAGGGATCCGGCGATCGGCGGCAATCGATTCGCGCTCTCAAGCTCAAGGGAATTTGAATTTGATGAAGTTGCGGTCGAAATGAATCAACCCGTTATGAGTCAACAATGTAACTACTACGCTGAGCAATTTGAAAATTACACACTCCTCAGAATAAAAAAAATAAATGAGCATCCACAATTGAGGATTTTCTTGAGAATCTTGAGAATCATTTTTAAAAAAGCTATAAAATTACTATAAATATTTCTTGGCGAATTAGAAGATAAACCCGTTAATGAATGGTAACTCTCGCTTTTTATTTTTTTCTGAAAGAAAAGTTGATAGAGTTGATTCGATTGATTATGTTAACCAAGAGTTGTTTCAACAAAAAACATGCCCTCAGCGCCCTTGTCAATTAGCCACAACGTTTTTATGATCGTGTTTAATCATCACAAACTTTTCTCTTACGATGCTCCGCTAATCCTTACAAATCATAACTGATATCTCGCCAAATATGCATGAATTTCTCTTCTGTCTGAATCGAACTCCTGCTTGAACAACGGTTTTTTTATCTGATGTGGACTGGTTTATTTCCCTAATCAAAGAATAACCGGACAGTTGTATTTAATGCTTGTTTTAACAGTTCACTTGAGGACGCTCCAGCTGTGATCAGGCAACTGTGACTTTCCCCTCCAATCGCCATTCTGCCAGCGCTAGTCTAGCCTGATGTTTTTCAACGCTCCCGAAAAGCTCATCTCAAAAACTGACTCGTTTAGCGAAATGAGCCCGGGGCGAATCAGAGGCGCGTTCCTATCTCGGGCACGTCTGTCTCACGAGCCTCAAGTTCCCCTTTAAAAAGGAACCTTTCTAGCCCTTGACGAGGAAGCTTCGGACGCATCTGATTCGTTAGGCGGCGCTGGCTGAGGAGCTCTTGGCTGGGGTAATTTTGATGGAACGTGCGTCGGTCCTCGTGAAGAGGTCTAAATGGATCTTGAATTATTCCACAATCAGGGGGGAGCTACTAAAATTGGGTGCGTTCTAGAATAGGGAAAGGCGAGATAGAAGATAAGACAGAGTTGTGACAGCTTAGTTGTCGTTGTTGTTGACCCAGAAGGCGTCTCCTCGGGAAAGACCGTTGTGGATGTCGTTAGCGGTATTGGTCCATCGACTGACTTCGTTGACGTCACCAGCGTATGGCATGTTCTGGGCACGGGTGTAGCCAACGCACTTCTCATTGGTACCAGAGTTGCAGGCAAGGACGATGCTTTGGACCTCTGAAAGAAAAAGGATTAAAATTTGGAGAAGTGATTATCTCCCACTGAGGGGCTAGACTCGCGAATTTTGATGTTAAAACCCAAGAATTCTCGTAACTTACGGGCAGCTGAGAAGAAAACGTTGGGGAACGGAGATTCGAATCCAGTGGGAGCTGTCTTGTCAACAGTGTGACTGTAGGCATACTGAAGCTGAGCCCAGATTTCTTGGATGGTACCGTACTGACGGAGATGGAATTCGTCGTATGTTTTCATCACATTTTTGATGGTCAAGACCTTGCCACAAGTGATGGCAGAGTTGGAGCAGAACTTCGCGCAGTAATGGTTAGCTGTGCCCGAAGGTCCGTAGACGTTATTGCAGGCATCGGTAATAGTAGCCTCGAGTCGACCTGAGTGATCGTAAGATCCGTCAGTTCCAGTCACGTGGTTCTCATCGATGATGATGCTGTGGACGTGCTTTGAGCAATCAGCGCTCAAGTCAGAAGAAGCACCTGCTCGGAGAGCGTGGCAGCTGTCCATAGCGGAAACGTGATGAGGGAAGGTGATGGTGATGGTGTCGACAGCGTACCAGAAGTAGGAGTCGGCCTTGTTCGCCTCGGTAGTGCGCTTGGCTTCCTGGAAACCGTGGCCGAACTCGTGGAGGGTTCGGACATTGAATCGGAAGTCGGCACCGAGCTGGTTGTGAGGGAAGGAGGAGATAGCAACACCGGCAGCAGCAGCTCCAGCAGCAGCAAAAGCGGGAGCAGATGAGCCCGCAACGAGTTTCCAACTGTCACTCGTTGTTGTCAAAGTCCATGTTCCCTTGGAATTGACGTATTGTGCAGAAATGTCGTAGGTGGAGGCGAATGGGTCATGCGTGTAGGCACCTTCGGCTGCGATAGCGGTGTCAGCGTAGGTCGAGACGAAGTTCAAGTAGCCAAGACCTTCGTAGACGGGATTCGCCATGACGATTCGGAAGCCGTTGACGGCGTTGTTTTCTTTGGCGTAGATGTGAGCGTTGAAAACGTGGACCCAGTGAACCTTAGCGCCTTTGCTGCTGCTGTCGGTCCAGGCAAGGTTGTGCTGAACGGAGTAGGTCGCAGCTGAGTAGCTGAAGTCCTTGACTTCCCAGAGGCAGCCAGAGTGACGGAGGGAGTATCTCCAGTCATCGGCCATGAAGCCGTGGTAGGTATTAGCAACCTGTGGACCAGTTGGACCTCGATTCGCTGATGCACTGGCAACGTGGTGACCGTAGTGGTACTTGGCGTCGGGGTTGTTGTTCTGGTAGCCCCACTTGTGTGGCTCGACAGCGTCGACGGAGTGACCGGCATCGCTGATGTCGATGTGGTTATCATCCTCGATGAATCCATAATGACCGGAAACAGCTGACTGATCGGAACCGTATTCCTGTTTGGAGGAATCGAATTTCGATCCAGCGGAGAACTCGTTTTCATAACCATACTGGTGGTGGTTGCCTGCATCGCCGATGATGTCTCCTCCGGGTGTGGCGAACTTGTTGTCGTGGTTCATGTCTCGCATGGAGTTGGAGTTCCAGCAGGACAATGCGTACGCATCAACACCACTTCTGCCATAATAGCCGGCGTCGTAGCCTTGATTTTGGCTGTAGCCACTGTCGTAGCCGGTGTTGAAGTTGTAGGTAGGAGCGTTGTAGGTGTAGCTGTCGCTCTTCTCTGCAGCTTCGTTGTAGTCGTAGGTATAGTCAGCTGTGTCACCGGACTGGCCAAGGGCAACGCCCAGCAAGCCTGCACTTATCTTCATCCCAGCGAAGCCTGAATAAAATTTATCAAAAAATCTCTTTTGAAAAATAACGAACCTTTTTCTTTATCAGAAAATCGCCTTCGAAACAGGGAGCTCGCCTGGCGATTTAAGGACCACCGCACAAATATATTGCGCCGCGAAATGCACTGGCAACGTCAACAATTATAATTACTCGGGTTTTTAGAAAATCATTTGTTTGGAAAAGAAAAGCGACCGGCGTTTTTAACATCATAATCAAACTTTATTTTTCAGTTTCGATTTTATTTATTCCAGCAAGGCAGTTTTGATCTGAATTGATAAAAGCATTGAAGCCTGATTGTTGGTTATCATCGAATAATATCTTATAAATTCGATGAACTGAAGAAAAACCTCAATTTCTCGAGTTTGAAGCTCTTTCCAAGTCCCTTTTTCACTAAGGTTTTGTTTAAAAATATGTTTTTTTTTCATGACAAACCTTATTTTCTCAAGTAAATCGGCAAAGTCTCGATAAGAAAATCTCTTGAGAAGCTTTTCCGAGAACATGGCCACCTGATTGATATGAAAACATGTCAGCACATCAAATTTTTCTTTACAATTTTCAATAGAAGCTCCTTTTTCAGCCAGTTTTTCCACAGAAAGAAACTTTTGCAAGTTTGAAGGAGAGTCGATATTGTCAGAAATATTCTTCAAATTTGAATAGAGCAAAAAGTCGAAAGTTTTTTGATCAGCAAAAGCAACAACTGGCTCGACATAAGTGTCAATTCCGACATATCCGACTTCCCCGCTCACTTTTTGGAAGTATTTCGGAAAATTCGCGAGGAAATTCGCGGATATGAGGTTTATCAAAAAACTCAGCGCAATTTTCATCTCTATCTTTTTTTTTCTTTTGACTTCCGCTTCGCCAAAAAACTCAAGTTTTAAGCAAAAAAATAAGTTATTAATAATAATTGATGATTTCATCTAGACCCAGAAAACCTCTCAAACAACATAACAAACGATGCAAGCTCGTTTTTATTATCACCAAGAAACAACGAACTCACAACAAATGTTATGCTTCCGTCTAATTCGGGCTCTTTTCTTGTTTCGGTTTTAGACTTATTTTGGTATTTATCCTCTCAACACATTTTTTCAAACGGATCAGACTATTGGAACGCTCTAGCGCTACCTTCATGATAAAGTACAACTCTCAATCAAATTGTTCACTTCAATTTTTGAAAAAGAGAGAAAAAGAGACTTTTCTTCAATTTTCTTCTTTTTTAAAATTTTGTGTTTTTTTGTCTTGAGCTCGAAAAAATCTGAAAAATGAAACTTTTTCAATTGCTCTGTTCTTCTTTTTTGACTGTCAATGCACAAGGGGAAAGCACAGCTCTGTACTACAAGGATGTAATTTCACAAGATCTCGATAATTTTATTCTGCTTTGGGAGGATAAAAAATTTGGCGGGAGAAGCTATCCAAAGAACCATCATTTTCATGGAAAAATCAGGCAAGGATACATTTTCTTCGATAGAAAAGGTCTAATTTCAGCTCATTTCATGACTTTTGTAGTCATTTTTGACCAAAAAAATACCCAAAAATTTTTTTGGTCAAATTTGGCCATTTTTGATGCTTTCTTTTTGTATCATTTTTAATAGAAAAGACAATCGAATGCGAAACCGAGTTTCCGAACTCAAAAAGCGAATGGACCGATTCTACAACCCCACATCTTGCCAGAAGCCGTGGAAAAACCAGCCTGCGAAAATTATGGAACAGTGGTTTTCCATCATGGACAACCATCCCTGCAGAGTGGCACAAAATATCGCTGAAGGGATTAATACTTGGCTTCATAACTTTGGCTGCACAGGTTGGTCTTTTTCATCAATGATAATGGCGATTGCGCACAGCCAAATTTTTTTTCTGAAAATT
Organism: Oikopleura dioica; assembly: GCF_907165135.1. Classification (NCBI taxonomy): domain Eukaryota; kingdom Metazoa; phylum Chordata; class Appendicularia; order Copelata; family Oikopleuridae; genus Oikopleura; species Oikopleura dioica. Next base: position 4,033,155 of record NC_137292.1, read on the forward strand.
TTGTAAATAAAAATTCAAGATGCGATCATTGAAAACGTCGAGATCTTCTTCGACACCGAAAACATGACCTCCCGAAGAAAGAATCGAATCATCGGCCGTCGAGTTCAGAGCATAATCGACAACAACTATCTCATTTCCCGAGCTCCATGCAAGAGGCGATGGTACGAGCCCGAAACGACAACTTCTGGTGCAACCACTTCGACAGAATACCAGACGACGACGCAGACGACAACGACGACTACAAGTTGGCAATCAACGAGTCAATGGTGGACGACAATTTGGTCCTCGAGTACTGCTAGTACACCTTGGTAGATTTTAACCAACAGAAGCTTTTTTATATTCCTTGTGCAATTGATACATTTGCTAGCTGTACATTTCGCTTTTTCTATTTCAATAAATCATTGATCCCCCTTTTAAATTGCTGCATTTTTGGTAGTTTTTGATAATGAAAAGTTAGTCAGATTCTGAATTTATTTGCGCCCTGCATCAAAAAAACCAAGGCCAATATTTACTCTTCTGAGCGCTTGCTCTCTGAAAAATCATCTGACAAAACGCAAATTTTCAGAAGAGAGAGAAGCAACGAAAAAAAATGTTTCGTTTTTACGTTACATTTTGCGAGAGACTCTTTCTGCTCTCGGTTCAGTGCTTTATCTTGCTCATTTTTACATGTTTCCTTTTTGAGTTTTTCAAAAATGAGCAGATTTTGACCGGAGATGCGAAGGTTTTGAAGAGCACTGGGTTCAATATTGCGCTTTTGTCGTTTTTGATGAGTAGTTATATTCATTTGGGGAAGGCGATGTCGATTTTCAAGGTGCTTTTTACTGATTTTGAAGAAGGTAATACGGACTGGTTTCATAGTACTGATTGATAATTATTTTCACCGAGATTCGTAAATTAAAATGCCTATTTTCAAAACTCGATACCTTTTTATGGTGTTTTTTTTGCATTTTTAGAGCTGACGAATCTCAGAAGAATATTCGCAAGACGGTGTCTTATCATTTGTTCAATCTCAAAAACTGTCGTTATTCTTCTTATTCTATCTGGTATCTGCATAAAGGAAGAAGAAGAGAAGGGGTTCGAAATTTTCGGAACTCACTTTGATATGGATGACCCATTCATTATTGATGAAAATTCAGATTCGGACGAGCAAAGTATTCCAGAGCTCTTTGCAGGTAAAGCTTTCGTGATTAATTTATTTCGTGATATTTATTTTTGCAGCGATTTTGACGATGATTGTTCTTTTCCTGTCAACAATACTGTCGACTAAAATTGTTATTTTCAATCTATCAAAGGCTGCTTTCGGGGACATTCAAGCGCTGGAAAATGAGCTCAATGTTATTCTTTCAGGAATGATTCGATTTCTATTCAAGGAGATCATAGAGCGGACATCATAAAAATTTATTTTAAGGACCCCCCCATCAAGATGCAAAAAGTCAAAATTTTCAAAATTTTTTTGCTTTTTTGGGTTGTTTAGACCACGAGGAACAACTTTTATACAGAAAATTTTTTTGATCTTATAGAAAATTTTGGCAGAAATTGACTTCAAAAATTGAAAATTAACATTTTACATTTGATAAAAATCTTTAGTTCGCTATTTTTTAATGGTTATTAAGGGTATACCAACCATAAAAACTATTTCTATCATAAACACTAGTAAAAAAACGCAATTCAGGGCAATTTAGGCAATAATTACTGAAAATTTAAATCTGGAAATTCGTCTAAGATTCGACTTATAAAATTTTAAAGGGGCTGTTCTCCTTAAGTTCGTAGACAAAAAACTCTCAAAAAGCAAACGGTCGTAGCTTAGGGCCTTAACTTTACCATGAAAAAAAATTAAGGGTATACCCCAACGAAAACCCCCAAAAAAACGTTCACTAAGCAACTTTACCTTTAACGGCCTGTAAAACCTTAAATTTGGCATCGAGAGATCATCTTAAGGGGAACGGTTGCAGAAGAGGGTTCGATCTAAAGGATGCAATTAAAATTAAGGGTCTAGCTAAGATAGTTTTGGAGAAAAACTTTCACTAAGATGCCCTATTTTCGCGATTCTTGATGGGGGGGTCCTTAAGATAAAACAACTCTTTAATTTTTAGTTGAAGTTTTGATAAACTAAACTTATCTTATCACCAACACTTTGCACCAATACTTACTGTAATGAATGATGCTAGTTCTTAATTGAAACTCAATCATCTTCAAAGATCTTGAAAACGTAATTCCTGAAGTCAACGATGAACCGCCAAAATACGACGAACTTGCTCGAGCAGAAACTCCCCCACCTGAGTATTCTTCAATCAATCCTACCAGTAATGCCAGTACCTCTTTGCCATGAATTTATTTATTTTCAAAAACATATGTACAAATAAAGTAAGATAAAAATATACACATTTGTCGATTTTCAAAAGACTTTCTTCGTTCTTCTTTTCTTTTAAAAATCATAAAAAAATACTTACATATCTACAATGACGGGCAAATCCCTTCTTTTCCTGAAGGAACCCGTAAGACCCGAGGGAACCGAGTCTCTCCGGCGGCGGCGGAAAACCACAAAGGCTTTTTTGTGGTGAAATTTCGCGTGAAAAATGAATGAAAAATGAGATTTTAAGGACAACGATCATTAAATTATTGGATAATTGAGTCTTTGATTTCCAAATTTCGACCAATTCCTATTCCGCATATCAAAAGACCGAGACAAAGAAGTCCGCCACTCAAACTCACCATTTTCAGAACAGCAATTTTTCTTTCAGGACTTGTTGGTAGCTTTCTGAAGCTCAAAAAGTCTTTTCTTTTGAAGAAAAATTTGTAAACAAAATTGAACTGTCCTTGTGATTTTCGACTTCGTTAATGACAATTGGCCCTAGTGATAAAACTTGGTTGTCATCGTTGATTGCAGCTCGCCGTTTTCTTCGATTTTGAGACTCAAGACAGCTCTATAAAGTGATAGAAATCGATCAGAATCTTCCTTTTCTTACCTTTATACAGTTTTCAAAGCAAATAGAAATGTCGCAAAAGAGATAGACCCTCTGATATCCGGCAAAACCAAAAACTTCCGAGGTAAATCGCGCTTGCGAGCTCTCCCCGTTTTCCATAATTTTGACGACTTCGTTGTCAGCACATCCATCTTGAATGAGATCGAATTGAATCGGATCTTGCGACGAGTTGGTCGGACTCGCCCAGCAATTGTTAATTTTTAATTTTCTTAGTTTGGCTTATTCCATTTTTCCTACATCAATAAAAAACACTATCTCTCAGATAACAATCGACTTTTTCAGCCATGCCTGTAATTGTCTCCTTCTTCTGCGTCGACAAGGAACACGCCTACATTGAGAATCTCGTTTGTATTTACAGTCACTTCGGATGGAAGGGGATTTGTAAAGGTTCCGTCTTGATACAATACCATAGCTTCAATTTTAGTCAAAAAAACTGCTCATTTTTCTCTGAGTGCGAAAATATTGTAAGTTTTGTTGACTTTCCTGTTCGAAAAACACCCTCGCCGGATATTGAGGGAAACTGAATCATGCTGAAAAGAAAAATTAACATTTAACCATAAATTCAGTTTATTACAGATTTTTAATGATTTTTAATTTTTTTGGTAATTGATTGCTAATTATCAAGTTTAGTAACATCTCCCACATTAACAAAAATAATACATTACATGCAATAACGCTCATGCAAATCTTACTTGATAGTCTGATTGCTGAAATAAAAGAAAAATAAATGAAGATAGAATGAAACAGCCTACCTTGCGGATTGATCCTCAACATCAAAATTGAATCCCGTCCTTAGATTCGTGTTATAAGAGCACTCGATTGGAAACACATAATTCTTCCCAGAATACATCACAATTCTTTTGGGATCTTGCTCCATCAAGTTCACTTTGAGAAGATTTGAATACGTCACGTGAGTATCATTCGTCTGAAAATAAATTGATAAGGCCCTCCTTTCGATAATTCCGATGGCGATTAAATCTCCGCTTTTTTGATAGTTGCAATTTTGGAAAATTTCCGGAAAGCGGGCAGCCCTTGTCGGAAAATGTCTTTCCCGTTAGAGCGCGGTGAGCGAGCTGTCTCTGGGTTGGGACTCGTGTCTGTGGCGGTTTCACGCTCCAGATCGGGAACATTTTATGGAACGACCGCCGCGTCTTGACAGATTTTTGTCCAGCCTGTGCAATTTCAGTTTTGCATTTGAGACACCGTACAACTTCGATTTAAACTGTCTCGAATGATTTGTCTGTTTGAATTTTTTCAAAAAACCATAAAATTTTTTTCGATTTTTCGATTTGGAGAAAATTTCTAGATCTGATTTTCGAAGACCCTTATCTAACCCCGAACGCGTTCCGTGTATCAGTAGTTATGACTACTAACTTATAAGATATAGAATTAATATGACGCGCTTTTTTTAAGGTGGTGGAAGATTTCTAGCCCACTTCCGCCATACCGACCCTGGAACACCATACCTTTTCTGAATCAGCAGAAAATTTTACACACTTTGACCCATTAAAATTCTAGAAATCTCCACTTCCGGTCGATTCTAGAGCCGGAAGTAGGTGCAATTTATTGATAAGGCAAGCAAATGACCTATCAAATTGAAGCTTAGATAATTTGAGGTCATATGAAAGACAAATTAGATCGAACCGCGGTTGAACCGACCGGTTAAACCGACCGGCAAAACTTGGAAAAAGGCATAAATTTCTGATTTTTCTTTCAGTTTTTAGCCTTCGATTTGACCGTGGCCGGGATTGATTCTTCTCTCAGATGATAGGAAATCTTCTGAGAATCAATTTGATAGGGCACAAGTGGGCCAAACTCAAAAATTTCGTCAACTTCCGGCTCTAGAATCGACCGGAAGTGAAGATTTCTAGAATTTTAATGGGTCAAAATTCTTGAAATTTTCTGCTGATTCAGAAAAGGTATGGTGTTCCAGGGTCGGTATGGCGGAAGTGGGCTAGAAAACTTCCACCACCTTAAAAAAAGCGCGTCTATACACTATCAAACACCAATAAACAATTAACAAGGGCCCTCTCACCTGTCTGTTGAAGCCACAACTGCCCAAACTGGCCCTGTAAAAATTGTGCGTTGACGATTCCCAGCTCTGGCAATAGCTTGATTCCCAAAAGCCATCAATCCTAATCCTCAAGTCGCTGAAATCTTCAAGCAGCAAATTTCGATCCACAGAAATGTCAATTTTGTCCACGCTGCAATCAACAACGAGAGGTTGTGCTTTTTCTCCTAAATTTCATGAATCATGAGTCAGAAAAGTTCGAAGAAAAGATGGAAGTTGGCCCTCCCTGTACGTGAAAAGAGGCAATTACAGTTGATTGAACGTTGCGCAAAAAATGAGCGAGGCGATGGGAGATAAGATCCGCTGCTCTAAGACAAAGGGATGAAAAAGAATAAAACCGTTGGCGCTGGGATTTCCGCCTACTTCAAAAAAGTCTTAAAAGTTTTAAAAGTTGCCATGTTTCAAAAAAATATCCCGCTTGGAAAAAGAAGAGATATAATATCTCAGATATTACAGAATCAGCGATTGGAAAAAGTGGATACGTCAAGACAATAAAATAAATTTCCGGAGCGGTCGAAATGGAGAGTAACCAAGAACCGCAAGGAATAACACACATGAATTTGAACAGAAAATACTATCCTCGAAAAGCTACGGAAACTGCCTTCTATTGGCAACAAAGAAAATAGGGAATAAGAGCTAATTTTTGGACTGAACCAAAAAATAGAGGTGCATTTTTGAATAGCCAATAAGATTGTTGTATTTGATCTACCGGCCAATCAAAGCCCAGATCCTGAAAATCAAAACCATTTTTTCTCGTAAATGAAAAAAATAGAATAAAAAAAATTTTTTTATTCAAAATTTTTATGTTATTTCCTCGATTCTTAATCGTGATCATTACGATTAAAATATAGTACTTTCGATAATATTGACAAATTTCTTCTGAATGAATCATTTAATTGTCCAAAATTCTTACCAAAGAACTCTTTCTCATTAACTCTCTGCCCAAAGAGCGGAACTCCAAGAAATGCCGAGAATTTCATCCCTCCAAGAATCGTTAATTTCTTCAAATCCTTTTCATCAAACTGAGATATTTCTTATTTTCTTCTTTTTATCTCTCTTGATAAAACTCGATTTATTTCAAACTCGATTTCGTTTTTCTGATATATCGATAACTTATATCAGAGAGAAATTTTTATGTCCGATTTTTTATGTCGCAAAAACGCGAAAAAATCAAAGCGCACTTCAGTGAGTGAGTGAAATTGCGCCACCTCGCGAGAATCGCGCGGCGCTCCTTTTTTCGCTATTTTTCGGAGTTCAATTCAAATTCGCCGGTTTTTCGCTTTTGAAACCGGCAACGGGTAATTGAAGATAAGTGAGGGAGAAATTGCTCGTTCACTTTCTCTCTGTAATAGTTTTGTTCAATTGAGCAACTGAAATAATGGACTGATAAATTGGAACTGAACATTTAATGCTCACATTTATTTGGTTTTGACGAAAGGGACGATTTTCAAGGATAATAATTTTAAAACATATGATCTTGGATATCGAAGAATTTACGGACAAGCATCTTTTGTTCTGCTTCTGGCAGCATCCAGAACTCGTCTTCAAGAGTTCTTTTTTCTTCGGCGGTTATCTGAAATAAGTTTGAAAATATCTATTCGAGATACATACAGTAACTCATTGTAAAAAGTAGTTCTCAAGCAGTTCATTAGATTCTATAGCGGGAAAATGAACTAATGGGTCAGTTTTAGCGTAGCCAAATGATGGGGTCCTTGGGTGAGATCGCTGGTTTTGATTTGCTGAGGTAAAAAGTACTCACTTCTTATTGGCTGATTGGACCCCTCAGCCCCAAACTAAGGGTAACGCTCACAAGTCCTAACCCTAACCCTACGTTAGTCCTTTTAGGGTTAGAAATTGTCCTTCGCTATTAGTTAACTGTACCTTATGAGAAGAAACGACGGCAGAAAACATGACTGTGAATAAAAATTTTCTCAAAATATTCATCTTTGCAAGTAAAATTTTTTCTTTTTCGCTTTGTAAAGAATGAGGTCGCGATCTCCGTTTTATAATCGCAGAAGAGAATGAATAATTCTGATGAAGATCAACGCCTAGAAATTAATTTTTCAGAAACCAGTTACAAGTTTTGCTGTAAAAAAGCGAGTACTTTTAAGAAAACGTGTGAAAAGACCGCAATTGTGGCTCATTTTGGATGGCAATGTCGGTCAGACAGATCAATGCGGTTTTAACAGCTCATCTTGCATAAGAAAAACACATATTTGACTCCAAAAAAGCTTCCTTTGGTACAGTAAATTGTCAAATCCACGTGAGCTAAGCTTTTGGCGAAAAATCTAAAATCGTTTCTACCCCCTTTCCTCATCTCGAAGACACGAAAAAGGCGGCTGACACGAGGTCTCTACAAAATTTTTATTCAGATGTTTGGCGCATTGGGATTAAGGTGATGACATGCGAGAACATGACAGCTTCCGGTAAACGAAAAGCTTTGATTTTTCAGTCGGCAAAAAGCGGTGATAAAAATTTTCTTTTTCGTCAAGGTGGGGCGAGTTTGCCCCAGTTTTTAAAGAAAATAGCAACGTGATACCCTTATTTTTTTGAAAAATAAACTTGCCTTTGATATTTTGATTTTTATTTAAATAAATATTTCACAGCAGCTAAAAATCATGAAATATTCTAAATGGCAGCTCAAATCATCATTATCAAAATATACAGATAAAAACTAGAATTCAACTCCTTCGTCCTCAGCTTCAACATCGACTTTTTTGACGGAAGCGGCGGAAGACAAGGAGGAAGTCTCAACCGTCGGTTGAGAATCACTGCTCTTGTTTCGGAAGGAATCAGGATTGGCGTAGAATTCTTCGGCTTCTTCGATTGTTGTCAGCATTGGGACGCCAAGGGTTTCAGGGAGGAAGAAGACTGAATTTTTTATCATAATAGGGTAGAAGTAAACCACTGGTTTTGTTTTTTCTCGTATAAATTAATCAATATTTATGTGCAAAAATATATAAAATTTTACTAAAAAAGAGAGCATTTGTGGTTTTTTCAACCAAAGAAAATCCGGTTGTAAATATTCAACTCTAGAAAAAATAAATGATCACCTGTGATAACTTGCACAATCCCAAGTGCTCCGAAAATAACAAACGGGAGCCAACTCGTCGTCTTTCCAAGTCCATTAATAATCGGCGCTAATATGCCTCCAATTCTTCCTCCCGCAGAGCTCAGCCCCACTCCAACTCCTCTAACCGGCGTTGGGTACATTTCCGAAGCGTGGACGTAGACGATTCCAAAAGTGCCGGCGACGCCAAATTTTCCAACGACGGCGCAGATCATTTTGGCCGTCGACAGGCCGTCGTTATCGGGATCATCGATGAGGAGGAAGTCGAAAACGGCGGTCAAAAGGCAACCTAGATTGATTTTCTTATATTTCAAAAAATCGAGAAGCCGCTTGCGGCTTCGAGCTAATACCGAATAACTTATTCGGAATAAGCCGCGCTTCGCGCGGCTTGATTCTTTTTTTCTCGAAGCCGCAAGCGGCTTCTCGGTTTTTGTCTATAATATCAGGGTATGAATTTTTAATGTGAGCCCCTTTATTTATTACTTGATAACCTTATATAGGCAATCAATTAAAAATTGAGAAAGAAGAGTGTTTCAAAAATAAAGGTTGGATTTATTTCAAAATAATATCTTACCGACTGATCCAAGCAACATTGTCCAAACAGTTCCATATTTTCTTCCTATTTTGGGGTGATCGATAAACAGCGGGAGTAGAATGTAGCAAAGAACCTCAACTGCTCCGTTGATAAAGTTTGTCATCAGGAGGGAGCCACCGAGATCGCCAGCGCCAAGGCTTAATCTTTTCAAACGTTTTTCAAATGTGATTGTTGCGGTTTTAGATGCTTTATCAAAAAGGGGGCAGCTAGAACTGAAGGTTCAATCATTTCATTTAATAAACGCTTTCCCATAATACACCAGCGTCGTAGCAAACCACTGGTACATTTCCACAATCGTCACGACTCTCATTTTCGGTGGTTTGAAGAGATCTATTTGCGTGTAGACTTTTCCATCGCCACTTTTTGCTGCAGTTTTACAGAAGCTTCTAGTTCGTCTAAGAAATCTTCGGTGCAGTTGTCGACTTTCAGGCATTTGGCGATTTTCGCTGTCTCGGATCTAGAAGATGGAAAAGGGGTAGAAAAAGGGGTTGGTTACCTTGCTTGATCAAATTTTCTTGAAGAAAAGAGCCATGCGATAGAAGTAGGGAGATAGAGATAAATTGGAATGTAGAGAAGTGGAGCAATGAGAATGACGATCATTTGATCCTGCCAATCTGCCAGCAAATAACCAATCAAGGAGAGCAACATGTATCCAACGGAAAAGATTCCCTGAACAGTTTTAGGGGTGCTTCTTTCTATTGAAAAGAGTACCTGGGTCAAACTGCCAAACCAAGTCCTGTATTTCGGCCCAACAATTTCCATCGTGAAAACAAACGAAGCCGTCCCAGCTGAAATCGCGAAGAACCCGCTGAGGAATCGCAGCGCTGCATAAGTCCACATTCCATTTTCATGGTATGGGATCAGCACCAGCGGCAAGCTTACAGCGCTTATGCCCATCATCGCGATCAGAGCTGCGAGTCTTCTTCCGATCTTGTCCATCAACGGTCCGAAAATGAAGACGCCAAAGAAGAGGCCACTCATGAAGATTGCTGAGATCGCGGAGTCGAGTTCCTTGTTTTCGCAAACGAGCTCGTACTCGGTGGAAACGGTTCGGGTGAATGTTGAGTTGTCGAAAATATAACCGGCATCGCAGCTTTCTGTTTTCAGATTTGGTTTTTCATCTTTGAAACAACTAAAAAAGGGCTCTTTCTTAATCTCTTCATTTGAGGACCATAATAACTGACAAATAAAAAAAAAAGTTAAAATTTCTTAGGAAAATCCGAATGAAAAAATAGAAGTAAATATTTCATTAAATATATGTTCGATAATGTTATTAAAAGAAGAGAAGCCCGAAACTGTAATACTTGACAAAGTCATCAGTAAGATCTTGACAGATTGAGTCAACATTAGCATACTGCATACAGCTATCTTCTGGCGTAAATTCGAGACCTTTTTCGTAGTCAATTACATCAGGAAAAAGTTCATCCGCCGGCGCCCGACATCGATAATCCGGAATTGCCTGCAAGATGACTGATCCAACCTGGACCATTCCAGCGACAATCCAACAATAGTTCACCAGGAGAAACCAGGCGATTTGCTTGCCTGAGACTTGGGGGAGACGAAGAAAGACGTAGTCGAAACCAAGGTCGTCTCGCTCGAGTTTGACATTTTCCAAGCCATTTTCTGAATATGATTTCAAGAAATAAAGCTACGTTTGGTTAGAAGAAGGAGCCATAAAGATAATTTCTGACTGGTCTTTCTATATTAAAACGAAGAGAGATGTCGGAAATATTTACCAAGGTCAAGAAAAGTGTTCATTGCGTTCACTGATTTAAATATAAAAATGCTTACTTACTGTTTAGACTGATAGAATCATCTTTTATAGTTATAAATATAATAATAAATATTTTATCAATATTTAATTTATAATTATAAATGAATATTTAGATATCTAACTACCTTTTCTGCCATCCTCTTCTGGGTCAATTTTAGACGATCCTCTGCCCCTCATTCTCGATCAATCAAAAATATATTCTCTATCTTCTGCCCTCTCTCTCTAATAAAACATCAACTTATTGTATCTCACAAGAGTCGATCAATTTGCTCTTACAACTCCGCGGTTCCGAAATCAAATATCCGAGTAAATGCTCCTGAGATGCTCGAACTTTACCCGCTCGTCCCTGAGACAGCGGCAGAGGTCAGTCGTATTTGGTTAGAGCAATTAGAGAACTCATGGTAGTTTTCCATTTTCTGGTTTAATTCTGGGACCATGCTGTTGTGTGTATTTACTGACAGCCCGGGAGACTCTTGAGGTCGAGTCCCAAATTTAATTTGCTGAGAAAGGCCTTTGAAAAACTCAAGTGTTTCTTTCAAATCTAAATTTTTCAGGGCAAAATTACCTGCGAATTTGAGAGGTACAGTTTCGCTCATTTCATCGTCTTTTCTCTCTGTCTTCTTCAATTTTTTCTATTTTGTTTTCCAAATATAGCTTTTTTCTCTTTATGGAAGATAATGAAAGTATTATATTTTTATATCCCAACATACTGCCCAAGGGTTTATTTGAAATTTGTTTGTTGATGCAAATGTCTGAAAAGTGCACTTGGAACTCATGATATCACTAGACAGACTTGATGATGCTCAACAATGCTCTTGTCAATCTCTCTTTCTCAATTGCGTTTCAGTCAGACAGCCGTTACAGTCTGTCCTAAGGTCAGTGTCTCTTTTTGATTTTGAGCGTTCTCTTCCTTGATTTCGAGAGTGATTTTTTCCATTTCCTGATTTTTTTCGTTCGAGAACTTTGTTTCGAATTTCCGAAAAGACCTCTTTTAAACTCAAAATTTTATATTGAAAAAATACAATACATTTACTGTCAGTTAAATCGAGTTGTCAGATTACCCCGCCCAGATTTGAAATCATGCTTGTTCTGTTTTTTTCAATGCTAAAAGAAATTTTTATTGAAGTTTAAGAACCAAAGACATTTTTCTGAAAACAAGCAGCTTCTCCTGGTGGAGTAACGATCACATTTCCAGGGGGTGAGAATCGAGCGCAGACGTAGATCTTTCCAGACTAGAAGAAAAAAAAAAGAAATAAAATCCTCCATGATGAGTTTTTGTCGTACCTTTCCCTGGGATGCAGAGATGCCGAAATTTTCAGAATCAGCCCAGACGAGTTGAGTGAAATTTCCAGATCCAGGTTGCCAGCCGGGAGTGTTGAAGTTGTACTTTTCTTTGCCGCCGTACCAGGCATCTACTGCGCCGGAGAGGGAGAAATTCGGGCCACTAGAAATTTATTTATTATTTTTATAAAAAAATTTTTTTCTTTGACAGTGTCAAATTGACACGGAATGTCCGAAATGAAAAGTGTGATGATATACAACATATTATATGTTACATATATCAAACTTAAGCAAAATTGTTTTAAAATTAGATAAATTTTCACTTGAAAACATCAATATGGTTTTTGAAACCTGTATGTAAAAAGACATTCTCCTTGATCCTCGGCATTTCCACTTTCTGCTTTTTCATTTTTCGCCATTTTCTTGGCCCATTTTTCCGCATCTTCGACCAAGTTCTTGTCCAGCTTCAAAGGGTTGACTTTGTGGTTGCCTCGAATTCGGTTTATTTGCTCCAGCACTTCTTTTTGCTCATCTTTTCCTTGAAAGAAAAAATTAAAAAATGGCTAGAGAGGCGGATAGATCTTACCGGGTGTCTTGAACTTTTTCGGTTGGTTGCTTTCTTTTACGATTTTCAGAGTTTTCATTGCTTTCTCGAGCGATTTGTCAGCCTTCTTGACATTTTGCTTGAAGCACTCTTCCTCGCCAGGTGGAGTCATGATCAAATTTCCCGGAGGCGAGAATCTGGCGACGACATAAGTCCATCCAGTGGAAGATTTCGCTTGAGCGATACCGAATTTCTTCGTTTCCCGCCACACGATTTGAGTAAAATGGCCCGTATTCCCTTAAAAAGCGTCTTACAGTCACGTTTATTCGATTTGCACAGTCGTCAAATCTGTCAATTTCTATAGTAAATCTCAGTTCTTTCAATATTTGCTTTCCGGGCGACGTGCACTTGGCAAATTTGCGATTTAAGCTTATCGAATTCGATTCAGGAAATATTTGCACGATGATTTTTGTACCTGAGAACTTATTTTTCTTGAACGAGTAATCTTTTTCTTCGCCATACCATCGGTCGATCGCCTTGACGATTTCTTGCTCGCCGGTGTGGCCGCTCAGGTTTTCGCCCTAGAAACGATAAAAAATAAGGGTATCCCTAGGATATCTTAGTTAGGTCGAAAATCCTATTTCGGCTGATCCCAAGTTAGGCCTCTTCCGGAATATCCCGAGAAATCCTACCTGATTTTCTCGATCTTCTCGTGGACTATGCTCAAGTCGATCTTTAGCCGCAAGTTGAGCCGCCCACTTAGCCGCGTCCTTGCAGAGATTTTCATCAAGCTCAAGTTCATCAGCTTGATGAACTTGTCGGTAGAGGTTCACCCGCTGGAGACATTCTAGAGAAAATATAAAATCACTTCAATTAAAACAAATCATGCATAATAGCCGCGCGCGGCTCTTTTTTCTCATTTTTCACTGAAAAAACTTACCTTGGGCTTCAACAAGATTCATTACTTTTTCTTTTTTTTCTCCTCTTTCCGGAATTTGAAAACTGGTGTTTCGTCTTTGATTCTTCTTATTCGCCGTGAGGTACGACAAATATATTGCGGATTAAATATTTGCTGCCGACGTAGATCTTTCTTTCTGACGAAAGAATTTTTTTATGAAAAGCGTCGAGCTCAAATGCTGATTCTACTCACAAAAGCACGGGAAACGAGCTTCCGCGGCGGTTTCAGAAGACTAGCTGCGCAATAGACTGAATCAATTGACAATTGTTGATCGAAGGAGTTTTCAAGTTCATGAATGAAATCAAGGAAGAAAAAAAAATTTAAACTGGAAATTCTTGAAGAAAAAAAAAGGTTAAATCTTGAACAAAATCGAATCAACTTCCGGGCTCCGAGAAGGTGATTACAAACCTTGATGCGCGTTGATATCCCAGATCTAACTTAATCCCTTTTCTTGACCCGGCAAAAAGGTCGGCGCTGTTTTCTTGAAATTTGCGCGTTGCGCCATTACTTCCGCTTCGTTTTGTAAGGAACGTAGCCCCATAATAACTCAACACGGGAAAAGCTTGTATCGACCAGTTTTCCCATCAAATAAACCTAGCTTTATTACGCACTGAGAATCTGGTCTTGAATTCATTAGTGGAATCGCACCGGTGCCAAAAAACTTCGATCTTTCAATTGAATAATTTATTTTTTCCTGTTTTGAAAACCTGAGTCAGGTTTCTCAAACGTTCAAATGAAAAGCCGCATTGCGGCTCTTCTTATAAACAGAGCCGCAACGCGGCTTCGCCAAAACTACCATATTCGTATTTTTTCTTTGATTTCGTCGATCCTGACTCAGGTTTTTTACACAGGTTGACGAGCCTGTTGATTGGTTTCCGAAAGCAGCCATTCTTATAAGAGTTGAACCTGGTCGCTGAGGAGCTATCACCACATCATCCCCACCCATCTGGTTATACGCGAGCTGGGCTATTGTCAAACAAACATTGCTAGCTGCGTTTCTAAAAGGCTACGTATCCTCGGAGTTACGTATCCGGCTGGGCCCTGCTTCCGGTCATTATGTCCGTGCATTTTTTCGGACGTTTTTAATCGACTCTGGATGAGATTATCATCTGACCTCGGCCAAATAAACTTTACACCCTAAAAAGTCTCAAGAGTTTTCGAGACTTCCGTTTTTCAGATTTTTACTTCTTTATTTAATAAGTAACTTCGAGCTTCTAAGAAAGAATTTTCTTAACAAAATTCTCAAGACGACTCGTGACACATGCTCAACAAAGGGGCTTATAATGAATATTCAAATGAACATCTCTTTCGAAAATGAACAGAAGACTTCGCACAGTCAAAAACAAATTGACCTTATCCTGTTTTTTCGCATCGAAATCGACGGTATTTCCCTTTTACTGTGAATATTCATTGTACCAAGAGGTATAAATGCGGCTTAAACCAGTCAAAAACAGAAAATGAAAGCATTTTTTGTTATTTTTTTTTCCTTTGGAGTTCTTCTTCAACAGGGGCTTTTGATATTTTTGAGGGAAAACTTTATGATAAAGAACATTATCATAACAGCATGAAACAGTATATGATCGCAAAGTCAGAAAAGGAAAAGCTAAGACAGTTGCAAGAAAATTACGAATTCCTGCAGGTATCTTATCCTTTTGAAAGGCTGACTATAATATGTATTTTCAGTATTTGCAGAATCGGCGAAAAAAAGTTCAACTTTTCAAGACATCCTGTCTTTGTAACCAGACAAACCCTGCGACTACTACTATTATTGTTAAAGTTATCTTCTGATACTTTATATAATAAATCCTGACGAACGTTTGCGATTTTTTTCTTCCATCACGAATGAGTAAACATATTTGCTAAAAAATAATTATGCTCTCAAATTTATGAATTATTATAAATACAGTGATATCTAAATGGACCAGACAAGCATATCTAATGAAAATGTCAATTTGAAATTGACAATTTCAAAATGGATGATTTCTTTGAGAATAGGTATATTGAGGCTTTTTTAATGTTTTCTGCTCTTTCATGAAAAAATGGAAATGAGGGCACTCATTTTCATCGTTTTTATTGTACAAAATTTGAATGGAAAGAGGATTTATTATAGTGACAGTATGAGGCAGTATATAAAGACAAAGCAGCTGAGAAGAAACTACGAATTCTTGAAGGTACCTTTCATATGACTTTTGATACTTTACGCCTTCGGTAACTCAGTATCTTCAACAGCGGCGAAGAACCCTTCGATTTATGAAAGAAACTAACTGTCTTCTTTACCCGAGCATTTTCTGCAAAAATCACTACTTTCGCTACATTCTCTAAAGTTGAAATCAACAGAATAAAAACGAAGCCTTCTTCGAAGCGCAATCTATCAAGATAACGAATTTTTCACGGTCTTATTCGGTTTTGCAAGAAAAAGAAAACCTCATGTCCGAAGTTGATCGAAGAGAGCGAAAAGCTGCTGATGGAGCGCTCCACCTGTCACACTCGTAATGATAAAACTGGCGCGGCGATTTTTGCTGAACTAAAATGAACGAGCTTTCGAAAATTTTACGCGAGAAAAAGAATGAACTGACGAATTGGTTTTCAGAATCGAATTTTCAAATAATTTTTATAAAGTTTTTATGTAAAAAAGTTGAATTTCTTTAATAAAAATAGGAAGCTCTTTTTGGGCGCTTAAATTCTACTCCGCTCAAATTCCGCTCGGCTGAAATTTTGCTCCGCTCAAATTCAGTTGTTCTAGAATTTTCCTCAGCAAGAGCTCAGCTCGGGTCAAAAACGGCTCAGCTCAAATTTTACTCAGCTCAAAAGTCGCTCAATTTTTTTTGTAAAGAAACTCTTTAGTTAGCGTTTTTGCTTTAAAATTAATGGCTCGGTCGATTTCTAAAACTCAAAACTCTGCATTTCAGAAAGCGGAAAGTTGAAATTTCCAGATAGAGTCGGAAACAAGAAAAATCAACATAGCCCTTCCGGCTTATTCTATATCATATGTAGTTGCATATCTTGAGACGGGGAACGAGTTTTCGAAGCGGAAATGCACCGACAGCCGATTAGCTCAGCTCACACATTTGCAAAACTTTGCCAGGGCAGCTGCGCGAGATAACATAATTTTTAAAAGGTGAGAAATTTTATCGAGCGAATTATTCATTTAAATATATTGGTAGAGCAAGTTTTTTAATCACGTTTCTTTGCTGAAAAAAACGATTTTTGAGGGTTCAAATGATTCGTGAGCTATAAGCGATTTTTAAGCAATGAGCGGAAAATGAGCGGAGCACTATAAGAGGGATGAGCGGAAAATGAGCGGAGCGATATTTAACCGAGGACCGGAAAATGAGCGGAGCGGTATTTGAGCGATGAGCGGAAAATGAGCGGTGCGAGAAATAAAACTTGTGGCTTCGACAAAATAAGTTTAAGTTTCTCCGAAGAAAAATTGCTTTCTGTTGGCTTTTTAGATCTGATTTTTCAGTTTTCAAAAGAAAAATATTCTATGAGAAAAGAGTTAATTCTCGCTCTTATCCAATTGCGGTGGTGAGGCCAGATTTCCGCGATTATTGTCCGAGCAGTTTCGCGTGTTACCACATTCCCAGAATGCCACCAGCAAGAAGATATATTTTCAGAGCTTTCTTTTTGGCTTAGAATTGCCGAAATAAACAGACGCAAAAATTTTTGTTGTGAAAAATTTTGCGGAAATTTTGAGAATTTGGCGGAGATTTAGTGGATGCGCGAAGCACCACTAGATTCCGCGAGCAGTTTGTAAACTCGCTCACGTTTTACGAAAGCTAGAACGTGTCCCTTCCTTACGAAAGGGGGGGGGGGCGAAGAAAAAGCCTGATTACGAATTGAACCGCTAAAAAATTCTCAAGAAAACAAGGCAGCTTGAAAATAATCATAGTCATCAACGAATTCGCTAACGATCATTTCCAACGCTCTTGCGTTTTGCATAACTTCCCCGTTTTTCACCGCCCATCTGGATGTCTTTTTGACTCTTTGACGCGTTTTTAGCGGCAATTGGTAATTACTGAAATGAGGTTCTTGAAGTTTGGGTTAAATGGACCGAATTGAAGAGGTAATATTTGCTCGTTGATCTTTTAAATGTTAATAAAAAGGAAAAGACGCGGGCCGGATGGTGTTGAAGCGAGAAAATACGTTGTTAGGAAAGAAAGAGATTTATGAATAAATGCCTGTAAAGAAGCCGTTTTTTGAAGTTGCTTTGACACCAAGAAAAGATGAAAAGATAAATTAAATATCAAAAGCGCTAGAATTATTTTTTATCTTGATAAAGCTCTCCAAGTTCGGATGGAACTCTGAGAAACACAGATACAAGTACGAGCTCCCATACGAGCCTTACCAGCTCTAGAAACGAGAAAGAAAAGCAAGATGAAGCAAATAATGAGCAGCCCAAAAGTCAGTTTCCTCCTATAAATGCCCAGGTTTATCTTACCGCTTTCTTCCTTTATAACTTTTCGCTCAGAGAAGTTGTACTACAACCCCTCATCCTTCCGACCGCGGAGCTCCCACCCCTTGTCGAACCCCTTATTCCTGGTGGTCTGATAATCAATCTGAAAGCCTAATTTCCGACTGGACCAGGGAAGGTGCCATCTCTCGCGAGCCAATCATCCAGGAGCACATCCAATACGTCAACGAAAAATTCAATAAACTGGAAGAAAACATCATCGAGCTTAGGAACGGTCTCGATAATAGAATGAGGAAAATACATATTTTTTGCTGAAATTTTATTTTCGAGTCTGCGAGAGAACACAAAATGGACAGCTCCAGCTCGATAACAATAAATTACGGCGGGAACACTTGATCATGAAGAGGAAGTTGAAGGAATGTACAAATTTGCAGGAGACGCATGTTTTGAATATGAATGATAAGGATTTGGAAATAACTGTGCTTAGGTAAAGTCCCACAGAATCGATAATTCCCCAAAAAATAAACCCAAAAAAGCTTATTTACTTTCAAGAGAGGATCTAGGAAGAGTTCTAGAGCGCCTGGTCGATGTTGAAAAGAAACTCGAAGCTCTAGAAGAACCAAAGAGCGAGGAGAATCAGCGTCTTTTGAAAAAATGAATACCAAAAGCTCCATAATCTCAAACAAGAAAAACGGCCAGCAAAAGTGATCAAGCTCTAGAAAGAGCTTCTTTTCTGCTGTCTGACATGTTCCCGGCAATGCCTGAGCAAATAAAGCGCCAAGGATGAAATGGCGATTTCGTCAAATAAAATAATTCAAACGTGGTTGATAGAAACACGCCGGATGTGATAAGAACCGACTTTGCCAAACATTCTTTATGCGCTAAAAGGGACAGGCGACAGGAATATTTTGACATATTTTATTTCATGGTTTCTTTGCTTGATACGAAAGTAGAGGGCGGATCAAACGTGAGTTTTTCTAGTAACAAAAAATTTCTAAGATAATCAATTTCAAAGATTGATAAGAGACATTTTATATCAAGATTTTTTTCATTTCTAAGTAATAAAATTATCCAAAAAGAGGTTCGTAATAATCGAAATCTGAAGAACCCTCAGGCTGATCCGTCGAAGTTGAAGTAAAAGGTGTAACTGTAGTTGTCGATGAAACCATTGTCGTGGTCGTACGCGTGGAAGATGGTGCAGCTGTCGTTGTGACTTTTATATCGCAGTTGCCAAGCATACAGTTTTCAAAGAGCTCCCATGCGTTTTCATAGCAAAGAGGAATCAGATTTTCATCGTGAATATGCTCACATTTTAATTGTTCATTTATGTACCGGCTTTCGCACTGCTCCTGGCAGTGGCAATCAGATGCGCAAGCCATGTGGCGATCGTTTGCTTCATTTTGCATTGTTTTGCTCGATATGGCCACTTAGAATTTTTTGTCGAAAACTGAATTTAATCATACCTAAGTTCATGGCAGTATTCAAGGTCGTTTTTATGCTGCTCATTACACACTGCCTTGCAATCCACGCATCCTTCCAAGCAAGTTGCTACATCTTGAACTTGCTGACACTCAAATTGACAAAGAGAAAGCTGTCTCTGAGGGGTAGAATCTGCTTGGAAAAGGAGAAAAAATGGTAGATATGGTAAACGCATTTTCTTATTGTAGAACTGAACAGACATGGCGATTTTTTTTCATCAGAAAAGAGTGATATTTGCAGACTATTAAAAATGAAGCCAAAATGCGGTTTGCAATTTGTATGCAATTTTTGATAGGAATTTTTACCGTTTTATTAACCGTTTCCATACAAAAGAAAAGATTTTTAGTAATCAAAATTTGACGGATAAAAGCACCATGGTATTCCGTGTTCACCGTTGCTGCCCTCGTTGACTTTTTCCCAGCAGCAATTTGACTGGCGACATTCAGGTTCCCTAAAGAACTCTTTTTGTCAGACTGTCGGACTTTTAACTTACTTGATTCCATAATATCCGCAATCATTTTTCAAATCATTGTCAATAACGCATTCTTTTTCCGAAGGCTTTGGGCCTCTTATGCAAGGAGGATCGCCTTGGTAGTTAGGACACCATCTACAACCACGATCAACGCATTTCTGTTCCGGATCATTGCCGCTATAGTCGGTCAAACAATCAACTTTCAGCTCACTTGGGCAGTTGCATGATGTGCACATATTTTGGAAGTTTCCATAGATACAGGCGTGTTCCCCATCACGTGGACACCAGTGACAGCCAGATGACTTGCAACTTGTTTCATCGTATTTGTTGCATCTGACTCTATCAAGACAATCGCAGGTGTGACAATTTTGTCCAGGAATTTCCATCCCTTCTGTGTAATAGCACCATGGTTTACCATCAGGCATTTGGCAGAAAGTACAGCCTTTCTTCAAGCATTCATTTTCATTGTTCCCTCCATAATCCTTCTCAAGACATTCAATCGCAGAACAGGAAGGATCACAGCCGTTGCAAGATGTTCTTGTTGTAGAAATTGTCGTTAAAATTGATGTCGTAGTGTGTCTTGTTGTACTCTTTGATGCAGTTGTTGTCGTAGTTGTTGTTGTGGTCGGCGGTGTTGTTGTGCTGGTCGTAGTTGTAGTTGTAGTCGTGCTCGTTGTGGTTACGGCTGAAGTCGTAGTTGTTGTCGTAGTTGTTGTTGTACTTGTTGTTGTACTTGTTGTTGTTCTCGATCTGGTTGTGCTCGTAGTAGATGCTGTTGTGGTTGTCAGGATTGTTGATGGCGTAGTTATAGCTGTCATCGTCTTTGGTACTATTGTTTCAGTTTTGATCGAAGTCGTTGGCTCACTGCTAGTTGTTATCAAAATTGTTGTTGGTAATAGCATCTCATTCGTAGTCGCTATTGGCGTTAAAGACCTTGTTGTCGCATCTCCCAACGTTGAAGCCGAGCCGAGCCGAGCCGTTGATGTCGGATTTATATCTGCGGTCGTAGTAGATAAAATCATCGTTGTAGAATGGGCTGTTGCAGATGTTGGCTCTTTAGGCGTCGTTTTCGCTGATGTTACACCGGTCGTTGTGAGTGCAGCTGTTGGCTTTGTCGAAGTTGTTGCCGATGTTGTCTCAGTTTTTTCCGTCTGTTTCTCAGTTTCTTCTCCCGAGCTGACTGTACTTAACGTTTGCTGTTGACTCTCCGTGGAGGTTTGAAGCTGTTCTGATTCTATCGGCTCTGTTTTATCTTCAGGACTAAATTCTCTTCTCGCGAGGAAAACAGGATTCGAAAGATTCAACGATATTCCAGCTAAAAGAACAGCGAAAAGGCCAATCTTCAGAAATCTTACTGTACGTTCTCTCATTTTTTAAAATGCTTAGTTCAAAAGTTCGGGAGAACAGAGGCACGAATCGAGAACGATAGGAACTTGTTTGAGAACCTGATTTAACACGCTATCTTGATGGTTACTAAACAAAATCGGATTAGCGCAACACGATAAATACTTTCCATGTTATTCAACTACCTGTCTGAAAGAGGAAATAAATCTACGCAAGAAAGTTTCTTTGAAGTCCTAGGAAATGCCGTCTTTGATCCTGGAGAACTTTGGACAGTCTACTTTTCAATCATTATATAATGCGAAAAAAACTCTTTTAGGGTTTTTTCAGAGAAAAATTTTCATGACGTTCAAAAATTCGCTTATACACATACTCGCAAGTCAGTACTTTATCTCTCCTCTGTGTTGAATTTTTCATCAAAGGGGCCGCAGCGATATGCTCAACGAAAAAAAAAGCGAATGAAAGGAGGCGTCGTAAGAGATTGCTTATCGCCATTTTCACAATAGTACCAAAGCCGTCCCTTATCAAAGCTCTTTGTGTAACTTTTTGCTTGGTACCACGATCATGGTCTCTCTTTTTTTTGTTCATGTTTGACGCAGTTTAGAATGGCAGATTCTACTTTAGTTGGGAAAACTAAACGAAGAACCTGTGTTGAAAACCTGAGTCAGGGTTCTGAAAAAGCTCTTTCAAAGCCTGACTCAGGGTTTCTTCATTGAAGCCAACCAACGAAGAAACAATGAAGAAAACCTGAGTCAGGCTTTTTTCGGGACCCTGACTCAGGTTTTCTTCATTAGTTCCTTAGTCCAGGGGCTGGAGATACCATTTTAGAATATCACTTCTTTTAAAATCTTTATCAAGGTGACCACTAAACAAACTGAAACTCAAGAAGTTGCAGAATTTGAGGGATGCGATTCGAAACAGATAACGAGCGAGTTAATATCCGGTGATTTATGAAATGTGATGCAACTTGCTCAGCGAATCTTTCTCAGAACATTTTTCATAATTTTTTTCAAGACTTGGCGGAGCCGAGATTGTAGCTGATGATTTTAATCTTTATGAGAGGCTGAGATGAGATTTTGATGAAAAAAGAGAGGATGTGAAAGTTTTGGGTAGCATCATCTTTCCTAAGATTCTAGAGTTTTAGGCGAGGAGAAGGAGCTCTGAACTTTGCTTTCCAAGTTTGAGACAGAAAAACGCAAAGGTCAATTTTCCTGAAGGGAAATATTCATTATCTCGGTCGCGAAAATTTCAGCCGGATTCTCAGCAGGATCATGAAAAAAACGAGCATGTAAGAATGCGCCGCGATCTGGGCTACATGGCTCAGCGGCTGACTGAGCGAGTGCGGACGTGGCTGCCCAATTGATCGACGATCAACCAGAATTCCAGCCTTATTTTTTTTCTACCAGAAAATTTAGGGCGCCCTTAGTACTTCGAATTGAATTGAACTCGAGTTTTTCAGAAATGAATAAAGACCTTCAATTCGGGAAAAAAGCTCCAAATTTTTCTCGCTTCGAAAATTATGAAAAGCTGGATTCTCGTAATTACTACCGCTCATTTAATCCCATCAGCTCCATATGCTCGAAACGCTCTTTCTCGTCACTCTTATGACGAGATATTCAAAAACAGTTCTTTCTGCAGATTTAAAATTTCAGTCCAAAAATCTTCGAATTTCAGTTTTCTAGCGCTCGATTGATCAATTTCTCGGCGTCAGTTTGTCGCCCCACCCTTCTAGTGCTCTCCCATGTGCTGTTTTTTCACGGGTGAGAATCTTCCCAACTGAGGAATTCTAGAGACTCGTGTGGCAAGCCGCTTATCAAGAACTTTTTACATGATGGACATCTTTTTTTCTCTTTTAGAAATCAAACCCTAAAAAAATTTTTCTGATGAGAAACTTCAGTTTTTCTTCCCTCGAATTACGAGCTCTCCCCAGATAAATCAGTATCGGGCGAGTAGAAAAGCCGAAAAAGCGGCAAAATATCAGCTCCTCCCGGATTAACGCCTGCCTTCTGATATGGCTAAATGCGCTAGAAAAAGAAGAGCCGCCCAGATTTGAATCACGTTGCCATCAAAAAACGCTTTCGGGAATTTTTCCACCAACGTTTCTGAATTTAAAATCTGAGGATCGAAAAGAGATTTTTTTTCTAAAAGAAAAGTTGTTTCTATTGCTGAAATATCTTGGGTAAACCCTTAATTCTCAAGAACCATTTAGAGGGTCCTAGAATGGCATTTCTCAAGAAATCCTGATTTTGAGGAAGAAAAAACATAAGAATTCAATCAAATGCGCCTGAAATGCGGCTCAACCCAAATTCCATTTTTAGAATTAAAATTCTAGGGCGCCAATAGTAACTCTCGTAATTGAAGGCTAGAAATGAAGTTCGGATGCCTTGAATAGCTTGAAAAGTGGTGTTCTATGGCATGATGAAATATATATTTTTCTTTTTTATTTCTTTATCTGAGCAAAGTGTGGGGCGCAGAGTGTTGATCTTCCTGGGAAGAAGGGTTTTCCAATTTTCGGAAAATTGGCAGTCGGACGCTGGAGCGAGCCCCGATCAGCTCAATTCAAAACTTCTTCTGCCTGAACTGTTGAGCAAGTTTTCTCTCTCAGCCGCGGTTACGTCGGGTCATCTGAACATTCAGTGTTGTTGGTCCTCAAATTTACTTCATGTATTGCCTTGTCCATTCTTACTAACGATTCCTTTTTTGGCTACAACTCATATTAAGATGAAAAGGAAACGAAGTTATCTTAGCCCAAGTTGATTTTCCTTGGTTTGCAATAATATGCTCCACCTGCTTTCGGCTGAGCCGACATGCAGCTCATGCGATTTTCATAAAATGTTTCAAACATGCAAATTTTGAAAATGCGCGTCCACGCTGTTCCAGTTCTTAGCGCGCGGCTTTTTGATCGCAAAAGAAGCGGTCCCAAATTGGAGTTTTCACGCCTGTCGGATAAACAAACTCCCCGAAAACAAAACATATTCAAGCGCGAGAAATGGGTCGCTAGGCACAAGGAAAATGTCAGTGCATAGTTTCAAGTCTATCATAACAAATTCTTGCGACATGAAGACTTTTAATTTGAAGACCTGAAAATCTTCTGTAAATATTTCACTGATTTAAAGGTGCAAGTCCTAAGCTGGGCTCGGTAACATGTGTGGAAAACCTGATTCAGGTTCTGAAGAGCTAAAATGGAAAGCCGCGTAGCGGCTTTTTCAAAAACGAAGCCGCAAAGCGGCTTCGCCAGTATGTTAAAATATATAATAATGATTGTATTGCGAAGCCGCTTTGCCGCTTCGTTTTTGAAAAAGACGCTACGCGGCTTTCTATTTTAGCTCTTCAGAACCTGACTCAGGTTTTCCACAATGGTTGCCGAGCCCAGGTCCTTAGTAAGGGCTATATTTGTTAAAAACAGATCTAGAATCATCGAACTGGCTTCTATTTCTCCTTATTTATGTTTCAGATAACCAAAAATGTACCCAGATACAAAGTTATCAGTTCTGCCGATGCTAGTAGCGTAAACTCTTCGATAAAAGAAATCGTTGCGCGAATCGATTTTCGGTAAAAAAGCTTTGTTTGTAGCAAAACCGGGCGGTACACTTGTTCGCCGCTGATTAGAATAACAGCAACTACCGAATGCTCTCTCGAATCTTCAGAAAAAAAGGAGAGCGAAAGAAGAAGTTTTGGAAATACCGAGGACATCAGATTTGCGGAAAGAAAAGACATGAAAATAACGCTTGGTTAGAACGTGCTGACCGCTTTCAATTGAGCCCCCGGAGAGGTCAGAACTTGAGGTTGGTAATTGAAAGCGCAAGAAATTGTAAAAACTTGAACTCGATCAAGAAAATCAAGAAAAGTTCAACACAATCAAATTTATACTCAACTCAAATATCAAACTAACCGCTTGAGATTGCCCTAAAGTAGAATTTTTTCATGAGCATCTCTTGAATTTTGAGAATTTTGACGAAAATGAGAATAAAAGAAACTTTCATATATCTTCTTCATTTGATTATTTCAAGCGAAGGAGCGGTTAAAGAGAACCGCTGTCCGTAAGTTTGAGATATTATCTAGTCCTAACCCTAACCCTTATCAAAATCTAGTGATGAGGACTTGCAAACAGAATGCAGTGGATTCTGCAGAGTTGATTATAATCGATGTCGTCTTCTTTGCGAAACGGAATACTGCCAGTCTATCTGCGACAGAGAATATCAAAGTAATTATTCTTTCCAAGAGTTTTTTATTTCATTCTCTTTTCTGAGATTGCCAAGACAATTGTCCATGCGGAGCAAATTGTGAAGAAGGATGCAAAGACTGTAACCATCCTCTCTGCTCATCAACAACTACTGTTTCGACATGGACAACGACTTCACAAAATAGCGACCCAGTTATTTTCTCTTTAGTTAAAATTTAAGTAATTTGAAATAAGAGCAATGACTATGTCTTGGTAATTCCGACGTATTCGGCTCAATCATACATATTTTCCGGCGATGGAGAGGTAGCCAGGTCTGCTAGCATTGATGTTCCTCGTGATGATTATGCGGCACTGAGCGACTTCGCTGTCGTGCGAGGAGAATTCTATATTTTTGGTGGGGACACTGATCATCACAAGGTGAAGAAAATAAACGGTCAAAGACCTTGATTTTGTCAAGAAATCGAATAGCAGAAGATTTTGATAGAAATTTTAGATCGCGAAACTCGAAAACTGTCGATTTTATGAAATGCCAACTAGACTTTTCTACGGATACGATGTTGCTTCTGCTGCAATTGATATTGATGGCGGTCAGCGAGGTTTCAAATCATTTAAAAAAATCACTAACGAGTTGTAGCTCTTATCTGCTTTGACAATGACACTTTTTCTTTCAAAAACTGCGAAATATTTGACACAAAAACGTCGGTCAGTTTGACACAAAAACGTTGTCAGTTACAGTAAGCCAAGCGACGAATTTTCCCGGCTCCTGGTTTTCATCAACAATCGCGACTAAATAAAGTTAATTTGAAATGTATATTTTTGGATATAAAAAAGGAGACGTACAAAGTTCTAGAAAAATGAGTCGAAAAACTACGTCAGTAATTATTTCGCGTGAAAATAGCCTGGCTGACTATCTAACACCCGATGACTCGAGAGGTCAGCGAATATTATTTTTCCAAAAACATGATCCTCAATTTTCACACTAATCATCCTAATTTTTCGTCAATTCTTATACCTGTTGGGTCGGAAAGAGAAGGAAACACGGGGGTCAGCGTGATAGCTGGAGCATTGTCATTTTTGTCGAGGACGGTTAGGTGAAGCGAGGTTTCGGACGAGCGCGGCGGGAGACCGTTATCAGTGGCAGTGATTTTCAAGGTGATGCTGAAAATGAAGGGTTAGAAAAATGAGATTTTTTATTTGAGAACTGAAAATGAGGTAGTAGGGGGTTATCATTCGGGCTGCCCCTAAGCCTAAACCTAACCCAGGGGGCTACGCCCCCCGGGACCCCCCACCTAATGCCTAAACCAGGGGGCTTCGCCCCCGGACCCCCTTTAGAGTTCCCAGTCCCTAACCCTAACCATTAGCTCAGATTCTAGAGATATTGGTTGGCTCGAATCATAGGCCCGAATGATAACCCCTCTCTTCGGAAAATGATGCCCCTAAAAGATGGAATGAATAAATTCCAAAGAGGCACGTGATCTAAATTGTAAAATATCTAAGCGGCATTTTTGATCAAGTGGACAAATGTAAAACCTATGTTATTCCGTGATTATATGCGCCATGTGCGCCCGCTTGAGAAAAATAAATTGCTCGTTATGCACCCTACAACAGCAGGTTAAGCTGTTTCTAGAGCTGCTTTGGAAGACAATATTGATTACAAGAAGCCTTAAAAATAAGGCTAGGGGAGTTTTCTTTTGTGCCAATCAGAGGCCCGTATTCTTTACTCCAGCCAATCAGAAACAAGCAAAATCTAGGGGCCTCCACTGTCCGAGCCCCTGAGTTTTGGGGTCAAAAATCTGCAGTTTCATAATAAGATTTCATTTTTTAGGTCTTCTAAAATTGACAATTTAGTTAAATTTGTAAGAGCAAGAATAGGTGTCCCTAAGTTTTGATAGCTCGACTGGCTGAGCGCGGAATCTCCCCTCAGTCGCGCTGTCCCAATCCGCCATTTGGCTAAAGGGATGAGCTGGTGAACTCAGGTGCGATTTGTTATAGAAAATGCTCTTCCGCAGATTCAACCCATTTTAGAATCATTTTCTTACCTTGAAAAGTCGTGTCGATGAATTGTCTTTTTGACCAATAATCGACCGGTGAGCGAGTCGAGTTCAAAAAGTCTCTTGGCTTCGGTCGGATCGGAGGAGACGATGCGGTATTTTAGGTCGGAATTGACGCCGACATCGGCGTCGTAAGCTTCGAATTTGAAGATTTCGGATCCGATTGGGAGGTTTTCTTGAATATCCAGGTTTTTGACTCCCTCAGGAAACTGAAAAAAAGGAGTTTGAAAGGGATGAAAATTGCCTGAAATTTCAACAAGCAACATATCATGATACAGTTAATTGTCCGATAATTATGTAAGAAGAAAAAGAAGGTCGGTTAAAGATTTTTTCTTATCAACTAACTGAAGCCTAAAAATTTCCAGATCAAAGGCAAGATAGCGGCGGGGCGATCATATGGCCTCTTACGGAAAAGATTTGGTTCTAATGACTGCTCATAAGTGCCTCGACTTTGATGGGCTATAATAAGGAGTGGACCCTTATTATGGCATTAAGGGTAGCTCCAGTTAAAAACAAACAGTCATTTTTCTTTGAATTCTTCTGTGTGAAATGTGAAGATTTGTTCAAAAGTTATGTTTACAAGCTGTTGGAAATATAGTTTTACAGAGGAAAAGGGACACCCTTAATTTGCGGCGAAAAAAGTAGTTTTGAAGTGCTTACCTTTGGTGTGTTGTCATTTGAATCGAGGATATTGATTTCCACTTGGAGGGAATCGCGTTTGCCACCTGGGTCGGAGACTTCGAGCCGCGCTAGAATTTCGTATTTAGAAAAGTGTTTACGCAGCCTTATCATTTTCTTCGCAAAAAATGGAGAAAATATAACATACCCCTGCCCACGGACATTCTGTAGTCGACTTTAATTAATGTTTTCAACGATGATTTTAGCATAAAATTCAAGAAGAAATACAGCTATTTTATGGTTTCCAATAAATTTAACCCATCGAGTCAAATTTTCAAATTCAGACAAAGTCCCGTAGAGTCGGATTTGTTTTAATGAAACGTTGAAATAAAAGAGTCAAAAAAGTTACTGTATTGAGAATTTGGTGCATCAGAAAGAAAATTGAAAATTCGTTAGGGAAGGTGGCCTCTAATTTAGCTCGCTCCAGAGCCATGGAACGCTCAAGCAACAACCTATTATTATCCTCGGTGCGATGTGTTTCTAACCCAGCGGCGCCGTTTCCGCCGCACTACTACGGAGCGTTCCTTTTCCGCCAGTCGGTTAAGGGGGTTGCATCAAGCTCTTACCTTTGAGAAAGCTGGTCGATTCCCGATCGAGTTGCTGAGTTGGCACTAGAAAGAGACGTTCGCCTTCGATTTCGACTCGGAAAAGGTCATCGGGGGTCAATTTGTATTTGAGCTTCTCTTGGTCCAGAAAATCACCGTCCGTCGCCGCCAAATCAGAGATTTCAAATCGCGCGCCAACTGGATACGACTCGGGAACGGAGATTTGAGCCAAAGTGCGAGGAAATACTGGAGCAAAGTCGTTTCGATTCTTGATCTCCAAAGAAAATTGGATCGTTTCGTAAGTATTTTGAGGAAGCACAGCGATCTGAATACAGAGAGTTAAAAAAGGATGAACATGATCAAAAATTTCCACAGAGGGGGAGGAGAATTCTAGCGCTGCTTTCTTGATAAAAATTGTTATCAAGAACACAAAAACTGCGGCAAGCAAGCCTCAAATCTGTGTTAGAGGTTTATTCACGTTCCATAACTTTTTCTAGAAAATGGAAATTGATAACGATCAATCCAAGAAAATGGCAATTTGACCGAATGGGTTAATACAAAAATATAAATTCTGTTTTTTTTCGAATTTTGCCTACTCATGATCAGGAGGATCTGAGTAAAAACCTGACTCAGGCTTTTTTGGGATTATCAGAGCCTGACTCTGGATTTAACAGAGGTTCCTGAGCCCATTTTTGACCTCAAAAAGGCAAATTTTGCGCGTATAGGTTAATTCAACATGAGGAGAAAATAATCTGATAAGAAAGAAAAGGGACATTCTTGACGTGATTGATAAGAAAAAAATTGGCATAAAGCTTATTCGATGCATCCGGCGCGCGCTTCTGGTACATCGCTTTTGCGGTTTCCGATCGCCTCATAATTGCCACTTTGATTCGGATAAAATGCATGGCAACTTGCAGATGCGGGGCAATGTTGCACAACAGTAACAGCTTTGAGACAGTAACATTACCTTTGAGAGAACTTTGCAAGGAGCAAAGTCGCAGAGTTCTTCGAAGTCGAGATTTTTCGTCAGAGCAATTTCGCCCGATTGAGTCACTTCAAAAAGATCACCATCTTGTGACTGAATTGAAAATTGGCGCGGAGCACCAGACCAGCGGAAAGCGTCTGTCAGACTGAAGAGGATTGTTCCCTTTTGCAGACCTTCTTCTGTTGACGCCTTAAAAATTTGATGAAAAAAAGTTGACTTCAAACGGTCAATCGGGCATTTGAAGCCGCGCGCGGCTTTCGAGCTGATAAAAATCAAGCTGGGTCGACTCGAAAGCCGCGCCCGGCTTTTTGGTATTAAAGGTCTCCCCTAGAATTGAGGGGGTAGCTTACCTTTATCCACTTTCCAGCGCCATCTTCTCCCTTCTCCAGGTCAATTTTCGTCTTTGCCGAGATCCAGGGCAGTAACCAAAGCCACAGCCACATTTTCTGTGATGCTAAAATAACTTTTTAAACCTTGCTAAACAAACTTTTTCTCGAAAATCGAAAGTCGATTTTGATAATTTTTATTTCGAGAGCCCGCTGAGAGTAGGTCGATTGGACTTGGAGTATCTTTTCGTTGATTCAAATTCAATTATCAAATTTGTGATTTTTTTCTATTGAAAAGCTCTTGTATAATTTTATCGATTTTGGAAGGTGTGATCGCTTGAAGAATCTCGTGCTCCGGAAATTCGAAAAATTGAATGTTGTGATTCGATTTTTCAATCGATGATTTTTTCAATTTGTGATGTTCAAAAAATGTCTGAGTGATTTAAAAATCAGAGGAGGGTATTTATAGCGCAAACACGGGGAGTCATGGAAATTATGATCTGATGCATTTTTTGAATTTTTTTTTTTGATAGCGATTTTTCAATAGAATAATTTTGACTGTAAGCACGGTATCTTAGGATAAGAAAATGCAGCTATGGATCCAAGGTTTTTGTCGTGGTTTCTCGAATTCAGTGAGGACATACAAAATATCAGTTTGCATTTTTGGAGACAAATTTATGGTTTTTCATTTCGCAAATAATGTAAAAAAGCTCCAAAAGAATTGAGTTTCATTCTGTTCTCCGTAAAAAGGCGTATTTCTGAACATGTTGGCCAATGAAATTTTAGAAGATAATTATTCCAAGGAGTGGCCTCGTTAGAAAGGAACGTATATCATTAAGGGCATGCATATCGATTACGTCACACAACAACTCTCGTGTTAGAAAAACGCGACTTCCAGAGACTTTTCGAGCAGTGATAAATCGAAGTGATAGATATGCGCCCAAAAATGTATGGTGCAAATATTTGCTCCTCCCAGTTGTTTCTAACTGGGGTGGCTGTAAAACACTTTCAGGGTTACGCAAATAACGCGACGACTTGCTGACATTCTCACCACTTTTTAAACTGTATGCAGAAGCTTCCTATTCTTATACAGTTTTTTCAATTTACACATTACTTGACCATAAACAGTGTCAACCAAAAATCGAGAAGCCGCTTGCGGCTTCGAGTGAATAAGAAAAAGAGCCGCGCTTCGCGCGGCTTAATTCTTTTTTACTCGAAGCCGCGAGCGGCTTCTCGATTTTTTTGGTTGTTAAAAAAAGACACTGTTTACGGTCCAGAAATGCTAGAATTGTGACAATTCTGGCGTAGAGGGACTAAGACGGGTTAATCTGATAGAGTCACTGTGCATTTTTTTTACAAAGTCTTAGCCGAGAAAGAGATTACCGCGGGTAAACGTAACTCTGATCAGCTTTGACCCACAAGACCTTTATTCGATTCCGCTGATTTCCTTTAGAAGCGACATCTTCTATCCGCCGTAATTTCAATTCTCTTGAATAAAAATTGAATTAACTACAGTAAGAGTTACAGTAGCAACATTCAATCAGTCAAAGTCCAACAAGTACGTTTTCATCTCAAGTGCACGCTTAACCGCTCCATAATTCCCTCTCAATGCGAACTGGTGATAAGGCGCAGCGGGAGATGTTTTCTACTCGATTGATAAGAAAGACAAAGGTCTTTATCGCAGTTGTGCAAAGTATGCGTTTTGGAGTAACGATGATGCGGCCTGGGAGTGTAATTAAAGTGGATTAATTAACTAACAAGGGGTTTTGCAACAAACTCTTGTTGATAAAAACCCTCTTTTTTGGGCCAAAATTGGTCTTTTTAGTCATTTTTTTGCATCCTAAAAATGACCAAATCGCTCCTGGAAGTCTTATATTCTCATCCGCTATCGAGTGTTTCCCTCAGATTTTCGCTTCTCATCAGTTTTAAATCTTATCAGCGGCTCCGGTGATGGTATTCCGTGACGCCTCCGGTTCCATAAAAATGGCCAACTCGACCAAAACTATGTTCCAGCCCCGGGATTTAATACGTCACCTTGTGGGCGCCCGCATTCCAATCAAATTTGTACCTTAAAATCACCGATAAGCGCATTTTGTGGTGATAAGGCCAAACATAAAGAAATCAATCTTAACGGAAGTGAACCTTACCCAAGCGTGCTCAATGAAAACTCGGCAGGGGTTTATCAATCGGAAGGAGGAAAGAGGAGATAGAGAAGTGATGGATAAATACGCAATATTTTGAGAGAATCAGGTGATAAGAAGGAGTGAAATTTCGGTATTTTTTCAACGATAAGATTAAAATATCGACGCTTGGGAAACTTATTGACGCGATACCCTTAACCCTAGTCGGCCTGAAACGGGAGAAAATCAAGTTTAAGATGTTTACCCCCTTAAAATTAAAAATGTATTTCTAACACATTTTTAAAAGAGAAGTATTCAAGCCCAATCCGCATCATTACCATTTTCGCTTCCCGATAAGAAAAAACAGCTAAGAGGCTCGGTTTCTTGACTCACGTTTGTTTGCCATAACTCCAGGGTTATGTTTGACATGATTTTGTGCAAAATACAATTCGTGTGATTTCTCCCTCTTTCCAAAATATTCTTAAAACGTGTCAAATCAACGGATAACCAAGGCTCAAGAAAATTGCAATTAGAGATTACAGGTGTAACTGTTGCATCTCTAAATTACCGAAAGAGCTGTTTACGCTGACCATAATTTTGCAGCTAAATGATGTCGCGAAAATATCATCGCGAAAATCGCCAAAATTCAAGAAAAAGTGAAAATCTTCCAAGGCGCCTGAGTCAAAAACCACAGCGTCATACTACACAGCTTTTGAATGTATAAATAAAAGGGCTCGTTAATAAAATTTAGACCTCAGCTAGTGTGGAAATTATCCCGGCCGCACTATGAAATTCAATTTATTCCGGAGAGTGGCCACAGTATGTAATTATTCTGACGAAAGTAAACTCCAAAATCCAGAATTTCAATAAAAATACCGTTTTCAAAGGATCAAACGGTCTATTTAAGGAGGTGGGGAGCCTTATTGACAATTTCGAAGGAAAATTTTGATAAAATGAAATAAGGGTGTCACTTCCCTATTTCAGCTGAGTATTTTTTCTTTGGTTGAGCTTCTTGTTTGAAGCTTTTAGCGGTAGAATGTGTAAGATCTTCCACATTAGGGGCAAGAAAGATGACGTTGTTCATTAGCAGATTTTCGGAATTTCGACTCAAAATCAGTGCCCCTCATTATCAAGTAAAACAAACTGTTCTTCATCCATTTCACAAGCAAGGGAAAGCCACGTCTGCATCACATAAGCTCCCTTCCCGCCAACTCCGGCTCACTGGCAGTGATAAGCCGTTATCGCTCGATAACTCGTTCATCGCTGCATTGATGCGCGTATGGTACCAGAAAAATCTGCCTCTAAATACCCGCATTCGTAATTCGCGACATTTCAAATTTGAAATGCGGAATTTGGAAATTTAAATTTCTAATCAATCCACCTCGAAATCCGCAGCGAGCGAGTGCTTCATTTTCAGCAGACAGCGAGGATATTTATTTTTCAAAAATTTCGAAGATTAAGGGTCTACGCATTCAATCAACCAATTTTTTGAATTTTTAAAGAAGCCTTCTCCTTTTTTCTCCGGAATTTGGCTCAGAAACCTGTGTCAAAAACCTGAGTCAGGGTCGAAATTTCAAACAAGATTGAGATCAAGACCCTGACTCAGGATTTCTACACAGGTTTGAGCTCAGGGCCCAGAACGGTTTACCAGTGAAAAATTCAGGTTTCTTTGATTTCTTGAAATTATTTCCTGCTTAGGCTAGTAGTTCAAACCCTCGATACTCATTTCCTCAACCAATTTGGCCTCGGAATCGCGATCAAAAGCCGCCGATTTTCCCGCCGTCGGAAGGCAAAGTGCCCATTTCAACAAAAATTGGAAAATTTTCTCAAGAAACCTTAATTGATACCAGCATCGATCCAGACAGCTCCAGCTCAGAAAGTCGCACTAGAAAAAACTGACATGTGAACTGACGATGGTCACGGACAGCTTTTGGACATTTCGGAGTTTTCCGATTTTGGATTGAGAAGCACGTGACACGCGTCAAAAGTGTGTAAAGCAGCGGATCAAGCACCTACCGTAAACATACTTTTACAAATATTTTTAGGAGACTTGGATTGGAACCAGGAGTTTTTCAAGGGTTTATTTACATCTGCGCCTTCTATAAGAAACCTCCTTTAGGACCCTGACTCAAGTTTCTACACAGGAAAATGAGCAAAGAAAGAGCTCGAAAAGTCGTCATTTTCTGCCGAAAAAGACAGTCTCGGTTTTTCTTCTCGGAAAATCTGTAAAAAAGCTGCGGAAAGATTCAAATTCCGCGGTCAGAATTTAGTAAAATCGAATTTTCACCCAACTGGCGCATTATTTTTTCCCTCTCTTTTCGTCTCTACGGCTCTTTTGGCCGTCTGGATTACGTGTAACCGCGGGCGCAGGGTCCGACCACAATCCCGGAGCATTATTTCGACTCGATTTGACCGACCGGTTCATCACCCGCCAAACCATAACGTGCTTATAGCGTTTCACAAGGAAAAAAATCACTGAAGGAAGGATAAGGAACACTGGCCAACGCCAAAAAAGGACGGATTAGGGCCAAGGCCGGGGCATATCGGCACCAGATTATGAGCTTTTTTTGAGAAAAAAATGCAAAGCACAAAAATTTCTCAGAAATCTATCTTTTGCAACCTGTGTAAAAACCTGACTCAGGGTCCTGAAAAGCTAAAATTCCCATCTCAGGACCCTGAGTCAGGTTTCAACACAGGTTGGCGAGCCACTGATCATATTGTCTGGTAGACAAGGGCTCCTTCATCGATTTCTCCTGTCTACTAGACATTTTCAATAATTCCTAAATCCTTAATTCTACAAATGATTGATTCAAGAATTTTTTGAACAGTGTGTACGGAAGGATCAAAAAAGTAGTTAACAAGCTCTGATCGAACGGATTTGGGCACACTTTGCTTGATTAAAATTGATCCCTTTTAGAACAATGAAGACAGACTACTGGTACACTGTTGCCAAAGAAAAAAGAAACATGATCATAAGTTGTCCCAGGATTTGGGGAAACGCGATTTTTTTCTCGAAATTGCAAATTTCATTTTGTTTTTTAGAAAGTTATTTTTTGATTATTTTCCTTCTGCGCAAGAATCCTCCAATGTGGTCGCCCTATCTTCACCTTTATTTCGTTTCCAAGTGGTCACCTTATCTTCTCCTTATCATCTCCATTCGCGGAGAAAATATAATTTTGGAGCACAAAGAAATTGAAAAAAAAATCTTCATTTGAAAAATAGAATATTCGCGTTTTTTGTCCCAGACGCAGCGGGAGGCCAATCGCCCGGAAGGGCGAGAACACTGGGCCATCAATCGCCTGCTGTGTTTATCGACAGATTTTTACTGAAATTTGCTCACACGCTGCTGGGGTAGAAAAAGGGGAACCCGCTGCGGGGGAAAATTTAAACCACGCTTAACTTTATTTCTTTATTGGAGGTATGAAAAAATCAAACCAATTGTCGGCTTGGCAACCTGTGTAAAAACCTGAGTCAGGGTCCTGAAAGATCTTTGGTGACAAAAACGCGAAGCTTTTAGGACCCTGACTCAGGTTTTTACACAGGTTCCTGAGCCCACATTCGGGGCTATTTCGGGGATTTGTTTTGATTCGAACCAGGAAGTACTTGATTCGAAAAAAGGATAAACTGATGAACTCCTAATCGTCCACTCTTTCGCTTGTTAAAAATTGATCGCCTCGCTCGTCACTTTTGTTTTGCAAGTGATTACTTGAACATTTGGAGAAGCTGCATAAATTACAGTCGCCTCGATCAGTGATCAGTGATCAAAATTTGAAAAGCCCTATTCACCATTTTCTGTCTCCCATTCGACAGGCTCTCTTTGAAAAGCATTCATCCCTTCTTTCAAAAGAATAAGCATCAATTCACTTTTTTGATCAAGTTCTTTTAATAGCCCTGAAGCATCAAAAAAACGAGCTAATCTCATTAAAACCCATTTTTTGCGTTCTCGGGGGAAGTTCAATACTCAACCGCTAATAAGACTGTAGCGAAGATCAATTCTAACAGAATTTTGATTCTTTTCAAGGGCTGAAAATATGGCGCACTCAGCATTTATAATAATTAGATGCAGAAAGCTGAAAAACTGAAATATCGAGTTGAAAATTGAAAAATGATGATGGTGATAAATTATCTCAGCGGGATTTCAAAAATGAATTTTCTTAACAAAGGGTTAGGTTTAGATAACAAAATTGAAAATATATTTTTGAAATTTTATTTTTTGTCTTGATTTTCAAGCCGCACGCGGCTTTTCTGATTATATGAGCTTTTTTTAAGAAAACTGAATTTGGGTCAAATTCGAGAAAAGCCGCGTGGCGGCTTATTTGAAAATAAAGCCGCAAAGTTTATTCATAAAATGACGGCTTCATTTTCAAAATAGCCGCTCTGCGGCTTCAATAAAAGCTTCTGAAGGACCCTAAGTCAGATATTGAGACATCTAGAAAGCGGGCTCTCTTTTTGATAGAAAATTACTGTATAAAAATGTTACTTACTGTTAATTCTTCTGTTAAGTGTCCAAGGAATTCAAATCTCTTTCTTTTTTCTTCTTATTTGTTTTATTATTTTTTCTTATTTCTTCTTTTGTTTATAAAATCTCTTCGGATAAATGAAAAAACACCAGTTTAACTTGCTACAAAATCGTTTTCAAGATGGTTGAAAATTTTCCTTCTTGATCCTTATTTTTTTCAATCACACGATGATCGGCGTTCAGAGCGCGTGGCGCGCTCCGCGATTGCTCCACAGCGCCATCTTTTGCGCAAAGCGGGGATGAATTTTCGGGTGCGCTGCGGGAGAGATTTGACAAAATGTGCACGCGTTGTAGCCCCTAGCGCCCTCTGATAGTGATTTTTGATAATATTTTCAACAAGGGTTCTATAATTATAAAAATAAAAATTATACTGTGATATTTATCAGTATCTTAGGACGGAAAGAATTTATCTCTTCGGAAT
Source organism: Oikopleura dioica (assembly GCF_907165135.1). Lineage (NCBI taxonomy): Eukaryota > Metazoa > Chordata > Appendicularia > Copelata > Oikopleuridae > Oikopleura > Oikopleura dioica. The sequence continues at coordinate 4,069,966 of NC_137292.1, forward strand.
AATAGTTAAAATCGACTATAAATGTATTCATAATTCCATATTTTTATCGAAAATTAGCCACTTATGGTAACCTTATAATTTTCTTTTCTTTTGACTAAAGTCAAAAAAGAAATTTTTTAACAAAATATCGAAAGGAAAAAAGACCTGATTGTTGATGATAAAGATAGAAAATGATAATTTTTAAGTCAATTTTTATGAAAAATATCGCATTTTCCTAACCCCGAAAAGAGCATCTCAAATTCGCCAGCGTCTGATCCTCCTTCTTTTTCAATTCTCCGTCGCGGGGAGAAAAAAGGATGAGATGGAATTTCAGCGCCTTTAGAAAACTTTACCCTTTCTTTCTCGGGGGTCTTTGTTTTGGGAAATTTGAAATTTGATTGAATTCATTAGGCATGAACCAAGGCGCCGCTGCTGCAGCGCAGTAAATTGATCAAAAATTAAATCTTTATCGTTCCGATAAGCAAAAAACGGCGGGGATAACAGTTTTTATTATTCAATTACAATTTGGTAATTCTTGGTCTTCTTTATTTTTTCTGGAGAAAGCAAGTTCCAACGAGGATAAATTTAATTTCTTCTTTTCTCCCAGGGTCAATTTATCCTGAATTCTTTTGAAATTTCAGCTTATTTTTGGTTTTTTGAAATTTTTTACCTAAAAAATTGTGGATACAATTAAGGTGACCCCGTCTTTTATAATATAAGTTTTTCTGGGCTAGGAAACCTGTGAAGAAAATCTGTGTAAAAACCTGCGTTGAAAACCTGTGTTGAAAACCTTTGTTGAAAACCTGTGTAGAAAACCTGTACTGAAAACCTGAGTCAGGGTCCTAAAAAGCAAGAAAATGAAAAGATAGTTCTCTAGTTGACCTTGTCGTTATCTCATTTTATTGGCAGCGACTAAAATGAAAAGATTATGAGATGTTTTATTGCGAAGCCGCTTTGCGGCTTCGATTTTAGCTTTTTCAGGACCCTGACTCAGGTTTTCCAAACGACTTGCCGAGCCTAAGATTACTGTTTCCTACAGTAAGCTTTACGGCTTTTTGGGATGACCCTCGGTTCGCCGGGATTTTCCCCTCATCCTCGGTTCGCCGGGACTTTTTGGCCCGAATCCCGGCGAACCGAGGATGACCATTTCGATGTCTCTTGAACGCTAATTTTTGTTGATTTTGCCGTTTGGGAATGTTGTGATCGTTCACAAAGTACAAGGTAGACATAGAATATAATAAAAAATTATTTACTGTAAGAAATTATTTACTGTCCCTTACCTAGGGGCTCCGCCCTAGGTCCTAAAATGCCGGGGTCTAGTCTAGGGTTACTTAGGGTTACCTTCAGTAACCCTAACTAACCCTAGCCTATCCCCTCGGGAGACGTTGTTCTGTCATTTTGCCCAGTGCCCCCTAACCCTTACATTTATTTATATGAAGTGAACGATAACAGGCTCGTTCTAGACCTATTTCGCGAAATTTTCTAGAACAATTTTCACCATCCTCGGTTCGCCGGGACTTTTTGGCCCAAATCCTGGCGAACCGAGGATATCCCGGCGAACCGAGGGTATCCGGCTTTTTGGGCAAAAAGTTTTCAAAAAGATCGATAAGGGCTTTGCCCAGCAGGAGCTGAAAAATTTCATCAAACACCCTCCCCCACCCCGTGACTCAAAAATCTTCAAAGCCGTTCCCGCGCAATCCGTTTGATTGTGGTCCTTCAGAGAAGAAAGCAATTTTGCCTTCCTTTCCTGCAGCGAAAAATTTGCGTCCGCGTGAACGCATTTTCCCATAAACCCCATATTTTCGGTGCCCTTGTTGTTTTTCAAGAGCGGGCGATATTTTGAGAGGGCGATTTTGGAAGAATAAGTTTTGATAAATATCGGGGGCGGATTATCTAACGCGAAAACGGTTTTGATTTCAAGGGTCAATAATTCTCCTTCTTTGGGAATGAAATTGAGCATCAATATTGTTGAAAAATCATGTGGAAAAGACAGTCAGCTCCGAAACCAGTGTAGAAACCTTAGTCAGGGTCCGGAAAAAAGCCTCAACTTTCTATCAAAGCCTTTTCAGAACCCTGACTCAGGTTTCTACTCAGGATTTTTGGACATGATTAGCAAGACCCCTTTTTTCAACATCTCCATCTTATTGTTCTTAATTTGCAAGAGCCACTTAAAATTTCTCGAGCAAAAACAGGTGCTTCGAAAAAAAGAGGGAACTTCGCGGTCGAGCGAGCCCAGTTGGCTAATGTGTGAATTTCTCGAGGAGCGACTTATGCAAAGTAGAGATTGTGTTTTGCGAAAGTATTGTTTACTAAAAAATGCAATCCGGGTCACGGAAGCTCTTGTCCAGCTGGTTTTTTGAGATGTGATTTTTTCTCTGTTTGCTGCTATTTTTTTTTTGCTGTTTATGGCGATTTGGAGCAACTTGATCGCTATCTACAAGGATGAGTTACAGTAGCACTTACTGTAAACATCGAAAAAAGGAGAAAAGAGCCATTTTGACGAGGATTTCGTTCAAATTATTGAAGAACCTTCAGGGCAATTAGCCCGATTCTCGAGCCGACATTTCTACCCGCGGAAATGTCTTTTTGGGAGTGATAAGAAATCCGCGTTGGATACCGTTTAGTAGGTTATCGCTTCAGAGATCCTCTTCTTTCTAGTGAAAGATCGGAAGCGAGCTAAATCGAGCTAACGAGCTTAGTCGTTTCCGGCGAATCGGATCTCGGACAATTCGACTGCTCATCACCCGCTGCGATTATTGGTGATAAGGGAAGGGGCCTTCCCGACCGGGGGAGTCGTTAACCTCTGGGACTTGTTTGAGCGGGATTTGCCTTAGAAGTTATATTCAGAACTTGCTCTAGAAAACAGGAGAAAAAGAAACAATCGATTATTTTCCGATGATTATGCAGAAAAAAGTAGTTGGTAAGTAATTAAATATACATTTAAAAAAGTGCCACGTTATAATTATGTTCCGAGCCATATTTAACGTATTGGACACATGTAATGCTGTTGGCGGAACAAAGCGGAAGTCGAATGACGCTGAGTTATATTTATAGAATTCTCAGAGTTTCGCGAGCTTTGGCGAATTATGCTTTTAAAGATTCCTTTCTCCTTTTTTCAAAAGCATAATTCGGCATTCGGTGGGTGTATCTAACGAGTTTATCCCGTTGACTCGATGAACAGTGTGTGCACACGGCGATCACCAAAAACGGATTATGCGACCTGTGCGGAGATTTGCGACGAATATAAACGCCAATTTCCCACTCAGAATATTCGCAAGTTCGACTTTGCTCGTTTTCGCTGACTCTTGTTTTGTAAATAATTCATTATTCAAAAGGGGCTTCTGACTGTTTCTTCCTACAGTAAGGCCATTCAATAAACCCTGAAAAAAGATTGCCAAAAAGTTGGCAGAATCGCGCAAAAGGGTTAAAATCGTCTAATTCAAGAAGCCAATTTGCCCGACCCAAAAAAGATCACGGCCATAAATTCATTCACCGATTATGAGCTAAAATTTGCAGATCAAATACTTCTGGCTTGGGCGGGAGAAAATATTTTCCCTCAAAATGTCAGCGCCGATATCTGAAATGTCCGAAAATTTGAGGTCAATAGAGCATTTCCGAGCGTGACGCGATTACGTTATCCATTCCGGTGCAAACAATAAGAAATTGATATCACCTGCGCTTCCGGATTTCGGCTTCGATGCGAATTGGTAATTGTATTTTGAAGGAAAGACAATTTCAGCTTGAATTATTTATTATCAAGTAAGTAATTGAACTGTTCAATCCCAACAACTGAGATTGTCGCATACTGTTCTGTTGTAAGAATCAGGATTGTCTGCCAAAAATTCCATGCAATTTCTTGGTCCAATACTCTCATTGAAGTAGCTAAAATAAAGTTATTTGTAAAGAGTAATTTGTAAATATAAAGTATATCAATTAGTAATATAGTATTTACAGTATTTAATCTGTTTATAAAAAGAATATTTTTTACTGTTTATATAAGTAAGGGGGGGGGGTTCGACGAGAATCGGGATTTCCGTGACCAAAAATGCGGGAAAACCGGATAAGATTGGGAAAATCTGAGGATACTGTTGGCGAAAACTAGAAAAAAAATTTGCCGGAAAAAATCGGTCGAAAATCCCCTGAAAGTAGGGGCATTTTCGCGAAAATGCACCGAAAATAGCCATCTTTTTACATTTTTCTTAATTTTAACCCCTTAATCTCATTTTTATGAATTTTTTTAGGGTCAAAAAATTCGGGATATTCTGAAAATTCTAAAGATATAAGTTTCATACACTGTTTATGATATAAAGACTATGTGAACAAGCGAAATTACGATCATCCCTGAAAAATTTCTCGACGCCCCCCTTAAAATAAAGAAACGCCTAGCGCTAAATTTTGTCATTTACCAATCTTCGCCACAAGTAAAGCAATCCTGAGGCCACCCTGGACAAGTCCTGCCATAATTTATGCCACCAGTACAGTCACCTTATTTAACTTTCATAAAAATTTATAAAGAGGTATTTACCTGCTTTAATATTCTCGCAAAAATTAACGCATCCTTCAGTAGACCCATTAAACCATGTCGTGTAAGTGACGTAAGGAGGTGTAGTTGAAGTCGTTATTGCGGAGGTTGACGAAGTTGTTGATGAAGAAGTTGAACTTACGCAAGGGCATTCTCGCATTTGAGCAATCTCAATATTTTGGCAATCTTCATAGCATGAAATGAATGGTGGGCATCCTTTCATACATTCATTCTTATAATTAAAGAATATTTATTTTTGCCTCCGAGAAATTACATGATCCAATATGGCATTATCCCGACAAGTTTTGTACTCTTCGTTATCTTCCTCAGCGTTATCGCATCGCGAGCAAATCTCATTTTCGCAGCCTTTGCATCCAACAAGACAATTTTGACCACAGGGACAGTATGCCTCGCAATCTTTTATTTAAAGTCGATTGGATAAAGAAATTTGCCTTACTTGAAAAGGTGGAAAGGCAGAAGCTGTTACAGCTTGCGCTATCACAACTTGCAAGACACCCAAGGTAGTTAAGCCGACATGATGTTACACACTCATCATACAATTCCCGATCTCTTTAACATACCAATATAATAAATGCTTAAAAAAGTAATCACTTACTGACAAAACTCCTCTCTAAGATGGTCTTGAGGCTTCGATTCAAATTGTCCAAGAAAAAAGAAAACGAAAATTCTCATTTTCTAAAATGTTTTGAACAATTTTCGCTCCTTTTTATTAATAAAAGCTCTTAGATTAAAGGACTATAAATTTTTCTTGTCGAATTTTGCGTGATGAAAAGAATAAAACTATCATTGAATTTCATTGGAATGGTTTATGACTCCTTCAAGTTGAGAGGTTCCCAAAGATTCAAAGGAGAAAAGAGCCCTGATAGATTTGGTTTCCTATGAAATGTTATAATTTGAATAATATGATATTATTAATATCTATATTTTTGCTCCTTTATTACTAGTAGGTGAGATTTGAAAGTTGTAAATTTTATTGTAAGTTAAACGCGTCAAAAATATACGAGATTGTCGTTATTCTTATCTTCGTGCTCTCTGCTCTGAGATATTTTACGACAGGCCCTGATCTCCGCTACACGTTTTTCTGATCCGACGACAGAGAAATCGTTTTACTTTTTCAGCAGAAAATACACTCCAGGGAATTTATTCACACTTCCTGTTTTCGGCCGCTTTTTGGTCTCTTAGGGTCATCTGGCCAGACTGGCGCCCACGTGACATACAAAAATTTTGGAAAGAGAAAATTTGAAAAAGATAAATAAGAAAGCGAAGAAGTTTTTATGGAGAATTGTAATACGAATTGCACAGAAGCGTGTTCCCTTACTTTCAGGAAGGAATGAAAAAATTCTTTTTACTGTTAAATTTGTGCTAAAAATCGAGGAACCGCTTGCGGCTTCTAATAAAACTAGGGAAAAAGCCGCGCTTCTCGACTTTCAGGAACAGTTTTGATCGGAATTCGAGTCGAAAATGACAGTATGGGTATTAAAAATGACGATTCTCCTTGTTGATTTCAACAAATTTTCCCCCTCTTCAGTACTGGTTGAGTCCCTAAAGTCGACCTACCAGGACTGGATGGCCGAGCGGTCTAAGGCGTTGGATTAAGGCTCCAATCTCTTCGGGGGCGTGGGTTCGAATCCCACTTCAGTCAAACCTTTTGTCCATTCCATCCCTTAGCCCTTATCTCCACAGCCTCTCAATCTACCTTTACGAGCTTGCATGCTGCCAATGCGAGAGCTTCGAGAGTTTTTGCGAAGAAGAGCGCTACGGGTACACTGAGTTCTATCGCGGGAGCTACGCGCGGCTTTGCAATCCGAATCAATTTCATGAAATCTGCGGGGATGAAGTTAGCGATCTGCCAGTTTTGAACAATCCAGCTTTGTATGCTAATCTTACGGATAATCAAGCGAAGTTTACGAGAAAAGATGAAGCAGCTTGTCCCTATTTGAAATCTTTCGATGGAACGAGGAACTATGATGAATGGTTTCACTTTATTTATCCTGCCTGCCCACCAAGGTAGAACTTATGTTCTTTGAATTTTTTACTTCTTGTTTGCAAAAGATATTTTTGTCTAAAAAATCATCAAAAATAGATTTTTAATAAGAGGATTCGTGTTCAAAAATTAAAGAAAAAACCATAATTTGTAGAAATTAAAGTTTTATAAGTAATTTTTATTTCGATTGATATTGAATCTATTTAATTAGTTGTATTAGGATATATTATCTAAACCGAAGTAGAATCAATTCAAATTTGAATATTTATTACTAGAACACTCTATCGTTCTTTACAGACTTTTAGCGCGTTCGGACTCTCCCGGTCGCAGTGACGCGCTTTTTTTAAGGTTGTGCAAGTTATTTCTCTCACTTTTTCAATGAAATGCCCAGAACACCATATATATTTGGAATCAGTAGGAAAAATCTAGAAACTTGACCTTTTTAGTTTTTCGAAAATCACTTCCGGTTGCGATTCTAGAGCCGGAAGTTGACGAAATTTAGCAGTTAAGATAAAATGAGACCTATTAAATTAAAGCCCAGAAAATTCTGAGTCATTTCATAATCAATTCAGTCGAAAAAAAAGTCTCAACCCCGGTCAGATCGACCGGTAAAATCATGAAAGGAGGCATAAATTATTGAAATTTTCTTCATTTTTTACCGGTTAGTTTGGCCGCGGTTCGGTTAAATTCCTTTTCCAAATAACTAGAAATGTTCTAAGCTTTAATTTGGTATGTCACACGCATGAATTTCCTAGAAATCTCAACAACTTCCGGCTCTAGAATCGTAACCGGAAGTGATTTTTAAGAAACAAAAAAGGTCAAGTTTCTAGATTTTTCTTGCTGATTCCAAATATATATGGTGTTCTGGGCATTACATTGAAAAAATGGGAGAAATAACTTGCACAACCTTAAAAAAAGCGCGTCAGTACGACTCTTCCTACTGGACCCTTTCTTCCATCCTTCCTTCTTCCTGCCTCAACCTTCAAGTCTCGTATCTCGTCATTTTCGCCATCCTCGCAACCCTCATCACCATCGCAAACGTCCTCGTCATCCTCGTCCTTTCCCGCGACAACTTCTATCACAACTCCTACGGCGTCTACAAAATGAGCCTGGCAATAGCAGATTTGATGATTGGCCTCATTGTCCTCCCTTGTTTAATCGGGTTGAGATTTCATGTAATGTTCAATGTCAAACTTCCCTGGCGAGAATATGGACAAGTTCCGAAATCAGCGGATTATTTCAATCAAACGACGCTCGATGTTCTCGGTTTTTTCAATATTTTTTCGCTTTGCATCTCTATTCTGACACTGACGTTTTCAAGGTAAGACAAAGAGGGTGTAAAACCGAGAACCCCTATTTTTATCATAAAAATCTACTAGTTTTGATCGATATTTGGCCGTCCGATTCCCGATGAAATACAAAAATTCCGAAACAGGCGTCAAAGTCTTGACGATCGTTTCAATCAGTATGGTTTGGATTCTCGCTCTCTTCCTTGCTATCACTCCCTGGCTCAAAGGTGGAATGCGCTACGTACTGGGTCCGACACAGATGGTCGTCGGAGTCATTCCTGGAGCTGATGAGAATTTTCCGTATACTTATGTTTGGACGGAGATTTTCTATGCTGCGATCATTGCTACGCCACTGGTGGTGGTTTGGATTGTCAATTCTGCTACGATTTGGGAAATTATTGGCGATGATTGCTGCGCGTTTTTCAGGAAAGAAATTAAAAGATGAAGTCGCCATGAATACGGGACTTTATCAAAATTTTTATACAAGGACACTGTTTTGTTGCGATGGAAGATTCTGCAAAACTGCTCCAAGAGAGAGCCGAAGACCATCTGCCTTTGGTCACGTGCCGAAAAAGCATCAGAAGCAAACGTTTGAGATCAGAATCGCGAAGACATTTCTTTCAATGACTGCGGGTAAGTTTTTTAAAACCATAATAGACCTTTTGATGAGAAAAGTTTATAACAAATGCGCAGAAGGTTAACTCGATTGTTATTTTAAAGACTCGTCTGTAGTTGCGTCATTAGGACTGCCGTGTATTAGGACTCAAATTTGATTTTAACAGATTCTTTTTGAAACACGATTCCTTCCATAAATGATAAAAACTATTTATAAGCCTTTACTCTTTCACTTCTTCCAATGGGCCTGGTCAATCTCTGGTTCTACCTCGACCCAGAATCAACAAATCCTCATAGCCTCCACTTCAACCCTCGCCTATCTGCTGCTCGCGAATTCTTCGACCTTTTCGGTAACTACCTCATCCATTTAGCAGTACTGTCAGAATTTCTCTAGCTGCCTTTTGCCTTTTTGGAAATTCGTTTCATAACTGCTTGATTTATACAATTAGAAGTCCTCGTTTCAAGGTAAGGATCTTCTGAAAATAAACCCTTTCAAAATTGCATTTAGCGTAACATGAGCGAAATCTGGCAAAATATCCGAATGTGTTGTCATAAAAGAGCGCAGCGCATAAGAAGATCATCAGTTTGGTCAATTTTGACGGAAAAGCGAAAGTCTTTGAGCTCAATCACGATTCCCACTAGACTGAGTGGCAGCGAAAGTTCAGAAGAAACAGCGATCAAGGTAGCGATTCTAGCAAGTTATCGGCCAAAAAACGATTTTTAGACAATAACACCTCCCAGCAAAACTTTCAACTCCGATAGCCTTCCTTTGAGCATCGCAAATTTACAACTGCATCAAGCCCGCGAGAAATAAAACATGAACAAAAATAATAAAGTTAGAATTTGTTTATTTAGTAATCAGGTCGAGAAGAGGGAACAACAACTGCTTGTTCATCGAAATAACCTTGGTAGTGAATTTCTGTCGAAATCATCATTCCCTCGTCTTCAGGGGTCATTTGCTTGATTCTCAGTTCCGCCCAGCGTCCATTTTCATCGATGGTGATTTTTGATCGGCTTCGGAGAGATGCTGGAGCGGAGTCATAGTAGGAAAGCTGCCTGGACTTGAACAACGAATACATTTTTCCGGAGAAAAGGAAAGCTTACCTGGCCAATGTAGTTGGCAAAGACTTCACTGTTGATTCGCCAGTAAATCTTCAGCTCTCCATTTGCAGCGATGCCATTAAGCGGGAACCAGCTCATTCTAGCGACGATTGTATCTCCATTGCTGATGCGAATATCCAAGTCAGATTTCAGCGGATTGCATTCTTCAGCTTGGCAAGGCTCGGATTTTGACTAGCAAGAGCTTTCAACTAGCAATAGAGCAGATAGTAAACGGGAAATTTTGAAGCTCTGCCTGTACGAGTTGTCCTTTATCGCCACTAGTGGAAACTGAAGATGCTCCACGAGCCATTTCGTCGACCTCGCAGGTGAGAGACTCTACTCCAGGTTGGCAGTTTCGACGTTTTTCTCTGAAAGGCTGAAAACATTACTTTCAATCATTTTGCCGAAGACCTACCATGGATCCAGTAACAGGATTGATGCAAGTAGCAGAACAAGCCGACCATTCACCCCACTCGCCCCAGGAAGGCTGTAGCCCATTTTCAACACATTTTCTCTGATTTGCCCTAATTAATCAAAATTGGTTAAAAAAATACTTTTTGTTCTTACGTTGCTGGATATTTTTTCTTGCAATCGACGACCAAATCATACAATCTCTGGCCTCGAATTTCCTCATCAACAACCTCGTACGCCTCATTCGCATTACAGTCCTCTTCGATGCATTCTCGTTCCCAGTTTCCATCTTTGGTCTCTTCAAAAAACTGCCATGCTCGTCGAGTTCTGCTCAAAAATGCATTTGCTTCTTGACTGTCAGCGAGAAATGGACTTGCTGAAACTCCAGCGAGAATTGTCGTCGAAATTTTCTACGAATCGATCAAGAAAAAGTATGAAAGAAAAGAGCCTACCATAGTTCTGATCTCTAGTTAGGTTCTGAACTCAATGATCCGTATGAGGACCAAGGTCTGATTATTTGTTTTGTCTGAGTGATAGTTCAGTAGAACATCTTATTGACAATTTGACTGTTGATCCTGTTATCTTCATGTGACCATTCTTGAGAATCTTTCAGATCGATTTTGGAACGAAATTGAAAGATATTGTCAGTCTGTTGAGTTATATTTATTGCAGTGTAGTTCTGCTCGCTTCTAGCAATTGTACTCCTTTCTAGAGGCATCCCAGGCATTGATGACCTTATTCCAGTTGCCATAGCCTCGAGAGGGCTTCTGACAAACGCTGTCGAAAATGGTCGCTCCATCATAATATGTTTTGGAGAAGGATTCGACGGACATGAAGTTGTCAGCTAAAATTGAAATGAAATTTTCCAACGGATTTCAGAAAAGGTCTACCTGAGGATTGTTTTTGGCCAATCTCATTTTTTTGCTCGTAAACCCACGAATAGTTGTTGTTTTCGGGCCCGTTAATTATGGTTAAAGATAAGTCGGTCCGTTAAAATTACAGTTAACTTTTGTAAGAGGACTTTTGACCAGTCCCTGTGTAACAAAATGCATGCCAGTAAAACTCTGGAATATCGATTATATTCTTTGTTGATGCAGGCCTATAGTTCATTGACCCGTACAATCCATAAGTTCCAACAATGATCCAAACATATTCATCTTCTATTTCTCGTTCCATGAATTCCCTGACCATGCATTCGAGCTGATTCCAAGCCCCCTTGTTGAAATCGCCGAATTGTGGGCTGACATTGGTGAGGGTGAAGGTAGAGTTGGCTGCATCTTTCACTTGGTTAAGCAGGGCATTTGGCATCAGATGGCCCCGGTCGATGCTTAAGTCTTGAGTGTTCCCCTTGTAGTCTTCGTCCTGAGTTGGTATCATAAATAATAACAAGTAATAAAGATGCACCTGTGGTTGCCATCAATCACACTCATTAGGACTCTTAACTTCGTCAAGATTGCAATAAAAAGAGGTGTCAGATGGAGGAGTGTTAGTTCCGCAAAGACCCTTGCACATCTTAAGCCAAACTGACTTAGGTCTTGGCTTGGGACCGCTGTTGGCAGGTATGAATTTGTCAGGTCTGGGGTAGGATTTTCCATTCTTCGTTCGGCTATTTTTACGATAATAAAGAGCCGGAAATGGGAAAATAGGGGGTTCACCTTATCTTGATGGCGGAGTAGACAGGCAAGTTAGTGTCCGTGTTGAATAGTGTAGCGAAGTAGTGATCTTTCCCATAGTTATTTTGACAGAGTCTTTATTGTGGTTAAGGACAAATATGATTGAGTAAAGTAACCTTCTTATACAAGTTAACTTGTTAAAACACTTTCAACACGCTTCCTGACTGTTTTACCACTTTGAGCTCCGACAAGCATATTTTGAAGAGGCCATTCTGCACCAGGTCTGAAATAATCGGGACCACAGTTCACTGGGGTTTGCAAGCTGCTTTCTGCAGAAACTTTGTCCTGCTTTTCATTCCTAGTTACAGCTGGCATCCCATTTTCAACACAGTTACTTTGACTCTCCCTCGTATTGTGTTTTTCTTTACAGTCATTTAGCAAATCGAACAATCTATCGCCTTGTTCCTCATCGTCAACAACCTCATACGCCTCATTTGCGTTACAGTCCTCCTCAATGCACTCTCGCTCCCAATTACCGTCTTTGAGTTCTTCCATAAACCCCCAGGCTCGTCGAGTTCTGCTCAAAAATGCATTTGCTTCTTGACTTTCAGCGAGAAAAGAGCTCGCTGCTACGCTTGTCAGGATTACGGTTGAAAGTTTCTAAGGGCCCGTAAAAGAAAAATAGTAAAAACTGACCTTACCATGATCTCTTAAATGAGCTGAAATGGGAATAAATTCGAGTAAGAAGAGTCTGATTATTTGCTTCTGAACGACTGACTAAACAGAGGAACTGTTTATTTACAACTGGTTAAACTGGAATGAAACATGCGTACTGAGTTGATCAGATGAGTTATGAAACGGCATTAGATCAAATTGAAGGTATATCCAATAAATAATTTATTTTGAAATAAGTAATTTTCAATTGATAGAACTTTGCAACACATAATTTGTATGTTCTGTATAATCAGGCAGATTGAGTCAAGAATTTCTACAGTTCAAGTCGTTGAGGGGATGAATTTAACTATTGAGGCATCCTCGGAGGCCCTGGGCGACGGACATGATCATCGCGAATGAAGCGCCCATTGTCATTGCTTGTCTAAAAAAGGATGAGCTTAGGGCTCCAGGATTAAAGTCCTCTTACCGGCTGGTATTCTTTACGAGAGCCATTCGTCGCTGCCCACCAAAGAGTCCCCCAGCAAAGCCAAGAACAGTTCCAGCGGCGCCACCAACTCCGCAGCCCATGATGCCGCCCATCATGATTGACTGAGTGCAGGGGCTCATTCCTCCGGCCTGGCTCATTCTAGATCGAACAGGACCATGAGAAAAATTGAACATAGAGTTGATCTAGTAGAAAGGCAGTAGTAAGTCGTGAAAGAAAATAAGGAAAAACTTGGAAAATGTACATGTAAACTTGCACAAAAAGAAGATGTCTTGTTGTAACTTTCTAGCTTTCTGAAGGCTTCTCATTTGTTTCGACAGGAGGTTGGTCCGTTTCCATAGCTTCTGAAGATGATGCTTCTTCGGTTTTCACCGCATCGCTAGAAGCTGCGGCTGGAGCGGCAGTTTCTTCTGGAGCCTTGGGAGTTGGGGTTGCTTCTTCCTGGGAAACTGGTTCAGCCTTGACTGCTTGTGATTGAGCTTCCATTTTGGCAGGTTCTGAAGCTAGAGTTGGCACTTCAGCTGCTACTGGTTTATCAACGTTTCCAACGAGCTGATTCATCGCGGCAAGAGGATTTTGCGCTACAGGAGCAGCGGAAACTGGAGCAACAGGAGCTGAAGCATCTTCGGTACTGACAGGCTCTGTTTTTGGAACATCGAGAGCTTGACGTTTAGTTGGAGCGGGAATGTTCGTCTCCATCTGCTCCAATTCTGCTTCGTTCGATTCCGAGACGCCGTTATTTTCCGTCTTGATTTCTTTCTCTTCTGCTGCTGCTTGTTGCTGAGGTGGATTCTTCGCAGCTTCTTCAGCGGCCAGTTTGGCTTGTCTCTCAGCTTCAAGTTTCTTGAGACGAGCTTTTTCTTCTTCCTCTTGGCGGCGTTTTTCTTCCTCTTTTTCTCGCTGTTTTTTGAGGTCTTCTTGCTTTTTCTGAAAAAACGGCTCACCCTTTCATTCAAAGTAGCGGAAACCTACCGTGTATTCTTTGAAGTATTCTTGTGGAGTCATTTCTGCGAGTCTTTTCCACTCCTAGAAATAATTACAGTCATTATTTGACGAGAAAACAGCCGTTTACATTTTCAAGATCTTCGGAGTTCTGCTCCCATCGTCGCTTCTTTGCTTCGTGTTCCTGTTTTGCTGAATCGATGTCGTCTTTTTTCTGCGCGATGCTGTTCGTCAGGCTCTAGAATGATATTCTTAAAGGGTCTTTCATGAGTGGTTTACGTTTCTGTGGTAGTCCAAGGCTTGAATCTGGTCCGCGCGCATGATTTTCATGTGATTGTTGACATTGTTGTCGGACAAAATCTCCAGCATGTGGTACGTATTCCGGTGATATCTGAAATTCTGGTAAGGAAGGGACAGAAAGAAGGAAGTACCTCATGGCATGAACTGCTCGATTGCTGCAGCTGTTGTCATCTGTAGCGACATCGTCGATAGGCTCCATGGAAAAGGTCATTTCGTCGTCGTCTCGGACTTCTGCCGAATCCCAGCGTTGTTTTTGCTAAAAATGACTCTTATTCCCGCTCAAAAGGAAATCATTTGGCACTTCAAAGGCCTGAGAGTCAAACTCCAGTAGGTTCTGGAACCTGTGAATTAACCCGAGTCCTGTTTTGCCAAAGATGAATATTTTTCGACAAAGGTTGCTTCGCTCCGCGCTCAAGAAAAAGCTGAATTACCTGAAGATAGTTCTGATACTGTGGCGAGCTGTAGTATCGCTTAACAAGCTCATGATACTGCTTCTTTTCTGAAATAAAACAGTCAATTCGAAATTCAAAGAAATACAACAGACCCGCATCATATCCTTGAATAAAAGTCTCGCGTTCCTCTTCCGCCGCATCGCGCCACATCTTCGCGATGAACTTGGAGATCTCCCACATCTTCATGTCCGGATTGTTCGTTTTCACCGTGTCCCAGTGTTTCTGAGAATATCTGACAAAGGGGGCGACTGGTTTCTCCGGCATCTTCGGCGCCCGTGGAGCTCCGTTTCGTCCTCGATGGTGGCCAGGAGTGAAGATGATCTTTTGCTGAGCAGGGTGAGCTGGGGGAGCGTTGCCGCTAAGGTACGCTGCCATGGAACTGTTGTCATTCTTTCGCGGCATTTTCAATCTGAAAGGATTCGATTTAGGTTTACTTAAATCTTTGCTCTTTCGGAACCATAACTCAGGTTTCATGTGATTGTATAAAGAAGAATAGATTTTCATTAAATGTATTAAGAATTCAGTTCTTTTAAAAAGTCGCGAACAGTTTCAGTATTTCTTTTTTGATAATTATCCGTTTCAGATAAAAGAGCAATTTTATATGCTTCATCTGCTTGCATCCCTTCGTCGTAGATAAACTCCTGTAAGCCAGGGAAATTCCTGAGAATGAGGACTAATTCTTGGCGGACTTCGATAGGGACTTCCGCTCGGCGAGAGAGAAGGAAAATAAAGAGCTTTCGTTGATTTATCGAGCTGCCCAGGGGGATGTCTTTGAGCAAGTGAAGTGTGTAGAGAGAGAAAAGCGGGAAACGTTCCAGGTATTCAACGAAATTCTCCATCGCGAAGGCTCCTTTTGTGTAGGCTTTCTTGAGATCAGAATTTAGTAAAGTTTTGCGACAAGGTTCCTTCTGATTCAATTATAATTATTTCAATATCGTTCCAAACAGTGCGATCCCTACAGAAGCTAAGGTTTCATTTTTCGAGGTTTCTTACATCAATCTCTACCAATTAATCGTATTCTGAAGCGAGTTATGGCCTCCAGAATCGGTTTTATCCGATACGATTTCGATCTTTTCCTGATAAGCTAGTCCCCATCTTTACATCTTCAGTTTTAAACTCATTGACGACGAAGTGAAGAAAATTTCTGGCAGCGATAATTTTGAACTTCAGCTCCTCATCTTTCTTTGACTCAATTAAAATAACCTTTCCTAGAGCGAAAGTCATGATATTTTCTTTGCTTCTTTCAAGAAAGATCGGCTTTAGTTGTTCATAATCGTAGTTTTTCTCGATGATGATTTGAATGAATTCTTTTGCCGCTGATTCGCCGATTTTGAAGAGTTCGAGTTCTTTGAGGTAGTTTTCAACGACGTTGTATAAAATGCTGACAAAAACGACGGAACTAGCGAGCCAAAACGACCAAAAAGCTCGTTTCGCCGTTGTCGGAGCTTTTGAATACCCTGCGACGTCCATGGCGATTCGCTGTAATCCATGAACTCTTGCTTCTTCGGAAGGAGTTAATTGACGATTTTTGACGGAGGCTTCTGTCAGGAGCTTCGGATCCTGGACACGGAATTTGGAAGGGATGAGCGGGTTCGAACCGATTGTTGAGAAGCGTTTTGAGATCCGAATACGATGCATGAGTTCTAGGAGGTGGAAATGAAAGGACTTGGAATTGAAGAATAGTTATAAGTACAATTGATAAGAAAAGTATAATAGAATTGAATAATTCAGTTTTACAGACAGAAGCTTTTGGGTTTTATTGATTTTACAGTAAGACAAAATTATACACCTCGTCCTGCTAGTTGTTCAGAAGCTCTCTCAAATCATCATGGTATTTTTCGACGTATTCGTCGATCTTTGGAAACTGCCCTTTCGGCGAGAAACCGAAGTAGTGTGAAAACACGACGACAGAATGAATCGAACCGTCCATCACGAAAAGATCGCTTTTTCTACCGTTCCGCAGAAGACGAGAGTGGAACATTTGTCCGTCGTTTTTGAGCACATCGCAATCGCAAACGGAAATTTTGCATTTCGGGAATGATTTCAAAGCGCTTTTAGAGATTTTTTATCAAGAGAAACGTATTTACAGTGGTTACCCATCTTAAGAGGCCCTAACTTAAGAGGACTTTTGCGTCAATTTGGCTAATTTTGTCATCCTAAAAAGTTCCAACTTAAGAGGACTTTCTTGATGATTTTTATTAAATTTCGGGAAATAAAGAAACTCGAAATCTTTGACTGCTTTTCTGGCCATTTTGAAGACGATGGCTTTGCAAAATACATAGATCCTGTATCTCTTTGTCATCGGGGAAGTTTTCATCGATCATTTTTCGTAACCATCTCGCGACTCCACGAAGTCTCATTTTATATTGGCGTTTCGGGTATAGTTGCTTGATTTTTTCTTCGAGCTTTTGCATTGATGCAGATTTCTTCTGCGTGAGTTGGTATTTGTGCTTCGTTTTCGATGACAGGATCGTAAACCTTTTGTTATAAAGGTTTGTAAATGTACATTTCGGAATATCTTGTCCATGCTCTTTTCGATAGAGCTCATTTACAGCCTTTTTAGCATTTCTTTTGTTTGCACCTTTCACCAAAATCTCTGCATACTTTTTTTTCTCGGCCATCGTCATGCGAATTCTCTTTTCGGACATGTTTCCAGCAAAATATTTTTCGAGGAATGAACAAGTTAAAGTTAAAAACATAAGTGCGCGCCTTGTTCTGGAAACAATAATCATGATCAATTTTTCCATCAAATGTCCAAATTTTGACTTCAGTAATGCTGCTTAGCTTCGACATTAGTGAGAAAAGAATTTTAAAATATGTATTCCTAAATTGACTCGAAATGTTCTAACTTAAGAGGACTTTCTCTCAGCCCTTGTCATCTCAAAAGGCCTCTTAAGATGGATACCAACTGTATATGCGAAAAATGATCAATAAAAACCTTCCTGTCAGGAATGATGAGCGGCGTAAAAAGCGGATCTACCATCAACTTCGACCACTTTTCCCTCAATTCTCTCTTCTCCCCCCTCAATTCAGAACCGTCACAGCTTGATTCCCTCTTCTTCCAGCCTTGAAGCTCTTCTTGATCGAGAAAGTTGGACGGATCAGAGTACGAGTTTTGTTCTTCCGTAAATTGGGTAAAATCGAAGCACTCATTCTTCGATATCATTTTGATCTTCCAAGGAGTGACTTCTTCGCCGATGAACCAGAGGAGAAAGTGGGCCATTGCGTCGAAAGTTAAGGGCGGGTAACGACGATTCCGCAGCTGACTGAAAGTAGAAATGAGATAAAGAAATCGAAAAGCCGTTTTCCCACGATTGTTTCCTTTACCTTGGAGTATCAAGAGGTCCACCAACCGCAGGATACATCAAATGAATCCCACTTGCCTTAAACTTCGAGTTCCTGATCAGCATTCTGTACCAAACTTCAACCGACATGTATCCGCCAGCGGAGTCGCCGGTGAAAACGATATTCTCCGGGTCAATTGAAAGTTTCGCCGCATTTTCAAAAATATACAAAGCTGCTTCGTAGCAATCTTCAACGGGCGTCGGGTAGGGATGTTCTGGAGCTTTTCGATATTCAGGGCAGATCACTGAAAATAGGAATAAGACTAAGGTCGAAGAGCTAAGGTAAGCGGGGTCCTCGATATTTCGATTTTATGCTTGTTTTGAGCCCTAACCCTAACCTTACTCACCGGTAACAGAATTCGCAACAGCAATAGAACTCACAAAGCTTCTGTAGAATCGGACTTGTCCAAGTGCAAATCCACCACCATGAAAATAAACGACGGCTCCTTTGTTCTCCAGATTCTCCGGCCTGTAAACGAAGATCTTGAAGTTTTCCAGCTCAATTATTTCTTCGTCACATTTTTCGCGTAATTTGGTGTGTTTGGCTGTTGCTAATCGACGGCGAGCGAGTTCTGATTTTGGTCCAAAGCCGAGTTTCATCAGAAATTGAATGATGGCTTTTCCGCGGACTCGGGCTAGCAGGGCAAAGTACATCATCGTGGAACCATCGGCGTTGGGAGGGACGAGACCGGGCTCGTAGAAGAAGTAGAAGATCAGGCCCTGGAAAATCCCGAGAATTGGCGAATTGGCGAGCCACCCTCCCGAGAGTCCGATAGCGAGACTGACAGATTCCCTTTTCATTCTACAGTTCAAAGATTGTGATCAGAAGAACGCGTAGTGCACTGTAATATATTAATAAGGGGAAATCGCATGATAAGCAGTGAAAAATATCACTTCTTCCTATCAATTTTCGTTTCTCTTATTTTTTTCTGCAAATGTCGGAAAATCTTCGAAAAAATTGGGAAAAATTGAGAGCAAGCGTTGAGGTCCTCCGCGTTAGTTGAAAAGTCCTCCGCCCACGATTGGTTGGCGGCGCGCTTTTGATGGAAAACAGAAAAAATAAGAAGAATGCGCTTGAAACTCAAAGCGGTCTAATTCAGTAGAAATTTTAGTTCTGTTAACTTCAACTCCTTTTTTTATTGAAAAAACTCTCAATTTTCGAGAATTTCATCAATGCTTGATTTTCCAAATTAAAAAATGATGATAATTGAAAAGGATAACGAAGAGCTATTCTTTGCTAATAACAAACATCAGATGTGCAACAACACAATCTTATTTACAATCAATAAAAGTATTTTAGACGGTCGGAAATGATATTTCTCATTTATTTCATGTCTAAATAGCAAAAGATTAACCTCGCGTTTTTATCATAGCATGAAATAGCATAATGCTTTTAATTTAAAAGTCTCTGTAAGCCTGCAGCGTTGACGATTATTTCTGGGATTACTTTTGCCGCATAACTTATGCGGCATAAGTCTCATGTAAATTTTCATAAGACCATGTATGTCGTTGCTTCTCCTGGATAACATACGGACAAATTCGCGAAAAAATGTTATGAAAAATTCTGAACTTTGAAAAAAAGCTCGATCATCTGCGGGAATTTTTGTCATCCCGATGTCAGCTCGCACGGTACACTTATCTTGTTATCTCTAAACGTTTTAAAATGGCGGATCCCAGAGTTACACCTTAGAATTAGAACTCAATGTAGACATGCGATAGCGTGAGGTGCACTTGCTCTGCGGCGCCAAGGTCGCGCTATCAGTTCTTTATAAACTTTCGGGTCGAAGGAAAACCATCAGATCTTTTTGATAGAAAAAGATAGAGAAAATAAAAATGAAACTTTTTGCTCTCGCTGCGACTCCGGTAAATACTTTTTTTATTATTTTTTGCAACGAAATTTTTGGAATATTTTTTGAACAAAATTTCAGGCTTTGGCGGAAAAATCCGCTGATCCGACTCCCTGGTTCATTTCTCTCGAAGACGAGCCGCAAAAATTCGCGGAAGAACCCTACACTCCCTACTGTTTGACGAAAGACATCAACGGCGAGCTCAAAGCTATCACCGAAGCCAACTTCTGCGACGGCGTTGCTGATTGCCCCGAAGGAGAAGATGAAGACGGCCGACTCGCGATTTGCAACCAGCCGACTACTGAGAGCGGCTGCTGCGCGGAAATCAAGGTCAACTGGAGCGGAGCAACTTGCTATGCTCTCGACACTTACAGGGACAAAGACCGATATTTCTGCCGAGAATACTATCCAAATGGAATCGACTTCATCACCCGTGAGCTCCGCTGGGAACCCTACCACGGCTGGTTCTACACCGACTTTGTCGGCAACTGGGGCTACTTCGCTGTTGGCAACTGGCAGCACGACGCAACTTGTATCGGTGAGCACGGCGAGTTTGAAGATAACTACAGCTGGACAGGATACAATTTGGCACTGAGCTGCAACGATGAAGCCCCAGCTCCTCGACCAGCACCCTGTGCTCATCATACTTGCCCGGACAACAAGATGTGCTCGAATAACTTGGATGTCGAAGGAGGATACGAATGCGTCAAGAGAGACAACGTCAGAGATCAATCCTTGAAGAGAATCAACACCATCGAAGGACACATTCAGGTAAAAATTCAATCGTTAACTATCGTATTTAAATAATCTTTTCTAGAGACTTTACGACTCCGTGACTGGAACCAGAGCTGGTGACCGATTTATTTTCCGAATGAATAAAGTCTTGACCTGGGCGAAAAACTCCTGGACTGGCGAATCCTGCCACGAAGGCGCTGCTGAAGATGCTGAAGATGTCAACGTCTTCTCGAAAGACAACATGTGCAAGCTCAATGGTCAAATCAACTCTGCTCTGAACAGCTGGGCGAGAAATTTCGCCTGCTCTGGCGACAAGGATTACTCGAGGAAGATCATCAAAGCAGCGAGAAAAAATCGAAACTTCTTCGATGTCAAAAATGATTGTTGATTCTGTTGAGCTTGATTATTTGAAAACAAGAGCTTTCTTATCCGAGGACATTGCTCTTATTTTGACAATAAAATATGGAAAAGAAGGATAAAAAGAGAGAGAGGAAATCAGATGAAAATTTCAGCATTCTTGATCATTTGGAACAGTAAATTCGATTCGACAGGAAAAGATCCTCTGAAGATCGCAGCTGACGTCATTCCATTTCTCCCATCCGTAGCTCTCAATGCAATTTTCATTGCTATGGGCGTCGTTGGGCTCGCCAGAGTTCCAGTTGTAAACGGTGCTTTCAACGCCGGTCATGGTAAACCATTGGTTTCCGTTTTTACGTTCGATTCCAAGCCACTCACGTCGACCATTTTTGACAGCGTGGTAAGCTTCAAGCTCTTCTTCGGTCATGAAAAAGGAAACGTGGCCTCCCTCGGCAACACATGTAGCCTCAGCGGTGACGAAATCGACTTCGGCAGTACCCATGTTTCGGAACTCCAAACAGGTTTTTAGCTTATTCAAATGTTAAAAGAAAAAATCGATGGTGATAAAATTTACCGGTGATTCAAGCTCAGAATCGTCGCACTGCTCTGACCCAAGAATGGTTCTTTCCACTCTGCAAGAATAGGCAAACATTTGATCAGGAGCACACGATCTGTCATTCCATTTGTGTAACGGGTTTGAGGCTGGGCGGCTGTGCACGCAATTTTCGTCGGAGTGCAAATCATTGGGCTCGTTTTCATCCCAATCGTAAACTGGGCTTTCAATACCCGTGAGGGTCAGCCACTTGTTGTCATCGCTGCGGTTGATTCCTAACCATTCATTGCGATCTTTCTTATGTTCGTAGTAGAACTCGAGCTCCTTGTCACTCAGAAAGAATGAGACGTCTCCATCAATAGCTCGACAACCGTCAATGGCCGTGTCGTAAGAGACCTTGTCAGTTCCCATGTCGAGGAATTGGACACATTTTTTCTAAATTTTTTGTTAATGTCAACAGCTAAATTTCAAATAAAAAGCTAAACTAATTCGACATACTGGCGATGCCAAAGTTGTCGTTGTTGTAGTGGTTGTCGTGGTTGTCGTGGTTGTCGTGGTTGTCGTTGTTGTCGTGGTAGTCGTGGTAGACGTGGTCGTTGTCGTGGTGGTTGTAGGCCATATTTCCGGACAGTCTTCCCAGACGTTAACAGTTGAGTCAATTCGACAGCGAAACATCTCGTCAGCCCAAGTGCACTCGACATCGTTCCACTTATCTGGAAAGCCATACATTGTAGTTGCACATTTTTGGCTAGGCGTGCTCGGCTGGTTCTTGTACCATGAGAAAATGGTTGCCGGCTCACCAGTTACGGTCGCCCAGCCACTTTCAAACGTGTCGTTTCGAACGATTCCTAGCCACTCTCGCGTCGCTCCGGGTCGATCTTGCCAAAGTTGAAGCTCTTTTTTGTCATTGAAAAAGGGGAGATTGCCACCAATTGACAGACAATAGTTCTGAGCGTCCTTTTGCTTTGATGTTGTATAAGGAGAAGTTTCGAAGGAGAGGCACGACTTTGTTGCGATTTGGCCAGCTTGGCAGATTGCATGGTGTTTGTGATTACAGTCTTCCTGTTGAACACTCCACGCAGTATGTCCAGCGAGCGACTGTTGCACATAGCACACCGTTTTATTCGGGAAGTATAGCCATGAGTAGTCAACGTTGTTGATCATCATGCTCTTTGCAATGCCGCTCTCATAGTTAGCTAGCCACATGTCTTTCAAGAAGCAGTAGGCCCGTGCTTGATCGTAAGTCATCTTTTCATCAGAGACATGAAAAGAAATTTCTTGGTCACGGTTCATGTTCTTCCGGGCGATGGTTGACATTTCATCCAGGGCTTTTTGAATTGCTTCGTATGCTTCAGCGCTAGAATCGTCAACACATGCGTAGGACTGAATCCATAGCTCAAGACGAGCGACAAGAGCTTCAATGTTCGATGATGGGCTGGCCTTTTCGTTGAAAGCAATGTCGAAAGTGACTGGTTCGAAAGTTGGGCTTGTAATTCCGGAATTGCAACTACCACCACTTTGGTAGAATCCCAAGATCTTTTTCACTTGGTCGTACTTTTGCTGAAATCTTCTGCCAAGACCCTGCTTATCAAAAGATTCACCGACCTGGTAGGCAAAAACGTCGCTTTCTCTGAAAAAGTCGAGGAAATCGGCCCGGCCTGAGCTTTCAAGAATCGTCAAAAAAGATGAAATTTTCATTTTCTACCGGTATTGACTGGCTTACAAATATCGATATATAAAATATCTTATTTGTGATGCACTAGAGAGGATGATACTATGCCCTCCTCAATGTCCTTTTATAGGGTGGGGAGTAGAGATAAAGCTCTTAACAATGTTGTTACATGGAACTTAGACCGGGTAAGAAGCCCCGTTATCAAACTTTTATCGCAATTTCGTCCGATAATGGGAAGTACTTCTTACCCCCGAAGTCTTTACTTGGAAGGAGAGTTCGCTCAATAAGATTTTTGAAGACTGCGGACTTATTGATGTTTTTCTTTTTTTATTACCTTGCGGAAATAGTTAAATACGAGCATGAATCGTCATGCATCCTGACAACATAATAACCACCTATAAATTCGTCTCTACATGCGTTAAATCTAAAAACTCACGAGCTTGCATCTTAGAAGAGAAAAAATCATGCTCTTGAAATTGTTGATTCTTTTTTCCATCGAAGTTCAAGCCGGTTACTTTGACCTCCAGTGCAGCAGAACTCATGCCAAATTGACCCTCAATACTGACACTTTCAGTTCAAGTAGCAAAGATCCTTCGTTTGATTCTGACCTGGTCGGGCTTTACTTGAACTCGGAAAGGAAAATGCCAGAGAATATCACGGAAGACTGCAAGCTGGAGAACAACATGGAATTTGCATACAACAGTTCTTGTCTTCATAATTCGACCAGTAGGAAAATCTTTGAGAGGGACAAAAATAAACTATTTTTAGCGTCTTCGGCTCCGGTTTATTCTGGTTTCATAATTCAATACGGAGTGGTTGATGACTCCTACATCTATATTTCAATTGATGAAGATATTGAATGCAATGAAGATTCATGGGACAATTATGTTCACCCTGACAATGCGATACAGTCCAAATCTGGTAAATTAAACCCATTTTTCAGCTCTGAAAATTATTCTAGAGGTCCAATCTTCAAGTCTTAAAGCAAACGGAACATTTGAACTGACTCCGGTTTTTAACTTGACGATCACAGGCGGCGACGGTCTTGGAGAGAAAATGACTGTAACAGCGACGAATCCATACGACTACAATTTGATCATTGACAAGTGCGATGTTCTGCTACAAAGCAAAGATTTCACGATTATCGAAAATCGCAAAATGACTTCAGTAGGGCTTGCTTTTGGCGGAAAGATGCTTTCCGAAGATTCTTTCGAGTTCAGACGATTTTCGATTTCGATGAATGTTGTGGACAGCATTGATGTCGCTTGTGATGTCACCTTCAAAAAATAATTTTTTTTTCAAAAAGTTCAGCTTGATCATTTGTCTTTTGAAATTGCAGAAGTTAATAAAATTCGGATTTATTCTCAGTCAACATGTTCGAGCTCGTTCCCTTTCGTTTGTCTTGACTCAATAAAATACTCAATATTTGCTCATGAACGGTAAAAGCGAAGTTTACAATTTTTTCTCGATTTTTCCACGCCCATTTACTAGAGTTTATGAAAAATGAAGAGAGAGAGCGGAAAAGTTGATTCGATAGAAATGAAAGAGAATACTAAAGAAAAGGGCGAGGAAGAAAAGGAAGTTGAGTTGAAAAAGAGGGGAATAATTGACTTGTACAAATATGCAGATGGACTTGATATACTCATGATCGTCATTTCTGGCTTTTTTGCGATCATTGCTGGTCTTCTCGTTCCCGCCGCCTACATCATTTTCGGCGACATGACCGATACCTTCGTAGACTTTGGTTTCCTCGGCGATTGCTCTGACGCAGAAGCTTATGAAAAATGCTTTCCAGGAAATTTCACAGAAGATCTCGACCTCGACCTCAACTTCAACTTCACAATCTGCGAATTCGCCGTTGAAAACTTCGACTACTTCCACGACTGCGCCAAAGAAGCCGTTGGAGGGTGCGTTGCGGATCCAGACAATGCCACACAGATTTGCACGCTTCTAGAAGACTTTGACAATTTTGACTTTCTCGGAACAATGACAGAATACTCTCTTTACTTCTGCTATCTCGCCATTGCTCAGACGCTTACTGCCGCTTTTGCTACTTCTTTGTCCATGTTTTCCGGTAAGAAACAGTTTCAAAGCCCCCTCTTTCAATCCCTTTTTCAGCTCAGCGCCAAGCAAACCGGATCCGAAAAGCCTACTTCGCCGCAACTCTTCGCCAAGAAGTTGCCTACTACGACACCGTCGATTCTGCCGTTACAGCACAAGCGATGACTCAAGAATCCAAAAAGATCCAAGACGCTATCGGCGAGAAATATTCGACCTCTTTGAAATGTCTAGCGTCCTTCGTTGGCGGTTGCGGTTTAGGCTTTTACTATGAATGGAAATACTCGCTAGCGATTTTCGCTTTCCTCCCAGCTATTGCTATTTCTGCTACTTTGATGTTCATGGTCGACAAGAAAATGCGCCGAGTTCGCGACGCTTCTTATGCCAAGTCAAATACTGTTGCTGAAGAAGTCTTTTCTGGTATCAGAACTGTAGCTGCTTTTGGCAAAGAAATTTACGAACTTAACAGGTTCAATTCGTCGCTAGAATTGTCGAAGAAAAATGGAATCAAATTTGCCCCGTTGAAAGGGCTTGCGATGGGCTTTTTGCCCTGCGTGATGTATGTCATGTTCGGCTTTGGATTCTGGTATGGTGGACAATTGATCCTTTTTGAAGGCTGGACGGTTGGGGAAATGTTCACTTGCTTGCTTGTCGTTCTCATTGGCGTCACCCTTCTTTCCCTGTTTTTCACGAATCTTGAATATTTCACCTCCGCCATCGTTGCAGCCGAAAAACTGTACCATCTGATCGAACGAGAATCGACCGTCAATTACGAGTCATCCGCAGGCGCATCTGTTTCGGAAAAGTTCGAGGCGGCCATAGAAATTAAAAATTTATCGTTCAAATATCCGACTCGCGATCAAACTGTTCTGAATGGCATTTCGATTGACGTCAAATCTGGGCAAACCGTTGCGCTCGTTGGCGAATCTGGCTCTGGAAAATCCACTGTGATTCAACTTCTTCAACGATTTTACAATTATGAGCATGGGGAGATCCTCATTGGAGGGAAGAGAATTGAGCATTATTCGGTCCAAGAGTTGAGGAACCAAATTGGGGTGGTTAATCAAGAGCCGATTCTGTTCAACAAAACTATCGCGGAGAACATTCGCTTGGGATGCCCCGAAGCGAGCGACAAAGAAATAGAAGCAGCACTAGCGGAGGCAAATGCACTTGATTTCGTCAAGAAGCTGCCCGAAGGAATCCATACGATGGCCGGGCAGCAAGGAGGACTGCTATCTGGTGGTCAGAAGCAACGAATTTGCATCGCTAGAGTTTTGGTAAAGAAGCCCAAGCTGGTTCTTTTGGATGAAGCAACTTCCGCGCTCGATTTGAATTCAGAAGCGCTGGTTCAAAAAAGCTTGGAAAACATGGGAGTGAACAGAACTGTCGTCGTTGTTGCCCATAGATTGGCGACAATAAGAAATGCGGATGTTATTTATGCCCTGAGGGATGGTAAAGTCGTTGAATACGGGACTCACGAAGAGTTGATTAAGAAAAAGGGATATTACGAGCAGTTATGTATGCTTCAAGGAATGGCTCAAGAGCAGGGAAAAGAAGAAAAAGTCAAGAAAACGGAGATTGTTGAAAAAACGAAGAATGAGAATGAAACTGACTTCGGCATTGATTCAAGAGACATTTACACAAAAAGCGTTTTTGCTGAATTGATGAAGTTGAACAAACCAGAGCTATGCTACATTATTTTTGGATGCTTTTTTGCTCTCATTGCTGGTGCTGTTGAGCCATTCTTCGCTGTGGCTATCGCTGACTTTATTTATGTATTTTCGGAGAGTAAAGACGCAGATGGAAACCCAATTACAGATGAAAAACGGGAAGAAGAAGTGCTTGTCTGGGCGTTAGTCACTGGTGGACTTGGCGTTATACTGATGGTTACTGTTTTTCTTGGTAAGAAATCTTTTCTGAAATAAGGACCTCAATTCATTCCTAGAATACTCCTGCCTTGGAAAAGCCGGAGAAGAGCTCACTTATCGAGTCCGTTCTCTTACCTTCCGCTCCATCGTCCACCAAGAAATGGCCTTCTTTGACCAGGAAGAACACACAACTGCACAGCTTCAAAATAAACTCGCCACTGATGGCGACGCTATTCAGGGCGCTACAGGGACGAGAGTCGCAAATGTGATAAAAAATTTCATGACCCTACTCGTCAGTTTAGCGATCGGATTTTTCTTCAATTGGATCATTGCTTTCGTAGCCATCGCGTTCATCCCTTTGATTGGCGCCTGCCAAGTGGTCATCAATAGAATGCTCAGCGGAGCTGGAGCCGAGGCAGAACGAATCGCGTTCGAGTCCGCTCAGATCATCGCTTCGGAATCAACGAAGAATATCCGTACTGTAACATCTCTCCAGTGCCAAAGAACGCTCAAGAACGAGTTTGCTAAGAATCTCGAAAAACCAGCAAAACAGCAGAGAAAGAAAGCAATTGTAGTCGGTCTTGCGATGGGCTTTGCCGATTCATCCCTTTTTCTAGCCTATGCGAGTTGCTTCTGGCTCGGAGCCTGGCTAATTGACAATGGAACTTATGAATCAACTGAATTCGACAACATATTCAAGGCTATGATGGGAGTCGTTTTGGAGCCATGGTTTTGGGCCAGAACACGGCTTTCATGGCGAATTATACTGAAGCGATCCTAGCTGGGCGGCGATTATTGACGATTATCGAAAGTAAGCCTTCAATAAATGTGGAAAACTGTGGTGGGGGAGTCGAACAACTTGAAAATTGCCAAATTAAAATGCAGGAAAGTGATTATTTTCCTAGATTTTGAGTCTTTGAACGGTTTAAATCACATTCTCAGAGCATAAATTTCGCATATCCAACGCGTCCAAAAAATCAAATTCTCAAAAATTTCGAATTGGAGCTCAAACCTGGTGAAACCGTGGCTCTTGTTGGTGAGTCTGGCCAAGGAAAATCGACGATGGTGCAGTTGATATTGAGATTTTATGACGCTGATGGTGATATTTTAATCGACGGAGTGCGACTCAAGAGCTTGAATATTTCCTACCTGAGGTTTTTTCTTCTCCAAAATATCGAAAATCGTATGTTTCAGGTCGATGATTGGGTTGGTAAGCCAAGAGCCGGTTTTATTCAACGGATCTATTCGAGAAAACATTCTTTACGGCAGCCAAAACAAAAACATTCCAGAATCGGAGATTGAAAAAGTCTGTCAACAGGCAAATGTGCTAGAATTCGCGGCAAAAATGGCGAATGGACTGGATACAAATGTAGGAGAACGAGGAGGAAAGCTCTCTGGAGGGCAAAAGCAGCGAGTGGCAATTGCGAGAGCGTTGATAAGAAATCCAAAAATAATGCTCTTTGATGAGGCAACCTCGGCGCTGGATAATGAGAGCGAAACCATCGTGAAAAAAGCACTTGATGAAGGAAAGGGTACTCGACTTTTTAAAGAATATTGAAGAACTAATTTGAATACCCACAAAAGCTCGGAAAGGCAAAACGTGTCTCGTGATCGCGCATCGTCTTTCTTCGATTTCTTTCGCCGACAAAATTGGAGTTTTGAAAGAAGGGAAGATCATCGAGTTTGGCTCGCATGAAGAACTTTTTGCCAAGCGCGGCGCTTATTTTGAACTGATGCAAAGTCAGGTCTAGATTTTCCAATACTGTTACTGTATTTAATAAACTATCACTACTGATATTTTTCCTGAAGATAGTTGATAGAATGAAAAGCTTTCATTTTATGTTCGTATTTTTCAGTTTGAAATGTTTGTATATATTTTTGAAACGGAAGTCTTATGAGCATAAGATCTTATTTTCCTTAAAAATCATTAATAGAAAATAAATGACAGAGACAAGTATTGTTGATTTGATGAAGAAGATCATCGACATCTTCAACGAGCATGCTGGTGGAGACAACAAACTTGACAAAGAAGAATTGAAGCAGCTGCTTATTCAAGGTAGAGATGTTCGTTCATAACATTGAATTGTAAGATAAGTCTACTTGGATGACCCCTCACTTTTCTCGTCCGAAGAAAAGGCGCAAGAAGTCATGAACGACTTTGACAAGAATTTGGATGGGAGCGTGACTTTCGAGGAATTCATCATGCAGATGGCTAAAATGTCTACCCAGTTCAAAGATGACAGCGAGGGCAATTCCAATTCCAATTAAAACGAGATGCTCCCGCTTCGTTTTGACTGTCGGCGAAATGCTTGTTTGCTACAAATAAACGCTTTGATGAATGGTTATTTTTCTACAGAATAGGTTAAATACATCTAATCTTTTCCGAAACATTTACAAAGCGAAGCTGCCCGGGCCTAGAAATTAGATTCAAACAATGTTTATAACAAAATAAAACAATCCTTGAGCTCCAAGGCCGCAAGGTATATGCACCACTTGTCAAGCTTGTACTTTTTGAACCCGGGCCTTCCAGAGCTCAGAATAAACTTTTTTCAACAGAGAAAATTTTGATCATTTCAACAGAAAAGAGAAAAATATAAGAAGCAAAGCAGGGCTCAGGAAGCTGTCTAGAAAACCTGAGTCAGCCCTCAGAGCTAGAAAAGGAAGAGGATTCGAATAAAAATAATGGCGAAGCCGCTTTGCGGCTTCGTTTTTCGAAAAGCCGCTTCGCGGCTTTAAATTTTAGCTCTCGTTGGATCCTGACTTAGGTTTTCTAGAAAATTTTCCGAGCCTAGGAGCAGTGAAGACCATTGGTTGAATTAATTTTCCTACAAAATCATCAGCTGCTAGATACAGTATCAACAATGGTAATAAATTCATCATTTTATATGTTTATCGTTTTATCGGAGCATGTTCAACCTGTCAGGTTGCCGATGATCCCTGTCTTCTTTTGGGACATTTATTGAAGTTGCAAAGGCACGTGGCTCTTTGGACAAAATAAAGATGATAAAATAAAAACACTCCTTGCCTTTTTCGCTATTCGTACACACAAATACAATAATATGTTTATTAAGATTCGAAAGATCAGCGAACCATGAAGGGAACTGGAAAATAGACGGACTATTTCAACAAAATTCAGCAAGAAAGAAAGCTTAAAACTGAGAGAACGATGGAAGATGCGGAGATGTTGGAGGGAGATGGTAAGAATTAATCCGTTTATGTAATTTTTCAAATGTTTTGAAGCGATCAATTTGCTCGCTTTTTCGATTGAGACGAATATCGCGAGGGGACATACGACCGAAAGGATCGAAAACGAAGAAATGACGTTGATGAGTGAACTCAAAGAAAATGCCTTGAAAATTTTCATCCACAATTAAATTTTATTATTATTTAAAACGAGACAAATTTTAAGCATTCGAAGACCACAAATGGTTGATCATTCTTATTGGCGTCGTTCAACTCTTGCTGATTGTTGTTTTCATTATAAAGGTTGGAAACCTTTGAAGATGTTTAGTAAGATAATTTTTAAGAACGTGATTCAACTCATGGCAAAACGAGCTCTTGCAAGGAGAGTTCCATCAATTCGCGTCAGGTAAAAGATGCTTCATTAAATATGGTTGTTTTGGCGGTTCGAGAAGACAAGTGTTAAACATATTTCTTTGCTAGTGTGGTGCAGCAAATCGACATGCGGGAAGAGAGTATCCATCTTATGCCGTCTAGTTCTCTTCAGTCAAAATCTTCCTTATGAGCTTCAATTCTTTCCTGAGCTGATGATACAATATGTATTCAAAATTTCAAAAAGCACAAGTTGAAATAAAAAATATCTGATTAACCTTTTGATATGCATTTTAACTGAAATTGAACAATGATGCTAGCCGATTCGGGATCAAGACAAATCCCAGCATCCATTTTTCAGTCATGCTGATTGAAAAAAGAGCACCAAGCTGAAAACGAGAGATAGTACGATAGATGGTAAACTTCAAAGATAATTTCGTGTACAAAGATTCGAAAATTCAGTGAAGTATGACGGGAACTGGAGAAGAGACAGAAAAATTGCCAGTTGGAATAATATTGTTTCACGAAAAGAAAACCTAAAAATAAAAGATATGGAGAATGTGGAGATATTCGAAGAAGAAGGTAGAATCGAATCAATTTATGTAAATTTTGACTGTTTCAAAGCCATCAATTTGCTTGCTCCTTCATTTGAGCTTAGCTCACCAACGGAAAGTACGACGACAGAACAACAAATAGTAGAGATGGGTATTATAACTGAACTCAAAGGCATGCTTCAAAAATTACGGTCCTTCCAAGTGTTTTGTT
This sequence comes from Oikopleura dioica, assembly GCF_907165135.1. NCBI lineage: Eukaryota > Metazoa > Chordata > Appendicularia > Copelata > Oikopleuridae > Oikopleura > Oikopleura dioica. Next base: position 4,101,105 of record NC_137292.1, read on the forward strand.
TGAGGAGGAGCTCCTTATTCAAACTCATTTGTATATTCAAAATACCAAGCATTTGTAAGAGCTAAAATGGCTTATTATATATATATTTTTCCAATTGCAATCGTTCAAGCCGTGCTGATTCTCATTTTCATTCTCAAGGTAAGATGATTTTGAAGGATCAAGATTTAGAGGAAATTGTCTGTTTATTTCAGCACGTGATGAAATTTCTGGCGAAACGAGCAGCTGCTAAAAGACCTCAATCAATTCGAGTCAAGTAAAAAACATTCTCAACTCATTTCTAGCCTTATTTCTAGCGTGGTGCAGCAAATCGACCTTGGCGAAACCCAAAACTTGGTCTCCTAGCTTGCCTTTCTTCTCAGCTCCTCTCATAAAAAAAGCAACTCCCAAAAGCACAATATGAAAAAACACTAATAAAAAGAAGGTAGCTGATTAAAAATTCTCTTCTTTCTTAATTCTTTTTCTTCCTGCCCGTCCATAATAAAGTTACCGTCCATTTATTGCTGCCCTCTCTTTTGTACAGTTAAGATATTTCATTATTGGGTAATAAGAGCTCAAATGAGAAAGATATGACAGGTGGCGGGGATATTAGACCTGTGGTAATCGCCTTTACGCCGCGAGAGACGTGACTTGCTCCCACAAAAGCGAAAGAGCTTAAAGCTCAACTACTTACAAATAGAAATAAACACATCTACAGACGAACAGAGAACTCGAAATAAAAGAAAAGAAAATGGACCAAGAAGAAGAGCCAGGTAAAATTGCCCGTTGATTCATTTTATCATTTATGATTTTCTAGCAGATTTTCTGACTGAATGAATATTTTGTCAGTCAGAATTTCCGGGCCAGGAATAAAAATAAATAAAATTCTTTTGAAAGAACTTTAATATCGAAAGCTGAGAATTTATTAAGTTGGATATAGGAGCTAAAATGTTTCTGCGAGAAAATTAACCTTCAAAGGTTCCAATTTGACTTTTTCCTAATTGCCAATCAGTGATTGTATAGTCTTTTCTACAGAATGAAGACTTCAGTAAAACCTAAAGAAAAAGCCTGTAAATGGGAATTATTAATTATTCTTCCTTGCCCCCGAGTTAACCTTCATTTCTCCTTCAGTAATCACAAAAGCAATGGTCGAAGATATGCAGTATCACAGGGACATCGAGCGGACCGTAAGTGCTTCACTAATTAATTTGCCCTAAAAGCATTGCTTAGCTCTTTTCTGTCGCCGCAGAAGACCTCGTTGCCTTCGTTCAAGCTCAATATCATCAAGGTAATTTACAATTTAACAACTTTGATTAAGTATTTTTCAGATTTTCTGATGCATCAAGAAGGCCCGAATCCTTTCCGCCGCGAATCTTCCTGTGTCATAAGCTAAGAAAAAAAGCACTCGCCTTATTGAATTATAAAAAAGATCCGTTTGTCTTCATTTATCCTTTCAAATAAACTCTTGTTGATTAACTTTGCCTTGCTCAAGCCGAAAAAACTTTTCCTATTAAAAATTAACGTCTTTATAAATAAAATATTCAGAAAAATGCTGAATTACTGTTTTGATTAATCATTCATTTTTCAACCGGAAATCATATTCAATCAAGTGGTTACTTAGGCATATCATTATTTTAAACGAGAAAAAATGGATGTTGGGCGCGTTGCAGGTAAAACAAAGGGATCATTTGTCACTTGCTACAGTAGTTGATGTTTAGCGTGCATGGTAAAACCTGCTGAATCTAAAGTCGAGGAAGCCCAAGATGCTGGATATTTCCAACGATTAAAGAAACAATACGAGCTGCTGTCCAAAGCAATCAATGATGCCGGCAACGCAACTGACGATGCTGAGGTCTTCTTGGGCGGCGTTGTCGACGAAGTCAGGGCAATTTCTCAACCCTAAAGAGGCAGGCTCCTTGAATAAATCATTAGGAGCCAAATAACGCTGTTTTGTCATTATTATCTCTTCGAAAAATGATTAAATCTTCAAAAAATGGCACTTGAATTGAAACTAAACCCCCAGATGATAACAAAATGATCCTGCAGAAAACCCCCAGATAATAATTTTGCCGGTTGATAGGAAGCTAATCGGCTTATTCCCCCTTTAAATAAAAACTTGCAAATATATTTTATGCATAATTGACTAAATCAGGCAAGGTTTCATTGGTAGCATAAAAGTTGTAGTCGCTTAAGATACCAATAAACCTGTGCAGTTGATAATTTTATGAAGGCAATTTATTTCGGCTACGATAAGAGGAAGTTGGAACTAGAGGTAAATAAAAAACAGCTTTTTTGAAGAGAAATTTTCACAATAATTGAAAGAAGACGAGAGTTGGAAGGTAAAAAGAGCTACGAAAGAAAATTCGTTGGAACTGGAAGAAAATGCAAAGAGTTTCTGAAAGAATTGATTTTGCTACTAATGAAGAAAAAAGGTTAAACGCTGACTTCTCCGCCACGAGGGTTGAGGCGTTTTGCCTGCCACCAGACAAAGCCGAGGGGAGCTACGCAGCTGAGGATCATGATCGAGCCGGCCATTCCCTCTTTCTCGATGACTTTATTATTGAACTAGAAATATTAAACGAATAAAAATACTGAAAAGACCTCTCTTTACCTTGTAAGCAGTATGAAGAATGCCAAAAATGCCGCCAACCAGGGCAAGAACGATTCCAATAAGGACGTTCGACCACTCCGTTCTGCCCCAGTTGAAATGCTTGAACGGCCACATCCACTCGTTCCATTTCCAGGCGAAAATTATCAAAGTAAAGAATTGATAAACCCAGCTTAAATCATTAAGTAAGAAGGCTTATTAGGATTACTCAAAAAAGAGCCGTTTCTGACAATCAAGGGGCCGCTTGCTCGCGAAGCACGGTAATTAAAATCGAAGCCGCAAGCGGCTTCTCGATTTTTACCTAAAAACTTACATCCAGTTGCCGCAGAAAATTGATATTCCATACAAATTGCCTCCTTCGATCCGATCAAAATTAATTTCCAAAATGAGGGTACCAACAAAAGCGAGCAGAAAAGTCAGGAGCTTTGTGCATCCCTGAAGAGTGAAGCAGAAGGCGAGCAGGGTGTGGAATGCGAGCTGGATATTGCACATTCTAGCAGTAAAAGATATAATTTCTGTTAGGAAGAAAGAGCAATAAAATACTCTCTTTGTTGAGAGCTTTATGACGCGGTAAAGGAGTACTGGAGTAACTCAAGCATGAAAATAAGCGTTTTTAAAATTAGGAATATAATTTATTGATGAAGGAATCGACGGTCGGAGCCGGCAGCCTGTGTAAAAGACCTTGAGACCTCAAAGGATCCCGAAACAGTTCTCAGGATCAAAGCCGCGAAAGGGCCCCTCAATAAATGCTCTATGAATCTGAGAGCAAAGCCAATTCGATGAGCCTGACTAAGGTTTTGAACAGAGGCTGCCGTGCCCAGATTAAGGATGAATTATGAATATGAACTTGCGGAAAGAAAGCTTGCATGCAGAAGAATGATTGAATTAGCGGGGGAGAAAAGAGACTTTGATCTCTTTGGAAGGGTTGGCTAAAAACGCCGTTGTTCGTATTTTCTTGATGTCGTCGACAAAATCGCTTGGAAATTGCACTTTGAAGTTTTTCAGAATTCGCATCAAACCCAAACGCGCTAAAAACCATGAAATTAGCTTCAAAGGGGAGTTCCTTACATTGCATATGAGCAAATCGCATTCCAACACAATTTCTAGGCCCAACGCCGAAGGGAATGAAAAACGGCGCTTTTTCCAACGCAGGATTTTCAATCCATCTATCTGGCCGGAATTCGCGCGCCTCTGGGCCCCAGTATTCTTCAATTTCATGGAGGTAGTCGACTGGTACTTCGAGATTGCTTCCTTTTGTTAAGGGAATGCCGTTGATGACGACGTCGTGGTCACAGTAGCGGAACTGGAAGATTGCTGGAGAAAATAGACGCAGGCATTCGTTCAAAACGGCGATCAGGAGAGGCAATTTCTTTGAGTTGAGATTTTCGTACTCTTCTGGGACGTCTTTTACTTCCTAAAATGGTCAAAAATTATGGAAAAATTGTCGAAAATGGTTTGATCAAAAGCACGGTTCACTGCTTTTTTCGCTGGTAGCCCTTGATAATTTTCTATTTGTACCTCATAGAGTCGCTGCTGAAGCTCTTCGTCCTTGCAAATATTGTAAATCGCCCATTGAAGCAATGAAGCGCTGGTTTCGTAGCCAGCTCCGAAGAGAACGAAGATCTGGCTGATGATTTCATCTTCTGTTAATCCCTTTGTGGCGTCCTTTGCATCTTCATCCGATATTCTGAGCTTTTTGAAGGCGCTGAGAAAGTTTCGCTGCTCCGTTTCTTGAGTGTCCGCCGCGAGCATGGACTTACAGTAGCCCGTGAACCATCTATGAGATCTACCAATTTGATTCATTAACTCAAAGAGTACCTGATTGCTTTGCTTGCATAGATTTTGATATCCAGCTTGTCGAGTAAACTTCCAAGGCCCGGGAAAATGAAGAGGAGAAAGATCTGAGGTCCAGGAGTAAGAATTTCGTTGAAATATTTCAATTCTTTCGAGTTGTCAAAGTCCTTGATCGAAGCCAAGTCCATTTGGAATCCCATGGCGGCGGCTAAAAACGCATCCATCGTATATTTCCCCGACACTGTTCTCGGATTGATGCTTTCTCCGTTCAAATCTTTGATTTGTTGGACAAGAACATCAAGTCGTGATTTCGTCACTGCCATCATTTTCTCAAGCTGAACGTTCGAGAAGCTCGGTGAGACAGACTGCCGAACTCGTCGCCAAATTTTGGGGTCAGCAAGTACATCCATCATTTTGCTCATTTCCTTTCGAAGGGCTCGACAAAATGTATACAAAACCTGATTCAGGATCCTTAGAACGCTTTGAAAATAGCCGCGAATCCTCATTCATATCCTGGTTCGTCTATTCAACATTATTCCAGGACCCTGACTCAGGTTTTCTTCAAAGGTTGCCGAGCCCAGCCTTGCCCATTCCGAAGGAGCCAATGTCAGGCTGTCGATTTGTGAACGAGCCAAAGTGGGTCGTGAAAATCGGCGTCAGAAGATCAACATCAACCGACAAAACGACCGGAGATAGAAGACGATAGAAACCAACTGTTTTTCTATTCTTGGCACGAAGCTCTTCATCTGCCAACTCCACCAGGCCGTTTTCACGAGCGTAGTGGCCACAAGTTCCGAAGGTTAAAAGAGAGGGAGTGAGGATGGGGATTCCCCAGTCGTTCATCGCCGTCCATGAGTACCGAATGTAAGCGTAGCTGAGAGCAGTTGTTCCGAGAGAAATCTAAGAATACATATAGGTGGTTCCTAAGACATTATTTCTGCCAGTTTCTGTACGCCAAAGAGCCGCTTGCGGTTCCGAGCAAATGAAAATTGTGTTCAAACATTTACTCCTCGAAAAAAGGAGATTGCGTTTTCAGAAATGGATGGTAAGGATAGTACCTTGACCCAGAGAGGAGGGTTTTTGAGCTTCTCCGGAATCGCTACATTTGAAATTTCTTTTGGAAGGCGACTTGACAGCCCCTTGATCTCCTTTGAAATCGAGTCAAAAATCCCGTCCATCCGATTTCTTGAAAATTTTGACTTTTTAACCAATTGATTTCACTGATGTTGAAAGTTCAAAACTACCTGGTTAATAATTAGTCATATTTTTAGGATTTGGAAATGCCTATTTGTTCGAGAAAAGCGTGCAAGAAATGAAAACAACAAGAAGTTTTTGGGTCAGTTTCGCGAACTGAAAGTGCAAGCATTTATTATTTTTTTTCAATGATGATCGGCGTAAGTTGATACAGATGGAAAACAAAAAATAGCAAAACTTTGGACTGTTTTGTTTTTCTTTACGTTGGAGATAGATAAGGGGCAGTTGGGAAAAATCTTTTATTGGCTGACACTACAGCAGTGTCAATTTTCCTAGAAGAACTTGGCGCAATGGCTCTAGTATGGCTATTCAGAGTGTTTTACAACTTGTTTCTTGATTTTACTTCATTTGATTTCGATTCTAGTTAAACACGATCCTGATGCCTTGCAGCACCGCCTCGTCCGCCGCCTCGCATTGATCCGGGAGCGTCGTAGCCGCCGTAAGCGCCTCCGTATCCACCACCGTAGCCTCCTCCTGGCTGTCCCCAAGCTGGAGCGCCTGACTGGCCACCACCGCGACCACCCCCTCGGCCGCCGCCTCGTCCTCCACCGCGGCCTCCTCCGTAGCCGCCGTATCCTCCGCCATAGCCGCCTAAAACATCGTTAACCCTTGCTCCTCCAAGCTTTATCACCGAAGTCCTGGCCGTATCCACCGTAGCCTCCAGGAGCTCCATAGCCACCAGGTCCGCCACCGTAGCCGCCTGGACCACCGTAACCGCCATAACCTCCACGGCCGCCTCGTGGCATCTGGTTCTTTGGCACTCCTTCTTTGGTTTCGCATCGTTTTCCGTCGATTTCGTGGTAGCGATCTCGGCAGGCAGTCTTCATGACGCCGTCGCGTTTGAAAGTAACGAAGCAGAAGCCTTTGTAGTTACCGGTTGCTTTGTCGACTGGACGGTCGACGACCTCGACTTCGCCGTATTTGCCGAAGTAGTCCTGAAAGTCGAATCAAAGTCAAGCCCATAAAGCGAGAAAACGGGTTTTTCATATTTTTACTCGAAAGCTTCTCGATTTTAAACGCTCTAATAAGCCCTAGAATTATTCCTGCGGGAAATTTTACCTTGATAGTCTGATCGGTTGTTTCAGCAAGAATACCTCCGACGAACATCTTTCCATCTCGTCGCTCGGCCTTTTTGGGATCGATCTTGAAGAAAAACAGTTAGTGACAAGCACACTTGACAGCGGTCTACCTTTTTGCCGTCAAGGATATGTTCTGGTGTGGCCAAAACAGCATCCACAGAGGCGGAATCCTCGAAGAGAACGAATCCGAATCCACGGCTTTGCTGGGTCATTGTGTCGATCTGAAATACAAATGACTGTAAAAAGCTGGATTCAGGGGTGACTGCACCTTGACAGCAGCGTCTCTCAATCCACCGAAGCCTTCGAAGTAGGTTCTGAGAGATTCAGTCGTTGTTGATCGCGAAAGTCCGCCGACGAACATTTTGAAATCGTTGCTGATTTCAGAGCTAGAAAAGTAGCGCTAGAATTGACACTAGAAGCAGGACTTACTTTTGGATGAGCTTTCCTTCTTCTTTGCCCTCTCCTCCCTGAGCAACGGGCTCAGCGGGAGCAGCAGCAGTTCCATATGATTGCGCCTCGCCGGCGTACTCGTTTCCAGCAACGGGAGCAGCACCGTTCTGGGCAGTAGGGTCCGCGCCGTTGTAATAATCTGCCATTTTTCACTACTTTTTTTTTAAAGCTGAAAATTTCAGTGTTAGAGTTTGAAATATAGAGTTTTTGAAAAGCGAGAATCAAAATTGAAGCAAACTAGGTTGGGCACAAAGTTTTAGAAAAGTGAATTTTGATTGGTTGAGAGACCAAATACGGGCGTCTGATTGGCTAAAGACCCAATGCGCCCAACCCAGGACAACACAAAACGTAACTGTAACTGTAAGAACTGTAAGATTACTGTGATAAACTGTAGTACTTTAACGACGGATACTGTAATATACTGTACTGTACTGGCGATAAACGATAAGATAGGTAATAACGATAATAAAAGACGGATTTTTCCACAACTTCTCTTCTTTTTTGGCTTTCTAGATTACGAATTCTACTGTAGAATAAACTACTGTAAACTCTCTAATCTAGACTCGGGCTGGAACGATCTCGATCTTGTTCTTTGCTTTCTAACTGTACTGTCTAGACTCTGACTGTAGTACTAGAGCTATTTTTCTGCAACTTTTTGGCAAATCTAAATAGTCCGTTAAAAATGCTAAAATGCGCTAAAAAGAAAAACTTGAAAATATTCATCCTCTTTTTTGGAGACATACCTGTCATTTCAAATTGCGATTCGTTCCGATTGAAACAGAAAAACGAGCATTCATTGCGCGATTTTTCAATTTGAACATTCTGAAAATTCTGGATCAAAAACCTTGAAGATAATAAATAAAAGGAGGAAATTAATTAATAAATTGAGAACGAAAAATTGGAATTTATATTAAATCCGCGTGCTTTTCAAAAATATCACGGAAAACCCGCTCGAAAATTAAATATTAAATTTTATGGATAATTTTAAAATGAAATTCCAATTCTTCTAGTGAAATTGAGTAGTTCAGTTCTTCCAGCAAATTCCATTTTCGTCTCGAAAATCCCTCTCGGTCCTCTTTTTTTCGCGTGAAACGTGTCATTCGCGCAGTGCCGCGTTGAAAAAAAGTTCGTGTGCGTCGCCACCTACGCGCGCGCTCGGGCCAAAACCAATCAGCGCGCGCCGTTGTTCTCTGCCAACGCGACATCCACGAAGCTTGCTTCAGCTCTGGCTACGGGGCTCAAAAAACGGCCCAAAACGGTTTTTCCAACAATTTTTTTCAAGAAATCTGAATTTTTGCGACTGAACAAAGAGAGAACAATAATTTGAAGAATGGCGGTGAAGTTTTTAGAAGTTATAAGGCCATTTTGCAATGTCCTGCCAGAAGTTGAGAAGCCTCAGAGAAGGGTAAGCACGAATATCAGTATTGAAGCAATTTTCCTCAATATTTTCTTTTCTTTCATAGAGAAATATAATAAAATTTGCTGATCTATTTATTAAAACTAATTTTTAGACGAAGGAGTCGACTTATTTCGTAAAAGTTCTTGCTTCAACAGTATACTGTTCTAAAATAACTATTGTTATGAGCGTGAATCTAGCTTTTCTTTTAAAATTAGACGTTTTCATTCGAAAACCCTCAAAAATCCCGGCATCTCGTAAATTCAGACGGTTGACTTGCCCCGAGGAATCTTAAAATCTCTCAAAACTCATCCTTTTCTTCAATAAAACGAATCAATAATCATGTTCTCTTTAGATTCAATTCCGCGAAAAAGTTCTCTGGACTGCGATTACCCTCTTCATCTTCCTTGTCTGTTGTCAAATCCCGCTCTTTGGAATCATGAGCTCCGAATCTGCCGATCCTTTTTACTGGATCCGAGTCATTCTCGCTTCCAATCGTGGTACCCTCATGGAACTTGGTATTTCTCCCATCGTCACTTCTGGTTTGATCATGCAGTTGCTCGCGGGAGCTAAAATTATTGAAGTTGGTGATACCCCTAAAGAACGGTAAGACAGAAAATAAGTTATAAAACCCACAATCTCCTAGGAAGTCTCTGAAAAAGGATCAACAATGAATTTCTAGAGCTCTTTTCTCTGGCGCCCAGAAACTCTTTGGAATGATCATGACCCTCGGCCAGGCTGTCGTCTACGTCTTGACAGGAATGTACGGTGACCCCGCTCAAATGGGCACTGGAATCTGCTGCTTGATCGTCATCCAACTCTTCGTCGCCGGAATGATCGTCCTCCTCCTCGACGAGCTCCTCTCTAAAGGCTACGGTCTTGGCTCCGGTATCTCCCTCTTCATCGCCACCAACATCTGCGAAACCATCGTCTGGAAGGCCTTCTCTCCCACCACTGTCAACGTCGGCCGAGGAACTGAATTCGAAGGCGCTGTCGTTGCTCTCTTCCATCTTTTGGCAACCAAGCAGGACAAGGTCCGAGCTTTGAACGAAGCTTTTTACCGACAGAACTTGCCAAACTTGATGAATCTCCTTGCCACCGTCCTTGTTTTCCTCGTCGTCATCTACTTCCAAGGTAAAGTCGAAAAGAACTGAAATCAACGGGATTTCGGCCTCCAAAAATAACTAATACTCACCCATATTTTCAGGTTTCCGAGTTGACCTCCCCATCAAATCCATCCGATACCGAGGCCAGTACTCCACCTACCCCATCAAGCTTTTCTACACTTCCAACATCCCTATCATCCTCCAGTCCGCCCTTGTCTCCAACCTCTACGTCATCTCCCAGATGCTTTCAACCCGATTCGCCGGTAACTTCTTCGTCTCTCTTCTTGGCGTTTGGGATGCTGTAAGTAAAATTCACTTTCCAAGACTTTCTGAAAGTCGAGAAGCTGCTTGCTTTTCTGTTTTTTTATTCCTCCTCCTCAACCCTTCCTTTCTAGACCGAAGATCGACGAGGCGGTTCTCACCCAACTGGCGGTCTCTGCTACTACCTCTCTCCTCCCGAATCGTGGAAGAGCGTCACTAGCGACCCAATGCACGCCGTTCTCTACGTCATTTTCATGCTCGGATCATGCGCCTTCTTCTCCATGGTAATTTTCTTCCTTCATTTATTCCTCTAACGCTATTTTCAGACCTGGATCGATGTCTCCGGCTCCAGCCCCAAGGATGTCTCCAAGCAGCTCAAGGAACAGGGCATGGTCATGCGAGGATTCCGTGAAAGCTCGATGACTCACGAACTCGGACGGTACTTCCCTTTTATCCCTTTGAACACTCTTTTTACTGGTTGTTTTAGATACATCCCCACTGCCGCTTGGTTCGGAGGAATGTGCATTGGTGCCCTCTCAGTCATGGCCGATGGTCTTGGTGCTATTGGATCCGGAACCGGTAAGATATCAGCGACACTAGAATTCCGATTAAAAAGACATTCAGGTATTCTTCTTGCCGTTACAATCATCTACCAGTACTTCGAAATCTTTGTCAAAGAGCAACAGGAGCTCGGTGGAATGGGCGGCATGTTATTTTAAGGTAACCTACCTCATTATCTTCATTCTCTAATTGCGCTTTTAGTAATTTATAGAATACTCAAAAAGAAAACTATTCAAAAATTCGAAAAACAGACTGCTTCATTCATAGTGTTCACAGACGCCATTTTCTGTTCATCACTTTAGTTATCAATTCCTCTTTATGTGCAATCCTGAATAGGCTGTCCGACAACCTTCAACAAATAATAATGAGCGATAATACAGATTTTTATTATTGAAAGCTGCGATCGTGTTTATTTTATGCAGGAAATACAGGGTGTTTGAAAGGACTTATAATAACGATGGGGAAAAGCCTACCTATCAGTTATGGTCACAGTCTTGGTCAGGAGAACTCCGATCCCGACCACCTCCTCCTTAGGCTGAAAACAACGAAGACTATTTGAAACCATTTTCTACGTTTCGCTATTTTTTAAACGCAATGTCTTATCATTACCTTTCTTTTCCCTTATTATTTAGAATTTACGAAAAATGGGTCTCTTGAAACAATTCAATTTGCAAATCACGACGAGTCCCCTTAATCCAGCATTTTCACGTGCAAGATCATTTCGCCAAATTAGTCCGTTTTCGTGCCCGGTAATGCGCGAGGCCTGGCAGCTGCAAAAGACGTAAAAATGAAGAAGCAAAAAACGAACAAGTGTTGTTCTACAGTAGATCTTCTTCATTCCTCCTGTCCGCTTATCAACCAAAAACGTACTACCTAAGGGGCAAGGTGGTTCTCAAATATGTCCATCGTTGCCTATTTTATGAGCTGTTTTCGGGGAAAATATTTGTAAACGGGATGTTTAGGGGAAGTGGCGCTATTGTCTGACAGACAGGACAATACAAAAGCCAAGAAATTTCACAAGAATAGACGAAAAAAGGTTGACATTATGCCGTAAAGTTTATCGCTAAAATGATCACTTGGATTTATTATGGGACTGCAGTGACGCTGAATTAACGATATTTGACGCAAAATACTGATTGAGAACGGACTTTTAATGGTTCTTTTATATTCACTCCTAATAAGATAATAGCGCTTCCTAATTGAGAACACGAATCAAAAATGTGTGATTGAACAAACAATGATTAGATTTTTTGTATTTTATAAATTATAATAAGCGATTATCAATTATCATTTATATGTTTAGCGATTGGTTGAATTTCTAGAGCTATTAAAGTTCAACTTTTTTGGTAAAAACCATTTTTCTTTTCAAAGAGGTATCTTTCTGAAATTAATTATCGTCTTTTTAATTGAAATTATAAAACCTTATTTTATGAGTTTTTTGAGTTATTTTGCACATTATCTAAAATTTTAATATATCGTAAATGATAATTGCTGATTTTATTCTTTTACTTGTTTGTTAAATCATACGTATTTTCAAACTTACTAACAATCAACAAACAAAGCTTCTTAGCATCCACCCCGAAAATAAATCCGCTGATAACGCTCGCGCGCTAAAAATACCCCGCTTTATCGCGAGAAAGCTCCCGGTCGTAGCGCCACCTGCCGAGCGCTGGATTCTAGCTGCGCGCTGATCTCCCTTGCTTCTCCACTCTCAAGTTCATCTTTTGAATATTCTCCCTTTTTGTTATAGTATCGTGGATTTTGACCAATCACGTGGTCAATTCTCCCTTTACTAGAAGTCAATCCCAAACAAACAACCAAGTTCACTTAAAAGAGAATTCAACCAAGCCAAGAGATAACTTTAACCCGTCAAAACCAAAATTGACAAGAAAAAAAATCAATCAAACTTCAATTTCAAAAATTTCAAATTCAAAAAATACATAGTTTTACAATCTTCATAAAACTAGAATAAAAAAAAACTCGACGAATTTATTTCATAAGGAAATTTATTCGGAATCTTAAAATTTCAATTTTAAAGGATCTTAGATAGAGCTGCGAAGAATTTGCTACATTCGACAGTCGTAGAATATTCAGGAATGGATCAGTAAATTTTTTTTCATGCTATTAAAACGACGGAACTTTGATTTTTCAGGGCAATATCGCGGTAATCCACTTTTCGGACCCAGAATTTCCTCATTTTTTTCAAGAATAGGGTCGGTTAACTGTCTTGAAAACCTGAGTCAGTGTCTAAATTATCTTAAATGAAAAGCCGCGGAGCGGCTTTTTTTAATCGAAGCCGGAAAGTGTCAAAGCTAGAATTTCAAATTTGATGCGAAATTTTATTTTTTAAAGCTTTCTTGGGCTTTTTTCTTAAAAAAGCCGCTACGCGGCTTTTTGTTTTTGGGTTAGTCAGAACCTGACTCAGGATTTCGTCTCAGGTTGACGTGAAGAGATCTGATAGGATGTTATAAAAGCTGTTTTTCAATATTTTTTTCGGAAAATACCTTGTTTGCTCAAAGCGCCGGGACGTGGAGGTCAAGAATAAAGCGTTCACTTGTTGTTGATACCCTTAACCCGTGTAAAGGGCATTACATCACCAGATCCGCGCGGTACATGGGGATTGACATTCAACACTGTGAAATGTGAACATTGCACCTGCCCAATCAGGGCGACCCAAAGAAAATTGGATTTGTTTGTATCTTGATTTTAGCAGTCGGGCACTCCCTCTTAGTTTATTCAGTTTATGAAGTAACGTGAAGTATAAGCGCTTTTTCAAAAATAGCGGTATTTTGAAAATCCCCCAGGGAATTCCTCAGCCTCCAGAATATCTTTTAGAGATGCTCAATTCAATAAAACCACAGAACGAATTCCTGTCTTTCAAAAGCATTCCGTTGCTTCATAAATATTTAACCGCTTTTTTTCTATTTTTCGACTTGAACCAATTTCAATCCCACAATTTCATTTTCTCGTTGAACGCGATTTTCTTGGTGAAAATTCGAAAAATGGGAGAAAATTGATTGATTAAAATTTTATCCCACGGTAGCGGAGGAAATGAAGTTTTGCTCTTTTGGAATTGATTCTTCGGCCTCCTCGGTTTTTGGTAGCGAGAGTTTGGTAACGGACGTCGCGAAACCGGTAACGGAATTTTAACAACACCTTCGAGTTATGAATTGTTCAGTTAACCCACATGTTTGGACAAAAATAGACATGTTCTACCGTTACAAGCTCGTTTTAGTATATTCCGCTTTGCTGGAAAACCTGTTTTGAAACCCTGAGTCAGGTTTTAAGGACCAAAGATAAAAAGCCGCTCTGCGGCTTTTTTTATTCTAAAACGAAGCCGCGTTGCGGCTTCGCGGCATATTTCAAACCTGAGTCAGGTTACCTGACTCAGATTTTCTACACAGGTTTTTATGGGGTTGATACCCTTAAAATAAGAATCAAGAAAGTGCCGATGGAGGATCATATGATGCATCGGTTGATATTATCTCGGAGATATTATTGCAGCGCACGTATATCGATAGACATGTTTGAAGGATAAATGTCCTTTTCGAGTTTTTGGAAGACGAGGGAAAGATAACATTTGTGGAGCGCGTGGCGCTGACAATCTTGACATCGCCTCACTCTAGCCCTCATCAACATCTCAGAAAAGTTGAAGCGCCAGGTGCGAGTCGCAGCGAAGATCGGTTTTGACAATGTCGCATGCATGTATTGAGATATCAATACATGTACATGAAGATAACAATGGTTTTGATGCTCTCATAAGCGATTCTAGCTCGAAACGTAATAAGGGTAACCCCAATCTTTATATCGAGGAGTAACTGTATTAATGACGTGAAAAAGCTTACTGTCAGCCCTTGTAATCTTTATCTGATATCATTTGGGCTGAGCAAAGAGCAGTAATTCGCGTCAAAAATCGGCTTATATCGGTAACAGAATCCGGAAACGTAAGAGTGGCTCAGCGACTTATTTTAACCGAGCTCTTGAGTTACGCCTAAACCGCAAAAAAGTATCAATTCGTTTTGTCTTTTTCGCGATTTTTCAATTTTCACGTCAATCATCCCTTTTTTTCCTTCAAATTCAGCAGTTTGGTGGAGCCACGCCGGTTGACAAGATGAAAGCGAAAGAAGGTAAAATAAATTTTTGATGGCCGAGTATTAATTTGTCGATTCGTTCCGGTGTATTCAAGCAGCAGTACGAAACCGCGTTCCGCTTTACTTCGGACCGCCAATTTCCAACCGCTTCTCAAAACAACCGCCAGCGTCTACCACGGTCACCTTAAATGCTTTCTCAGTTTTATCGTGCAAAAGACAAATCTTTTGAAATTGTTTTCTTCATCCCATCGTTTCCCATAAGTTTCGGGCCATAAGATCTGCCATTAAAAATTACATTGAATATTCATTTTGTGCAATTCTAGTGCAATTTGACATTCTCGAGATTGTCGGATATTCACATTGGTTTCGTTGGCACAAAAACGGTGTAGAAGCGCGGATAAAAGGGATGTCGGTTTGGAAGATAAGGCATTAAATTGTAGATAATGGCTTTCTAGCGCTAAGAATTACTTAATTTGATTTCGACAAAGCATCATAAAGGGGCAATTTCAAAACTCTAATTGTAATTTTACTCAATCTTCAATAATGATCTTCACCAAAAATTATGTACAACCGTGTTATTGTGGACCGAAATTTAAATTTGATGTAGTACTTAGATCTCAATTTTACATAACAAGCACTTCATGGATATTTTTTTTCGATAAGAATTGGAATAAAAGAGTTGAAAGAGGAAACTCGGCCGATCGAATTTCAAACGAGCCCGTCAGACCGCTGATAAGAGTGGAAAGTGAGAAGATAGCCGCACTAGTTTGATAATATTTCTTCCGCTAGAGAAAGTCATAATTACGACTTGTAAAAAAGAACGATCATTTCACAGTCTCGCTCCATTTAGAAATTGAAACCAGCCACAAATTAATCGTTTTGGGCTCAACTCAATTTTGAAAAAAAAAAATCTTTATCGATGTCGCTAAAATCAGCCGACCGCAGTTATGAGATAATTTCAGCGCTTCAGCCGTCAATGTGGCAACGTTTGATTTCACGTTCTGTCAACTAAACGGGTTCTTCAAAATTTAGACTCGCAATTTTGGTGAACGAATTAGACGATAATTTGTGTTTTTGCTTTTTTAAATACGACGAAATTGTAATAAAAATATTTTCGTTTATTTTTTCATCAGTCATGTTGTCAAACTTATGGCGATAAAAACTATGAGTAGCCATAATCCGAACATGCAACAAGAAGCTGTACAAAAAAATATGCACAGCTTCAAACAGACATTTCCTTCGGGTTGGGCTTCAGGCTCTTCTGATTGATCTAGAAATTCATTCCATTTCGGCCTTTGCTCGACATCGGCGCCTCCAATCATTGTTTCTGTTGGGGGGCTCGTTGCTGCGAATTGATTTGATGGTTCTATATCAACAGCTAAAAGGGTCAATCAGGAGGATCAAGGGTTTGCAACTTGAAAGTACCTGTATTTTGGGCCGCTTCAGGTTGGGTTTGAGCGGGAGTAGAGAAAGGAGAATATGGTTCTGTTGTCTCCTGAGGTGCTGTTTCAAAAGGAGCAAAGGCCGGGGCTTGAGCTAGAATTGGCGTTAAATATATAAAAATCTAACTGTAAACCTGATGAATCCCCATAATTATACGAGGAAAAATTTCCATATGAAGCCCAAGGATCATCTTCCGACCCTTGATTTGTGGAAAAAGACATCTTCAAAACTAAAGTGATCAAAATGTATTTTTACAAAACACCTTGGAGCTCTAGAAAATAAGAGACAAAGAAAAATTACTGATCCAGCAACAGACCTTTTCAACCAGAAAACCGTACGATATCGTACTTTTGAACGTCGCCCCCAATATCGGGAGTTAAACCTCTTTTTCTATAAAAAATAAAAATATAAAAAAATAATTCAAAAAGCAACTTGAGAATTTCAAAGCCTTTTTCTCATTTGGCAAAAATTTCGAGCTTTTTTTGAACGCGCGGTTGTGACTTCAAAAAACGGAAATAAGTACAACTCCAGTCAAACTCCAGTAAACAAAATGAGACAGACAAGAATGCTTTTGGCATTTTTGATGATACAGTCAGTCAGTGGACTAGCAGTGGAAAGAAGTATAGACGACAAAGACTACTTGCTCTTATCAGGGACGGTTTCGACGAGTATTATTTTCGGGAAATTTAATTATCAGGGAAGAATAGCCTAATAGGGGAAATGAGGTTTGCGTATCTTGTCGGCAAAATAGACACATGCATAGATCAACACACGTTTTTGGTTGAAAAAAAGGTTCAAATCTGACGTTTTTTCGCAATTTTTAAAGTAGGATTGAATCTTTTAGAATGAGGGCAAAACTTTTTTATCATGCAAATAAGGGCGTCACAATGATAACTTTGTTTTATGGGAAAGATCTTGGGTGGTATCAGGACAAAAAATTTCAACAAATTTTGCGTGGGCGGCTATGCGGCTTCTGATTGGCCGGTCTGACGAGTCCAGGGTTCTGATTGGTTGAAAATCTGCTTGAATCGGCTTTTTTTATTTTAGCTTTTTTAAGACAAAATGTAGATTGCTAGAAAAGAAGAAGTTCAAAGTACTAGTCATGTGTCTTTGTATTCATTTGTCCTGGTAGTCGCTTCTAAATCGAGCGGGTGCAAATGCGTGATAAAAAGTGAGCTGAAATTGCAAATGTGGTCAGGTGCGCGCGGTGCTTGTTCTCGGGGCCCGCCGTTCTCGGAATTGCCCGACCTTTCCAAATTTTTAATATCGGCGCCGCTCTCACATCTAACTCAGAATTATTAAAAAAATGTGACGAGAGCAATATTGCAGGGTCTTAGATATTCCTTTACGAAGTCATAGAAGGCTTACTCATAAATTTTCCGTAGAAAAGAAAAAAAAGATAAAGTCGTCTTTATTTTTTTAAAAAAACTTTTGAGCTGGGCCTTGTCATGACGAAATAATATAATCCGCTTGGATCCACTCGTGACTTTTTTGGGCAAATGATTAAGCCTCTCCGGAAGCTCTTGATTGACCCGCCCGTTTTCTTTTCAATTCCACGTCTCTTGAACCTTTTTGACAAACGAATTTGAGAAAATTCAAATTTGTCAATAAAAAACAGCTGACAATCGATAAGCCGCTTTCGGCTTTGAGCAAAAATTGTAATAGCCGCGCTATGCGCGGCTTTTTTCATTTTTAGCTCGAAGCCGCAAGCGGCTTCTTGATTTAAAGCTGTTATTATTGACAAATTTTAAGGGTGCTACCTTCGATTTCCCTAATTTTACGATCATTGGGGAAATCAAAGGTTGTCCCCTTAAAGCAGAATAAGAGCTTTTAAATTATTCCTGTATATATCTGTATACATTACAGGCGATTCTAAAATTGTCAACTGATAGTGGCCACTTAAGAAAAATGGGCCGTATTTATGAAATTTCTTGGGCGGAATGCATGTCAAATATCTGAAGTGCTTGAGTTTTACAACCGGTTCTTCAAAATATTTGGCGCCGAACCAAGTAGAGTAAAGTCAGAGTTGGGCGGCCGCGGGCGATTTCACTGTCTTTTTTTCACGGAAAAAAGTAACGTCACACGTTATTCAGAACACTAAAGCCGGCTGTATTAAGTTACATAATTATTTGGCAATTAGGGTTGGTAATTTAGCGCTGAAAGTGTTGGTTCAATAAAAAAAAATTGAAATTTTAAGCCGAAAATTGAAGATTTTCGTTTCAAAAATAAAATTTTTTTTGCGCCAATCAGATCATTTTATTCAAAAAATTATAACAAATTATTAAATTAAAAAAAATTAGAAAAATTTTAATTTCGAAAAGTTCATTTTTCTCCTTATTTTTTAAGTTGTAAGAAAAGGTTCTAAGCGCGAGTTGCGCAAGAATGTTAAAAACACTCAGTAGCGGTTTTGTCGAAACCTGCGGCTTCAGAATCGGACCTGGCGGAGTCAAGCTGCCCGACTATCGACCAAAGAAGCACCAACGATCAAGTAGAGCCACTTTACAAACTCAATCCCAAGGCGCGGATTAGAACACACGCAAATTTCCTTATCAAAGCAGATGTATTTCGGTGCCATTAAAAAGGGATGAACTTTTTCTAACAAAATTTGGAGGCCACGTTTCAAGAGTTATACTTTTCTTTTTGTAAATTGCCAATTGACCTTCACGGGGCTGCGATTTATTCGAAAATTGCTAGTTTCGAGACGAAATTTGCAAAAGCGTTTTGTTCTCAAGACCATTTTTAGACAATTTTCTATGCATTTTTTGCAATTTTTTTCATGAAGGCATAATCTGAAAATCCATATCCACGTTTTTATGAGCGATGTGGATTAATTTTCCCGCCTGAAATCTCATCCCTTTTCATCACTCTCAATTTTCACATCATTTTTAATCCCATTCGAAGCTATTCATTACGCCTGTTTACATTTGGGGTCCGTCGAGCCAGCTTCAAGGACTAAGGGAGTCAATCGGAGTTGCCATTCGATTGAACAGAACTCTTCTGCTCCCGCCGTTTCTGACGCACAATTCGGACCCGATTGGAGGAGACAAACCTGTACCTGTTGATGTCAGACTTGATATTCCAGAACTGAGGTAAATAAACAAAAAATATGATGAACAAGCAATTTATCAATAAGAGTTTTTTATCGATAAAAAACCTGAGTCAGGGTCTAACAGAGCTCAAATGAAAAGCCGCGTAGCGGCTTTTTTAAAAACGAAGCCGCAAAGCGGCTTCGCCAGAGTTTTTTTAACATATTTGCGAAGCCGCTTTGCGGCTTCGTTTTCAAAATAGCCGCTACGCGGCTTTTCATTTGAGCTCTTCTAGACCCTGACTAAGGTTTTCTACACAGGTTGCCGAGTCCAGCCTCCTCTTCCTTTAAAATCTTTGTCATGAGATATTACCAAGCTCTTTTTGTGATCTCATGTTTCGAATTCTCCTGTTTGAAGGAATGAGCCGCAGAAACAAGTGCTCGCAAAGTTTTTGCACGTGGCGAGTGTAATTCTGGTTTTCGTGAATCAAAAATTCGATTACACAAGTTGACAGTGAAAGAAGCTCACTTAAAATTGGAAATTCTCGCGTTTTTAATCAAAGATCATAAATAATGAAATTTATTCAGAAAGCTGATTTCGATTGGATTCACCGAGTCTCTGACCTGTCGCCAAGCTGACGTCGTGTTTTCTGCGCGCGGAATTTACCAAAAGCCAGATGACTCGTTTCCAATGCAGGAGCGAGTAAAACGGATTTCCGCCTTTGAAAAAGCGACCCAGATGGAAGTGCTGAGACGAGACGAAGCCCAAAGCAGCGACTTTCTTGAAAAACCGTTTTTGGCCGACTCGATGCCAAGTCCAAAAAGCCCGAAGCTCAGTGGAGCGGGAATGCAGTTCAGGAATGTTTCGACAATTTTTAAAGGTGCTTAGTTATCCCAGAGCAAAATTTAAATGATGCTAAACATCAGACTTAACCAGGGGTCTAAATTCGCAGTGCGAATTCGCTTTATTGCGAAGCGATGCGAAGCGAAGCGAATTCGCTTTCGCTTCGCTTCGCACTGGAGAGCAGAATTCGCTTCGCTTTCGCTTCGCAAAAATTCCCAAATTTTCGCATAAATTTTCGCACAGCAAGCGACTTTGCTGTTCGGAAGATTCTTTATCAAAGAGTTGGAGAGGGGCATTATTGATGCCGTTATAAATTCAAGTTTTCTCAGTCTTGTCAAGACGAGTCTAATGGTGGGTCTAACTGGATACACGACGTTTTCAGCATACCGACGTTTTCAGCAACCGACGTTTTCAGCATAACGATGTTTTCAGCGCCGCTGAATTCGTCGGTTTGCTGAAAACGTCGGTTTGCTGAAAACGTCGTTTTTCACCTGAAAACGCGTGGGCGTTTAGAGAGGCAATCATTTTATCAAACTACATCTGTAAACGATATTTCCGTAAATCGTAAAATAACATAAAATCGATGTAATATTAATGAATCATTTACAAAAGATTATATTTAATAAAATTATTATTTTTATCTTTTTCAATATTGATTTATCATTATTTTCATTGTTTTAAAACAGATTCACGAAACTTGATAATACGTTTATACTGTAAACTTTCTGGTGATTTATAGTGACTAATGATTATTATGATAATAATGTATTAGGAAGTAATTTAGCTAATTCTTACTTTTTTCTAAATAATGCATAATAACGTTTTCTAAATAATGCATTCTTAATGACTCATTTAGAAATGCTTTTAAACTATTAACTAGCCAATTAAATTGCGAGAACCTCGCCTTTAGATCCATTTGGTTTGAAAATTTCGTTCCGGCAAACGCCCACGCGTTTTCAGGTGAAAAACGATGTTTTCAGCAAACCGACGTTTTCAGCATAACGACGTTTTCAGCGCCGCTGAATTCGTCGGTTTGCTGAAAACGTAGATTGCTGAAAACGTCGGTATGCTGAAAACGTCGTGTATCCGGTCTAACTCTCAATAAATCCAAGGATTGACTGGTTATCAAGCTGGTTTTACCCCGGAAAACACGTTGTCACCACCCTTTTTTATTGTAAATAAGCTAGAATATTTTTTGAATGATCAGAATGATCCAGGGGTCTAAATATCAGCCGAAATCCTAGTGCGAAAGCGAAGCGAAAGCGAACCATTTTTTCAAATTTTTTGCGAAGCGAAAGCGAAGCGAATTCTTCGCCCATGTGCGAAGCGAAAGCGAAGCGAAATATCATTGAAAATTGCGAAAAAAAGCGAAAATTTTTTCGCTTGAATTGAAACGCATTCTCTGGCCAGAATCTTTAGCAATCAGCCACTCAAAAGCAAAGATGATTTCAAAAACCTATTTTCGGGGCAGAAAATTACAAAAAAATCTGTTACTGTACTTTTTTCAGCTCGTCAATATAAGTTGAATGGTTGGTCTTACTGATGATAATTCCAAGTTAGTAATAAACTCGATAGCAGAGGTGACCGTTCGGGCATCGGGAAGTCGGGGAATACGGACGATTTTCGGGCAAAATGTGTTCGGCCGGGCATTCGGACGGCTCAGCCCCTTAAGTTTGACCGGGCAAAAGCGGGCATTCGGGCATTTGGGCAATTTCGGCACTTTCGGGGAATTCAGCGCTTTCGGGCAGTTGGTTAAGCCCGCGCCGAGAAAAATTCTTAACTTTCGCATTCTTTACAACTATTTTTGCTCTCTTGCTCCTCTAACTAAATCAAAAGCCTCTAGAAACTTATTTCTCTAGCCCTTATCTATCGACGATTTCTTGCCCGAATGGGCACCCTTGCTCGATAGGAGATGAGATCATCTTCGATTCTAGATAAGCCCTGTTCATAAAGATCATTCTGATCATTCAAAAAATATTCTAGCATACTTACAATAAAAAAGGCTGGTGACACCGTGTTTTCCGGGGTAGGACCAGCTTGATAACCAGTCAATCCTTGGAATTATTGAGAGTTAGACCCACCATTAGACTCGTCTTCACAAGACTGAGAAAACTTGAATTAATAACGGCATCAATAATGCCCTTTTCCAACTCTTTGATAAAGAATCTTCCGAATAGCAAAGTCGCTTGCTGTGCGAAAATTTATGCGAAAATTTGGGAATTTTTGCGAAGCGAAAGCGAAGCGAATTCTGCTCTCCAGTGCGAAGCGAAGCGAAAGCGAATTCGCTTCGCTTCGCATCGCTTCGCAATAAAGCGAATTCGCACTGCGAATTTAGACCCCTGAATGATCTTTATGAACAGGGCTTATCAAGAATCGAAGATGATCTCATCTCCTATCGATCAAGGGTGACCATTCGGGCAAGAAAACGTCGATTGGGCATCCGAAATTCGGATTATGCCCGGCCGAAATCAAGGGCCAAGAGTCGCGCCGTCCGAATGCACAGTCGAGCTGGTGATGGGATTTTCAAGAGATAAGGGCTAGAAAAATAAGTTTCGAGAGGCTTTTGATTCAGTTAGAGGAGCAAGAGAGCGAAAATAGTTGTAAAAATGCGAAATTTAAGAATTTACCTCGGCGCGGGCTTAACCAACTGCCCGAAAGCGCTGAATTCCCGAAAGTGCCGAATTTGCCCGAAATGCCCGCTTTTGCCCGGCCAAATTTAAGGGGCTGAGCCGTCCGAATGCCCGGCCGAGCACATTTTGCCCGAAAATTGTCCGTTTTCCCCGACTTCCCGATGCCCGAACGGTCACCCCTGATATCGAGTTTATTACTAACTTGAAATATCAACAGTTAGACCCACCATTCGGCATATATTGACGAGCTGAAAAAGTACAGTAACAGATTTTTGTAATTTTATGCCCCAAAAATAGGTTTTTGAAATAATCTTCGCTTTTGAGTGGCTGATTGCTAAAGATTCTTGCCAGAGAATGCGTTTCAATTCAAGCGAAAAATTTTCGCTTTTTTCGCAATTTTCGAGGATATTTCGCTTCGCTTTCGCTTCGCACATGGGCGAAAAATTCGCTTCGCTTTCGCTTCGCAAAAAATTTGAAAAAATGGTTCGCTTTCGCTTCGCTTTCGCACTAGGATTTCGGCGGATATTTAGACCCCTGACTTAACCTCTTAAGGATATAAGCTATGAATTTGAACTTTCGTAGCGCCTAAAAGCGTAGTAGGATCATTTTCATTTCAAAAGCAATCCTACCTAAAAATGCACGCAAAAGTCAAATATGGTATTTTTAAAAAATTTTACTGAAAATTTTCCTTTTAGAGCGATTTCAAATCTTACTCTCTCGATTCCTCGAATTTTTCCCACTAAATCGGTCCAGTTTTTTCGATAAATAACTTCTCTTAACCCTTATCTACAAAATTGACGGATCAGTTTTCCCTAATTCTGACCGAAACCGATTTTAGAGCCATTTCCATGAGGTTTACCAAGCGCGTGAATAGTGTAAAAGCGGCGCGCTGGGCGCTCGCTCTCTCGACTCCTCTTTTCCGTGAGAGTGGCGCGGTTGAGCGGAGCGCTCTGATTGGTTGCAAGCGAAAAAGCACAAAAAGAAGAAAAACACGAGCAAGAAAGAGGAAACGCTATAATAAAAATTCGAAAGAGTTTTGAAATAAAAGCCCGTCAATTTTCTAGCTTAACATCATCGAAATAAAAGACACGGTTTAGTTTCAGCAATTCAATGGAAAAATTTCGAGAAATCGAGAGAGTAAGATTTGAAATCGCTCTAAAAGGAAAATTTTCAATAAATTTATTTTTAAAAGTACCATATTTGAGTTTTGCGTGCATTTTTAGGCAGGATTGCTTTTGAAATGAAAATGATCCTACTACGCATTTAGGCGCTACGAAAGTTCAAATTCATAGCTTATATCCTTAAGTCATGCTGGCCCATTTTGAGCTCCAAGAGAAAAATAATTGAGGAATAAAAATTTGGATGAACGAAAATCCGTCAAATCGTGATCATGTAATCTCTATCGGTCCGCTCAGCGAGCATTTTTTCTAAATAAACTTTCAAGTGCTAATTCGATTTTCATAAAATAAACGGGATTATCGATCTTCACGATGCTATCTCGAGCCTTTCGCCTCGTAAAAAGTGATTATATTTAGCAAAAGATTCATTTTTTCAATGATTTCTGATTGAAAAATCACAGTATTTTAGAATCAAACTATAATTAAGAGTAGCTCTCCTGTTGAATTGATCAATTAAACCTCGTTTGTTGTTGAAACAGGCGAAAGTTATCGCTCAGACACTTTGCAGAGTGAATACAACTCGACTGATACCTGTGCCACCTGGTTGTTTCCATTCAACAACTACAAATATCCCGTTGTTTGGTCAGCAAAAGATACCCCTCTCACCAGCGGCGAGCAGTTCTTCTATCAGGTAACTTTCCAGAATAATCATAATCGGGCGGCACTGGGCGGCACAAGGCGGCGCTATTCAGTTATTTCCCAATTTGTTTTTCGTTTTTAGCAATTTCCCCTTACCATAAAAAGCCGAGTGTCTACTGGAAATGATCCTGTTTTGTGGAAAATACTCCAAATGTATCTATATTTATACACAAATTCTTTGCTTTGAGTCAAATCTATATAATCGACTCTTTTTAATTGCATAAAAAGCCGCCTCTAATTAGTAAAGCTCAAGGTTGATAAATTCTAATAATGAATTTAAGATCGTCCAACACACCCGAAAGCCAGAGTACATTCGACAAATGACCACTCGGTTCATGGAGGAACAACTCAATGGACCATACGTTGCGATGCATTACAGATACGACGCGATTGAGTGGTCAAATGTCTGTGCTCGGCCGCAGAAAGGACGAAAAGGAGAAGTCTGCGAAATTTTAGAAAAAACTGGCTCAAAGGGTAAGATGAAAGGAGGAAAAGATGGAAGCTTAATTTATTATTCAGGTCTTGCCCTTGCGCTATCTCGTTTTATCTTGCAAACTGGCGCCTTTATCTCAGGCCTCCCACCGAGATCCTCCGTTATCTATGTCTCGTCGCCCCCGTCTGAAGCGCGAAATATTCGTGAAGTCATGAATCTTGCTGAAAAGATCTTGGAGGGAGAAGGTAAAGCCCCCTTTATCAAGCCCTTTTCTTAATTTTTTTTCAGGCTGGAACATCAAAATCGTCAGTACACTAGACACGACTAAATATCTCGAAGAAAA
The DNA here is from genome assembly GCF_907165135.1 of Oikopleura dioica. Classification (NCBI taxonomy): domain Eukaryota; kingdom Metazoa; phylum Chordata; class Appendicularia; order Copelata; family Oikopleuridae; genus Oikopleura; species Oikopleura dioica. Next base: position 4,126,216 of record NC_137292.1, read on the forward strand.
CTACGGCAACTGTGGTGTTCTGGGAGATTTCAAGTCCGAAGTGATAAGTCTAGTTGAGCAGGAAATCGCCTACCGAGGGGATTATCTGCTTTTTTCGGAGCTTTCAGGTAACAAGCGATTTTCAGAAAACGAAAAAATTGGACAAAATTCGCGCATTAGATCAGATTTTATGACATTATCAATTTCACGAGTTCGATTTCGGCTCAAAATTATTCAAATTTTTTTTTTCTAAAAAAATTTCTCTAAAATCGACCGAAAAAACACAAAAAATTTAGAAAATTTTTTCATAATTTTTTCGAAAGATATTCGTTTTTGATTGGGCGTAAAAGGAAATACTGATTTTTGATTGGCTCAAATTAAATTTCAGGCTGGTCGGCTAATGTACGAAAGGAGCGAATCCTGGATGACAAGTATTTCAACGAAATGTCCGTGATCAAGCTAGTAGAGGACTTTGGCCCAGCCAGTCCCAACTACAGTCACGCCGCACTGTACTCAAAGGTGGAAGAGGAGAAAAAGCGGCTAGCGATGGAGCAGATTCAACTAGCGCAGAAGACGCCGGCGGATTTCGGAATTCGACAAATTCAGAATTCCTAAACGCGGGATTTGTTTTGCGCTAGAATCATGTTCAACGAGAAAATTCAAGGGAAAAGGGTTTAAGACGTAGATGTGTATCGAGCTCTAGTTGTTTTTGTTTTTGGAAAATTGCAGTTGTTTTCTGGGAAGCATCAGAAAGAACTTAAAATGCACTTAGAACGTGAAATGAACCGCTCAAGTGATCGTTTTTTAATTCTACTCCCCTGAAATTATCCTTTTCTTTTGTGGTCGCAATAATTACACCTCCCAGTTTTTCGAGCGTTTCAACTTTCAGTTTTCGAATAAAAAAAAACGCTTACGAAGATAACTTTCCCGCTCGAAAATGCCAAATTTGATTGTATTTTTGAAAGTTGGTACTTATTTAAGGGTATCACCCTCAAATAGAGAGTCACAAGTGACCATCTTTTAAAACCAATTTTATCACGGTAAAACATAAAGATTTGAAGAAATTTGCTCTATAAAATTGTTGTTTTTCAAGTGCTACCTCCTTAAGATCCATTATAATCTTAAGGGTATCTCCCTTATTCGCGGCCTCAGCCACTCTAAAACAATCAAACCACGTCAGTCTCGACGCATCTTTATCAGAACTATCATTTTTGAACACTTTTTCCAGCAGCAAGGTAGTCTTATCTCAGTTGATGCAACAACAAGCTCGTCATCCCCATTTTTCTCTTGTACGTCCAGCAGGGACAAATTGGCTCCACTTGAGGACTCTCGCTCTGGAGCGTCTTGCAAAGCTCCTGGAATTGTGGGAACCTGTTTTACACAAAAACGCAAGGAAAAACATGGCGCCCTTTGTTTCTTGCCCAACTGATTTTTCGGTTATTTTTATTTTCAACAACAAAATAAGGGCCTACAGTATCATTGTCTTCCAAAAAAACCCTTGACAAAGCACTGTACAGAAAAACGCCTGAATCTCGTCCATTCCTTCTCCTGCTCCCGACCCGCTGCTGCCATAATCTTCAACATCTTCGACCTCAGAGTACAAAATGTTCTCAAACAAAAACACACAAAATATTCCTCTATCTGTAAATATTCTTTCTTTCTCCTCAATTTTTGAAATATTCAGATTTTTTTTTCGAATATTTCAAAGTTTCAAATCGGTCCATAATTCCAAGTAAAGGCAGAAAAGAGTTGATTATGCCGAGCTTGGAAAGGCTTTTCTTAAAAATCAAGAAGTTTTGACTGAAAAATTAGCCACGTGATCGTTTTCGCCGAAAGTCGACAGTTTTCTCAAAGTTTTCTTTTTGCGCGAATCGCTAGAAAAACCTGGTTTTTCAAGGCAGACGACGGATTGAGTTGGCCCACTCCGCACGTGGGGCCAAGGCACAGGAGGTGTCAAGCCGAGAGTCAATAGATGCAAGGGACCACGCCGCCGGGGCGAACTCCTGCAGAGTACGGTTCCGGGCAAAGTTTGGAGCAAGTCCCGGTGTGGGACCTTCAGTAAACAGAATCAAAGGTCACATTGAGCGCGAGATCAGGATCAAGCTCATCTCCGGATAAGACCTTAAAGTGAAGATAAAGACGACCAAAAATAAAATTTGATGAAACTACGCCATAGACGGTAATCAGGGGCGTAGAATCCGAATCTTTGGTCGAAAAAGACTTTTAATGTCAAATGAGCCAAGGGCAGGAATCTTTACAACAATTACTGCCCTTTTTCTGCCTTCTGTTTGAGTCTTTAGCTGCAAGTTATATGTCGCAACTGTCTTTTTAATTTTCAAATCGGAAGCAATTAAGATTGACAAACTTTTATCAAGCAGCTGATAGAACAAATAACTAATTAAGGAAAAGATTTAATAAAAGAACTTCAAAAAAATGACGCTCAGGATCCAGAAAATACTAGATAACCAAGGGCAGTAATCTTTACAACAAATACTGCTCTCATAAGAAATGAGCCTCTCCGGAACTAGGAAATACTTTCAGAAATTAAGGGCAGTAATTGTTCTAAAGATTACTGCCCGTGGCTTATTTGTCATTAAAAGTCTTTTTCGATCAAAGATTCGGATTCTACGCCCCTGATTACCCTATTGGGCGTAGTTTCATCAAATTCTATTTTTCGGTCATCTATATCTTCATTTTTAGGGCTGATCCGAGGATGAGCTTGATCCTAATCTCGGGCTCAATGTGACCCTTGATTCTGTTTACTCAAGGTCTCACACCGAGACTTGCTCCAAACTTGGCCCCGAACTGGACTCTGCAGGAGTTCGCATCGGCGGCGTGGTCCCTTGCATCTATTGACTCTCGGCTTGACACCTTCTGTGCCTTAGCCCCACGTGCGGAGTGGGCCAACTCAATCCGTGTTTCCCCGTTTTTCACTTGATGGTTCGTAAAAAAACCCTTTTCCTGTAAATATTTTTTCTCGCATTTTTTTTCTTTTTCGGGTTCAGAAAAGTTCAACAAAAAATTTTCGCGCCTTGAAAAAATTATTTCGAGATTTAAAATTTTACAAGTCAAGATGGCGCCCTTATCAGCTCAATTTTTACTGATAAGAGAAATAAATTTAATTTTGAACTTGAACCCGTTGCTTCAGAAAAGGCTGAAGCAATTTCTTTCATTTTCAATTTCGTCTTTCTTTTTTTAACAAAGGGTTGAATAAAATTAACCCTTTGGAATTCAATCGTCCAATAAAATGGCAGATAGAAAATCTGGTTATCCATTTGCCGGACTTTTTCTTTGAAAACTGAGACAAGAAGCAAACTCACGAGGGCATTTTTCTGCCGATGTCATTTTTCATCAATTTTAGTCCTGTCAAGTCACGTGAGTGAAAATTCAAAAACTTCAAATCAACTACAAATCCGCCCGGAATTCGGGAGAAGCCCAAAATCCGTTAAAAACCAGTCTTTTAACTGTCCGAAGCCAATTCAAAAAGCCCTCACGTGACCAAGACAGAAGCCATTTTTGGTGGAATAAGATATGACATCTGTTATGTACACAAATTCAAAAACCCAATAACTTAAATTTTGAACCAACAATTTTGCGATCATAGATTCTTTCTCGGAAATATGCAATTTTGAACGTATTTAATTCTAGCGTAAAAGTAAAGAGCTTGGACTAATACTTTTTATGCTGTACGAATAAATAAAACAAACATTCATCATCATATATTTTATTGAAAAGGAAATTGCCAAGATTTAGTAGAACTCTTGTCGTTGAATTTCAGAAGTAGTGCGGATCATTTCTACGTTGATGTTTTCTTCGTTTACAACTGGTCCTAAAACCGGTTTGAAAACAGAAAATCGGACCGAAACTCACACCATCGCTGACTTTTTGGTACTCCTCTTCATTTTCCTCTTCTTCCGGCCAGTGAGCAGAAATGACAAATAAGTAGCAAAGGGAACCAATAACGCCTAGATTTGAATTTAAGAAATCCTTATTTACGCATCATTTTTACCTCCAACAAGAGGAGCAACAAGTGGAATCCAGAAAAAGTGCCCAGAACCTGCGATAGCTTCGGTTCCGTACATGATCAGTGAGAAAAGTCGTGGGCCAAGATCTCGGGCAGGATTGATGGCTCCACCACCATTTGCTCCGTATGACAAACCTAGGAATATTGACTGTATAGAAAGATCTTTGAGAGCTCCTACCGATTGTACAAGCAGCTAGGCCAATAAGAAGTGGGGCAGCTCCACCAGGATTGGCATTTCGGTTGTCAGTGACGCTGAAGATGACTTTGAGCGGTTCTTTTTTTTTGTCGAGATGGAATTATTTGTATTTTTATGTCAGAAGAGAGCCGGTCCTGTAATAAGGATCCAAGTACCAATAACCTGGTCAAAGAAAAGATTTCCAGCTGAAATCTCGAAATCTCCCGTCGGCCAAGTAGCGTAAAATCCGGTCAAATCATGCGAAGAAAGATTCTTGTTCGAGGTCAAATACTCTTCCTCGGCCTTGTATGCACCGTAAACGAAGAAACAACTTGAACGGTTATTTAGATACCAAATTTTTAATAGAATCTTACCTCAAAAACGCCCCCATGATCTGCGAAATCGAATAAAGGAGAAACATAACGGCATTTTCTCCCGCTGTTTTTCCGAGTCTCCCCAACGTCGCCATCGCAATCGTCACTGCTGGATTCACATGTCCTCCAGAAACACCGGCAGAGGCGTAGATTCCGAAAGCCACGGCCAAACCGTAGGCGAAGCAGACGGCGAAAATTCCTGTCTCTTTGTAAGCGCCTTCGTGGACAGCTCCGTTTCCGACGAGGCAAAGGATGAAGGTGCCGAAGAATTCAGCAAGACAGATGCGGATCATCGGATTTGAGATTCGGCATTTTTGTTTGATCAGCGCCTCTAGAAATAATCATCAAGATTTCAACCTTTCTTCGAGTTCCAAGAATAAAAAATTTTCTATAAGAAAAATTTTACCAAATGACATCTTCTCTAGAATAAAATGAAATTTGGACGGAAATATTCCCGGCATAGAGAATTGAGGTCATCAAGTTTATTATTTTGTAAAGTGCATTCGAAAGTGGAGCCAAATACTGGCATGAAATAAATGGTATGCAGCGTGGAATTCAAAAAGCAAATAAAAAAATGCGAATAGCTCCTCTCCCATATTGGCATATTTTAAGTTCAACCTTCGTTTTTGTTCGAAAACTAACAATAATTGAGCAAGTGCGGGAGCGCAAAAGATGACGCCATGGAACGGCGTAACATTGATTGACCGAGCGGGTGCGACAAGCGTTACATACCAAGACATAAACAGATTGCCCTTATCCTTTAACGGACTTCGAGCTCAGCAGCCCGAGGAGATATCAACACCAGCTGCATTTTATTTTCATTAATCGCGCTTGTTATGACACCTCATTCTTCTAGTCTTCTCGTCAACGATTGAGAAGAAGAAGCCCTAACTTGGCATTTTCTTCTCAAGAAAAAACGAAGAACGACACTTTTTTCTATCATTTTAGCTTGATAAAGTGCGCTTCAAAAATTCTGACCGCTGTTTAAATCATCAAAAATCAATGCTGCTAATGGATGTTGATCTCCGCGAATTCTTCATTTTTCAAAACTTTAGTTGAGAGTAAATGTGGCCGCAAGATGATGATCCGATAGTAAGACTAGTTTTCTTGTATTTTTATATCTATTGATTCAGTCGCTCTGGTATCTTCTGTATTTGACAGTGCTTGGGCTTCTGTACATCTCGTCCTATCTCATGTTTCTTATCATCAGAGCAGCTTGTGGATACGAATTCGAGGTGCTGTCCATGTCTTCTTCTTTTCGAGAAGATTTGCTGGAGAAGAAAAAGAAAATTATCATTTCTGTCAAAAAATAAAATTATTTTTTTTTCTACCAAAATGACGAATTTTCAAAATTTTGAAAGAGATCTTCAATTTATGTAAGAGACTAAAGCTTAGATCTCTGACTCTAAGGTTGTTTAGTTGTCGAAAATCCTTTCTTCCGGAAACATCCGAACTCGACATCAATCCTTGTCTGAACATGACATTGGACGGGCCTTACGATTTTAGGTGAGCAAGTTTTTTAAACCCCGCATTCTTGAAATTTTAAGCTGCTGGGATCTCAACTTCGAGGAATGTTTGGCATATGTAAGTTCCGAATTCACGGCGATCTAAGCTGATAAAGAGACAAATAAAATTTTCAGACCCTTGTTGCGATCCTCTTTGTTTTCAACATCGCCCTGATCGCCCGTTGCATTAAAATAACCGTCGATCCTTATGCCAACGGGTTTTTCACCTTCAGTAAACAGAATCAAAGGTCACATTGAGCGCGAGATCAGGATCAAGCTCATCTCCGGATAAGACCTTAAAGTGAAGATAAAGACGACCAAAAATAAAATTTGATGAAACTACGCCATAGACGGTAATCAGGGGCGTAGAATCCGAATCTTTGGTCGAAAAAGACTTTTAATGTCAAATGAGCCAAGGGCAGGAATCTTTACAACAATTACTGCCCTTTTTCTGCCTTCTGTTTGAGTCTTTAGCTGCAAGTTATATGTCGCAACTGTCTTTTTAATTTTCAAATCGGAAGCAATTAAGATTGACAAACTTTTATCAAGCAGCTGATAGAACAAATAACTAATTAAGGAAAAGATTTAATAAAAGAACTTCAAAAAATGACGCTCAGGATCCAGAAAATACTAGATAACCAAGGGCAGTAATCTTTACAACAAATACTGCTCTCATAAGAAATGAGCCTCTCCGGAACTAGGAAATACTTTCAGAAATTAAGGGCAGTAATTGTTCTAAAGATTACTGCCCGTGGCTTATTTGTCATTAAAAGTCTTTTTCGATCAAAGATTCGGATTCTACGCCCCTGATTACCCTATTGGGCGTAGTTTCATCAAATTCTATTTTTCGGTCATCTATATCTTCATTTTTAGGGCTGATCCGAGGATGAGCTTGATCCTAATCTCGGGCTCAATGTGACCCTTGATTCTGTTTACTCAAGGTCTCACACCGAGACTTGCTCCAAACTTGGCCCCGAACTGGACTCTGCAGGAGTTCGCATCGGCGGCGTGGTCCCTTGCATCTATTGACTCTCGGCTTGACACCTTCTGTGCCTTAGCCCCACGTGCGGAGTGGGCCAACTCAATCCGTGTTTCCCCGTTTTTCACTTGATGGTTCGTAAAAAAACCCTTTTCCTGTAAATATTTTTTCTCGCATTTTTTTTCTTTTTCGGGTTCAGAAAAGTTCAACAAAAAATTTTCGCGCCTTGAAAAAATTATTTCGAGATTTAAAATTTTACAAGTCAAGATGGCGCCCTTATCAGCTCAATTTTTACTGATAAGAGAAATAAATTTAATTTTGAACTTGAACCCGTTGCTTCAGAAAAGGCTGAAGCAATTTCTTTCATTTTCAATTTCGTCTTTCTTTTTTTAACAAAGGGTTGAATAAAATTAACCCTTTGGAATTCAATCGTCCAATAAAATGGCAGATAGAAAATCTGGTTATCCATTTGCCGGACTTTTTCTTTGAAAACTGAGACAAGAAGCAAACTCACGAGGGCATTTTTCTGCCGATGTCATTTTTCATCAATTTTAGTCCTGTCAAGTCACGTGAGTGAAAATTCAAAAACTTCAAATCAACTACAAATCCGCCCGGAATTCGGGAGAAGCCCAAAATCCGTTAAAAACCAGTCTTTTAACTGTCCGAAGCCAATTCAAAAGCCCTCACGTGACCAAGACAGAAGCCATTTTTGGTGGAATAAGATATGACATCTGTTATGTACACAAATTCAAAAACCCAATAACTTAAATTTTGAACCAACAATTTTGCGATCATAGATTCTTTCTCGGAAATATGCAATTTTGAACGTATTTAATTCTAGCGTAAAAGTAAAGAGCTTGGACTAATACTTTTTATGCTGTACGAATAAATAAAACAAACATTCATCATCATATATTTTATTGAAAAGGAAATTGCCAAGATTTAGTAGAACTCTTGTCGTTGAATTTCAGAAGTAGTGCGGATCATTTCTACGTTGATGTTTTCTTCGTTTACAACTGGTCCTAAAACCGGTTTGAAAACAGAAAATCGGACCGAAACTCACACCATCGCTGACTTTTTGGTACTCCTCTTCATTTTCCTCTTCTTCCGGCCAGTGAGCAGAAATGACAAATAAGTAGCAAAGGGAACCAATAACGCCTAGATTTGAATTTAAGAAATCCTTATTTACGCATCATTTTTACCTCCAACAAGAGGAGCAACAAGTGGAATCCAGAAAAAGTGCCCAGAACCTGCGATAGCTTCGGTTCCGTACATGATCAGTGAGAAAAGTCGTGGGCCAAGATCTCGGGCAGGATTGATGGCTCCACCACCATTTGCTCCGTATGACAAACCTAGGAATATTGACTGTATAGAAAGATCTTTGAGAGCTCCTACCGATTGTACAAGCAGCTAGGCCAATAAGAAGTGGGGCAGCTCCACCAGGATTGGCATTTCGGTTGTCAGTGACGCTGAAGATGACTTTGAGCGGTTCTTTTTTTGTCGAGATGGAATTATTTGTATTTTTATGTCAGAAGAGAGCCGGTCCTGTAATAAGGATCCAAGTACCAATAACCTGGTCAAAGAAAAGATTTCCAGCTGAAATCTCGAAATCTCCCGTCGGCCAAGTAGCGTAAAATCCGGTCAAATCATGCGAAGAAAGATTCTTGTTCGAGGTCAAATACTCTTCCTCGGCCTTGTATGCACCGTAAACGAAGAAACAACTTGAACGGTTATTTAGATACCAAATTTTTAATAGAATCTTACCTCAAAAACGCCCCCATGATCTGCGAAATCGAATAAAGGAGAAACATAACGGCATTTTCTCCCGCTGTTTTTCCGAGTCTCCCCAACGTCGCCATCGCAATCGTCACTGCTGGATTCACATGTCCTCCAGAAACACCGGCAGAGGCGTAGATTCCGAAAGCCACGGCCAAACCGTAGGCGAAGCAGACGGCGAAAATTCCTGTCTCTTTGTAAGCGCCTTCGTGGACAGCTCCGTTTCCGACGAGGCAAAGGATGAAGGTGCCGAAGAATTCAGCAAGACAGATGCGGATCATCGGATTTGAGATTCGGCATTTTTGTTTGATCAGCGCCTCTAGAAATAATCATCAAGATTTCAACCTTTCTTCGAGTTCCAAGAATAAAAAATTTTCTATAAGAAAAATTTTACCAAATGACATCTTCTCTAGAATAAAATGAAATTTGGACGGAAATATTCCCGGCATAGAGAATTGAGGTCATCAAGTTTATTATTTTGTAAAGTGCATTCGAAAGTGGAGCCAAATACTGGCATGAAATAAATGGTATGCAGCGTGGAATTCAAAAAGCAAATAAAAAAATGCGAATAGCTCCTCTCCCATATTGGCATATTTTAAGTTCAACCTTCGTTTTTGTTCGAAAACTAACAATAATTGAGCAAGTGCGGGAGCGCAAAAGATGACGCCATGGAACGGCGTAACATTGATTGACCGAGCGGGTGCGACAAGCGTTACATACCAAGACATAAACAGATTGCCCTTATCCTTTAACGGACTTCGAGCTCAGCAGCCCGAGGAGATATCAACACCAGCTGCATTTTATTTTCATTAATCGCGCTTGTTATGACACCTCATTCTTCTAGTCTTCTCGTCAACGATTGAGAAGAAGAAGCCCTAACTTGGCATTTTCTTCTCAAGAAAAAACGAAGAACGACACTTTTTTCTATCATTTTAGCTTGATAAAGTGCGCTTCAAAAATTCTGACCGCTGTTTAAATCATCAAAAATCAATGCTGCTAATGGATGTTGATCTCCGCGAATTCTTCATTTTTCAAAACTTTAGTTGAGAGTAAATGTGGCCGCAAGATGATGATCCGATAGTAAGACTAGTTTTCTTGTATTTTTATATCTATTGATTCAGTCGCTCTGGTATCTTCTGTATTTGACAGTGCTTGGGCTTCTGTGCATCTCGTCCTATCTCATGTTTCTTATCATCAGAGCAGCTTGTGGATACGAATTCGAGGTGCTGTCCATGTCTTCTTCTTTTCGAGAAGATTTGCTGGAGAAGAAAAAGAAAATTATCATTTCTGTCAAAAAATAAAATTATTTTTTTTTCTACCAAAATGACGAATTTTCAAAATTTTGAAAGAGATCTTCAATTTATGTAAGAGACTAAAGCTTAGATCTCTGACTCTAAGGTTGTTTAGTTGTCGAAAATCCTTTCTTCCGGAAACATCCGAACTCGACATCAATCCTTGTCTGAACATGACATTGGACGGGCCTTACGATTTTAGGTGAGCAAGTTTTTTAAACCCCGCATTCTTGAAATTTTAAGCTGCTGGGATCTCAACTTCGAGGAATGTTTGGCATATGTAAGTTCCGAATTCACGGCGATCTAAGCTGATAAAGAGACAAATAAAATTTTCAGACCCTTGTTGCGATCCTCTTTGTTTTCAACATCGCCCTGATCGCCCGTTGCATTAAAATAACCGTCGATCCTTATGCCAACGGGTTTTTCACCTTGCAAAATTCAATTAAATTAAACACAAGGAAAACCACGGAAAAAGGCTCAATTCACGATTACATCGGCGTCGGAAGCTACACATCCGTCACTCCACTCCAACGTTATGCATAAGACACTCTTATCTTTCCGAATAAAATGATGAGAATTTAATTTATTTATTAACAGAATTCGGACAAATGAAAAGTTGAAATCGTGAAGAATCGCAGGTATGAGGTCAGTGACGGTGGAGGAATATTTTTTCTTGAAAATCTAGCGCGATTTTCCGAAGGTTTTCAAATCTGCTACGGTGTCGGAATGCGGACTTATTTCGCTTTTTTCGCTGAAATTTTTTGATGAAAGATGGTTTTTAAAAAGATGCTTTACCTTTCCCTATTGCTTTCGCGGCCATATAGACCAATAAAGGAGCCATTTTCTTAGAAGAAAATGTTAAAAAAGTCTCTTTTCAAAGTTTTTCTTCATGAAAAAACACGATTCTTGAAGAGTACCTGTATAATGTCTTGTAACACCACCTTCCGCACCAAATCCCGTGATTGAATCCGACTCCGAAGATACTTTTCTCAATTCGCTGTTTCCATATCCCGCTGAGTTCTTATCAGAGCTAAAATTTTTTGATAAGAAAATTTCTTCCGCTGAAAAATTGTTTAGAATTTTGACTTTGACTTTGACTACAAAAGTTAAAGCGTGTTAAAATGCTGAAAAGGTGCTCCATATTCTAGATTTTGTCTACATCTTCAAGTTGTGCGAATGGTTAGAGTTCTAGCCCAAAAGAAGTCTTTTGGCTTCTACGGAAAAATAAACCTGTAATCGCGCGCAGACTCGGTTTGAGAATTACTGCGGCTTACGCGATTCGAGTAAATCATTGGTAAGTCCTTGTTGTTGGCCCGGTAGCGCCCGAAGCTGATTTTTGTCAAGAAGATTTGATAAAAAGGGAGTTACCGAGGAGAATGAGGATGGAGGAGGTTCCGGTCTTCGATGTTTTGTTCAGGGTCGTCGATGATGAGTTCTTGCTTTGTTTGCACTGAATATATGAGCTATTCGAAAAAATTTTCAGAAAATACCATAAAAACGAAGTTTATTATATCTATTAAAAAAAATTGCGCATTATCGTCGATAATTTATCGACAATAAAGACATTTCATATTTCTGGACTCCTTGTCGGTTCAAACGATCTCGTACCTGGATATTTTCCTGACTTATTATGCTGGACAAAGCAGACAATGATGATCAAAAGCAGAGTCCCACCGGTACCGACGAGGACTGCAACAAACCACAAGTTTGTTTCAAGATTCGGTCCATCTTAAAAAATTTTAGAAATCTCATTGCTAAAGACCTAAACTCATACCTTCAGTAGAGAACTCAGCAGTAGTGTTTTCAGAGTTTCCATATTTATTCGAAGCCATTATGACAAGAGTGTAGTTTTCTCCTGGTGGAAGCCTAAAATTTCCCTGTCATGTTTTTTGTAAAAAATTTGAATCTTACCCGTCTAAAAGGAAACCAGGTCGTTTTCGATGGGTCACTGTCTCTTTGCTCCAGCCAACTCCTTGGTCCGAATTCCGATTTCGATACTGAAAGAAAGATGATTTTATTTATTTTCTGCCGATAATTCTGATTTTCGCTTTGACAGATCTCCTTTTTTATGCACAGAGTTCTAAGCAAAAAAGCCATCATTAGCCGCAAAAACGACTTTCGCATCGATTGCCACCGGCAATTTTTAATTAAGTTGCAACTTCCAACTCTTGCTTATGCTTTAACGCTTACCAGAATCGTGTAGTTGTTTGGCTTGATGTAGGGAGTCTGCTCGTTTTCTTCGTAAGACCATGTGATGTTGACTCCGCCAGTGGTTTGGGCTATGGATACATCTGTAGGAGCAGTTGGGCGGGCCTCAGCGATCGAAATGGTTGAAACTGAAATAACGCCAGGAACCTCGCCTTGCCCAGCGCTTGTTTTGGCATATAGTTTGATGTCATATTTATGATTTGGCTTCAAGTTTGCTACGTCCATTCTTGACTTGCTGTATCCAGCTGATTCCTGAGCGACGGTATGATAATTTTGACTGCCAGGATTGTCGATTGGGAGACCATCGGCTTGGTAGATGTATGCGGTTATTTGGCCATTTGGATTTTTTGGCTGTTTCCAGACAATATTTACCTGAAAATTATTAATTTCGATTATAGAACCAAGAGTTTTACCTTGTCTGGCCAAACCGACATGACCTGCAAATCCACTGGCGGCCCTGGTCTATCTTCCAAGGTCTCTTTGTCAACAAAATTCGAAAACGGCCCGACTCCAGCGCTATTGACAGCAGCAACTTTCATCCGATATTTCTTCGCTGGCTTCAAGTTGTCCAACCTCAGACTCTCTGATTTGGCTCTGACTTCATTTTCCGACCCGACCATGTTGTTTTCATCATCGTCGGATTCTTTGTATTTGACGATGTATTCGACGATTTTTCCATTGGCCTTTGATTGTTGGAGAGCGTTCCATTTGAGCTCCAAGAACGTTTTTCCTCTGGAATCGACAGAAAGTCCAGTTGGAGCGGAGGAAGGAAGATCTTCGCCAGAAAAGAAAAATTGGCACTGCGGCCGGGGTCCGACTCCCTCGCTGTTTTTACTGCGAATTCTGAGACTGTACCGCTGATATGGTTTTGAGACACCAGAGATGGCAAACTCCAAATTTGGGGAAGCAAAAGTCTCCGTTTTCCAACTCAGCCCATTTTCGCAAATTTCGCAATTATCTGGATTTGGCTGGGCGCAGTATTCGAGAACATATTGAAAATCAGGGCCGTTGTAGTTTTCAGGAGGAATGGCATTCCACTTGATAATGAGCTCTTTTGGGGCCTGTTGCGATGGGAGATTGAAGGTTGGGTTGATGCTTGGCGGTTTCGGCTTTGTCCGAATTTGACTTGAGCCGGCGTCATCGGGCATTGAAGGGGAGGAAGAGCCGACAGGGTTGTGCGCTTTGACTCTGACTTCATAAAGGGTGAAAGGGACGAGCCCGCTTGAGATAAATATTTTTGTTTCTTCATCTCGCTGCCTTTATGCTTTTCCTCCTTCATCTTTTCCCAGTTTCTCAAAGTCTTTCCATCTTCCGCAATTTTCGCAAACTCCACGGTATATTTATTGATTTCCGCATAATTATTGAATCCTGGTTCGAGAGAAACTTCCACCCCTTTGTCAATATTTTTGACATTGATATTCATCGGCGGTTCTGGCGCTCCTTGGACGACGACTTCAACTGTTCCTTCTGCCTCGTCATATTGTGTTTTGATTCTGACTGTATATTCTCCTCTGTCGGCAAAGTCAGTTCTGTTGATGACATAATTGCTTTGAGGTTTGTATCCGCTTCGGCTGGCAAGGGTTGAACCTTTCTTTGTCCAGGTGATTACGTAATCGCTGATTTGACTGTCTGTGTCAATTTTTGGCTTGAGTTCGAGCTTATCGCCCTTGTTGATTGAAATCTTTTTGCGAATGGAAATCGACGAGCTTTTGAGCTTTTTGACGTTGAAATAAATTTCTCCCGACCCAAGGTCATTTTTCCCGGTACAACTGTAGTCGAGAACATTTTTAACATTTTCAACAATGCAAATTTTCTTTCCAGCACATGAACTTGGCGCATTGTTCCAGGAGAATTCGGGTTCTGGAAAGCCGAATAAGGAGCAGTCCATTGTCAATTGACGGCCCTCCACGACATAGACAGTTTGACGGGAGGAGGATGAGCTTGAGTCCGATGAGAGTCGAGGGGCTTGTTCTGAATTTTTGATGAAAGATGAGGGTATTTTTTTCTATTCTTACCAATGATAAGAACTCTCACAGCTGTTGCAATGTTTCCAATTGAGTTTTCCGCCTCGCATTGATACGTCGCCGAATCGGTCTGTTTAGCTGCTTTTACTGATAATACACTTGTGGTTCCAGAAACTGTTATTTCTCCATCTTCAGATCTGAGCTCTTCTCCATTTTTCTTCCATTTGATCGAGGGCATCGGGTTTCCTGATATTTGACACTCGAGGTCGACTTTGTTGTCTCGCTGCGGATAGACGATTCGGTCCTGAGGAGTTTTGACAAAATTGGGCGCTTCTTTGATTGACATTTCGAAGTCTTTTACATCCAGCCCGGCTTTGTTTTTCGCTAGACATCTATAAGTTCCGCCCATTTCAGTCGTAACGGATTCAACGACAAGGGAGGAGTTTCTCTCCAAGAACTCCATTCCCGATGGAAATTGCTGCTCTTTTCCATCTTTCATGTACTTCCACTGAATATCGGGAGTCGGTTGTCCGGAAGAACCGCACTCGAGCCTCATTGATGCGCCGATTTTGATGCTTCGAGATACTCTCTTTTCGTCGTTGTTTGCAAAAATCTTCGGCGCGCGATTTCGAATGTTTTTTGGATCCCCAGTGACGCTGATGTAGTAACTGTCCCCGGCGTAGAAGTTCTCGGGAAATTGAGGATCGTGGCCCATGCATCGGATGCTCAAATCGTTGTCTTTTGAGATCATGTTGGAGAAGAACAGGATATCTCCATGGTTGAGAGCTGTTAATCGTCGCATTGCACGAACAGGGATTGTGGAGAAGTTGCCATAATTCCAGACTCGGATGACTATGACTTGGCTCAAAAAGAAAGCGATTAACAAGTAATAAGGATCCCGTCAACTGAAGAACCCTTATTAGATTTTTATGAGCCCAGTTCCTTCAGAACCAGATGGAAGGGGTGCATTGCAATTAATATTGAGCGAGTCGCCAAGTTCAACAGTGAGGCGCTTTTGTGGAGCTGTTTGCCCGGTTTTGCGGAATGGGAGCTTGACTCGAATGGGTTCGCCAAAATCGGATCCGTAGTCGTTCTTGACTGTGCAGATGTAATCGCCGCCAAGTCGACCGGGGGCTTCGGGGTCATATGAGACAGTGTAGAAATCTAAATACGGATGAGTGGGAAAATTTGACATTTTTGAAAAGAAAGCTTTTTCGACTTCAATAGTAGTCATCGAATTTCAATAATCCACGAGCTCAAAATCACCAGAGCGAGGGATAAATTGAAAACAAAAAGCCATCAAGGGCAAGAAAGCGTCTTCCCTTGGCATTGGTTTGACATGGGCAGATGTGCCGGGTGACATGGGTGAATGATAAATTGCACCGAAGCGGCTCACCTTGACTCGCGATGTTTAAAGACCCGTTCCGATCGATGCTGAAGCTTCCGTCTTCTGCCACCGAGGATCCGTCCTTTGTCCAGCTCACTTCTTTTCCCTATTTTTTGGCGTCGAGAATTTCAATTATAAATTGGATATGCAAATAAAATCTTAATTAACCCTTGAAAAGTATCCAAAAATCAAGTTATCCGGACCAATGAGTGCACTTATTACATGAATAAACCAAAAACCCGCCCGAGTTGTACTTTCTTTGATAGGTATCGAGCCCGATAGCTGGACAGAAATTGGCAGGCGAGCGGATTTAGAGATTAAAAATGCATGAAAATTGCTCATTTACGCCAGAACACATATGCGACGCGTTATTGCGCACGGCCATTGATTTATCAGCGCAGCGAGGCACGTGATTTTCCGCCGGCAATTCAAATTTGCAAATTTGCAAATTTTGAATTTTTGTTTTCAGAATTTTATTGATTTCTTCCCTTGGCTAAGTGATATTTAAATTTCCCCACGGGTTATAACTTAAATAACTTATTTGCGGCCCGCCTGTTTGATGACGGGTTAATATTTAAAGTTAAACTAATCGGTAATCAATTTTTGAGCTGAGCAACCTTTTTTGCAAATTTTAATCAAGCTCGATTATGATTAAAATCTGAATGGCCCAAAACATCAAAAAGGGATGACAATAAGGATAACTGTCATCAGTTCTTCAACGCCATTCCTGAGAGCTGGCACTGTGTTCACATGGGAGGATAAGTGGTCTTCCTGGTTCAAGGTTCTCAATATTAATAATTAAAATTGACAGCTTGTCATTACTGGAGATTAAGGCACGCCTTAATAATTCGCTTCGATCTTGATTAACTTGTAAATTTTTAAGGCGGGATCAATCTTACGCCCTATTTTTAAAGATGAAATTAGAACAAGTTTCCCAACAGAATCTTATCAAAAAAGAACCTATGCCTTGAACCATGGGAAAAACTCTTCCGGGAATTCTCTCAATCTTCGGCGGTTTCGCTACCCATTCCGGCAGATCTTCCATTTTTAGCGCCTCTATTTTTGCGATCATCCAAAATGTCCAAATTTTCCATTTCATCTTCTCTTTTTTTCTCTTTTTTTCTTTGTTTTGCTGTTTTTCGTTATTCTCTGAAAAAAATGAAATGATCCCTTTTTTGTTAACGAGACAAAAATGAACAGTAAGAGGCGTTCATTATGCAGGAGTTTACGACCCTAAGGCAAGCCCGGTCGGCGGCGGTTGATTGATCACTAGAGTAATACCGACTAAATTATCGATCCAGAGTGCATTAGCTCTTATTTTGCAATTTTCGATAGTGAACTACGACCTCTCTTACAAATACAGAAAAAGGATGATCACCAAAAATAAAATCAAGTTAGGTCCGAACACGAAATGGGTCCCTAAGGGACTCGGAGGAGGCGACGCTAGACTGCCAAGTTATTTTTCGACAATGCGACGCAAATCGGATTAAATTTTTAATTTTGACGGAATGAAACCAAAAAGAAATCATGGGTCTTGGAATTTTCTCGGAAGCAAAAGGCGTGTTCTCTTTAATTCAACTTTAAAATTGTAAGGAGGCTATCTTATTTTTAAATACCTTTATTTTTTCTTTATCGAAAAAAGCTCTTATCTTGGGTCAAAAAATCTGTAGGTCGATTTATCTCGGAGAGTCTGTAACTTGTCCACGCAGTTGCATCGCGTCATCTATCGCTTCTTTATTTTATCGATTTTTCGCTGCTCCACCCAGGCTACCGAAAACTCAACCCTGCTGCGCCCGACTGCAAATATGCTCTTTGTTCTTGTTGAAGTGATTTTTAATGCTTAACCTACCTGCTGATAAAGTGAAAAGATCAAGATTATGGAAAAATATAAATTGCCTTTATTGGAAAATTCACGAAGAAATCAGTTTGTTTCTTCAGTTGTTTCTTGAATCTCAGACTGGTTTTCGGTCTTGTCGTCTTCCTTGATTTCAGTCTTGTCAGAGCTACTTCCAAGCTCATTGTCAGTCTCAACTGGGGCAACTTCGCTTGATCTACAAAAGCATTAGAAATGATAGAATAAAACCTTCTTACTCATAGAAGAAAAAGAAATAAACGCCTCCTGCGATTCCAAAAACGCCAAGAGGAACAAAAATAGAGGTGCAGATAATCATGACAAGGTTGTCTTTCTCACAAGTATAATCATCATAAACAATTGGTGATGTTTCCTCATCAAAATCCTTTCCAAAAATTTTCTCATCGAAAACTCCCTTATATTTGTCGTTTCCGCATCCATAGGAGCACTTATAAGGGAAATAATTATCAAAAATGTTATTTTAGGAAATACCCGTGTTTCACAACTGCATTCAAAGAAGCGCTCTTTAGTTTCATCCTTTTCGGCGGTGCATTCATCGGGGCATTTGACTGTTTCATTGGGTTTTGGGGGCTCCAATTTTTCGCATGAGTGCGTATCTGTTGGTTCTTTTGCAATAACATCATATGAATTTTTTGTTGTGCTGAACGACAAACATTGATATTCAAGAGATTTGTACTCTGGCGTTTGGTCTGTTTCCTCATCACTTAAAACTGAAGTTTGTTTCTCGAGAACTAAATAATTGTTAGTCACGATCAAAAATCTTATATCTACCATAATGATTGTTTCCGCAATGAGATTTTGCTATTTCATTTAAATCATCATTGCAAATACAATTTCCATTTTCACATTTATTATCTTCAGTGCATCCTTCGCCAACAATATCAGAGTAAGAACCTTGAGCTTCTGCTAATTTAAAATATTCCGAATCCGATTTTGTCTCGTCTTTGACAATGGTAAATTCATCAAAGCACTGCCAATATTGGGCAACAAACTCGCCACCAGTATTTTTGCATTCTTTAACTTCGAAGAGCCGATCAAAGCAGGTTTTTGTGCATGTATCCTCAAAAAAATATTTTATCTTGTTATAATAAAAATTTTACCATTTCCTTCTCAACAGGGAGATTTTTGATCAGACATTTTTCTCCTGCTTTAAGACTTCTTCTTGCTTCAGTTTCCCACTTTGCTCCGGGAATCGTCAGACATTCATCAGAATCCGCAACAGCACATTCACACTGATATGTGACGATTTCATTATTAGTTTTCTTATCACATGTATGAGTTCTTGCACCACATGGAAGCTGGGCGATTTTCTCTCTTTCACAAAATCCATATCCATCATTTGAAACTTTGCAATTGTCTTGCTTATAATCGAGAATTGGTTTACCCTACAAAGAGAATAATAAAATTTAGATCATTAAACACGTCTTAACCTCGTAACAAGTATTCTTGACACATTGCTCAATATCTGCACATTCATTTGTGTATGAGGCTGCTGAGCATGTCATTGTTGCAACTTTCCCCGACGGATCCGTGCAAGAGCATCCTGAGCTTGTAAAACCGCCTGTGCATCCAAATTCATCCAAAGCGTCTCCATCTCCAGTTTTCGTGTATGTATTTACTATTGAAGATCCGTCGAAAGTCAAGGTATACTCTTCGCCCGATTTATATCCGCAAGAAGGCGTCTGGCATGTGTGTGAAATCTGATTGGTGGTATTGCTATCGATGATTTTTTTGTTGCAGCCATTAAAAGGGGCATCGAAGCAAAAAATGGTGTCTGTGACAGTTTCAGCCGCATCGATTGGGTTTTGATGAGAATTTGGACAGGAAAATTCAGAAAGTAATTTTCCGGAGCATTCATAAACACAAGATGTGATAAGATCAGCATCATCAGCTTTACCATCAGAACAGCCAAAAGGAGAAGCTGGACAAGAAGAAATTGTCACAGCATTTTCGACAGTACAAGTTATCTCTTCAATAGCAGTATATGGATTTCCATCACTACCATCTGGATGAGCAACGACACAGCCGCTAAAAATGGTTTCGGGCGTTTCTGTTTCTGAAGCAGACAAAATCTCCTCGCATGTCTTTTCCTCGAAAGTTCCAAGATTCAGGTCTCCGAATTTCCCATAAGTTTCGCTAACACATTTGAATGTTTCGGTAAAGGTTGCAGAGCCCTGAACGCATGCCAGAAGCCCGAAAAAATTTAATCGTCTCATTTTCAAAAAGGCTTTCTGAGAGTAAGAAATGGAATTGAAAAATTACAAGTTTGTTGCGCCAATTAAACAAATAGGGCTCACTTCATGATACAGACGTCAATTTATTTCTTGAAAACTTGCTTTGTAATAAGATTGAAAACGATGTCGAAAATTTTTTTACAGAAAACATGAATTTCTTTTCAAAATGTAATCATTGTTCCAAACATGGTCATTTTTGATTGCGCACTCTCTAGTACTCTTCCGGTACTCTTCAATCAAATTGTTTTGGCAGCTCCATAAGCAACATTCGCCAATTTTTGTGTCTCCGTCAAATAGTTGAAGCCTTAAGATAAAAAGAGAAGCAATTTATATTTGATACCTAGCTCCATTAACATCATCGCTTATTGACTCGTAGCATCTTTTTTGAGTGTCATCATTATAGAACAACGATTGTTTCTGGCAAATAAATTTGTTCATATCCTTTATCGTTGACCAAATATCAGTGAAAGAATCCGTAATTGTTTCATCAGAAGATTTGCCAGAAAATTCAGCTGGTGCGGCATGTTTTTCAATTTTGATCGTGTCTTGCAGAATTGAAAATATTTACAAGCTAAGATTTAGTTCTAAGTGATTTCCATTCTTTCCAAAAAATTCATGTTCTGCAAGTTTTAACAATGAAGCATCTGTTGCTGCCACCATAATCGGAAAACGTGCATCAGAATTACCGATTGATCGCATCACATAACTATCTGGACTTGTATCTTGTAGATGAATTATCTTGACACTTGGGCTTCTACGTTTTTCTTCTGCATAGATATCTTTTATGAAGGAGATTGTTTGCTCAAATGTAGGAGTTGTTCCTTTGCTCTCGGTGATGTGAGGATTGAGAATTGAGAGCTTGATTATTTCTTAAAAAGCTTGACATTTTCTCAAACAAGAAAGCGGACAAATAATAAAGATCTTTACCTAAAGCATCTTCCAGTTTAGTTTTATCAGGATCGTTGACTCCAAAATTGATCTTTGCAGTGTCGAATAACTTTGTCAATTTCATCGATCTTCTTGGCTTACTTAGTCCATAGATTTGAATTCTGCTTCGAAGTAGCTTGTTGTCAATGTTATTTGCGTCCCATTTGAATTCAAAGGCTCGCAGCGCTTCTTGAATCAGAACTGTGTAGTGGCTCAGGTACAAAGATGTCGATTGCTGAGAAATGTCGATGGTAAAGATCAGATTTAGATCTTCTTTCATCGTGCAAGTATGCTGGGTAATCTTTATTTCTTCGTTTGAGCCAGATTTGACACCAGGAGATCGACAAATATCCTCAGTGATCTTTTTCGATAGTTGGTCGTGGAAATCGTCCCCAACAATCAGCATTATTTTACCAAAATATGCCCTGAGAGAGAAATGAATAATTTATCAAACAAGGAGGAAGATTTAAAATATTTTGGTATCCTTAGGCAAGAAAGTCTTATTTCGTAACTACGGGAGAAAACTTTCCTACAGTATTTGCCGATAGCGATTCCTATCGCCGAATTTGTTTAATGAACTTGCCTGTTGTTTGTTTGTCCGTTCAAAATACTGCTTCGTCGATCGCCCGTTTCTATGATTACTGTAAATACATCATCGCCAGACGACCTTCCGAGCGTTCTTTCGCCATTTCCCGTATTTTCTCGTTCTCCGCTGTTCAGCTTTTGGAAACCCTCTTGTGTCGTTAGCAAATAATAAACAGGCTTGAGCGTTGAATCCGGATCAGAAGTCATTCTTGCTGTTTTAACGGTTGACTCAAATGAGAAAGCCGCAGCGGCTCGATTCTGGTAAAGAGCGGAATTTCGAATTTTCTTTCGCGCAAAGAGGATTTTTTGTAGAACTTCTTCGGATGTTTTCAGATTCTTGAAGCTAAGATCTCGAGAATCTTCACCTCCAACATATCCTTTTAAAATAATTAATGATTGAGAATTCTGATAAATCTTACTCAGGCTGATAGCTGAAAAAGTAGAGCTTTCGATAATCTGCATCACCGACTCCTCCAAATGAACTCTCTCATCCACATCCACTCCCGCGTCGATATAGAAGTTCAAATCCACCAGGTCGTTGCACTTTTTACCCTTGACGACATCAACATCTGGCGATTTGAAATCATCTTCTTTGCAAATAACCTTCTCCAAATTATCATAAAATGCATTTTTATCCTCTGAGAAGAAGTAGTTTTCGACATAAGGAGACATCACTTTTGTCCAGCGAGGCTCTTCCGCTGCTGTTTTTATGATTGAGATACTGTACTCAGGAGCTTCGGGGAGCATTTCGTCGAGATTTCCAATGTCATCTTCGAAACTCTGCCAGTTCAAGTCGAGCTTGGACTCGTCGATCAGGAAAATGACCTGGAATCCGTTTGGTTTGTCAAGCATTTGATTATACTCGCTTTCGGACTGCTCGACGCACATATTGAGTGAGTCACCCTCGGCGCTTGCGCTAGAACTGGCGTCGTAGGAATCGTAAGACCCGTAGTCATCATAGACACTACGACGTTTTCGATAATAGTTGTACTGCCCCTCACCATAACCATACTCTTGATCAACACTGTCATCTTTATTCAGGAAGTCGATACTGTACTATCAAGCAAATACTGAATTCCCTTGACAGTTGCTCCATCAAAATGATAATTGATTGGCAGGTTTTGATACCGCGTAAACAGTTATCGAATCCCGTTCCTATGCCAGAATCGTTTTCTATTCCGCAACCACCGTAACTACCGAATTCGTTCTTGAAAGACTCGTAGCCGCCGAGTATCGACAGCGTGTTGAAATATTCTGACCAGATAAAATCAACTGGATCTGGGTACAAGTGCTCAAAATACTGGAGATTTTGGAAGAAATTGTCGCGGTCATTGTTGAAAAGAATGTATTTTTCGGTATCTTTTATGCCGACGAGGGTGATTTGGGCTTTTTTGGGACAAGAAATTTCCTCAATATTTTCTGAAAATGAATATTTTCGTCCATTCCTGAAGGTTTCAACAAACAAAGAGAATCGGAAATAATGTTCACGAAATCCTTGTTCAACTTCACGACAAAAATGACATTATCGGACTTTTTCTTCTGATCACATTGAATGATTTTTCTGTCCTCACAATAATCCTGAAGAGTTTTACTGCCTGCTTTGAAAGTAGATGTCGTCGTAGTCGGAGCCGTTGTCGTCGTAGTCGTTGTTGTTGTCGTTGTAGTGCGGCAAGTACGTAGATTTGAGAGGTAGTGTTGATAAGATTCTGGACTTTCTAGAATTCCGATATCATTCAGTTCCAGAAGCGACTTGATTTTGTGAACATCATCAGAACATTGTGACTCTAGAAAGGTATTTTATACAAGAGATTTTTGATGCTATCCATACCAACAATAGGCAAATGGTTGATATTGAACTTCTTGTTGGGTACAAAAATCGTGAGTTCATCCGGCTGAAGCGCTCTATCATCGACCTTGAATTTGGGATTTGAAATCTGTCAGAAGTGCACGTCAAATATTGGCACCTCATATTTTCGTTTCAAATCCCTGGCTTAACGAACTCGGAGTCAATGTCTCCAATTGTGATCACGTACTTCATATCTTCAGGTTTCTCCGGCTGGGTATTTCCAAATCCTTCAGCTTCGACCTTTTTCAAAACCTCATTCAAGTCAATTGGCTCTTTTTCCAACTCCTTGCTGATTCCCTTTTTGAGCTTGTTCATCGAAAGATAGTCCGTGTATTTTCCATCTTTTTGGAAAAGACGAACGACTCGTTGTTCCTTTTCGTTTTCAATTTGAACTTTTTTGGCGAATCTTGCGATGTCTTTTGCTGATCGAGTAACTCTGCTTTCTGGAACCTTTCTTTGGCTAAGCAGAAGGAGTGGGAAATACAGGACTTCTGTGAATATCAAAGGCAATTCCTACAAAAAGTCGACCTTGCTGAACCCTTTCCTGAGCGCCAATAATCAAGTCAATCGTTGAAATGTCCTTCCTGATGTCTTCAATGCTCGCGCCGAGGTTAAAGCAAACAGCCTCTTGAATATGATTCAAGTTTTCGGCGGAAGGAGATAGCGAGTCAAGTCTGACAACACCGTCAACAGCAGAATGAAACGCTTGAAGGTCCTTGTCGAAGCTTATTCTGTATTCGTATAGCGACTTCTCCATAATAACGATTCCTATCGTCTAATAAGTAGGATATTTGGAGACAACATAGGTAAAAAGAACGAATATCGTCAATTCTATCTTTCAAAGTCAATGAATCCTTGCCTTGACTTTTGGTTTCTGGGCGTAAACATTCCTCACGTAGGAGTACCTACGGTCCGGCTGACCTTGTGCGCTTCTCGCTAGAGATAAATCTTAAAATTCATAAGTCCTTATTTTTATGACCTCTTACCGTAGTGAAACATGAATGCAATTTTTGGGACAAGCGGGCTAGGTGGATCATTTGAGTCAGGACAGCTCGCCAGCTCAGCTGCTCGAAAAGCGCGCTCGTAAATGTCTCGTCTTTCATTTGTCAAAGCCGATTTTGATTTTTGCAGGATTCGATCAGAGTTGAAATACCAAAACGGCTTGTCGACGAATTCCGTCTTTTTCCACTTCTTAGGGTTCGAGTGTCCTTCCATCACATGACCAGTGCGGACATAATTCATGTCTTTGAGAGCCTTTGTGATCAGTTTTTGCTCGTCCTCGATTGTGAGAAAAGTATTCGCTTTTTGAGGATTGTCGTAGTCGACCAAAACTTCGAAAGCGTCGGAGCACTTTGCCTCGGATTTCCGAACAGCGCGGATTTCTTTTGGCTTTGGTGGTGGAGTCAGGACTGGGTAGAGCTCTTCAGCAGAGGATATTTCGCAAAGTCGTTGCTAGAGGAATTTATGATTTGTTTATTTTCGCCTCTGCTTTACCTTGATCATATCTTTGACTGTATAAAGACGCTGCCAATTTGTCGGTTGGAAAACAAGGCAATGATTTTCAGAAAGCTTCAGAAGCTGGCTTGGCGAAAACTCTTCCGGAGTAACTGAAATGACGAAAGGAATGTCCTCTGGATTTGCATTTTCGGACCAAAAGCTTGGGGTCAGCTGATCGCCCTTATCAGCAAGTCGATGACCGGAATGAAAAACGATAGCTACTTTTTTGTTTTCTTTGTTTTGGTCAAGAATTATCAGCTTGAAAAATGAAAACAAGGACTCTATCCAAATTTGACCTTTAGCCTGGTTTACTTCCATAGAAAGCTCGCTCAAACAAATTCAGTTTTTGATCTGTCATCGAGCTAACTGGAATCGAACCGCCGGGAGTGAGCTGTACTCTGTCGATGAGTCCTTTTAAATTCTTCGCGCCTCTAGAAAATCCTCGCTTTTCGGAAAGACTCTGTCGATAGTGAAAGGGAAAAATCTTCTGTTGATGAAAATTTCTCCTGCTATTTGACCCTGGCATCCAGTCGACCAGCTTTTTTATTAATTTCTGTTGATTTCTAAGCGCTTCTCTGTTGTCATGACCAGTGTCGAGCATATATACGATGTCCATTTTGAACTGATTTCCGCAAAAACGAAAGTCATCTTTTGAGTAAGTACTGTATCTCGCATTTGATCCTCCATAGAACAACAAGAATAAACTATTAAAATGCTTCATATTTTTTCTTTCTCTATTTGAAGATTCTGCCGAGAGCGATTTTAAAGGGGATGAATTGATCAAACAAATAATTCGTCTTGACTTTGAATCTCAGGATGTCTATCTTCTGAGAATCTTGACTGATGAGTCATCAGTGATGACGGGGGTCTTTGACATAAGCGGCAGTCTCCAAAGCTCGACAAAAATGGACAAATGATAATATTGAATGCTTTTTAATCGTCTTTCTTTTTGTGTATTGAGAATCAATTTATTCAGTCAGGACTTGAACTTTGTCAGCGAAGCACTCAGGTAAATTAAAGTAAAAAGCAAGAAGCACTATTCAGTTCAGATTCTTTCAATTGCAAGCATTCTACAGAGGGGACGCGAAACTCGCTGATTTGGTTGTCTTTGCAGCTCCAAACGCAACAATCGCCCACCATTTTCATTCCTTCAATCAGTCCAAACCTGAAAATAAAATTGATGAAGTCATCAAAAAGCATAGAAAACCTAGCTTTGGAAGTACCGATTGGCTCATAGCATCTTTGGAGACTTTTTTGATTGTAAGAAACTGGTTGGTCCTCGCAAATAAATTCATTGATATCTTTGATTGTCGTCCAGATATTATCAAAAATGTCAGTTAGATGTGAAGTTTCACATTTGGGCGTATTTTTGATAATGATCGAAGTTTCTTAAAATTGAGATAAAACAGTCTGATCCGCTTGACAAAAATTTTGTCGTTTATGTTTTATCCCTTCCGAAGTCCTCTTTTTCCGCCAACTTTCTGAATTCCATGTCCGACGAAGCAACAAGAATGGGCAAGCTAGCTTTTGGCTTTCCCTTTGCCCTCGGCACAAGTGTATCTGGAGATGTATCCTGCAGGTGAACAATTTTAATGTTCGGGTAGTTCCTCTTTTCCGAAGCGTAAAGTGTCTTCAAGAATGAAATGGTTTCGTTAAATTCAGGGGTCGGTCCTTTCAAATCGCTTGAATCAGGATTCGTGACGCGTACATTTATCGTTTCTTTATAATTGCTCAAATAAAACATTCTTTTCTGCCTTTTTTTTGATTAATTTTGAGCAATTTCCTAGGGCTAGCTGTAAAGTGGTCTTATTTTGATCGCAAACCGCAAAATCCACCCCCGTTGGACTTCTTTCTTCGTCGTAAAAAGTATCAAACAGCAATTTTTTCTCCAGTACGCTTCTTGGTTTGTTCACTCCAAAAACTCGCAGTCGACTTTTCAACTGTTTGTTGTCAGGATTATTTGGATGCCATTTGAACTCGAAGGCGCGGAAGACTTCTTGAATGATGGCAGTGTAATGGCTTTTGTAGTAGAGAGACGATTGTCGAGAAAGATCGATAGTGAAGATCAGATTGAGGTTTTCCTTGAAAGAGCATGTATGATGCGGTTCTTCGTAGTTGTCGTCATTGCAAGATCGAGAGTTACAGTACTCGTTGTAGATTTTTTCTGAGATTTTTCGATTGATGTGCTCGCCGCCGATGATTGCCATGTTTCTTAATAAAATTAGTACGACTCTATTTTTTTGACTTACGGATCACTGTTGCTGATAAGACTCCTCATCTCCGGCTTAAGGTCTTCATCAATAATGAATGTACGGCACGTCAATACTGTCGAGTTGCAGTTCATCAAAGCATCTTCATCACCAAAAGTTCTCTGAGCAACCCTGCATTTAGCAATTTCTTCGAATCGTTCCCCATTTGTCAAGAAAAATACGGAGGGTTTGATTGCGGCATTCGGATCTGAGGTCATTTCGAGTAATTGGTATGAGGATTTTAATTGGCTTTTGAGAGCGTTGCAGTCCTTGAAAAGTCGCGTCTGTAATTTTTCGCGAGCATGGAGAATTGAATCGATAACATCTTGAGTTGAATTGAGATTTTGAAGTGAAATTCATTCGATTCCCCGCCAATATACTCTTTGAAATACTCGATTATGGTTTTTTTAAAGTTCATACTCAAATTGATCTTCTCAAAAGTCGAGCTTTCCACAATCTGCATCGCTGCTTCTTCCAAAATCGTCCGTTTTTCTAGCTCCACTCCACCATCAACTAAGATGTTCAAGTTCTCCCTCGTGTTGCACTTTTTGTTCTTCACCAAATTGACATCTGGCGATCGGAATTTCTTCGCTTTGCAAAGTGATTTTTCCAAGTTTTCAAAATCCACTTTTTCTTCAGAAACATGATAGTTTTCAACTTCTTTTCCAACATTTTGCCACCACCAAGGTTCTTCTGAAGACGTTTTGATGATAGACGTTATGTAATTGGGCAGATTTGGGTTCAGAGATATTTCCTCTTTGATCTCTTTCTTGAAGCTTTTCCAATTTGGGTCAAGTTTTGTCTCGTCGATTAAGTAGACAAAATGGAAGTGATCGCTTTGGTTGAGGAATCTGCCATATTCTTCTTCTGTCGCAACATATTCGCAGGTCGATTTGTCCATTTCAGAGGAAGAATCGAAATTAGCATAGTAACTTGACTCTACGCTTCTTCGTTTTCTCGATTCTTCCGGGCTCTTTTTGAAGGATTCAACAAAAGATTGGTAGTAGGAGGTTATCATTCGTGCTGCCCCTAACCCTAGACCTAACCAAAGGGGCTACGCCCCCGGGACCCCCTCACCTCAGGCCTGAGCCAGGGGGCTTCGCTCCTCTGACCCCTGTTTAGAGTTCCCAGTCCCTAACCCTAACCACTAGCCCAGATTCTGGAGATCTTGAATGGCTCAAATCAAAGGGTCGAATGATAATCCCTCTCTACGATAAGATTCGTCCTTTCCTGATAATATGAGTCCGCCAATAAATCTGAGTAACCGTATTCTCCATAAGGATCATAATCTGGAAGACCCCCTCTCACATCGCATCCGTCAGTAAAACCAAACTGGTTATCAAAACTTTCTTGTCCGTCAAGAATATAAATCGTGCTGAAGAAATCGTACCACTGAAAACTCGACGGATCGGGATAAAAACTGTCAAAGAACTGAAGAGAATCGAAGAAATCATTCCTTTTTGATTGAAAATAACATCTTTTTCATAATTATTTGCTCTTCTGTTAGACCAATCAAGGTTATTTTTGCTTTTTCTGGTCTTTATAAAGCAGTTTATGCTTATGGTAAAGGGGTAAAGACCGTTCCTTCGGGATCCAATAAGCAAAGTCCATCTTTTATAATTTCGGAAAAATCATCATTCATTTTTGCCACAAAAATGATATTTCCCGATTTTAAGTCTTGTTTGCACTTTACAATTTTTCGTTGATAACAATACTCGTCCAGGGATTGATGACTAAGTTCGTGGGGACTAGGTTCGTGGGACTAGGTTCGTAGGTGGTTATGCCAAAGTATGCAAGATGGGGTATGGTTTCCTTTCTATAAGGAACAATGTGGTGCGACTAGGTTCGTGGGACTAGGTTCGTAGGGGTGCTAGGTTCGTGGGTTTTGAAATTAGAGATTTTTCTATAAGTATTATAAGTATTATAAAAATTATAATTTTTTTTTATAAGGAACAATTGAGTGCGACTAGGTTCGTGGGACTAGGTTCGTGGGTTTTGAAATTTTTTTTTATAAGGAACAATTAAGTGCGACTAGGTTCGTGGGACTAGGTTCGTGAGTTTTGAAATTTTTTTATAAGGAACAATTGAGTGCGACTAGGTTCGTGGGCTAGGTTCGTGGGTTTTGAAATTATTTTTATAAGGAAAAGGAGGGTGCGACTAGGTTCGTAAGACTAGGTTCGTGGGTTTTGAAATTTTTATAAGGAAAAGGGGGTGCGACTAGGTTCGTGGGACTAGGTTCGTGAAGACTAGGTTCGTGAAGGTTAGGTTCGTGGGACTAGGTTCGTGGGACTAGGTTCGTGAAGATAAGGTTCGTGAAGACTAGGTTCGTGAGACTAGGTTCGTGGGACTAGGTTCGTGGGACTAGGTTCGTGGGTTGTAAAATTGGGTAAAGTTGAATGGTAAAAATGACTTTCCCACCCCCCAACCCCCAAAATAGGCCGCTAGGCTCTTTAACTGAGTTTCTATGTTAGCGCTGAATAACAATGGTTGCCTTAGAATAGAAACCCACGAACCTAGTCCCACGAACCTAG
This sequence comes from Oikopleura dioica, assembly GCF_907165135.1. Taxonomy (NCBI): domain Eukaryota; kingdom Metazoa; phylum Chordata; class Appendicularia; order Copelata; family Oikopleuridae; genus Oikopleura; species Oikopleura dioica. Next base: position 4,155,621 of record NC_137292.1, read on the forward strand.
TCGCAACCCATTTTTCCTTATAAAAAATTTTAAAAGCCACGAACCTAGTCCCACGAACCTAGTCGCACCCCATTTTCCTTATAAAAAAAATTTTAAAAGCCACGAACCTAGTCCCACGAACCTAGTCGCACCTCCCTTTTCCTTATAAAAATAATTTCAAAACCCACGAACCTAGTCTCACGAACCTAGTCGCACCCTCCTCTTCCTTATAAAAATAATTTCAAAACCCACGAACCTAGTCCCACGAACCTAGTCGCACATAATTTCTCCTTATAGAATAAAAATAATTACCAATTAAAAACCCACGAACCTAGTCCCACGAACCTAGTCGCACATATTTTTTCCTTATAGAATAAAAATTCTAACCAATCAAAAACCCCCGAACCTATATTTAGATAGCAATATTATTTTATATGATCATATAATTACAATACATATATATAAATATATATAAATAAATATATACATATAAATAACACTTAATCATTATAAATAAAAATATACATAGTAAATAAAAAACTCACGAACCTAGTCCCACGAACCACGTTTTCAAGCCAGCCACCCACGAACCTAGTCTCACGAACCTAGTCCCCACGAACTTAGTCATCCCACACCTCGTCCAGTGTCGGCAGCGTTGCCTGTTTCATTGACTTCGGAGGAACAGTTGTGGTTATTGCTCTTTCCGTTGTAGTTGGGCAGTACCCGAGGCCGTAGACATATTTTTGATAGGCATCTTTGTCCAAAATTTGCTCGATATGCTGAATATCATAAAGCGGCCGGATTGTTTCGAGTGAGTCGACACATTCTGATGCGTTCTTTTGAACAATCGCGAGATGGTTGATGTTGAATTTTTGTTCTGAACGAATGGGGAAAAATTGTCAGGAAGAAGGGCTCTTTCTTCTGCTTCCAATTCCTCAAAACTTTGCGGTTCTATATCCCCGATTGTTATCACAAATCTGTCCTTTTCCGCATCATCTCCGTCTTCTTTAATTTGCCTCAGTGCATAATTCAAATCGACTGGCTCCTCCTTCAATTCCTTTTTTATTCCCTTTATCAACTTGTGCTTCGAAGTGTAGTCAGTTGCCTGTCCATCTTTTTGAATGAGTCTCACGACTCGTCGTTTCTTACCATTTTCTATTTCGACTTTTTTGGCGAATCGGGCAATTGCTTTTGCTGTCATTTTTTCTTTTTCAGGAGATGTCTTAGAAAGGTTTTTGAAGGGCGGAATCAAAGAGGAGAAAAATCATTGATTTCAACCTTTTTCCTGTTCGCCAATGATCAGTTCAATCGTCGAAATATCTTTCTTAATATCCTTAATACTTGCACCAAGATTTTCACAAACAGCTTCTTTAATTCTTTTCAAGTTATCCCGATTTGCATCAAGTGAGTCTATCCGAACAACTTGATCTACAGCAGCATGAAATTCACGGAGATTCTGGTCGGTTTTGTTTTTATGGTCAAAATTGACTTTGTCCATAATGACGATTCCAATAGTTTTGACTTTTGGCTTCTGGGTGTAGACGATTCTCGGGCTTGAATTGAAAATTGGGTCTTTATGTGGGTTCACAGTAAATTTTCGATAAAAAAAGGTTATCCTCCTTGATTTCGGAAAGGATAAAAATTTTCAAATAAACTACTTTTTTGGTCATTTTTCAGTATTTCAGAAATTTCGGAACCTTCCCTCCTCCGCTTCTGACATCCGGAAATCCAGATTCCAGAGCATAATGAAACACAAACGCAATTTTCGGACTCAGCGGGCTTGGCGGGTCATTTGAATTCGGACAGCTCGCAAGCTCAGCCGCTCGAAAAGCGCGCTCATAAGCGTCCATTTTTCCATCGACCAATGCTTTTCGCACTTTTCCGCCGCCAATTCTGTCAGTGTCAAAATACCAAAAGGCCGATCAACATACTCAGTCGTCGCCCATTTTTTCTTCATCGAGTGTCCCTCCATAACATGCCCAATTCTTCTGTAGTTGAAGTCTTTAAGCGCTTTTGAGATGAGTTTTTGCTCGTCTTTGATGATTTGAATTGCGGTTCCTCCGTTTGGATTGTCATAATCGACCAAAACTTCGAACTCGTCGGTGCATTTCGCTTTTGATTTTCGAAGAGATCTGATTTTTTCGCGGCTGGCGGAGGAGTCAGCCCTGGGTACTGCTCTTCTGAGGCGGAAATTTCGCAGAGGCGTTGCTGAAAAACTGGCTTTGATAATCAAGAAAATGGCTTTGGAGTGTACCTTGATCATATTCGTAACGGTATTAAGTTTCTGCCAGCTTGTGGGCTGAAAGACGAAGCAGTGGTTTTCAGAAATTCTCAATAGCTGGCTTGGCGAAAATTCCTCTGGCGTAACTGAAATGACAAATGGAATGTCCTCTGGCTTCTTTTCCTCGCTCCAAAAACTTTCTGCCAGCGCGGATTTTTCATCAACGGAGCCGATTCCAGAGTGCAGCAGAATCACCACTTTCTTGTTCTCTTTTCTGCCGCCGGAAAACGCCATGGAAAATAAATCAAGGCTCTTGTCCGTCAATTTGTCGATCGGAATCGTTTTGCCTGGGTTGAGTGTGATTCTGTCAATTTTTCGCTTCAGAGTGGCGTATTTCTGGGTGAAGCCTGGAACTTTTGTTGTTTCTTTATTGAAAGCGAAGAGTTTTTGCTGATGGAAATTCGTTGCGCGGTTGGTTCGAGGGATCCAGGTTGTCAAGTTTTGAAGCATTCGTTTTTGATTATCAAGAGCTTCTGAATTATGACTTTATTCAAGGGTTGGGAATGGAGGGTCAAAGAGGGTTTGCTCGTCTGTGATTGGCTGACGCGTGAAATGCCGGTTTTTGATTGGCTAAAAGGTTAACGCCCGCTTTAAAGAGGTCATTATTCAGAACTTACCTTGATTATCGTGCCCTGTATCGACCATAAAAACAATATCCATTTTAAACTGATTTCCGCAGAATCTGAAATCATCTCTCTCCGCCCTCGCGTGAAATAGAAGCAATAAAAATCTAAAATTCATCATTTTTATTCTGAAAAATTCTTACTCATCTGTTTATGAAGTTGGAAAAAGTCCTGACCAAACAAATATCTGAGTTTGACTTTCCAGTTCTGAATGATCTCAGAGGATCAAATTTTCCCTGATAAGTAGCATTGAGAATCTTCATTTTAGATTCTCAAAGCTTTATTTGGAAAAAAAATTATTTTTGAAAAAAATTTTGTTAATAACTATCTAATTAAAATGCCATAAAATATATATGAATAAACTTAAATTTAAAAACTTTATCACCGGCGCTGCTGTCGACTACTCCGAGGGCGCTCGCGAGCTCCATCCTCCGCGCTCTCTGTTCTCGGCTCGAAAAGGTTCGAAAAGGACCCCGTTGAGCCGAATCGCGCCTAAAGAACTTCCTCCGCGTTTATTTTTCGCACCTATTACCTTTTTGGGAAAGAACCTAAGAGAGAGAGAAAATTAGAGAGTGTCCAGAGAAGAAATCTGTGATTTTCACACTTAGAGATTTGAAAAGTGCTCCGGCCAGAAGATTGAGAAGTTTTTGAAAAAAGCTCGTAAGTTCAATTTTATTTTTAGATCGTTAATAATTAACAAATCTATTTTTTGAATAATTAT